>NC_139731.1:5660416-6359659 GCF_964211835.1 Anser anser | reverse complement strand
GTGTTTTTGCAGTAGAGAATTACTTTTCTGTATTCAAAGGTAACTGTGTAGTCATAACAAGGAGAAATGCTAAGTAGATAAGTGGACAGTAGAAGGCCTCACTGTTCCAAAATAAGGTAGAAGCTCGAGAAAAACAGGATGAGCAGTGTGCGAACAGTAAAACAAAGATCACAAGTTTTCAAAACATAAGAAAGGGACTAAAAAAAGGAAAAAGGAGAAGTTAAAGGGCTGATCAAAAAAAGTGTTCATATATGGTATAGAGGAGCGTTGAGTAGCTTGTGAACCTGTAGTACTCAGCCAATGAGGAAACGGGAGGTAATCGGGTATCGGGTAATAGGGAATAAAAGGTTATGATATGTTTACTATAATGCGCTCCTAATTGGCAGGACGCCCGCCATTGCAATCACAAATAAAATAGCTTCACAGAAGATCCTGTCTGAAGAAAATTATTGAGATTTTTCTCACAGCATGTGTCTCCAATGTTAGTAGGACTAACATTTTCCAGGAGTTGGACTCAATGATCCTTGAGGGTCCCTTCCAACTCGGGCTATTTTATAATTCTATGACCAACCAAAACCCTAATAATTTCATGATCCATACAAGTCCATGGGTCCGGATGGGATTCATCCCAGGGTGCTTAAAGAGGTGGCTGATGTCATCGCGGGACCTCTCTCAATTATTTTTCAACGATCTTGGGAATCTGGAGAGGTCCCAGTAGATTGGAAGCTGGCAAATGTTGTGCCAATTTTCAAGAAGGGCAAGAAAGAAGACCCTGGCAACTACAGGCCTGTCAGTCTCACGTCAGTGCCTGGTAAAATTATGGAGAAGATTATCCTGGGAGTTATTGAAGCACACCGGGGGGACAGCGCAGTCATAGGTCACAGCCAACATGGGTTCACGAGGGGTAGTCCTGGTTAACAAATTTGATTTCCTTTTATGATAAGATCACCCATCTAGTCAATCAAGGGAAACCAGCTGATGTGATCTTTTTGGATTTCAGCAAAGCTTTTGACACGGTTTCCCATAGGATCCTACTGGACAAAATGTCCAGCATGCAGCTAGATAAAAACATCATACGATGGGTGAGCAATTGGCTGACGGGCAGGGCTCAAAGGGTTGTGGTAAATGGTGCTACATCAGGCTGGCGGATGGTCACTAGTGGGGTCCACCAGGGCTCCATTTTAGGGTCAGTCCTCTTCAATGTTTTTATAAATGATTTGGATGTAGGACTAGAAGGTGTTTTGAGCAAATTTGCCGACGACACCAAACTTGGAGGAGTTGTGGACTCGGCTGAGGGTGGAAAGGCGTTGCAGAGAGATCTGGACAGATTGGAGAGCTGGGCAATCACCAACCACATGAAGTTTAACAAAAGCAAGTGCCGGGTCCTGCATCTGGGACGGGGCAACCCTGGCTATACATACAGACTGGGCGACGAGACGCTGGAGAGCAGCCCCGCAGAGAGGGATCTGGGGGTTGTGGTTGACAGCAAGTTGAATATGAGCCAGCAGTGTGCCCTGGCAGCCAGGAGGGCCAACCGTATCCTGGGGTGCATCAAGCACGGCATCGCTAGTCGGTCGAGGGAAGTGATTGTCCCGCTCTACTCTGCGCTGGTGCGGCCTCACCTCGAGTACTGTGTGCAGTTCTGGGCACCACAGTACAAAAAGGACATTAAACTGCTGGAGAATGTCCAGAGGAGGGCGACGAAGATGGTGAAGGGCCTAGAGGGGAAGACATATGAGGAGCGGCTGAGGTCACTGGGCCAGGTCAGCCTGGAGAAGAGGAGGCTGAGGGGGGAGCTCATCGCAGCCTACAATTTCCTTGGAAGGGGAAGTTGGGAGGCAGGCGCTGATCTCTTCTCCTTAATCACCAGTGATAGGACCCGTGGGAATGGGGTCAAGCTGTGATAGGGGAGGTTTAGGCTAGACATCAGGAAGAGGTTCTTCACCGAGAGGGTGGTCGCACACTGGAACAGGCTCCCCAGTGAAGTAGTCACTGCACCAAGCCTGTCAGAGTTTAAGAAGCGTTTGGACTGTGCACTTAGTTATATGGTCTCAAATTTTGGGTAGGCCTGTGTGGTGCCAGGAGTTGGACTTGATGATCCTTATGGGTCCCTTCCAACTCGGGATATTCTATGATTCTATGATTCTGTTTTTATAAATACCTTCCCCTTGGTGAACCCATGCTGACTATTCCTGATCACCTTCTTATCCTGCACATGCTTGGAGATGACCTCCAGGATGAGCTGCTCCAACACCTTTCCAGGGATGGAGGTGAGGCTGACTGGCCTCTAGTTGCCCGGGTCCTCCTTCTTGCCCTTTTTGAAGACTGGCGTGACATAGCCTTTCTTCCAGTCCTCAGGCACCTCTCCTGTTCTGCACGACCTTTCAAAGATGATGGAGAGTGGCCTAGTAATATCGGCCAGCGCCCTCAGCACCTGTGGGTGCATTCCATCGGGTCCCATGGATTTGTGGTCCCAAAATGAGGGAGGGATATGGATAGAAGAATAAAGTTAAAATACACCAAATAATCTTCTTGTACTATCTTTAGGATTTGCCTTTCCATGGTGATACAATTCCATCCATTAAATAGAGGGATATAATCTCCAAAATTAAAAAAGCTGAATTGTACTAAAAATGTAATACATCACAGCAAATCTAGACCCCAGTGCTAAAAATAATGGTACAGTCAACCTGTTTTCACAATGAATTTTAAAATTTCTTTTATTGCACTCTTTGATAATGTTAAGGATCACCGTGAACTGAAGATAAAGACATAAACATCAGAGTTCCAAAACTTTTCTTGGAGATTGATCCACTCTGAAGGACTTCGGTCATAAATTCATTAGCCTTCATTTACTGACTTCATGACTAGAACATAGAATCATTCAGGTTGGAAAAGACCTCTAAGATCATCTAGCCCAACCTTTAACATAGTACTGACAAGTCCACCATACCATGCTACTAAGTTCTACATCTACACATTTCTTGAAGACCTCCAAGGATGCTGACTCAACCACTTCCCTGGGCTGCCTATTCCAGTGCCGTACAACCCCTTCAGTAAAGAAATTTCTCCTAATATCCAACCTAAACGTCCCCTGGCGCAACTTGAGGACATTTCCCCTTGTCTTATCACCTGGTGATACGTTCACTTGGTAACATGGTCAATTTAGCATGAACAAATTATTTTCTTCAAATGGAAGATTCCCAGCAAAACTCCAAACTCGTCCCCCATCACCGCTGTCACAATTGTTGGAGGCAGTAGAGATGATGGGAAAAAAGGCATATAAATCCTAGTCGCTTTCTTTTTAAATTGACCAACATATATACAAGAGAATGAACCAGAAAATAAAATTATATAAAGGTGTCATGGTTTTGGCTGGGATAGAGTTAATTTTCTCCGTATGATGCTGTTTTGGATTTTTGATGAAAATAGTGGTTATAACACACCGGTGTTTTTATTTGTTGCAGAGTAGTGCTTACACAGAGCCAAGGCCTTTTAAACTTCTCATGCTGCACTGCCAGCGAGGAGGCTAGGGGTGCAGAAGTTGAGAGGGGACACAGCTAGGACAGCTGACGCAGACTGACCAAAGGGATATTCCATACCATATGACGTCATGATCAGCAATAAAAGCTGGAGGAAAGGGGGGATGCTTGGAGTAATGGCATTTGTCTTCCCAAGAAACTGTTAGGTGTGATGAGCCCTGCTTTCCTGGAAATGGCTGAACATCTACCTGCCAATGTGAAGTAGTGACTGAATTCCTTGTTTTGTTTTGCTTGCATGTGCAGCTTTTCCTTTACCTATTAAACTGTCTTTATCTCAACTCACGAGTTCTCGCACTTTTACCTTTCCGATTCTCTCTCCCATCCCACCTGGAGAATGTGAGCGAGCAGTGGCTGTGTGGTACTTAGCTGTCTGAAGGAGTTAAACCACAACAAAAGGGTATTAACAAATTAAAACAAACAAACAAACAAAAAAACACATGCTTTCATATACTTAAAAACTGTAACCAAAGAATAGCTAAGAGGAATTATGTCCTGTTGTGGTTTAACCCGGTTGGCAGCTAAACACCACACAGCCGTTCGCTCACCCTCCCCCCTCCCTCTCTGGGATGGGGGAGAGAAACAGGAAAATGAAGACTGTGGGTTGAGATAAAGACAGTTTATTAAGACAGAAATAATAACAGTAATGATAATAATGCTACTACTAATAATGTGTACGAAACAAGTGATGCACAATGCAATTGCTCACCACCCGCTGACCGATGCCCAGCCTATCCCCGAGCAGCCGGCCCCCCCACCCCGGCCAGCCACCCCTATATATTGTTTAGCATGACGTCAGATGGTATGGAATACCCCTTTGGCCAGTTTGGGTCAGCTGTCCTGGGTCTGTCCCCTCCCAGCTCCTGCTGCACCCCTAGCCTGCCCGCTGGCAGGACAGAGCGAGAAGCTGGAAAGTCCTTGGCCTGGTGTAAGCACTGCTCTGCAACAATTAAAACATCAGCATGTTATCAGCGCTCTTCTCATCCTAATCCAAAACATACCACGCTACCAGCTACTAGGAGGAAACTTAACTCTGTCCTAACTGGAACCAGGACAGGTCCCTACAAATTTTGATTGAAAATTTAAAATACTAATTTTTATTTTGTCTCTGTTTGCTACAGAGTTAGCCAAAGAGAACTTAGAATGCTTGAATCCTTTGAAATTTCAACCCTTTGGAATCATTAATACTATTTCAGATGCAGGTATATGATGCACAGGTGGGAAAAAATACAGTGAAAGTCAAGAACTCCATTTTTAAAATTATCCCTTTTGGCACCCACTATGTCTTAACTCAGTCAAAGATTTTTGACTAAAGGTCTTTTACTAGAAGCATAGCTACCAAAATTCTCATTGACTCGTTTTCTTTAGCCACCTCATTATCAACACAGTCCAGAAACTTCACAGTGGGAGCACAGTGAATTGTTTCTATTGCTGTGCACATTCTGACACCAAATTCAAAGCTTTTTTCCATGACAAGTATACAAAAACTTCTAAAAAAAATTAAAAACTAGTACACAGAATTCCAAAAACAGAGAAAGGTAATTAAAATCTTGAGGCATCCACAGAGAAAATACAATAAAATAGTCATAAAAATAACAACTGGATAACTATTAAGCATACATTATATTAGTTTATATCTATAGATTTAAGTTCAAGTTAACTTGCAACAAATGAATATGAACAGTTTGGAGTCCAACTAAATTATATATTGAAATGGAACTTCGATGCTTTTGCAGGACATTATACTGATTCCAAAATAGATAACTGGAGATGCACACTCATGCTTTTTCTCCTCCTAAATAGATCGATTCCTGTTGGAAATTAATTAAACTAGATTTTGTTATTTTGATATGTATATCACAAGAATAACAATTAAGAATCATATCTTTTCCTCTTGCTGACCTTTATATGACAATTCAGGCAAAGAAGTAAGAGATGAGGTCAACAAATGCCTACAAAAACTTAATCAGCTATCTATTAAAGATATCACAATATTTAAAACATTAGGAATAGTTTAACTACAGTTCAGATCTGAAAATAGAAGGGAGTAGAAAACCACTGCAGAACATGGCAAATAAGAAGAAAGCAACAAGAAAAAAACAGTCTTTCATAATACAGGAAGAACCTACTGTAGAATTATTGCAGAATCACAGAATCTCCTGAGTTGGAAGGGACCCATGAGGATCATTGAGTCCAACTCCTGACTCCACACAGGGCAACCTAAGAGTTAAACCATATAACTAAGAGCACTGTCCAAATGCTTCCTGAACATCAACAGGCTTGAGGCCGTGACAACTTCCCTGGAGAGCCTGTTCCAGTGCCTGATCACCCTCTCAGTGAAGAACTTTTTCCTAATATCCAGTCTGAACTTCCCCTGATGCAGCTTTAAGCCAGTCCCTCACATCCTATCACCAGTCACCAAAGAGATCAACACCTCATTCTGTTCCCCATCAGGAGGAAGTTGTTGAAAGAAATGAGGTCACTACTCAGTCTCCTCTTGCTCTTTGTACTGCTCACTGAGAACTGGCACAGGTTGCCCAGAGAGGTTGTGGAGTCTCCCTTCTTGGAGATCTTCAAAAGCCATCTGGACATGGTCCTGGGCAACCTGCTCTAGGTGTCCCTGCTTGAGCAGGCGGATAGGACCAGAACACCTCCAGAGGTCCCTTCCAACCTTAACTATTCTATGATTGTGTGATTTTTTTCTCTAAGCTGAACAAACCAAGTATTCTCAAACACTCCTCATAAGTCACGCCATCTAGTCCTTTCACTATCTTTGATGCCCTCCTTTGGACATATTCAAATATTTTATAAACTTCTTATATTAATATAATTAAAATAAGTAAGTCCACAAGGTGGCAAAAAGAGAAGAAAAAGCCAACAAATTTTCTTTAGTTGTATTAAGAAAAAAGGTCTAGCTTTAATAACATTTCACCTAGCAACATGACAAATTATCAGAAATAAAACTTGAAACACAGTAATTGTGTTTCAACACAACAATACAGGTTGACTGTACCATTATTTTTAGCACTGGGGTCTAGATTTGCTGTGATGTATTACATTTTTAGTACAATTCAGCTTTTTTAATTTTGGAGATTATATCCCTCTATTTAATGGATGGAATTGTATCACCATGGAAAGGCAAATCCTAAAGATAGTACAAGAAGATTATTTGGTGTATTTTAACTTTATTCTTCTATCCATATCCCTCCCTCATTTTGGGACCACAAATCCATGGGACCCGATGGAATGCACCCACAGGTGCTGAGGGCGCTGGCCGATATTACTAGGCCACTCTCCATCATCTTTGAAAGGTCGTGCAGAACAGGAGAGGTGCCTGAGGACTGGAAGAAAGGCTATGTCACGCCAGTCTTCAAAAAGGGCAAGAAGGAGGACCCGGGCAACTAGAGGCCAGTCAGCCTCACCTCCATCCCTGGAAAGGTGTTGGAGCAGCTCATCCTGGAGGTCATCTCCAAGCATGTGCAGGATAAGAAGGTGATCAGGAATAGTCAGCATGGGTTCACCAAGGGGAAGGTATTTATAAAAACAGAATCATAGAATCATAGAATATCCCGAGTTGGAAGGGACCCATAAGGATCATCAAGTCCAACTCCTGGCACCACACAGGCCTACCCAAAATTTGAGACCATATAACTAAGTGCACAGTCCAAACGCTTCTTAAACTCTGACAGGCTTGGTGCAGTGACTACTTCACTGGGGAGCCTGTTCCAGTGTGCGACCACCCTCTCGGTGAAGAACCTCTTCCTGATGTCTAGCCTAAACCTCCCCTATCACAGCTTGACCCCATTCCCACGGGTCCTATCACTGGTGATTAAGGAGAAGAGATCAGCGCCTGCCTCCCAACTTCCCCTTCCAAGGAAATTGTAGGCTGCGATGAGCTCCCCCCTCAGCCTCCTCTTCTCCAGGCTGACCTGGCCCAGTGACCTCAGCCGCTCCTCATATGTCTTCCCCTCTAGGCCCTTCACCATCTTCGTCGCCCTCCTCTGGACATTCTCCAGCAGTTTAATGTCCTTTTTGTACTGTGGTGCCCAGAACTGCACACAGTACTCGAGGTGAGGCCGCACCAGCGCAGAGTAGAGCGGGACAATCACTTCCCTCGACCGACTAGCGATGCCGTGCTTGATGCACCCCAGGATACGGTTGGCCCTCCTGGCTGCCAGGGCACACTGCTGGCTCATATTCAACTTGCTGTCAACCACAACCCCCAGATCCCTCTCTGCGGGGCTGCTCTCCAGCGTCTCGTCGCCCAGTCTGTATGTATAGCCAGGGTTGCCCCGTCCCAGATGCAGGACCCGGCACTTGCTTTTGTTAAACTTCATGTGGTTGGTGATTGCCCAGCTCTCCAATCTGTCCAGATCTCTCTGCAACGCCTTTCCACCCTCAGCCGAGTCCACAACTCCTCCAAGTTTGGTGTCGTCGGCAAATTTGCTCAAAACACCTTCTAGTCCTACATCCAAATCATTTATAAAAACATTGAAGAGGACTGACCCTAAAATGGAGCCCTGGTGGACCCCACTAGTGACCATCCGCCAGCCTGATGTAGCACCATTTACCACAACCCTTTGAGCCCTGCCCGTCAGCCAATTGCTCACCCATCGTATGATGTTTTTATCTAGCTGCATGCTGGACATTTTGTCCAGTAGGATCCTATGGGAAACCGTGTCAAAAGCTTTGCTGAAATCCAAAAAGATCACATCAGCTGGTTTCCCTTGATTGACTAGATGGGTGATCTTATCATAAAAGGAAATCAAATTTGTTAACCAGGACTACCCCTCGTGAACCCATGTTGGCTGTGACCTATGACTGCGCTGTCCCCCCGGTGTGCTTCAATAACTCCCAGGATAATCTTCTCCATAATTTTACCAGGCACTGACGTGAGACTGACAGGCCTGTAGTTGCCAGGGTCTTCTTTCTTGCCCTTCTTGAAAATTGGCACAACATTTGCCAGCTTCCAATCTACTGGGACCTCTCCAGATTCCCAAGATCGTTGAAAAATAATTGAGAGAGGTCCCGCGATGACATCAGCCACCTCTTTAAGCACCCTGGGATGAATCCCATCCGGACCCATGGACTTGTATGGATCATGAAATTATTAGGGTTTTGGTTGGTCATAGAATTATAAAATAGCCCGAGTTGGAAGGGACCCTCAAGGATCATTGAGTCCAACTCCTGGAAAATGTTAGTCCTACTAACATTGGAGACACATGCTGTGAGAAAAATCTCAATAATTTTCTTCAGACAGGATCTTCTGTGAAGCTATTTTATTTGTGATTGCAATGGCGGGCGTCCTGCCAATTAGGAGCGCATTATAGTAAACATATCATAACCTTTTATTCCCTATTACCCGATACCCGATTACCTCCCGTTTCCTCATTGGCTGAGTACTACAGGTTCACAAGCTACTCAACGCTCCTCTATACCATATATGAACACTTTTTTTGATCAGCCCTTTAACTTCTCCTTTTTCCTTTTTTTAGTCCCTTTCTTATGTTTTGAAAACTTGTGATCTTTGTTTTACTGTTCGCACACTGCTCATCCTGTTTTTCTCGAGCTTCTACCTTATTTTGGAACAGTGAGGCCTTCTACTGTCCACTTATCTACTTAGCATTTCTCCTTGTTATGACTACACAGTTACCTTTGAATACAGAAAAGTAATTCTCTACTGCAAAAACACAACTTAGTTTCTCACAATTCCCCCCCTCTTCTTTTCTTACTCCTACTGTTGTTTTTGCACCTCTTCACATACCGCACTCTTGAGTTTATCCAAAATTAAGGTGCAATACTCTTCTTCGGATGTCACGGGGGATGACAGATATACAATGCCAGTATTATTACAATGCCAACAAATAGTTGTTTGAGCCAATTCTATTCAGGTAACCACGAAGTTAGTTTCTCCCAAACGTTTCTAAATCCCCAGGAAGTGTCATCATGAGCTACTCTATTTAGGATCTTGTTTGTTTGTGTTTTTTTTTTCCCAAATATTTTTGAGATCAGTAAAATTCGTCCCATTTGATCTACATATATACAGCAACTAGTAATAATTACAGTGCACGCTCCTCCTTATGAGGTTATTAATAAATCTAATACCATTCGATTCCAGAGTACTATTTTTGCAAACTTGCTATCTCCTTTTTCTTGCATCCAGACTGTTATTTTCTATTTCTTCAGTTATAGCTGAGATATTTACAATAGCTTTTTCTAATTCACTCACCCCTAACCGAGGTAAAAACCACCTTGAAAAACTGTGAAATGCTAGAGAATTTTACTAGAGGATTATCTGGAGTCCGCTTAATTCTGCGTGTGGTCTCAAGGGGGCTTTGGCTTTGTGTGTCTTCAACAATAGTTACATTTGGAATTATTGCCTCCAGGGTACAAGCTCCCTTCCATCCTAGGGGCAACACCTTCCTGGCTTTATTGCCACATAGCCAGTACCACCCCTTGCCATTCGGGACAGGCCATCCGGTTACAGGATTCTCATTTGTATCTGGTGTGCATTATGTATATTAGCATTCCCATAGCTACCATATTCGGTACAGTATGGATTATTCCCTACTTCACGGATAATATTTCCACACCCAGGGTCAGTAATATTGCCCCCTGAGTTTTCTATCAATGTTTTTTAAAAGTCACCTTTGATAACACGGTGTATTGTAGCCAGGATTATGTATAGGGAGCTCAACCTCAAAATCTGTTCCTTCCCGGGACTGAGTATGATCTGTCGTTTTTAGAAATCTAGAGAATCCAGACACAGTTGCTGCTGGAAATAGCAAGGCCTTTTCAGTCTTTCTAGGCATCTGGGTGCAAATCCAACAATTATTTTGAGATAGAACTCGAGAGATGTTCTGGATTAATTGGAAATGCTAATTTTTCCCTCCATCCTATCACTACTCCATTGAGAATAGGTATTACTAAGATAAACTTAAAATTTGCCAGCGACACCAAACTTGGAGGAGTTGTAGACTCGGCTGAGGGTGGAAAGACCTTGCAGAGAGATCTGGACAGATTGGAGAGCTGGGCGATCACCAACCGCATGAAGTTTAACAAGAGCAAATGCCGGGTCCTGCATCTGGGACGGGGCAACCCTGGCTATACATACAGACTGGGCGACGAGACGCTGGAGAGCAGCCCCGCAGAGAGGGATCTGGGGGTTGTGGTTGACAGCAAGTTGAATATGAGCCAGCAGTGTGCCCTGGCAGCCAGGAGGGCCAACCGTATCCTGGGGTGCATCAAGCACGGCATCGCTAGTCGGTCGAGGGAAGTGATTGTCCCGCTCTACTCTGCGCTGGTGCGGCCTCACCTCGAGTACTGTGTGCAGTTCTGGGCACCACAGTACAAAAAGGACATTAAACTGCTGGAGAGTGTCCAGAGGAGGGCGACGAAGATGGTGAAGGGCCTAGAGGGGAAGACGTATGAGGAGCGGCTGAGGTCATTTGGCCCGTTCAGGCTGAAAAAGAGGAGGCTGAGGGGAGACCTCATCGCAGTCTCCAGCTTCCTCGTGAGCGGGAGTGGAGGGGCAGGTGCCGACCTATTCTCCTTAATCACCAGTGATAGGACCCAAGGTAATAGTGTCAAGCTGAGGCAGGGGAGGTTTAGGCTAGACATCAGGAAGAGGTTCTTCACTGCGAGGTTGGTTGCACACTGGAACAGGCTCCCCAGTCACTGCACCAAGCCTGTCTGAATTTAAGAGGCGTTTGGACTGTGCACTTAGTTATATGGTCTAAAATTTTGGGTAGACCTGTGTGGTGCCAGGAGTTGGACTTGATGATCCTTATGGGTCCCTTCCAACTCGGGATATTCTATGGTTCTATGATTCTATGACTCTACATCATTTCCATTTATATATGCACCCCTTTAATAATTAAGAAAAACAATAAAAATCACAAAATAATAAGGATTCTTCTGGTGGGGATTAAATACCCCCCCCCTTCTCCCACTTCCAGGGAGTGCTCCCTGGAAACACTCCAGTTCTGTGTAATTCAATCCCTTTTACTCATTAATTCATTAAGAATTCTTCTAAGGAGAAGTTAAAGCTTTACAATAGATAGTTTTAACAGTTTTAACCTTAAAAGTCTTTGTTAATGCAGTCTCTCAGGTATCAGGGTTAACCGATGCTTTTACCCAGGTATGAGTCCACCCTTCCTCAGCCATTCTTCCTGTCGTCTCAGTAGTCAGGAGCACTTGGAACAGTCCGTCCCACTCAGGTTGCAGTTTCAGTTCTCTCCATGTTCGCATCAAAACACAATCTCCTGCTCGGAGTGGATGGATCAGGGCTTCCAAGGCTGGGGTTTGAGCTAACTGTCCATGGGTCCTGAGAGATGACAAAGAGGACGACAGCCCGAGTATATAGTTCTTAAGAAAAGCATCTTTTGTCTCAAATTGAGGTAATTCATTCCCTTTGTCCAGGTACAGCAATCCAAATAATATTTCATATGGTGAAACTCCCACATCTTTTCTTGGTGCAGTTTGAATTCACAGAAGTGCCAAAGGTAAGCACTTCGTTTGGGGAAGCCGAGTTTCCAGAACTTAGTCAATTGCTTCTTTACTGTCTGAACCTCTCCACCCTTCCAGAAGGGGGAGGATGCCAAGGAGTGTGAAATTTCCACTTGATTCCTAGAGTCCACATTAGCCCTTGTAATATTTCTGACATAAAGTGACTTCCTTGATCAGAGTCAATATTTTCAACAATTCCATACTCGGGAGTTATTTGTTCTAGAATTACTTTAGTGACTATGTTCGCAGTAGCAGATACTGAAGGGAAAGCTTCCACCCACCCTGACAAATGATCGACCAAGACTAATAAGTATTTAAATCTACCTACTCCAAGGAGTTCTGTAAAATCTACCTGTACATTTTGGAAGCGTTGAATTCCTGGTTCTCGCCCCCCTTGGTCTGACTGCAGATAATTTTCCTGTTTACCTTTTGACATACTACACAACTCCTGCAAACTTGTTCAGCCAGATTATATATATATTCCTACACATATATATTTCCATAGCACAGCATCACACATTGCTTGAATTCCCCAATGACCCTCTTGATGCAAAACAGTTAATATTTGCCTCATTATCACTTTATTCAGCATTTCTCTCCCCTCAGGGAGTATCTATTTTCCTTTGGACTTTGTGACTCCTAATTCCTTAAAAACCTCTTTGTCTTAAAAACTTTTTACTTCTTTTTAGTTTTGGGTAGGGGTAGCTCAACAATTCCCTGAATCCTCTCTGGATTTATTCTTTGTTCTCCCTCAGACACTAGATGCCCTAAATACTTGACTTCTCTTTCTACATATTGCAATTTATTTTCCAGTACTTTCAAGCCCTGCTTTCCCAGAAAGTTGAATAGCTTGTTAGTGGCTTCCTTCACAACTGTTTTCTCCTGTCCTGACAATAAAAGATCATCCACATATTGTAACAGTAACACCTCCTAGGGAGGTTGGAATTGCTCCAAAATTTGTTCTAGAACTTGCCCAAATAAATCGGTGGCCCTGTAAACCCCTGAGGTAAAATTGTCCATCTGTATTGTTGCTTCTGCTCCATTTCAGGGTCTTTCCAGTCAAAGGTGAATATATCTTTGCTCCCAGGGCCTGAGAGCACTCACTTAATAACACTGTTATTCCAGTCTAACAATTTACTATTTGAATGCCCAATTTCATCATGAAATCCTTTCCCAACAAGTTAGTCCCTGCCTCGGGTACATACAATAATTGCCCAGTGATCATTCTATCCCTAGTCTCAGCTTGGTGTCCCCAAAAAGTAGCACTGTTATCCCAGTCCCTTCTACCCCCATCACATTTAGGGTTTCGTTAGTTAATTTAATCCCTGATACTTCACAGGCCAGTAATGACCTAGCTGCCCCAGTGTATTGGGTTCACATGGCAAGGTTCTGGTAGCAGGGGGGCTGCAGTGGTAGCCCCTGTGAGAAGAATCCAGCAGCTGCCCCGTGTTAGATAAGGGCAGTTTCAGCTGGCTCCAAAGGGGCCCACCCCTGCCCAGAGCCAAGCCATGATCAATGCAGTTTGTGCGTCTGTGAGAGCACATCCAAGAAAAGGAAAAAAAAAAAACTGCTGCACAACAGCAGCAGGGAGAGTGAGGAGTGAGAAACCTCCCTGCAGACATCAAAGTCAGTGCAGAGGAGGGGGAGTGCAGTGCAGAGGTGCTCCAGGTGCCGGAGCTGAAGCCCCCCCTCGGCCCACAGAGAGGGCCCTGGTGGGGAAGGCAGAACCCCCACAGCCCATGGTGTACCACAGCAGAGCACGTCTCCATGCTGCAGCCTGTGGAGAGGAGCATATGCAGGAGCAGGTGATTGGGGGGGGGGATGGGGGAGGTGGCCCCCAGGGGGTCACAAGCCGGACCAACCCGCTACTGATGCATAGATCCCACAGCGCAGACCCACACCTGGAGCAGCTCCCAAAGAGCCTGTTTTTCGCTGCCTGTGGAGAAACCCACACAGGACCAGCCCAGGAAGGTTGGCACCCCACGAGAGGGACCCCACACCAGAGCAGGGGAGAGGGTGACCGTGAGGGAGCAGTGGAAACGAAGCACCATGGGCCGACTGCAGCCCCTGCTGCCGGCCCCGCCCCACGCCACTCAGGGCAGGGAAGAGGTGGAAGAGAGTGGACGGGGAAAGGTGCCCCCAGCTTGTTTCTCTGTTTCTCTCCGCTCCAGCTCATCAGCAATAGGTAATAAATTTTATTAATTTTTTATTGACGTTATTATTTTTTATTAATTTTATTAATCTTCCTATGCTAAGTCTGTTTTGCCCGCAACGATAATTGTAGAGTGATCCCCATTGAGGTACACTTGAGGAGCCCTTGAGGTACACTTTTTCATTTATCAGGGAACTAGCTTTCTGAAAAGTCCCAACTCCCTTATTCTGAATTTATAACAGCAATCTCTCCTCCTTCTTCCACTCCGGATATTCCTATTTGAAGTGGCTGGCCCGGCCACACTTAAAACATCTTCTCAAAGCCTGTCCCTGCTAGGATTTAGACTACAACACAGGTAGCTTTCCTTGCCCGCCATTCCTTCATCTCTCTTCCTCTCCTTTCCATCCTGGGCCTGATTCCTCCCTGAAGTCCCTCTATCTCCAGCCCTCTGCTTCACTACCCAGTACGCTGTGTTTGTTTCATTTTTGCCATTTGTTTCGCGCTCTACTTTTCCTTCTCATCTCCCCTCCTGGCATACACCTTCATACTACCTACACTGTTCACTCCATCCTCCCACCTTCTGGAGCTTTTTCTGCGTATCTGGCCAGATATGTTTTAATCACAAAACGAACTTTCAAGAGCCCTTGGGCTACCGGGTCCTCAGGATTCATCCCCGAGTACTTTCTAATTCTGACCCTGAGTCTCTCATATGGTTTCTATGTTGTGGGTTGTTATTATCCCAGTTAGATAAGCGGATATTTCCGCTCTATCGGAATTACTCTCGGTTTTGGGGGGGAGAGTGTTAGTTCTTTCCCATTCTTGCATAGCTGCCTGCCGAATCATTCCCCTCCTAAACATTCTTCTCCAGGGAATAACATACTCAAGATTGACATTTCCCCCCCAGGAATACAAATTAGGCCTTAGAAACGGATTTGACTGTTCTGCTAGGCCCTCAATTAAAGACTTCATTTCCTTCTTAAAACTCCTAACCTCTCTGCTGGTAAGGGGGGAGTGGCATCAGCCCCCGCACGACCCCGAGGCCCCACCAGGACCCGCCCCGCCTCCCCGGCGCAACTTCTCCAGGGACAGTGTCAATTGTAGTCCCTGTCTTCCCTCATGGAGCAGCTGCCGCTGCCTCCGGAGCAATATTAGGATTATAGGAAGCATAACTTGATTCCTCCTCCCAAAAACTGAACCTTATTGTTTACATATAAATTTCAAGCCTGAATTTTCATCAGACCCGTATTTTGGCCAAAATACTGAAGTTCCTTTTATTGGCTTTTTAGGCCAGACAATTACACAATACCTAACCATTTTAAAATATTTATTTATTTTTTAAAATCTTTTTCCCTAGTTTTTGGGTTGTTTTTCCAAATCCTTATCATTCTCTCCAAAGGGCTATCTTTAGGCACAATCCCGGGGTCTCCACCCCCACCCTGCTGACTCTTGGAACCCTTAATCCCCATCTCTTCCTGACGTGCTGCTGTGGACTTTACCACCCACAGGGTACCACACGCCTTCACCTAGGATTAGGACAGAGGTGGGTTGTACTGCCGAGCACTTCACCTCACCGTGCTCGGGGTACCGTACACCTAAGGGCCCAAACCCCTGAGACTCTCTTTCGCTCGTCTGTCTTTTGCTTCGTCCTTCTCCGGCCAAGGGGACTTGGTTCGTCCCCTCACGGGACTACAGAATCTCATGGACTGGGACTCCACACTTGCTTTGCACTAAAAGTGCGTCTCATTCACACTCCACACAAGAGTCTCCCCAAACCCACCCCGGGGCAATATACGGTAAAGTTTGCCTTACCTCGGTCCGTGCACGGACTTCCCAGTCCGGGTTATCAGCAGTTATCCCTGTGTCTGTGCTGTGTCTGTGCTGGCCTTCCTTCTCCCCAGTGCTTCGCAGAGCCTGTCTTCAGATTAACAGTCTCGGTCCTTTGCCGGCCATCCCGAGACAACCCACCACCATCGACGGGACCGCTGAAATCAGCGGGGTGCACCTTCCTGTCTGTGGCGGCAAGAACTCTTCGGTAGGCAACAAGATCCCGGACGAGCCCCCAAATTGTGAGAAAAATCTCAATAATTTTCTTCAGACGGGATCTTCTGTGAAGCTATTTTATTCCAAAAAGAAAACAAAGCTTCAAGGCCAGAGGGTCAATATCCAAGACTAAGATATAATCATAGAAGGGTAAATGGGGTTTATCACATTCTGGGTTGGGGGATGGGTGAGAGAGAGTTTTAAACAGCAACTTACTTTCCGTTTTACTTTTAGCCCTCTGATTTTTAGAGCAACAAAGTGTTTTTTCTGGGTTAGTTAAACTTACTGATACTTGGTACTATGCATCCCATGTGGTGTTTACAGAGCTGGCAGTATAAAGCAGAAGATAAGCACATCAGAGCTTCCATGAAATTATTAGGGTTTTGGGTGGTCATAGAATTATAAAATAGCCCGAGTTGGAAGGGACCCTCAAGGATCATTGAGTCCAACTCCTGGAAAATGTTAGTCCTACTAACATTGGAGACACATGCTGTGAGAAAAATCTCAATAATTTTCTTCAGACAGGATCTTCTGTGAAGCTATTTTATTTGTGATTGCAATGGCGGGCGTCCTGCCAATAGGAGCGCTTTATAGTAAACATATCATAACCTTTTATTCCCTGTTACCCGACACCTCATTACCTCCCCTGTTTCCTCATTGGCTGAGTACTACAGGTTCACAAGCTACTCAACGCTCCTCTATACCATATATGTGAACATTTTTTTTGTTCGACCCTTTAATTTCTCCTTTTTCCTTTTTTTTTTTTCTCCTTTCTTATGTTTACAGAACTTGTAATCTTTGGTTTTTTTACTGTTCTCACACTGCTCATCCTGTTTTTCTCGAGCTTCTACCTTATTTTGGAACAGTGAGGCCTTCTACTGTCCACTTATCTACTTAGCATTTCTCTTTGTTATGACTACACAACTACCTTGGAATACAGAAGGTTAGTTTTCTACTGCAAAAACACGCTCTACTTCAAAAACATGTTCTACTGCAAAAATACACTTACTTTGAAAACATGTTCAACTGCAAAAACACAACTTAGTTTCTCACAATGCCCTTGTCAGAATAGGTCCTAACAAAATTCAGTGTAATCCTAGAAGAGTCTATTAAATTCTGTCCAAGAGCAATTTTTCCTACTTGTTCTTCTCCACTATTAACTCATATACTTCAAAAGGAAAATCTTAACTTCATTGTTAACCTAAGGAAGAATTAATATGAAAATCTGAATTCTGAAGAAAACACAGCACTTTGAATAAGACTTTTCAAGTGTGTGTATTTGGCTTACATGGCAAAGACTTGGTAGCAGGGGGCTGCAGGGATGGCCTCTGTGAGAAGAGCCCAGGAGCTGCCCCATGTTAGATAAGAGCCAGTTTCAGCCAGCTCCAAAAGGGACCTGCTGCTGGCCAGAGGTGAGACACGAACAACTCTGGTTGCGCCTCTGTGAGAGCAGATTTAAGAAAAGGAAAAAACAGCTGTGCAACAGCAGTTGGGAGAGAGGAGCAAAAAAAATGGGAGAGAAACAATGAGGCAGACACCAAGGTCAGTGAAGAAGGAGGGGGAGGAGGTGCTCCAGGTTCGGAAGCAGAAGTTCCCCTATGGCCTGTGGAGAGGACCATGGTGAAGCAGGTTGTCCCCCTGCAGCCCATGGTGTACTATGGCGGAGCAGATCTACGCACTGCAGCCCATGGAGTAGCCGACAGTGGAGCAGGTGGATGTGGCCTGAAGGAGGCTGCCACCCATGGAGAGCCCCCACAGGAGCAGACTCAAGGCCAGACCTGCAGCCGGTGGAGAGGAGCCCATGGTGGAGCACGTGATCTGGCAGAGGCCACTGCTTGTGGGGGACCAGTTCAGGGCTCCCCAGTACAAGAGGAACATAGAGCTACTAGAGCTACATATAACTACTAGAGTGAGTTCAGAGGAGGGCTGCGAAGATGATTAGAGGACTGGAGCACCTCTCGTACGAGGACAGGCTGAAAGAACTGGGCCTGTTTAGCCTGGAAAAGAGAAGAATGAGGGGAGACCTCATCAATGTATATAAATATCTGAAGGGAGGGTGTCAAGAGGATGGAGCCAGTCTCTTTTCGGTGGTGCCTAGCAACAGGATGAGAGGCAAGGGGCACAAACTGAAGCACAGGTGGTTCTGGCTGAATATGAAGGGGCACTTCATTACTGTGAGGGTGACAGAGCACTGGAACAAGTTGCCCAGAGAGGTTGTGGAGTCTCCTTCTCTGGAGATATTCAAAACCTGCCTGGATGCCATCCTGCGCAATGTGCTCTGGATGATCACAGAATCGTCTAGGTTGGAAGAGACCTCCAAGATCACCCAGTCCAACCTCTGAGCTAACGCTAACAAGTCCTCCACTAAACCATATCACTAAGCTCAACATCTGAACGTCTCTTAAAGACCTCCAGGGATGGTGACTCAACCACTTCCCTGGGCAGCCCATTCCAATGCCTAACAACCCTTTCAGTAAAGAAGTTCTTCCTAATATCCAACCTAAACCTCGCCTGGCGCAACTTTAGCCCATTCCCCCTCGTCCTGTCACCAGGCACGTGGGAGAATAGACCAACCCCCACCTTGCTACAGCGTCCTTTAAGGTACCTGTAGAGAGCGATAAGGTCGCCCCTGAGCCTCCTCTTCTCCAGGATGAACAGTCCCAGCTCCCTCAGCCGCTCCTCGTAAGACTTGTTCTCCCTACCCCTCACCAGCCTCGTCGCCCTTCTCTGGACTCTCTCGAGCACCTCGACGTCCTTCTTATAGTGAGGGGCCCAAAAATGAACACAGTACTCGAGGTGTGGCCTCACCAGAGCCCAGTACAGGGGGACAATCACTTCCCTAGACCTGCTGGCCACACTGCTTCTGATACAAGCCAGGATGCTGTTGGCCTTCTTGGCCACGTGAGCACACTGCTGGCTCATATTCAGCCGACTATCAACCAGTACTCCCAGGTCCATCTTTGCCAGGCAGCTTTCCAACCACTCATCTCCCAGCCTGTAGCGCTGCTTGGGGTTGTTACGCCCCAGATGCAGGACCCGGCACTTGGCCTTGTTGAACTTCATACAGCTGACCTCAGCCCATCGGTCCAGCCTATCCAGATCCTCCTGAAGAGCCTTCCTACCCTCGAGCAGATCGACACATGCACCTAACTTGGTGTTGTCTGCCAGCTTACTGAGGGTGCACTCAATCCCCTCATCCAGATCATCGATAAAGATATTGAAGAGGACTGGCCCCCGTACTGAGCCCTGGGGGACTCCACTAGTGACCGGCCTCCAACTGGATTTGACTCCATTCACCACAACTCTTTGGGCCTGGCTATCCAGCCAGTTTTTAACCCAGTGAAGCGTACACCAGTCCAAGCCACGAGCAGCCAGTTTTTTGAGGAGAATGTTGTGGGAAACGGTGTCAAAAGCCTTACTGAAATCAAGGTAGACCACATCCACAGACTTTCTGACATCCACTAAGCGTGTCACTTTGTCATAGAAAGAGATCAGGTTTGTCAAGCAGGACCTGCCCTTCATAAACCCATGCTTACTGGGCCTGATTGCCTGGTTGCCCTGCAAGTGCCGCATGATGACACTCAAGATAATCTGCTCCATGAGCTTCCCTGGCACTGAGGTCAAACTAACAGGCCTATAGTTCCCCGGGTCTACCCTCCGGCCCTTCTTGTAGATGGGCGTCACATTTGCTAGCCGCCAGTCGACTGGGACCTCCCCTGATAGCCAGGAGTGCCGATAAATGATGGAAAGCGGCTTGGCCAGCTCCTCCGCCAGTTCTCTCAGTACCCTCGGGTGGATCCCATCCGGCCCCATCGACTTGCATACATCCAAGTGCTGTAGCAGGTCGCCAACAATTTCCTTGTGGATAGTGAGGGCCACATCCTGCTCCCCATCCCCTTCCACCAGCTCAGGGTACTGGGTATCCAGAGAACAACTGGTTTTGCCGCTAAAGACCCTAAATGATCCGCTAAAGCCGCTAAATGATCTGGCTCAGCAGGGGGTTTGGACTAGATGATCTTCAGAGGTCCCTTCCAACCTCGGCCATTCTGTGATTCTGTGCACACCGACACCTGGGGAACACCACTCGCAACTGGTCACCAGCTGGATTTCACTCCATTCACCACCAATATTTGGGTCCGGCCATCCAGCCAGTTGTTAACTATAGAATAGAATATAGAACCATAGAATATCCCGAGATGGAAGGGACCCACAAGGATCATCGAGTCCAACTACTGGCTCCACACTAGTCTACCCAAAAATTCAGTCGATATGACTGAGAGCATAGTCCAAACACTTCTTAAACTCCGACAGGCTTGGTGCCATGACTACGTCCCTGGGGAGCCTGTTCCAATGCGCTTCCCTCGACCAACTAGCAAAGCCGTGCTTGATGCACCCCAGGATACGGTTGGCCCTCCTGGCTGCCAGGGCATACTGCTGGCTCATATTCAGCTTGCTGTCAACCACAACCCCCAGATCCCTCTCTGCGGGGCTGCTCTCCAGCGTCTCGTCGCCCAGTCTGTATGTATAGCCAGGGTTGCCCCGTTCCAGATGCAGGACCCGGCACTTGCTCTTGTTAAACTTCATGCGGTTGGTGATTGCCCAGCTCTCCAATCTGTCCAGATCTCTCTGCAAGGCCTTTCCACCCTCAACAGAGTCAGCAACTCTTCCCAGTTTAGTATCATCAGAAAATTTACTGAAAACACCGCCAGACTGATGTAGCCTCATTTACCATAACCCTTTGAGCCCTACCCGTCAGCCAATTGCTCACCCATCGTATGATGTTTTTATCTAGCTGTATGCTGGACATTTTGTCCAGTAGGATCCTATGGGAAACTGTGTCAAAAGCTTTGCTGAAGTCCAGAAAGATCACATCAGCTGGTTTCCCTTGATCGACTAGATGGGTGATCTTATCATAAAAGGAAATCAAATTTGTTAAACAGGACCTACCCCTTGTGAACCCATTCTGGCTGTGACCTATGACTGCGCTGTCCCCCCGGTGTGCTTCAATAACTCCCAGGATAATCTTCTCCATAATTTTACCAGGCACTGACGTGAGACTGACAGGCCTGTAGTTGCCAGGGTCTTCTTTCTTGCCCTTCTTGAAAATTGGCACAACATTTGCCAGCTTCCAATCTACTGGGACCTCTCCAGATTCCCAAGACTGTTGAAAAGTAATTGAGAGATCTTGCGATGACGTCAGTCAGCTCTTTGAATACCATGGGATGAATCCCATCCGGACCCATGGACTTGTATGGATCCAGGTGGAGTAGCAAATCCCGCACACGTTCAGGGTTGGCTGGGAGTTTATCATTCCCACCGTCACGGTCCTCCAACTCAGGGCACCCGGGGTCCCGAAGCCCGTTGAAAGTCGTTCACTGCCGTTGAAGACAGAGGCAAAGAAGGCATTAAACGTCTCTGCTTTGCCTATGTCCTTGTTTGTGAGGTGACCATCCCCATCAAGTAGCGGACCTATGTTTTCTCTGGTCCTCCTTTTTGTATTCACATATTTAACTGGCCCTAAAATGGAGCCCTGGGGGACCCCACTGGGGACCGGCTGCCAGCCTGATGTAACCCCATTTACCTTAACCCTTTGAGACCTACCCGTCAGCCAATTATTCACCCAACTTATTATGTTTTTATCTAGCCATATGCTGGACATTTTGTTCAGTAGGATAAAAACTAGTAAGGAGTTTAAGAGGAAAAAAAAAATTTAAGAGAAAGTTATTTTCTGAAATTTTTATTTTTTTAATTTAATACATTGTTTTTTAATTTTTTTAATTTAATAAATTAAATTTTAAAATTAACTTTAAGAGAATTAAAATTAATTCTCTTTAATTTTTTTAATAAATGATCTGGAGGAAGGACTTAAAGTTAATTTTAATTAACTGTAATTAAAAATAAAGAGAATTGTTGACACATCATATTGTTTTTACCAAGCTGTATGCTGGACATTTTGTCCAGAAGGATACTGTGAGAAACAGTATTGAAAGCTTTGCTGAAATCCAAAAAGATTACATCAACTGGCTTCCCTCAGCTAGGTGGGTGACCTTGTCATAAAAGGAAATTAAGTTAGATAAGTAGGACCTTCTCCCCCTGAACCCGTGTTGGCTGTGACCAATGACTGCATTGTCTTTCAGGTGTTTTTCAGTAACTCCCAGAATAATCTTCTCCATAATTTTCCAGGTACGGAAGTGAGACTGACAGGCCTGTAATTACCAGGGTCTTCTTTCTTGCCCTTGAAAATTGGAACAACGTTTGCCAGCTTCCATTCAACTGGGGCCTTTCCAGATTCCCAAGACTGTTGAAAAGTAATTGAGAAAGGTTTTGTGATGACATCAGCCAGCTCTTTGAGTACCCTGGGATGAATCCCATTGGGCCCCAGAGACTTGTATACATCCAGCTGGAACAGCAAATCCCACATAGGTTTGGGGTTTGCTGGGAATTTATTGTTCCCATAATCATGGTCCTGCAACTCAGGGCACCTGGGGTCCCAGGGCCATCATCAATGGTCAGGTCCACCCCTCGATCACGAGCACATCTGTATGTGGCATCCCTCCCCAGATGTCCTGATGTTTCACGGGCCCATTGAACTACAGACAGCTCACCCTTACATCCCCCGTCCAGGTCCACCTGAGCCACTTCAATTTTCGAAGCTCGATCCACCTCTTCATTGTTCTGATGTTCTTCAGTGGCACGACTCTTGGGCATGCGGGCATCTACATGACGTACCTTTACAGCCAGGTTTTCTATGCAGGCAGCAATATCTTACCACAGGGTAGCAGCCCAGATAGGTTTACCTCCGTGCTGCCAGTTGCTCTGTTTCCATTGCTGTAACCACCCACACAGGGCATTTGCCACCATCCATGAGTCAGCGTAGAGATACGGTACTGGCCACTTTTCTCTTTCAGCAATTTCTAGGGCCAGTTGTATGGATTTCACTTCTGCATACTTACTCGACTCATCTTCCCCTTCCATGGCCTCCACAACTCGTCGTGTGGGACTCCACACAGCAGCTTTCCATTTCTGATGGCTCCCTACCACGCGACAGGATCCGTCAGTGAGCAACACATACTGCTTTCTGTCTTCTGAGAACTCATTACATGGTGGTGCCTCTTTGGCATGAGTTACATCTTCGATCAATACTCCAAAATCTCTGCCTTCCGGCCAGTCCATGAGCTCTTCCAGGATTCCTGGGTGGTTGCGTTTCCCCATTTGAGCCCACTGCATAATTAAAGCTACCCACTTACTCCGCGTAGCATCAGTTGCATGGTGTTTAGTGGGGATTTTCCCTTTGAACATCCAATTTAACAGAGGTAGCCGTGGTGCCAAGAGGAGCTGTGCTTCTGTACCCACAACTTCTGAAGCAGCTCAAACCCCCCTCATATGCTGTTAATATCTCCTTTTCAGTTGGGGTGTATTTGGCTTCTGATCCTTGATAGCCCTGGCTCCAGAACCCCAGAGGTCGACCTCGAGTTTCTCCTGGGGTCTTCTGCCAGAGGCTCCAGGTGAGGCCATGTTCCCCAGCTGCAGTGTAAAGTATGTTTTGCACAGCTGGTCCTGTACAAACAGGCCCAAGGGCTACTGCACGAGCTATTTCTTGTTTGATTTCTTCAAAAGCCTGTTGTTGCTCAGGGCCCCACTCGAAATAGTTTCTCTTTTGAGTCACTCGATATAGAGGACTCCCAAGCTGACTATATCCTGGAACATGCATTCTCCAGAATGCCACAAGGCCTAGGAAAGCTTGTGTTTCCTTTTTGCTAGTTGGTGGAGACATAGCAGTTATTTTGTTGATCACATCCATTGAAATGTGGCGATATCCATCCTGCCATTTTACCCCCAAGAACTGGATTTCCTGTGCAGGTCCCTTGACCTTACTCTGTTTAATGGCAAAACCAGCTTTCAGGAGAATTTGGATTGTTTTATTCTCTTTCTCAATAACTTTTTCTGCTGTGTTGCCCCACACAATGATATCATTGATGTATTGCAGGTGTTCAGGAACTTCCCCCTGTTCCAGTGCAATCTGGATTAGTCCATGGCAAATGAGAAGCAGAGGTCCCTTCATCAGGGTCAAGACTAACATCAGCCATTCTACTGCCTCTGGGGAACTGCCCAACAGAAAACGGAGCAGCATTTTTCCTAGGAGACCCCCTTTTTGCTGCTGTGTTTCCTTGTAGTTCATGTACACAAGCGGCTAGGATTGAGGTAGGTTCACCATCCCACTTCCTCATATCTTCCCTGTGGTCACGCAGATAAGACCACAAGGTGCCACATGGTGTGTGTCCCTGCTACTCTCTCCCTCGAACAGGAAAATACCGATTCGTAATGGCTGAAATATTACTCCATGTGGGTGAGGAGGGAGATGATTGTTCTACGAGGTGGTGGAGCCTTTGGAACAGTTTCTCCATAGCCAAGATGCAGGCCCGTAGTGGAACAGAGAGATTGTCTTCATATTTTTGAAGCTGGCAGGACATAGTATACACTGTTGGTGCCATCCCCTCATCCCAATGAATTCCTGCCAGTGTACTGGCATGTGATGATGGTGCACTCCGCACAAATTTACGCCACATGGATGTTGTGCACTGGACTTCATCGGGATCTTGAGGTGTCTGGGCATTGTCCAAATCGCTATAAACCATCTCCAGCACAGCTAATTCCCGCAGATGCTGGAGACCTTTATCCATAGTGGCCCACTTGCCTACTTGATATACAATATCTTCCTTATGGGGATACCTTTCTTTCACAGCTGCCAGGAGTCGCCTCCAGAGGCTGAGAACCTGTGTCCCTCTCCCAATTACTTTGTCAATGACCCTTTCTCTAGAGAGGGATCCCAGCTGTTTGGCTTCATTGCCTTCTAATTGTTGGCTATTGGCCCCAGTGTCCCAGCATCAAAGCAGCCAGGTGAGGATGTGTTCACCTGGGTGTCGACTGTAATCCTTTCGTATTTCTCGCAACTCACTCAGGGATAGGGATCGAGTGGTTTCTGATTCCTTTATGATTTCCATCTCTTCTTCCTGCTGTTTTTGTGATGGCTCTGCTTTAGAGGTGCCTGCCTTTTCCCCTTCTCCCTCCTTCTTAGGAGAGGCTTCTTCCCTTACCAAACGAGCTGACTTCCATTTCCATTGTTTTGACTTGACTATGGGGGCGACTGATACCATCCATAGTTGGTTGATCCTCCGGGTCAGTCACAGCATGTGTTATCTGGTCATCAGATTCAGAGACTTCCTCCCTCTCTTCAAGGTGCTGGATGATGTTAAACAGTGTTTGGTAGGAGTAAGCTAGAACCCAGCACAATGCTGCAAGCTGCCGTTCTCCGGCATTATCAGGGTCAGGGCATACGACTCTCAAACATTCTATCAGGTTTTTAGGATTTTGCACTTGTTCAGGGGTGAAGTTCAAAACTATTGGAGGAGGCACCCGTGACAGGTACCTGCCGATATCCTCCCACACACCTTGCCACCTGCCACAAGACTGTTTTGGGACAGATTCCCAGATAAGCTTTCTAAACAATCGGCTAATCTTAGAGGGAAGAGGAAACCCGTTATTCAGAATTAGAAATATCACAGTATCACAGTATCACAGATTTCTAGGTTGGAAGAGACCTCAAGATAATCGAGTCCAACCTCCGACCTAACACTAAGTACTCCACTAAACCACATCGCTAAGCTCTACATCTAAACGTCTTTTAAAGACCTCCAGGGATGGTGACTCCACCACCTCCCTGGGCAGCCCATTCCAATGCTTAATAACCCTTTCGGTAAAGAAGTACTTCCTAACATCCAACCTAAAACTCCCCTGTCGCAACTTTCGCCCATTCCCCCTCGTCCTGTCACCAGGCACGTAGGAGAACAGACCAACCCCCACCTCTCTACAGCCTCCTTTAAGGTAACTGTAGAGAGCGATAAGGTCGCCCCTGAGCCTCCTCTTCTCCAGGCTGAACAAGCCCAGCTCCCTCAGCCGCTCCTCGTAAGACTTGTTCTCCAGACCCCTCACCAGCTTGGTCGCCCTTCTCTGGACTCGCTCGAGCACGTCCATGTCCTTCCTGTAGCGAGGGGCCCAAAACTGAACACAGTACTCAAGGTGCGGCCTCACCAGAGCCGAGTACAGGGGCACAATCACTTCCCTAGACCTGCTGGCCACACTGCTTCTTATGCAGGCCAGGATGCTGTTGGTCTTCTTGGCCACCTGGGCACACTGCTGGCTCATATTCAGCTGACTATCAACCAGTACTCCCAGGTCCCTCTCAGCCAGGCAGCTTTCCAGCCACTCATCTCCCAGCCTGTAGCTCTGCTTGGGGTTGTTGCGCCCCAGGTGCAGGACCCGGCACTTGGCCTTGTTGAACTTCATACAGTTGACCTCAGCCCATCGGTCCAGCCTATCCAGATCCTCCTGCAGAGCCTTCCTGCCCTCGAGCAGATCGACACACGCACTTAGCTTGGTGTCATCTGCAAACTTACTGAGGGTGCACTGGACGCCCTCATCCAGATCATCGATAAAGATATTAAAGAGGACCGGCCCCAGTACCGAGCCCTGGGGGACACCACTAGTGACCGGCCTCCAACCAGATTTGACTCCATTCACCACAACTCTTTGGGCCTGGCTATCCAGCCAGTTTCTAACCCAGCGAAGCAATATATGGGTTACACATGGATATTCAAAATACTCAGAAACTGCTGTAATTAGCCCACTGTGAAAGAAGGAGGAGGTACCATTCCTGATATTATTCATAAACTGACTTCCAGATGAGGAAAGGAAGGCAGTGTAATTCTGAATATTCTCTAAAAGAGACCAAAATTATAACAACGCAGGGTCTAAATGCCAGATTAAACTCAAGGCCGGTCTTGGCAGCACAGCGGATTTAAAAAAACGAACACAGATTGTAGCACAGTCTCGGATTGGATATAGAGGAGAAAGGAGAACATGACACGGATTGCATGACACATGATCAAACAAGCCACTATTAACAGGACACTGAACATGGTGACTGGCAAGTAAGTGTGTTAGTTGTAAGCGTTTTAATCAATTCTACTGTTATCTCAACCCTTCGAGCCCCACGTTGGGTGCCAAAAAGGACTGTGGTGGTTTTACCATGCTAGGCAGCTGAACACCACAACTGCTCTCTCCCTCCCCCTCCTTAGAAGAGGAGGGGAAGAAGTAAAGGAAAGAACAACTCACGGGTTGAGATAAGGATGATTTAATTAAAGGGAAAAAAATAATTATTAAGGAAAGATTATTATTAATTAAACAATTTAACTAAACAATTTAACTAAACAATTAACAATTTAACTAAAGGGGAAAAAGGAAAGGGGAAAAGGGAGGGGGAAAGGGAAAAAGAAACAAAACAAGTAAAGGCTATGTGGAAGTGCAGAGGAAAGAAATTACTCTCTACTTCCCACAAATGAGCGATGCTTGACCACATCCTTGAAGCAGGGCCTCAACGCACATAGCCGGTGTTCGGGAGGAGGACATACGTTTTCACGACAGCCCACCCCTCCCCTCTTCTTCCCTTTTCCACCTTTTATTGCTGAGTGTGACATCATATGGTATGGAATATCCCTTTGGTTGGTTTAGGTCAGCTGCCCTGGTGATATTCCTTTCTCACTTTTTTGCCCACCCCCTAGGGGGTTAGAGAGAGTCCTGATGCTGTGCCAGCACTGCTCAGCAGCAGACACAACACTGGTGTGATACCACTGCTGTTCTAGCTACAAGTGCAGAGCACAGCACTGTATGGACTGCTGCAGGGAAAGGGCACCATCATCAGTGCTGAAGACAGAGGTGAGGAAGGCATTAAATGTCTCTGCTTTGTATACACCCCTATTTGTGAGGTGACTGTTGTGGTTTAACCCGGCTGGCAGCTAAGCACCAGACAGCCATTTGTTCACCCCCCTGCTACGAGTGGGATGGGGGAGAGAATCGGGAAACAAAGTAAAAGCTGGTGGGTTGAGATAAAGACAGTTTATTAGGACAGAAAAGAAAGAGAAATAATAATAATGATGATAATATTAATAATAATAATATGTTCAAAGCAAGTGATATACAATGCAATTGCTTAGCACCTGCTGACCGATGCCCAGCCTGTCCCCAAACAGTGATTCCCCACACACACACATATTAATTGTTCAGCATGATGTCATATGGTTTGGAATACCCCTTTGGCCAGTTTGGGTCAGCTGTCCTGGGTCTGTCCCCTCCCAGCTCCTGCTGCACCCCTAGCCTGCTCGCTGGCAGGACAGAGCGAGAAGCTGAAAAGTCCTTGTCTTAGTGTAAGCACTGCTCTGCAACAACTAAAACATCAGTGTTATCACTATTATTCTCATCCTAAATGCTAAAACATAGCACCCTACCAGCTACAAGGAGGAAAATTAACTCTATCCTAGCTGAAACCAGGACCATCCTCATCAAGTAACGGACCAATGTTTTCTCTGGTCCTCCTTTTGCTGTTAACATATTTAGAAAAGCCCTTTTTATTGTCCCCCACAGTACTGGCCAACTTCAACTAAAATTCACCTTTCACCACCCAAATTTTCTCTCTAAAATGGTAACAGCATCTCTATTTTCCTCCCATGTCACACGACCTCGCTTCTGGTGACCACACACTTTATTTTTCATAGAATCATAGAATCATTAAGGTTGGAAAAGACCTCCAAGATCATCTGGTCCAACCATCCCCCTAGCACCAATATCACCCACTAAACCATGTCCCTACGCACCTTTTCCAGCCTTTCCTTAAACACCCCCAGGGACGGTGAGTCTACCACTTCCCTGGGCAACCTGTTCCAATGCCTGACTACTCTTTCTGAGAAGAAATTTCTCCTCATTTCCAATATGAACCTCCCCTGGTGCACCTTGAGGCCATTCCTTCTTGTCCTATCGCTCGTGAAGAGGCCGACCCCCAGCTCCCCACAACTTTCTTTCAGGTAGTTGTAGAGAGCAATAAGGTCTCCCCTGAGCCTCCTCTTCTCCAGTATAAACAACCCTAGTTCCCTCAGCCGTTCCTCATAGGACTTGTGTTCCAGGCCCTTCACCAGCTAAGGTCCTTTTTCCACCTAAGCTTCCTTCTGCCCCACCTGCTTGATTTCCAACATTTTGGAAAAGTGACCAGCACCGATGGAGCTCGATGTCTTCAAAAGCCGTTTCCCAGGGGAACTTACTAATTAGTTCCCTGAGAAGCCTCATTTCTGCTCTCTCCATATCAAGGGTCGAATTTTTGCTGCCATTTTTTCTCTTGTCACTAAAGGCTTTAAATTCAACTACTTCCTGGTCACTGTGGCTAAGACAGCCACCAATCAACACTTCACCCACGTGACCCTCCCTGTTTACAAGCAAGAGATCTAGGAGGGCACCTTTCCTATTTGTTTCTCTTAGTACCTGTACCCTGATTTGAGCAGAGAGGTTGGAGTAGATGATCTCAAGAGGTCCCTTCCAACCTTAACAATTCTTTGATTCCATGCAAAATTGAGGAATTCTGTAATTACTTGTATGTATAAGTCATCTTCAGTCTTCTTTCTGATACACTAAAAGTGTATCTTATACAGTACTCTAAATACTTTATAAGGCATTTTATTTGGGGTTCTTTTTTGACCATTTCTGTGCTCTATCCAGATTTTGAATACTCCTTAAAAATGTCAGTGCCACACCATCTTGCACATTTCTGGTGTGTGCCTAAGTATTTTAATAGGAGTAAAATCACTTTCCAGTTTCTGTTTCCTGTTTATAACTCCAATGATTACATTAACACTTCCTGCTAAAGCAAGCTTACTTGAGCCACTGTTTCATTATGTCTGTTACAATGCTTTTCAAGGTCTTCTTTTCAGGTTGCAGCCCTTCATTCTATCACCTGGTAGAGATTTAACTTTGCATTTGAAGATAAGGAACTTATAGTGCAACTCAATAAACCAGAGGAAGAATAGCTTTGAAAGATGGATAGTCATTTACAAGCTGATGGGAGGACTTTTTGATTTTTCTGAATTGTTCCTGAAGCCACATAAATAAGTGAGAAAAGTTTCTGTAAATTTACATTATTAAATAAGATATTTTGAGTGTAAGTAAGGTAAGAGGAAACTAATTATTTCAGTATATAAAGATTTGAACCTTCATTTTCAGGTTCAGGGAAGAAAATAAACAGAAATTTATTTCTGGTATTGCATATTTTACCCATTGTGCTCTTACAGTACACTTTATTTGGTGTATAGTAGTTCTTTCTGAAAGCTGACAATACTGGAGGTACTATAATTTACTTTTATTGTGATTTTTATAGAAATTATTCTTCTAGTTCTTCAGAACTGTGATGAGTTGATACGAAATGTCTCCAGTGTTCAGTTTAATGCATTGATTTTTGCAAGTCTTTGTGTGAAGGCATGCTTAATTAAGAAGTAAATGTTTATATGGGCAGCTTCTAGAATTATGTTTGTACATATAGGCAGCTTAAAGTGTGTTGTCTTAATATGGTATAAGGTTTTGAGTCTCCTTTCAAAATTTGACAATAGTTGCACCTAATGTATACAAGTGTAGTTAGAAAAGAATCAGGTCTGTGAATGCATTTTTTTCTAGAAGTTATTTTACTCAAAGCAGTAAGTAGTTCTGTATGTACCTTGTTTGCAACTATATAAATGTATTTGCTGTTACAAAGCAGACTGTAAATTGTTTAAAAAAAATCTTGAAGTCCAAAGCTTATAGTATTCTCTCTTCTTGATGTGCTGCAAGCTCTAAGCAGACCTTAGATTAGACAAAGCAATAATACATAATGTGAAATTTCTAATATTTTAGGCCAAAAAGCATTTTAAGAAAATAAATTAAATGAAGTATATCCATGTACTCATGTAAGAAATAGTACAGGAAACAATCTTTAGCTAATCCCCAGATTGGTTTGGGGTAAATATTCTTCTCTTAAATCTGAATAAGGATAAGTGACAAAAAGCAAAAAAATTTGTGCTGAACTTCTAATTTTACATTTTAATTTTATTCAGAGACCACGATGCAGACATCAGAGACTGGGTCAGACACAGGTTCTACTGTGACTTTACAGACATCTGTGGCTGGCCAGGCAGCAGTGCCAACACAGGTAGTACAGCAGGTACCAGTTCAGCAACAGGTAGGTGCCTGTTAATTTTGGGAAAATAAAAAATCACAGCAAGACAGAAGGATGCATTTCAATAGGTGTAGTGAAGAACTGATTTTGTACAAGGCTGCTAAAGAAACTCTTTTCCCCTGTTTTTATCAATTTTATTTTTCTGCAACTAAAATAGCTACATAAAAAGACGTAGTTTTCAGGGTTTATTTCTTGAACTAGAATATTTGCAAACCACCAGAAATATATATGCACAATTCTAAAAGTGGATTACTATGAAATCTGTGTAATAGCTCATATAAATTTATATTAATTCAAGTTATTGAATATTCACATTGTGGTGGGTTAACCTTGGATGGCCACCAGGTATCCACCAAGCCACTCTCTCACTCCCCCTCCTCAGCAGGACAGGGGAAGAAAATTAGATGGAAAAGCTCATTGGTCAAGATAAAGACAGGGAGGTCACTCAACAATTACTGTCATGGTCAAAACAGATTCAACTTGGGGAAGATTAAGTTATTGCCCATTAATAACAGAGTAGGATAGTGAGAAATTAAAAACAAAACAAAACAAAACAAATATATACATATATAAAAACACCATCCCTCCACCCCGCACTTCTTCCCAGGCTCAACTTCACTCCTGATTCATCTACTTCCTCCCACCCAGAGTGGAGCAGGAGGGATGGGGAATGGGAGTTGCGGTCAATTCATAATGCTTTGTGTCTGCCGCTCCTTCCTCCTCACTCTCTTCCCTTACTCCAGCAAGGGGTCTCTCCCATGGGATGCAGTCCTTCGCAAACTGATCCAGCATGGGTCCTTCCCAGGGGCTGCACTTCTTCAAGAACTGCTCCAGCATGGGTCTGTTCTACGGGCCACAGTCCTTCAGGAATGGATGGCTCCAGTGTGGGTTCCCAAGGGGCTGCAGTTACTGCCAGAAAACCTGCTCCTGTATGGGATCCTCTCCATGGGATGCAGCTTCCTTCAGGCCAGATCCACCTGCTTTGGTCTGGGGTCCTCCATGGGCTGCAGCATGGATCTCTCTTCCAACGTGGTCCTCCATGGGCTGCAGGGGGACAACCTGCCCTACCATGGTCCTTTCCACAGGCTGCAGGGGACTCTGCTCCAGCAACTGGAGCACCTCCTCCTTCTTCACTGACCTTGGTGTCTGCAGAGTTGTTTCTCTCACATTTTTCTTATTCCTCTCCCTCAACTATGCCATCGCAGAGGTGCAACCAGCTTTGCTCATTGGCTCAGCTTTGGCCAGCAGTGAGTCCCTTTTGGAGCTGGCTGGAACTGGCTCTATCCAAGATGGGGACAAACAGGCTTCTGAAGCAGCCAGCTCAGCACACACTTCTTTGACATGATTAGTCACCTATAAAGCCCCTCCACTGTTAGAGGGAGTGGTGCATGGAGAGACTGAGGAGAAAAAAAGGTGAAAAAACAGGAAAGAAATGTGAAAAACTATGACTTTTGTCTAAGAATTTTCCTGTAGTATGTGCAATTTAGCTTTCACTGTTTTAGGTTCTTTGGGTGATATCTGATGATTTTTTTTTCAACATAAATTGGCTTCACAGTTTCAAAATCAACAGAATTTAAATTGGGAATAACTTCTTAAATCATGTAAGTCTCTGTGCTAATGCATCACTGTTGTCCTGGTTTCAGCTGGTATAGAATTAATGTTCTTCATAGTAGCTGGTATGGTCTGTCACCTTCACAGTAAAGAAATGCCCTCTCATATTCAGCCGGAACTTCCTGTGCTTCAGTTTTTACCTGTTGCCTCTCATCCTGTTGCTGGGCACAACTGAAAAGAGACTGGCTCCATCCTCTTGACACCCTCCCTTCAGATATTTATACACATAAATGTTTTAAACACACTGATGTTTTAGTTGTTACTGAGCAGTGCTTGCACTAAGTCAAGGACGTTTCTACTTCTCATATTGCCTTGCCAGCAAATAGGCTGGGGGTGTACAAGAAGCTAGGAGGGGACAGAACCAGGACAGCTGGCCCAGACTGACCAAAGTGATAGTCTATACCATAGGACATGCTCAAGAATTCTCAGAGGGGGAAACAGATTTTTGCGCAGGTGTTAGCAGGATTGATCAGTAGAGCTTTAAATTAGATTTGAATGTGTTAAAGGATTAAAACAGACTCACTGGTGATAAGCTATGGAAATGCATGCCAAAATTTGAGGGAATGCACACTAGTGAGATCCTTCAGTCTACTCCACAAGGTACTGGGTATGTTGAAGCACATTCAAAATGTTTCTACACTAATGCACGCAGCTTGAGAATAAGCAAGAGGAACTAGAAGCTTTGGCTCAGTCTCAGAACTATGACATCACTGGCATAAGTGAGACTTGGAGGGAAGAGTCCTGTGACTGCTGTATTCAGAAAGACTGAAGATGACTTACACATACAAGCAATTAGAGAATTCCTCATTTTTGCACAGAATCACAGAATTGTTTAGGTTGGAAGGGACCTCTTGAGATCATCTACTCCAACCCCTCTGCTCAAATCAGGGTCACCTAGAATAGGTTGCTCAGGGCCTCCATTAAGAAAGAAAAGATGGGTTATTGTCATAGGTGACAGCCTTCTGAGGGGAACAGACGGCCCAATGTGCCAACCAAACTCACCTCTTATAGAAGTTTGCTGCCTCTCTGGAGCCCGTGTTAAAAGTGTTACAAGAAAACTTCCTAGCCTGGTACAGCCCTCGGATTATTATCCATTATTGTTTTTTCATGTAGGCAGCAATGAAGTTGAGACAAGAAGTCCAAGGGCCATCAAAAGAGACTTCAGGGCCTGGGGATGATCGTTTAAGGGATCAGGAGCACAGGTAGTGTTTTCTTCTATCCTTCTAGTTGCAGGGAACGATACTAGAAGAAACATGCAGACCCACCTTATCAAAACCTGTCTCCAAGGCTGGTGTCACAGGCAGAATTTGTTTTTTTTTTTTGATCATGGGATGGTCTACACGACACCAGACCTGCTGGCATGTGATGGGATGCACCTTTCTCAAAAAGGGAAAAGGATTTTTACTCAAGAGTTAGCAGGGCTGATTGAAAGAGCTTTACACTAGAGTTGAAGGGTATAATGGATAAAAACAGGCTCGCTGGTGATAAGCTACGGGATGGCATGCCAGAATTTGAGGAACTGCATGCTAGCAAGATCCTTTAGTCTGCTCCACAAGGTGCTGGGTATGCTGAAGCACATTTGAAATGTCTCTACGCTAATGCACACAGCATGAGGAACAAGCAAGAGGAGCTAGAAGCCTTGGCTCAGTCCCAGAGCTATGACATCATTGGCATAAGAGAAACCTGGTGGGAAGAGTCCTGTGACTGGTATGTTACGATGGATGGTTATAGGCTCTTCAGAAAGGATAGGCAGAACAGATGAGGCAGGGGGGTGGCACTGTATGTAATGCAGGGGCGGGACTATACAGAGCTTACAGTTGGCGATGATGAGGATGAGAGCCTCTAGGTAAGGATTAAAAACAAGCAAATAAAGTGGATGTTGCTGTGGGAGTATACTATAGACCACCTGGACAGGATGATGACACTGATGAATTATTCATTAAGGAACTGAGAACTACTTCTAGATCAGCTGCCCTTGTCCTTATGGGGGACTTCAATCTGCCAGATGTCAACTGGGAATATACTTGATACCAACAGGTCCAGGAGATTCCTAAAACACGTTGATGATAACTTCTTGGTACTGGTACTGAACGAGCCGACTAGGAAAGGAGCCCTCCTAGACTTGTTGCTTGTAAACAGGGAGGGTCTCGTGGGTGAAGTGGTGATTGGTGGCTGTCTTGGCCATAGTAAGCATGAAGAGGTCGAGTTGAAAATCTTTAGTCATAGGAGGAAAACTGCACCAAAACTTCAACCCTGGATATGGGGAGAGCAGACTTCACAGCGCTCGGGGAACTAGTTAGTAAGGTCCCCTGGGAAACTGCTTTTGAAGACATCGAGCTCCATCAGTACTGGTCAGTCTTTAAGCACTGCCTCCTAAAAGCACAGGAACAGGCAATTCCAAAATGTCGGAAGTCAAGCAGGTGGGGCAGAAGGTCATCTTGGCTGAGCAGGGATCTTCTTCTAGAACTTAGGTGGAAAAAGAAAGCGTATGGCCACCGGAAGTGAGGTCAGGCAACATGGGAGAACTACAGACATGCTGTTTGCCATTGTAGGGAGAAAATTTGTGTGGCCGAAGCTCAATTAGAGTTGAAGCTAGCCAGTGCTGTGGGGAGAATAATTTTTTTTTAAATACTGTTAACAGGAAAAGGAGGACCAGAGAAAACATCGTTCCGTTACTTGATGAGGATGGTCGCCTCACAAATAGGGACGTAGGCAAAGCAGAGACATTTAATGCCTTCTTTGTCTCTGTCTTCAATGCTGATGATGGGCCCTGGGACCCCAGTTACCCTGAGTTGGAGGACCGTGACTATGGGAACGATAAAATCCCAGCCAACCCTGAACCTGTGCGGGATTTACTGCTCCAGCTGGATGTATACAAGTCTCTGGGGCCCAATGGGATTCATCCCAGGGTACTCAAAGAGCTGTCTGATGTCATCGCAAAACCTCTCTCAATTATTTTTCAACAGTCTTGGGAATCTGGAGAGGCCCCAGTTGAATGGAAGCTGGCAAACGTTGTTCTGATTTTCAAGAAGGGCAAGAAAGAAGACCCTGGTAATTACAGGCCTGTCAGTCTCACTTCCGTACCTGGAAAATTATGGAGAAGATTATTCTGGGAGTTACTGAAAAAACAGGGCAACCCTGGCTATGCATACAAACTGGGGGATGAAAGGCTGGAGAACAGCCCCATAGAAAGAGATCTGGGGTTTCTGATTGATGGTGAGTTGAATATGAGTCAACAGTGTGCCCTGGCAGCCAAAAGGGCCAACCATATCCTGGGGTGCATCAAGCACAGCCTTGCTAGCCAGTTGAGAGAAGTGATTGTCCCATCCTACTCTGTGCTGGTGCGGCCTCACCTTGAGTACTGCATACAGTTTTGGGCGCCACAATATAAGAAGGACATAAAACCATTAGAGAGTGTCCAAAGGAGTTCTATGAAGATGGTGCAGAGTCTAGAGGGCAAGACGTATGAGGAGCGGCTGAGGTCACTTAGATTGTTCAGCCTGGAGAAGAGGAGACTGAGAGGAGACCTCATGGTGTTCTGCAGCTTCCTCAGACCCTGGAGTCACTCCACTCAGGGAGCAGAGGGTGCTGATCTCTTCTCTCTGGTGACCAGTGATAGGACTTGAGGGAACAGCATGAAGCTGAGTCAGGGGAGGTTCAGGTTGGATATTAGGAAAAGGTTCTTCACCGAGAGGGTGGTCAGGCACTGGAACAGGCTCCCCAGGGAAGTGGTCATGGCACTGAGCCTGCCAGAGTTCAAGAAGTGTTTGGACAATGCTCTCAGACATACTGTCTGATATTTGGGTGGTACTGTGTGGAGCCAGGAGCTGGACTCAATGACCCTTGAGGGTCCCTTCCACCTCAGGAGATTCTATGATTCATTGCATCCTCCCTTCAGGTATTTATACACATTGATGAGATACCCCCTGGGCCTCCTCTTCTCCAGGCTGAATGGTCCCAACTCTCTCAGACTCCCCTTGTAGGATAGGTGCTCCAGTCCCTTAATCATCATCATTAATCATCTTTGCTGAACTCTCTCCAGTATGTCCATGCCTCTCTGGTACTGAGGCACCCAGAACTGGAGACAGTATTCCAAGTGTGGGCACACCTGCACTGAGTAGAGGGGAAGGATCACCTCCTGTGACCAGCTGGAAATACTTTGCCTTATGCAGCCCAGGATACCATTACCATTGTGGTTTAAGCTGGACAGCTAAACATCACACAGCCGTTCATTTACCGTCCCCCCCTCAGTAGGATGGGGAAGAGAAAGAAAAAAGTAAAAGATTGTGGGTTGAGATAAAGACAGTTGCTTAGGACAGAAAAGAAATAATAATAACAACAATAATAATAATGTTTACAAAACAAGTAAATCACAATCAACATTGGGATTAGTAACTATTAAACTTATTTAATACTTATAACAATTTTGTTTTAACATGCTTTTGTCAGATCTGTCGTTATCTCAACTCTTCATGCCCTACACTGGGCACCAGAAGGGCTGTTGTGATTTAACACGTCATGCATCTAAGCACAACACAGCCGTTCGCTCACCCATCTGCTCCCAGTGGGATGGAGGAGAGAATCGGCGGGAAAAAAAAAGTAAAAGCTCATGGGTTGAGGTAAAGACAGTTTAATAGGCCATAAAAGGAGAAATAATTATGATGATGATAATAATAAGTTCAAAGCAAGTGATATACAATGCAATTGCTTAGCACCCGCTGACCGATGCCCAGCCTGTCCCCAAACAGTGATTCCCCCCCCACACACACATATTAATTGTTCAGCATGATGTCATATCATAGGGGTTTGGAATACCCCTTTGGCCAGTTTGGGTCAGCTCTCCTGGGTCTGTCCCCTCCCAGCTCCTGCTGAACCCCCAGCCTGCCCACTGGCAGGACAAAGTGAGAAGCTGAAAAGTCCTTGTCTTAGTGTAAGCACTGCTCTGCAACAATTAAAACATCAGCGTGATATCAACATTATTCTCATCCTAAATCCAAAAGACAGCACCAATACGAGCTACTAGAAGGAAAATTAACTCTATCCTAGCAGAAACCAGGACAGCCTTTTTTAGTGGCAAGGGCGCATTGCTGGTGAGCACCAATTCAACTTGTTGTCCAGCAGGACCCCCAGGGCCTTTTCTGCCGAGCTGCTTTCCAGCTGGGTGGCCCCCAGCATGTACTGATGCATGGGGTCGTTCCTTCCAGATGCAGGACTTGGCACTTCTTGTCGAACTGCATGAGGTTCCTGTCAGCCCATTTCTCCAGCCCGTCCAGGGCCCTCTGGATGGCAGCACGACCCCGTGAAAACCTCACAACAAGGGAAAAGGATCGTCAGAGGCTGACGAGGAGTGGGCGTGGCCAGCAATAACGGCGGCAGATTTAAACGCAGTCTAACCGCTACCAGTAATTACTTGCCGAGGCGATCAGCTCCGAACGAGTGCATTCCGCAGCGGAGTGGGGGGTGGCGGCGTAAAGGGTTTTTTCCTGAGACGGGGAAGCCCCGGGGGAGCGCAGAGACCTGCCGAGGGTTGGGAGCTCACGCGAGAGCGGCTGTCAAGGCGTGGGCGGGGCCAGCAGTAACTGCGTCCACCCCCCACTCCCCCATAAGTAGCCCCTAGGGAGCGAGGGCGGCTAGGAGCATGGTGATTGGGCAAACAAGGTGTGGTGTGTCAGTTTGTGAAGAGGGTGACTGACCGGAGGGTGCCCTGTGAGGTAGGGGTGTTCCACTGGCTGAGCAGGAGATGCCAAATACACCTCTCACCCAGATCTCCACAGGCCAAGGACATGCACCTTACCTGATCCTCAAGGCAGAATGGTGGGCACACTTGTCTCAGGGCAAAGGCTGTGGCTCTGGCGGTGTGGTGTGCATCATCTACCCCAGCGGTGGCTGATGCCTCCACCCAGACAGCTACTGAGGCTACAGTGCAGATTTCTGACTGCTGGAAATGCCTAGATCTTTCCCCTGGGGCAGGGGCAGGGACAGGTAGCAGACCTGCCTGCAAAAGGTGTGCCCAGATGGAGGACCTCCTGCACCAGGTGGCTGAGCTGCAGGAGGCAGTGAGAAGGCTGAGTAGCATCAGGGAGGCTGAGGAGGAGTTAGACAGCTGGATCCTAGCACAGTCTGCAGGGGACCCACAGCCCATGGCCAAACAGCCTGAAACTCCCCCACTGACACTCAGAGAAGGGAGGGAGGCCAGTAACACTGGAGAGTGGAAGCTGGCAACAACAAGGACCAGCAGGAGGAAGAGTCTTCCCCCGAATACTGAGGTGCCCTTACAGAACCGCTTCACCCCTTTGCAGACTGAAAAGGAAAGACCCATTGCAGAGAGGGTGGAGCTGAGTAAGACACCTGGTCTTCTCCCCGCATAACAACTAGTCCAACTAAGAAAAGATGATAGACGATAGTAGTAGGAGACTCTCTTCTGAGAGGTACAGAGGAGCCCATCTGCTGACCCGATCCTCCCTTGAGGGAAGTCTGCTGCTTACTGGGGGCTTGTATCAGGGATGTTACCAGGAGATTGCCAGGCCTTGTACAGCCTAAGGACTAATATCCGCTGCTACTGTTTAACGTGGGCATCAATGATGCAGCCAGTAATAGTCTGAGGAGTGTCAAGAGGGATTGCAGAGCCCTGGGGGCAGCAGTAAAGGACTCAGGAGCGCAAGTAGTTTTTTGATCAGTCCTGCTGGTCAAAGGGAAGGGGTTTGAAAGGGCCAGTTGAATCTAGCAAATCAACAGATGGTTGCAGGACTGGTGCCACAGACAGAGGTTCAGCTGCTTAGACCATGGGACTCTCTTTGAGAAACCTGGTCTGCTGGGAGCTGATGGGGTCTACTTATCAGAGAAGGGGAAGAACATCTTTTGATCATAGGCTTGCTGAGTTGGTGAAGGTTTTAAACTAGAGCTGCTGGGGGAGGGGAACCTCAGTCCATCCTGCTCCTCCCAGTTTGATGCCAGTGTCAGTGATAGATGCCCAGAACCTGGAAGAGGGTCACAGATCATCAGAAGAGAACCTGAAGAGCACCACGAAGGAATTCCAACTACTCCAGCCAGTAAGTCTGCTTCATCAGGGACCCAACTTAAATGTCTCTATGCTAAGACATAGCATGGGGAATAAACAAGAGGAGTTAGAGATGTATGCACAGCGGCAGGGCTATGACCTCATTGGCATTACAGAGACATGGTGGAAGAATGGCTCCCAGGACTGGAGTGTTGGAATGGAAGGATACAGACTCTTTAGGAAGGACAGGCAGGGGAGATGAGGAGGGGGCATCGCCCTCTAAGTCAATGAGCAGCTGGAGTGCATGGAGTTCTGCCTGGGGATGGATGAGGAGCTGACTGAGAATATATGGGTCAGGATTAAAGGGAGGGCAGGGACAGGGGACATTATGGGGGGGGTCTGCTATAGGCCACCTGATCAGGAAGACCAAGCAGATGAGGCCCTCTATAGACAGATAAAAGCAGCCTCACATTCACAAGCCCTGGCCCTCATGAGGGACTTCAACCACCCTGGTATCTGTTGGAGGGACAGACAGCACAGCAGGGCACAGGCAATCCAGGAGGTTCCCAGAATGTGTTGATGATAACTTCCTTATACAAGTGATAGAGGAGCCAATGAGTAGAAATGCTATGCTGGTCCGCATTCTCATCAACAAGGAGGGGCTGGTGGGGAATATGAAATTCAAGGACAGCCTTAGCTGCAGTGACCATGAAATGGTGCAGTTTTAGATTCAGATGGTAGTGAGGAAGGATCACAGCAAGCTCTCTACCCTGGATGCTATCTAGATGCTATCCAGAGATGCTATCTCTGCTTTGGGAAAGCAGACTATACCCTCTTCAGGGATCTGCTTGGTAGAGTACCATGGCACAAAGCCCTGGAGGGAAGAAGGGCGCAAGAAAGCAGGTTAATATTCAAGGACCACCTCCTCCAAGCTCAGGAGCAATGCATCCCAATAAAGAGGAAGTCAAGCAAAAATGCCAGGAGGCCCACAGGGATGAACAAGGAGCTCCTGGACAAACTCAAGCAGAAAAAGGAGACCTACAGAGAGTGGAAGCAAGGACAGATAGCCCAGGAGGGATATAGAGACGTTGTTGGAGCAGCCAGGAAAGGTTAGGAAAGCCAAAGCCCTATGAGAACTAAATTTGACCAGGGACATCAAGAGCAACAAGAAGGGCTTCTATAGGTACATTGCTGATAAAAGAAAGACTAGGGAAATTGTGGTCCCTATCCAGAAGGAAACGGGAGACCTGGTCACCTGGGATAAGGAGAAGGCTGAGGTAGTTAATGAATTTTTTGCCTCAGTCTTCACTGGCAAGAACTCCAGCCACATAGCCTAGGCCCCAAAAGGCAAAGTCAGGGCCTGGAAGAATGAAGAACCACCCACTGTAGGAGAAGATCAGGTTCAAGGCGATCAGCTCTGGGGCAGACGAGCTCTGCAGCGGAGTGGAGGATCGAGGTGGGCAGGGCTTTTTTCCTGCATCGAGGCCACTTGAGGCAGCCAAGGGAGCTGCCAGGACCCAGCAGCCCTCACAAGGGAGGCTGATGAGGCGTGGGCGGAGCCAGCAACAACCCTCCCCCTCCCCTGTTGTACAAAGGCAGCCCCTAGGGAGTGTGAGTGACCAGGATGGGCAAACAGGGTGTGGCGCATCAGTCAGGGCATGGCACGCCAGTTTGAATGGCAGTTCATGCAGGGAGGACACTCTTACCGCTGTTTTCCAATGGTGGTTGTAACCTGCTCGCGAAGAGCCCAGCCATGGTATCCACCTGGCAGAAAGCCATGGCCTCTGCATCTCTTGCGGCCTCTTGAGCCACAGCTACCAATGTGGCTACCTAGACAGAGGTCTCGGGGAAATACGCGGCCATCCAGGTCTTGGGCTGCAGGGTGTGCCCAAGTCTTCTGTCAGTGTCTGACAGCAGCAGCAGTGGGTATGCCTGTGGGAGGTGTGCCCAGGTTGAAGAATTGCTCAGCCTGCTGGCAGAGCTTCGGGAGGAGGTGATTAGGCTGAGGAGCATAAGGTAGTCAGAGAGGGAAATTGACTGGTGGAAGCATACTCTACCCTCCCTGAGACAGACTCATGAGCCAGCTACCACACCTGAAACAAAGGTTCCCCTATCCCACCACGCAGTAGGAGGGGACCTAGGACAAGGGGGAATATGGAAGCAGGTTTCTGCTCAGGGTGGTAGGCGAGCCCTCTCCCTGCCTACCTCACCTTCCTGGCTACGCTTATGCAACAGGTATGAGGCTCTAAAACTTGACAGTCAAGCAAATGATGATGTAGACGAAAGCCCATCCTGGTTGGAAGGGGTGCCTAAGGCAAGGCAGCCTACGTCCTGCATCACTACATTTTCTATTAAGAAAGAAAGAAGGGTTATTGTCATAGGGGACTCCCTTCTGAAAGGGACAGAGGGCCCAATTTGCCATCCGGACCCAGCCCACAGGGAAGTCTGCTGCCTCCCTGGGGCTTGGGTAAGAGACGTTGCTAGAAAAGTCACTTGCCTGGTATGGCCCTCCCTCTTACTACTACCCGTTACTGGTTTTTCAAGCTGGTAATGACGAGGTAGTAAGGAGAAGTCCAAGGGCAATCAAGAGGGACTTTAGGGCTTTGGGGCAAATGGTTAAAGGATCAGGGGCACAGGTTGTGTTTGCCTCTCCTTCGGGTAGCAGGGATCAACATTGACAGGCAGGCTCAGCTCATCAATATGTGGCTCCGAGACTGGTGCCACTGGCAGAACTTTGGTTTCTTGATCACGGGAAGGTATATGTGATACCAGGCCTGCTGACACCAGATGCGATGCACCTCTCTCAGAGGGGGGAAAGGATTTTTGCACAGGAGTTAGCGGGACTGATCGATAGGGCTTTAAACTAGAGTCGAAGGGGGAAAGGGATAAAACTAGGCCTGCTGGTGATAAGCTATGGGAGGGCATGACAAAACAAGGGACTGTGTGCTAGTGAGTTCCTTTGGTCTGCTCCACAAGGTGCTGCGTACAATGAGGCGCACTTGAAGTGTTTCTACACCAATGCACGCAGTATGAGGAATAAGCTAGAGGACCTAGAAGTCTTGGCCCAGTCCCAGAGCTACAATATCATCGGCGTAAGTGAAACCCGGTGGGATGAGTCCTGTGGCTGGTGTGTTGCAGTAGATGGTTGCAGGCTCCTCAGGAGGGACAGGCAGGGCAGGCGAGGCAGTGGGGTGGTGCTGTACATAAAGGAGGGGCTGGACCGTGTGGAGCTTGCAGTTGGCAATGACAAAGTTGAGAGCCTCTGGGTAAGGATTAAGGGACAAACATATAAAAAGGGGATGTTGTCATGGGAGTCTATTACAGACCACCCTGCCAGGATGACGACACCAATGAATTATTCTTTGAGGAACTAAGAGATACCTCAAGATCAACTGCTCTTGTCCTTATGAGGGACTTCAACTTGCCAGACGTCAACTGGGAATATCACATGGCCGACACAAGCAGGTTCAGGAGATTCTTAAAGCACCTCGTTGATAACTTCTTGGTCCAAGTGCTAAGGGAGCTAACTAGGAAAGGTGCCCTCCTGGATCTGTTGCTGGAGAACAGAGAGGATTTTGTGGGGGATGTGGCAATTGGAGGCCGTCTCAGTCACAGTGACCATGAAGCGGTTGAGTTTAAAATTTTTGGTGGCAGGAAGAAAACTGCCACCAAAACTTCAGCCCTGGATATGGGGAGAGCAGACTTCAGGCTGCTAAGGGAACTAGTTAGCAAGGTCCCCTGGGAAGCTGCTTTTGAAGGTGTCGGCGTCCATCAGTGCTGGTCAATCTTTAAGCACTGCCTCCTAAAAGCACAGGATCAGGCAATTCCAAAATATCGGAAGTCAAGCAGGTGGGGCAGGAGGCCGGCTTGGCTGACCCCCGTTGGGAAACGGCTTTTGAAGACATCGAGCTCCATCGGTGCTGGTCACTTTTCCAAAATGTTGGAAATCAAGCAGGTGGGGCAGAAGGAAGCTTAGGTGGAAAAAGGACCTTAGCTGGTGAAGGGCCTGGAACACAAGTCCTATGAGGAACGGCTGAGGGAACTAGGGTTGTTTATACTGGAGAAGAGGAGGCTCAGGGGAGACCTTATTGCTCTCTACAACTACCTGAAAGAAAGTTGTGGGGAGCTGGGGGTCGGCCTCTTCACGAGCGATAGGACAAGAAGGAATGGCCTCAAGGTGCACCAGGGGAGGTTCATATTGGAAATGAGGAGAAATTTCTTCTCAGAAAGAGTAGTCAGGCATTGGAACAGGTTGCCCAGGGAAGTGGTAGACTCACCGTCCCTGGGGGTGTTTAAGGAAAGGCTGGAAAAGGTGCGTAGGGACATGGTTTAGTGGGTGATATTGGTGCTAGGGGGATGGTTGGACCAGATGATCTTGGAGGTCTTTTCCAACCTTAATGATTCTATGATTCTATGAAAAATAAAGTGTGTGGTCACCAGAAGCGAGGTCGTGTGACATGGGAGGAAAATAGAGATGCTGTTACCATTTTAGAGAGAAAATTTGGGTGGTGAAAGGTGAATTTTAGTTGAAGTTGGCCAGTACTGTGGGGGACAATAAAAAGGGCTTTTCTAAATATGTTAACAGCAAAAGGAGGACCAGAGAAAACATTGGTCCGTTACTTGATGAGGATGGTCCTGGTTTCAGCTAGGATAGAGTTAATTTTCCTCCTTGTAGCTGGTAGGGTGCTATGTTTTAGCATTTAGGATGAGAATAATAGTGATAACACTGATGTTTTAGTTGTTGCAGAGCAGTGCTTACACTAAGACAAGGACTTTTCAGCTTCTCGCTCTGTCCTGCCAGCGAGCAGGCTAGGGGTGCAGCAGGAGCTGGGAGGGGACAGACCCAGGACAGCTGACCCAAACTGGCCAAAGGGGTATTCCAAACCATATGACATCATGCTGAACAATTAATATGTGTGTGTGTGGGGAATCACTGTTTGGGGACAGGCTGGGCATCGGTCAGCAGGTGCTAAGCAATTGCATTGTATATCACTTGCTTTGAACATATTATTATTATTAATATTATCATCATTATTATTATTTCTCTTTCTTTTCTGTCCTAATAAACTGTCTTTATCTCAACCCACCAGCTTTTACTTTGTTTCCCGATTCTCTCCCCCATCCCACTTGTAGCAGGGGGGTGAACAAATGGCTGTCTGGTGCTTAGCTGCCAGCCGGGTTAAACCACAACAGTCACCTCACAAATAGGGGTGTATACAAAGCAGAGACATTTAATGCCTTCCTCACCTCTGTCTTCAGCACTGATGATGGTGCCCTTTCCCTGCAGCAGTCCATACAGTGCTGTGCTCTGCACTTGTAGCTAGAACAGCAGTGGTATCACACCAGTGTTGTGTCTGCTGCTGAGCAGTGCTGGCACAGCATCAGGACTCTCTCTAACCCCCTAGGGGGTGGGCAAAAAAGTGAGAAAGGAATATCACCAGGGCAGCTGACCTAAACCAACCAAAGGGATATTCCATACCATATGATGTCACACTCAGCAATAAAAGGTGGAAAAGGGAAGAAGAGGGGAGGGGTGGGCTGTCGTGAAAACGTATGTCCTCCTCCCGAACACCGGCTATGTGCGTTGAGGCCCTGCTTCAAGGATGTGGTCAAGCATCGCTCATTTGTGGGAAGTAGAGAGTAATTTCTTTCCTCTGCACTTCCACATAGCCTTTACTTGTTTTGTTTCTTTTTCCCTTTCCCCCTCCCTTTTCCCCTTTCCTTTTTCCCCTTTAGTTAAATTGTTAATTGTTTAGTTAAATTGTTTAGTTAAATTGTTTAATTAATAATAATCTTTCCTTAATAATTATTTTTTTCCCTTTAATTAAATCATCCTTATCTCAACCCGTGAGTTGTTCTTTCCTTTACTTATTCCCCTCCTCTTCTAAGGAGGGGGAGGGAGAGAGCAGTTGTGGTGTTCAGCTGCCTAGCATGGTAAAACCACCACAGTCCTTTTTGGCACCCAACGTGGGGCTCGAAGGGTTGAGATAACAGTAGAATTGATTAAAACGCTTACAACTAACACACTTACTTGCCAGTCACCATGTTCAGTGTCCTGTTAATAGTGGCTTGTTTGATCATGTGTCATGCAATCCGTGTCATGTTCTCCTTTCTCCTCTATATCCAATCCGAGACTGTGCTACAATCTGTGTTCGTTTTTTTAAATCCGCTGTGCTGCCAAGACCGGCCTTGAGTTTAATCTGGCATTTAGACCCTGCGTTGTTATAATTTTGGTCTCTTTTAGAGAATATTCAGAATTACACTGCCTTCCTTTCCTCATCTGGAAGTCAGTTTATGAATAATATCAGGAATGGTACCTCCTCCTTCTTTCACAGTGGGCTAATTACAGCAGTTTCTGAGTATTTTGAATATCCATGTGTAACCCATATATTGCTTCGCTGGGTTAGAAACTGGCTGGATAGCCAGGCCCAAAGAGTTGTGGTGAATGGAGTCAAATCTGGTTGGAGGCCGGTCACTAGTGGTGTCCCCCAGGGCTCGGTACTGGGGCCGGTCCTCTTTAATATCTTTATCGATGATCTGGATGAGGGCGTCCAGTGCACCCTCAGTAAGTTTGCAGATGACACCAAGCTAAGTGCGTGTGTCGATCTGCTCGAGGGCAGGAAGGCTCTGCAGGAGGATCTGGATAGGCTGGAGCGATGGGCTGAGGTCAACTGTATGAAGTTCAACAAGGCCAAGTGCCGGGTCCTGCACCTGGGGCGCAACAACCCCAAGCAGAGCTACAGGCTGGGAGATGAGTGGCTGGAAAGCTGCCTGGCTGAGAGGGACCTGGGAGTACTGGTTGATAGTCAGCTGAATATGAGCCAGCAGTGTGCCCAGGTGGCCAAGAAGACCAACAGCATCCTGGCCTGCATAAGAAGCAGTGTGGCCAGCAGGTCTAGGGAAGTGATTGTGCCCCTGTACTCGGCTCTGGTGAGGCCGCACCTTGAGTACTGTGTTCAGTTTTGGGCCCCTCGCTACAGGAAGGACATGGACGTGCTCGAGCGAGTCCAGAGAAGGGCGACCAAGCTGGTGAGGGGTCTGGAGAACAAGTCTTACGAGGAGCGGCTGAGGGAGCTGGGCTTGTTCAGCCTGGAGAAGAGGAGGCTCAGGGGCGACCTTATCGCTCTCTACAGTTACCTTAAAGGAGGCTGTAGAGAGGTGGGGGTTGGTCTGTTCTCCTACGTGCCTGGTGACAGGACGAGGGGGAATGGGCGAAAGTTGCGACAGGGGAGTTTTAGGTTGGATGTTAGGAAGTACTTCTTTACCGAAAGGGTTATTAAGCATTGGAATGGGCTGCCCAGGGAGGTGGTGGAGTCACCATCCCTGGAGGTCTTTAAAAGACGTTTAGATGTAGAGCTTAGCGATATGGTTTAGTGGAGTACTTAGTGTTAGGTCGGAGGTTGGACTCGATTATCTTGAGGTCTCTTCCAACCTAGAAATCTGTGATACTGTGATACTGTGATATTTCTAATTCTGAATAACGGGTTTCCTCTTCCCTCTAAGATTAGCCGATTGTTTAGAAAGCTTATCTGGGAATCTGTCCCAAAACAGTCTTGTGGCAGGTGGCAAGGTGTGTGGGAGGATATCGGCAGGTACCTGTCACGGGTGCCTCCTCCAATAGTTTTGAACTTCACCCCTGAACAAATGCAAAATCCTAAAAACCTGATAGAATGTTTGAGAGTCGTATGCCCTGACCCTGATAATGCCGGAGAACGGCAGCTTGCAGCATTGTGCTGGGTTCTAGCTTACTCCTACCAAACACTGTTTAACATCATCCAGCACCTTGAAGAGAGGGAGGAAGTCTCTGAATCTGATGACCAGATAACACATGCTGTGACTGACCCGGAGGATCAACCAACTATGGATGGTATCAGTCGCCCCCATAGTCAAGTCAAAACAATGGAAATGGAAGTCAGCTCGTTTGGTAAGGGAAGAAGCCTCTCCTAAGAAGGAGGGAGAAGGGGAAAAGGCAGGCACCTCTAAAGCAGAGCCATCACAAAAACAGCAGGAAGAAGAGATGGAAATCATAAAGGAATCAGAAACCACTCGATCCCTATCCCTGAGTGAGTTGCGAGAAATACGAAAGGATTACAGTCGACACCCAGGTGAACACATCCTCACCTGGCTGCTTTGATGCTGGGACACTGGGGCCAATAGCCAACAATTAGAAGGCAATGAAGCCAAACAGCTGGGATCCCTCTCTAGAGAAAGGGTCATTGACAAAGTAATTGGGAGAGGGACACAGGTTCTCAGCCTCTGGAGGCGACTCCTGGCAGCTGTGAAAGAAAGGTATCCCCATAAGGAAGATATTGTATATCAAGTAGGCAAGTGGGCCACTATGGATAAAGGTCTCCAGCATCTGCGGGAATTAGCTGTGCTGGAGATGGTTTATAGCGATTTGGACAATGCCCAGACACCTCAAGATCCCGATGAAGTCCAGTGCACAACATCCATGTGGCGTAAATTTGTGCGGAGTGCACCATCATCACATGCCAGTACACTGGCAGGAATTCATTGGGATGAGGGGATGGCACCAACAGTGTATACTATGTCCTGCCAGCTTCAAAAATATGAAGACAATCTCTCTGTTCCACTACGGGCCTGCATCTTGGCTATGGAGAAACTGTTCCAAAGGCTCCACCACCTCGTAGAACAATCATCTCCCTCCTCACCCACATGGAGTAATATTTCAGCCATTACGAATCGGTATTTTCCTGTTCGAGGGAGAGAGTAGCAGGGACACACACCATGTGGCACCTTGTGGTCTTATCTGCGTGACCACAGGGAAGATATGAGGAAGTGGGATGGTGAACCTACCTCAATCCTAGCCGCTTGTGTACATGAACTACAAGGAAACACAGCAGCAAAAAGGGGGTCTCCTAGGAAAAATGCTGCTCCGTTTTCTGTTGGGCAGTTCCCCAGAGGCAGTAGAATGGCTGATGTTAGTCTTGACCCTGATGAAGGGACCTCTGCTTCTCATTTGCCATGGACTAATCCAGATTGCACTGGAACAGGGGGAAGTTCCTGAACACCTGCAATACATCAATGATATCATTGTGTGGGGCAACACAGCAGAAAAAGTTATTGAGAAAGAGAATAAAACAATCCAAATTCTCCTGAAAGCTGGTTTTGCCATTAAACAGAGTAAGGTCAAGGGACCTGCACAGGAAATCCAGTTCTTGGGGGTAAAATGGCAGGATGGATATCGCCACATTTCAATGGATGTGATCAACAAAATAACTGCTATGTCTCCACCAACTAGCAAAAAGGAAACACAAGCTTTCCTAGGCCTTGTGGCATTCTGGAGAATGCATGTTCCAGGATATAGTCAGCTTGGGAGTCCTCTATATCGAGTGACTCAAAAGAGAAACTATTTCGAGTGGGGCCCTGAGCAACAACAGGCTTTTGAAGAAATCAAACAAGAAATAGCTCGTGCAGTAGCCCTTGGGCCTGTTTGTACAGGACCAGCTGTGCAAAACATACTTTACACTGCAGCTGGGGAACATGGCCTCACCTGGAGCCTCTGGCAGAAGACCCCAGGAGAAACTCGAGGTCGACCTCTGGGGTTCTGGAGCCAGGGCTATCAAGGATCAGAAGCCAAATACACCCCAACTGAAAAGGAGATATTAACAGCATATGAGGGGGGTTTGAGCTGCTTCAGAAGTTGTGGGTACAGAAGCACAGCTCCTCTTGGCACCACGGCTACCTCTGTTAAATTGGATGTTCAAAGGGAAAATCCCCACTAAACACCATGCAACTGATGCTACGCGGAGTAAGTGGGTAGCTTTAATTATGCAGTGGGCTCAAATGGGGAAACGCAACCACCCAGGAATCCTGGAAGAGCTCATGGACTGGCCGGAAGGCAGAGATTTTGGAGTATTGATCGAAGATGTAACTCATGCCAAAGAGGCACCACCATGTAATGAGTTCTCAGAAGACAGAAAGCAGTATGTGTTGCTCACTGACGGATCCTGTCGCGTGGTAGGGAGCCATCAGAAATGGAAAGCTGCTGTGTGGAGTCCCACACGACGAGTTGTGGAGGCCATGGAAGGGGAAGATGAGTCGAGTAAGTATGCAGAAGTGAAATCCATACAACTGGCCCTAGAAATTGCTGAAAGAGAAAAGTGGCCAGTACCGTATCTCTACGCTGACTCATGGATGGTGGCAAATGCCCTGTGTGGGTGGTTACAGCAATGGAAACAGAGCAACTGGCAGCACGGAGGTAAACCTATCTGGGCTGCTACCCTGTGGTAAGATATTGCTGCCTGCATAGAAAACCTGGCTGTAAAGGTACGTCATGTAGATGCCCGCATGCCCAAGAGTCGTGCCACTGAAGAACATCAGAACAATGAAGAGGTGGATCGAGCTTCGAAAATTGAAGTGGCTCAGGTGGACCTGGACGGGGGATGTAAGGGTGAGCTGTCTGTAGTTCAATGGGCCCGTGAAACATCAGGACATCTGGGGAGGGATGCCACATACAGATGTGCTCGTGATCGAGGGGTGGACCTGACCATTGATGATGGCCCTGGGACCCCAGGTGCCCTGAGTTGCAGGACCATGATTATGGGAACAATAAATTCCCAGCAAACCCCAAACCTATGTGGGATTTGCTGTTCCAGCTGGATGTATACAAGTCTCTGGGGCCCAATGGGATTCATCCCAGGGTACTCAAAGAGCTGGCTGATGTCATCACAAAACCTTTCTCAATTACTTTTCAACAGTCTTGGGAATCTGGAAAGGCCCCAGTTGAATGGAAGCTGGCAAACGTTGTTCCAATTTTCAAGGGCAAGAAAGAAGACCCTGGTAATTACAGGCCTGTCAGTCTCACTTCCGTACCTGGAAAATTATGGAGAAGATTATTCTGGGAGTTACTGAAAAACACCTGAAAGACAATGCAGTCATTGGTCACAGCCAACACGGGTTCAGGGGGAGAAGGTCCTACTTATCTAACTTAATTTCCTTTTATGACAAGGTCACCCACCTAGCTGAGGGAAGCCAGTTGATGTAATCTTTTTGGATTTCAGCAAAGCTTTCAATACTGTTTCTCACAGTATCCTTCTGGACAAAATGTCCAGCATACAGCTTGGTAAAAACAATATGATGTGTCAACAATTCTCTTTATTTTTAATTACAGTTAATTAAAATTAACTTTAAGTCCTTCCTCCAGATCATTTATTAAAAAAATTAAAGAGAATTAATTTTAATTCTCTTAAAGTTAATTTTAAAATTTAATTTATTAAATTAAAAAAATTAAAAAACAATGTATTAAATTAAAAAAATAAAAATTTCAGAAAATAACTTTCTCTTAAATTTTTTTTTTCCTCTTAAACTCCTTACTAGTTTTTATCCTACTGAACAAAATGTCCAGCATATGGCTAGATAAAAACATAATAAGTTGGGTGAATAATTGGCTGACGGGTAGGTCTCAAAGGGTTAAGGTAAATGGGGTTACATCAGGCTGGCAGCCGGTCCCCAGTGGGGTCCCCCAGGGCTCCATTTTAGGGCCAGTTAAATATGTGAATACAAAAAGGAGGACCAGAGAAAACATAGGTCCGCTACTTGATGGGGATGGTCACCTCACAAACAAGGACATAGGCAAAGCAGAGACGTTTAATGCCTTCTTTGCCTCTGTCTTCAACGGCAGTGAACGACTTTCAACGGGCTTCGGGACCCCGGGTGCCCTGAGTTGGAGGACCGTGACGGTGGGAATGATAAACTCCCAGCCAACCCTGAACGTGTGCGGGATTTGCTACTCCACCTGGATCCATACAAGTCCATGGGTCCGGATGGGATTCATCCCATGGTATTCAAAGAGCTGACTGACGTCATCGCAAGATCTCTCTCAATTACTTTTCAACAGTCTTGGGAATCTGGAGAGGTCCCAGTAGACTGGAAGCTGGCAAATGTTGTGCCAATTTTCAAGAAGGGCAAGAAAGAAGACCCTGGCAACTACAGGCCTGTCAGTCTCACGTCAGTGCCTGGTAAAATTATGGAGAAGATTATCCTGGGAGTTATTGAAGCACACCGGGGGGACAGCGCAGTCATAGGTCACAGCCAGAATGGGTTCACAAGGGGTAGGTCCTGTTTAACAAATTTGATTTCCTTTTATGATAAGATCACCCATCTAGTCGATCAAGGGAAACCAGCTGATGTGATCTTTCTGGACTTCAGCAAAGCTTTTGACACAGTTTCCCATAGGATCCTACTGGACAAAATGTCCAGCATACAACTAGATATAAACATCATACGATGGGTGAGCAATTGGCTGACAGGTAGGGCTCAAAGGGTTATGGTAAATGAGGCTACATCAGTCTGGCGGTGTTTTCAGTAAATTTTCTGATGATACTAAACTGGGAAGAGTTGCTGACTCTGTTGAGGGTGGAAAGGCCTTGCAGAGAGATCTGGACAGATTGGAGAGCTGGGCAATCACCAACCGCATGAAGTTTAACAAGAGCAAGTGCCGGGTCCTGCATCTGGAACGGGGCAACCCTGGCTATACAAACAGACTGGGCGACGAGACGCTGGAGAGCAGCCCCGCAGAGAGGGATCTGGGGGTTGTGGTTGACAGCAAGTTGAATATGAGCCAGCAGTGTGCCCTGGCAGCCAGGAGGGCCAACCGTATCCTGGGGTGCATCAAGCACAGCTTTGCTAGTTGGTCGAGGGAAGCGCATTGGAACAGGCTCCCCAGGGACGTAGTCATGGCACCAAGCCTGTCGGAGTTTAAGAAGTGTTTGGACTATGCTCTCAGTCATATCGACTGAATTTTTGGGTAGACTAGTGTGGAGCCAGTAGTTGGACTCGATGATCCTTGTGGGTCCCTTCCATCTCGGGATATTCTATGGTTCTATATTCTATTCTATAGCTAACAACTGGCTGGATGGCCGGACCCAAATATTGGTGGTGAATGGAGTGAAATCCAGCTGGTGACCAGTTGCGAGTGGTGTTCCCCAGGTGTAGGTGTGCACAGAATCACAGAATGGCCGAGGTTGGAAGGGACCTCTGAAGATCATCTAGTCCAACCCCCCTGCTGAGCCAGATCATCCAGAGCACATTGCGCAGGATGGCATCCAGGCAGGTTTTGAATATCTCCAGAGAAGGAGACTCCACAACCTCTCTGGGCAACCTGTTCCAGTGCTCTGTCACCCTCACAGTAATGAAGTGCCCCTTCATATTCAGCCAGAACCACCTGTGCTTCAGTTTGTGCCCCTTGCCTCTCATCCTGTTGCTAGGCACCACTGAAAAGAGACTGGCTCCGTCCTCTTGACACCCTCTGTACTGGGTCAGGCTGGGATGTTAACTTTCCCTGCAGCAGCCCATACAGTGCTGTGCTCTGCACTCGTAGCTAGAACAGCAATGGTATCACACCAATGTTGTGTCTGCTGCTGAGCAGTGCTGGCACAGCATCAGGACTCTCTCTAACTCCCCTAGGGGTGGGCAAAGAGGTGAGAAAAGAAACATCACCAGGGCAGCTGACCTAAACCAACCAAAGGGATATTCCATATCCACTCTACGCTCCGTACTGTTCTTTAGAGCCAGAACACCAGGTTTCCCCACTGTGATAGCATCTAAGGTTGGAAGCCTAGGGAATGCTCAGGTAATGCAGCTACACCCTACCCTGAAAGCCTCTTCAGTGCTGTACATTTTCTTTAAAATGTGAATGTTAGTTTTATTTTCCTAGTTACTTTAGGCAATTGCACCACATCCACCCCGTGACTATAGTCACTCAAGCTTCACGACATTTGGAATATTTTGGGGATATCACATACATTCTCGGGACGAGATTTATCGAGTGTATGTACATTGTGTAGGGATGCTAAACGTTTCACCATAATCCAGAGTTTAACGTACAAACTAATTGTCAGTATAAAGCATAAAATTACAAACACAAACATTAGTGTGATTACTGGTATCTACAATTGTGTTATCTATGGCTATAGAATCACAATGGGTTCTCATGCAAACACAGCCTTTCCCAATATATACAAGTACAGTTTCAAGGGTTTCATTAGGATGTATCTCAAAGTGGCAAATATTTTGTTCAGTGTCAAGACAAATGTCTTGGGCTTCGAGTGTGTTACTCTCACAGATGAAGCCTTTTTGTTCACGCACAATGCATGCATTCACATCAATTGTTTGCCACTTTCCTCCCTTTTGATGGGCCCATACTTTATGCTCCTTAGGATAAAGTATAGTTCCATTATGACTGAGTCCTAATGCAATGATTGGATATACATTGTATATGGTGGCATTACTTATGGTAAGTATAAAGGCAACAACTTTATCATTTTCTGCATAATAGGTAAAGTTGACGAATTGCCACCATGCTTGAAACTCCTTTTCAAATTCGGAAGCATTATCCCAAATCAATTTTCGAATTTCAGTGGGCAAAGTTCCTCCTTCTCCCTCTCTAATAATAGCTGCTGCTACAGATTGTATCCATAACTGCGTTTGGATGCAGCTCAAGGCAAGGGAGGTATTGCCCTGAGTTTTTCCAAGGGCATTAATTGATGATCGTTTTCTTCAATTTGTTTTCAGTGGGGTAAAATGTCTGATAGAAGCCATTGACTTGCTCCTAAGGCCAATAAGGATGATTTTATTGGTCGTTCCAGTTTCCTTAGGTCATCTGTAGTAGCAGTTATTCTACTCATTAGGACCTCAGCATCAATGCTATTTAATATACCTAATCCTGTTCCCAATAACCCAGTTGCATCTACCCTTTTTAGAGACCAGCTAGGGTTAAAAAGAACTTCTTGTTGTCCCACATTTTTAATTATGTAAGGACCTGTGTTGAAGATGAAAGAAGTTAGACCAATGGGAGGCTGAGTTGGTTCATTTTCAAATATCTGGGGGGGCAGAGGCTTCTTATCCTTTGCAGTCGATGAAGATGTTTCTGTATTGATCATAAATTCGAATAGTAATTCTGTGGCTCTGTAACCCCAAAGACAGTACACAGTTATAGATTTGGTGAAAGTAAAATTGTACCAGCAATCAAAATTTGGTTCAGTTATTTTGTTACAATCAGTACTATAATTTTGTGGTCTGGTAGAATCAGCATAAACTGTCTTAATTTCAGTCGGCCTATTGTAAGTAGATCCATTAGTTATTCGGCAACTCATTTGTATTGTCTGGCCAGACGTGGCTTGAAGTTCAGCCATTCTTAGAGAATCATTCCAACTCCATTCATCTTTTGAAAATATTTTACTCCCATGTAAAACCAAAGTAGAGAGACTTAGGTCCTTTTTGTTTTGAGATGTTCCAGTGATTGCGCTATACCGTGACAATGCATGGTTAGATGTCATGATGAAACACCTCAGCTCCGTGTATAACCACAGTAGCTAAGTTTCCTTTAAGGCCTGTAATTGCATCAAGGTCAGGGTAAAGCATAGCATTATTAATCCAAACTGTTGGTTTGCGATTCTCCAGCTGTCCACATGAAGTTCACTCAGGATTCCTGTGAACACAAAAGAAAATAAAATATGCTCGGTTGTATTCAACCGGCAGGGTTAGAAAGAGGGTGAAATAGCAATCTTTGATTTCCCATGTGTAGAGATATTTGGGAGCAGTTAGCACCATTGCTACTGTTAGATGCACAGAAGGCTTTCACTATCTCTGCCATGTTTGGAACTGTGGCAGTCAAAGGTGTGGTGTTAGCATTTAACTGTCTGTAGTCCACTGTAAAATGCCATTTCCTGGTTGGTTTCTTTACCGGCCACACCAATGAATTGTAAGGTGAATGAGTCCTTTTAATAATGCCTCTTTCTTCCAATTCTGTTACCACCCCGTCAATCCCCATAAGTGCTGCTGCTGGCAACAAATATTGCCGAACATTAGTGATTTTAGCGGGGGGTAAGGGTATGGATGTTTGTAACAGACTCAGTCTCACTGTGCCTGAATCCCTTTGATGTGTCGTGAAACTCCACACAGTTCCATCAGGGAGTTTCCACATATGGCCACGCAGTATGGCAAATCCTAAAATAGTATATGCAGCACTGACTAATACTTCGACCCTGGCTAATTTTGTTCCTCTGGCAGCCAGAGTGAAATTCTTGCAGTGGGGCATTGTTTTTCCACACCATCGATTCCCGTGAATTTAACCCTGCATTGACCAGGTGTTATGCTCAGGGTTTGTGCTGTCTCGTGTGTAATTACGGACATTTGGGTCCCGGTGTCAATAAGAAAATTTACCAATATCTTTCGGGGTCCAAAGGGAATGGCAATGATAGGGTCAGAGTGTTCATTAGAGAGCCATTGAATTGCTAATACCTGCCGAGCAGGGTGGCTCACTGCCCTCCCCGGGGATAGGAGGTTTTTTGCTGAGCTTCTGCCTCCTCAATTGGGCTCAGTGCAGAAGTTGCAGTTTCCTTATGGGTTGGGGGTTTTCCAGTTAGGCAATTCTCCCCAGCCGGAATATTTTTCTTACCCAGAAATTGGACTAATGTACGGAGGTCCTCCATAGAGGCACCACACAAGAATGGTCGGGGTCCACCCAAAGCTAGGGCCTTACACCACAACTCACCCTGTTCCTTATTAGGTTTGAACCTCTTTTTGAATTTGGGGTATCTGGGATTTTGAGTGTGGATTTGGTGGACTCGCTGAGCGTCGTCTTGGGACTTAATACTGGATGAACTAATCCAGCCCATTCAGCATCCATACTTATCTATGTCTTGTACAAATTCACTCCAGGTGGGAATGGGGGAGTTAGGATTTCGCCTACAACCACTATCATCATCCCTATGAGCAGCTAGTATGCGATCCTGGGTATTTGCTATGAACATTTTAAGACAATCAGGGAGTCCACGGATGAGAGGGATTAATCGAGCTGGGTCAATAGGAGCTAACATCGGGGATTTCCCGAATTCATCTCTTTCATATATCGCCTGAACGCAGGCTGCTTTCTGTACTGCTACAGCCAGGTCAGAATAGCTTGTGGCTCTAATTTCCAGGGGTTCCCCTCTCTCCTGGGGATCTACACCACCTGCCCAGTATGCAGCCCGTGCTGTTATAGAGTAATTAGGGTCTCCTGGTGTGGTGGTTAAAAATACTCCAGGTCCCCAAAAGCCTCCTGCCTCTTCCTCACTCAACATAATTTGATCTCCTCCTTCAAGAGAAACTCACCACACATACTCAACTTCTTCCGATTCCCCTGACCGCCTTGAGAACTTCTCGTGTATTTTCACCAACTCTGCTGGTGACCATGGAATCGTTTGCACAGTAGTGCAGATTTCATCATCATCATCAACAGTAGTCTCAGTCTTAACCAAAGGTCTCAAGGAAATCGATTGAGGTTCAGAATCAGCAATCTCTTTGACATCATCATCACTGTCAAACCAAAAAATCACCATTCCAGCTTTCAGGGTCTGCACTATGCATCAATCCATGAACCTGCTTAACCGGAGCAGAAGGCTGTATTCTATTTAGTGCTCTGTCACCCTCACAGTAATGAAGTGCCCCTTCATATTCAGCCAGAACCACCTGTGCTTCAGTTTGTGCCCCTTGCCTCTCATCCTGTTGCTAGGCACCACCGAAAAGAGACTGGCTCCATCCTCTTGACACCCTCCCTTCAGATATTTATATACATTGATGAGGTCTCCCCTCATTCTTCTCTTTTCCAGGCTAAACAGGCCCAGTTCTTTCAGCCTGTCCTCGTACGAGAGGTGCTCCAGTCCTCTAATCATCTTCGCAGCCCTCCTCTGAACTCACTCTAGTAGTTATATGTAGCTCTAGTAGCTCTAGTAGCTCTATGTTCCTCTTGTACTGGGGAGCCCTGAACTGGTCCCCCACAAGCAGTGGCCTCTGCCAGATCACGTGCTCCACCATGGGCTCCTCTCCACCGGCTGCAGGTCTGGCCTTGAGTCTGCTCCTGTGGGGGCTCTCCATGGGTGGCAGCCTCCTTCAGGCCACATCCACCTGCTCCACTGTCGGCTACTCCATGGGCTGCAGTGCGTAGATCTGCTCCGCCATAGTACACCATGGGCTGCAGGGGGACAACCTGCTTCACCATGGTCCTCTCCACAGGCCATAGGGGAACTTCTGCTTCTGAACCTGGATCACCTCCTCCCCCTCCTTCTTCACTGACCTTGGTGTCTGCCTCATTGTTTCTCTCCCATTTTTTTTGCTCCTCTCTCCCAACTGCTGTTGCACAGCTGTTTTTTCCTTTTCTTAAATCTGCTCTCACAGAGGCGCAACCAGAGTTGTTCGTGTCTCACCTCTGGCCAGCAGCAGGTCCCTTTTGGAGCTGGCTGAAACTGGCTCTTATCTAACATGGGGCAGCTCCTGGGCTCTTCTCGCAGAGGCCATCCCTGCAGCCCCCTGCTACCAAGTCTTTGCCATGTAAGCCGAATACACACACTTGAAAAGTCTTATTCAAAGTGTTGTGTTTTCTTCAGAATTCAGGTTTTCATATTAATCTGGTTAATTAATTAATTAATTAGGTTAACAGTGAAGTTTAGATTTTCCTTTTGAAGTATATGAGTTAATAGTGGAGAAGAACAAGTAGGAAAAATTGCTCTTGGACAGAATTTAATAGACTCTTCTAGGATTACACTGAATTTTTTTAGGACCTGTTCTGACAAGGGCATGTGTCTCCAGTGTTAGTACTCCACTTTCCGTATTACAGAATTGCAGCACAATACTGCATTCTGTGTTATTTAGGAATTGTGAGAACAGGTATATCCCATGACTCAGGATTGTTTAGAAGCTATTAGATGCACTGAAGCACTAGTCACTCTTTTTTATAAGGTAAACTAACCCATATTTCTGGTGTTTGCGTTTACAGGTACAGCAAGTACAGACTGTGCAACCAGTACAGCATGTCTACCCACCCCAGGTTCAGTACGTGGAGGGAAGTGACACAGTCTATACAAATGGAGCTATGTAAGTTGGTTATTGATCAAATTTATAATTTTTACTAAAATATGAATTTAAATGCACATTCTTTTAATGACATCATATGGACTACTGTATTTTAGGTAGCAAAGTCAAATTATGAGCCTTCAGATGTTGCAATTCACATGTAATAGAACAAATTTAGTTTTTCCTTTTTTTTTTTGCGAAAGAAAATTATTTCCAGTCCTGTGTTTCATGTTTGAACTTCAACCTAAATGTGACATAGCATAGAAGTAAAAATGTTGCTACTTGTAGATCTTAAATGACATTCAGTGTATATTTGCATAAAGTAATGAAAAGTGTAGTAAGCTTTCTTTACCTTGGATTGTATCATTCTCTGTGGAATGGAATGGAATGGAATGGAATGGAATGGAATGGAATGGAATGGAATAGCATAGCATAGCATAGCATAGCATAGAAAAGAATAGAAAAGAATAGAATAGAATAGAATAGAATAGAATAGAATAGAATAGAATAGAATAGAATAGAATAGAATAGAATAGAACAGAACAGAACAGAACACAATACAATACTATATCCCGAGTTGGAAGGGACCCATAAGGATGATCAAGTCCAACTCCTGGCACCACACAGGTCTATCCAAAAATTCAGGCCACATGACTGAGAGCATAGTCCAAACGCTTCTTAAACTCAGACAGGCTTGGTGCTGTGACTACTTCCCTGGGGAGCCTGTTCCAATGGGCGACCACCCTCTCGGTGAAGAACCTTTTCCTGATATCCAACCTGAACCTCCCTTGTCACAGCTTGACTACATTCCCTTGGGTCCTATCGCTGGTCACCAGAGAGAATAGATCTGTGCCTGCCCCTCCGCTCCCCCCCATGAGGAAGTTGTAGCCCGGGATGAGGTCTCCCCTCAGCCTCCTCTTTTCGAGGCTGAACAAACCAAGTGACCTCAGCCACTCCTCATATGTCTTCCCCTCTAGGCCCTTCACCATCTTTGTAGCCCTTCTCTGGACAGTCTCCAATATTGTTCATGGCACTGGAAAGCCAACTTATAAGGCTTTTTGTAAAATTGCAAATGGCTTAGGTCAAGGCACCTAAAAATGAAAGAACAAAAATACAATGAAAAAGGTAGCAAGTTGACTGTTGTGGTTTAACCTAGCTGGCAGCTAAGCACCACACAGCTATTTGCTCACCCTCCCCCCTCCCTCTCTGGGATAGGGGAGGGAATCAGAAAAAAATCTGAAAGCTCGTGGGCTGAGATAAAGACAGTTTATTAGGACAGAAAAGAAAGGAAAATAATAACGATAATGATAATAGTACTACTACTAATAATGTGTACAAAACAAGTGATACACAGTGCAATTGCTTACCACCCACTGACCGATGCCCAGCCTATCCCTGAGCAGCCAGCCCCCCTACCCCAGCTAGCCACCCCTATATGTTGTTTAGCATGACGTCAGATGGTATGGAATACCCCTTTGGCCAGTTTGGGTCAGCTGTCCTGGGTCTGTCCCCTCCCAGCTCCTGCTGCACCCCCAGCCTGCTCGCTGGCAGGACAGAGCGAGAAGCCGAAAAGTCCTTGGCCTGGTGTAAACACTGCTCTGCAACAATTAAAACATCAGCATGTTATCAGCGCTCTTCTCATCCTAATCCAAAACATAGCACCCTACCAGCTACTAGGAGGAAAATTAACTCTATCCTAGTTGAAACCAGGACAATATATCCACCCCTTATTCCATACCATTTATGTCATGGTTACACACTTTCCAATACATTACAATTAATCACCACTTTTCATATATGTATATAAAATGTCCACTGAGTGTGTGTAGTCCATGACTGACTTTGGGCTCCATCTGTCCCAGCAGTCTTTCAGGGCAGAAGAGATGGTGTGTGATATTGGATCGTCACATGTTGAAGCCTGTTCTCGTTCCATCACATCTCTGTGCTTGTACAATTCTATCAAAATTCATTCATCATTATCTGTGTGCCTGTTACTGTAATACCATTAATAGGCCACTGATATATAGCAATCATGGTATTGATGACGTACAGTATTATATAATAATTAACATAATACAATTCAACTCATGGGCTATTCTCACCCAATATTAAATCCCTTCGAGGTACACATCGGACCTCCCCATTCCTTTTCATTACCCACCAAGTGCATCCAGGTCCCTGAGCAAAAGCAATTCCACGAATGGGTTTGCCTTTTCCTGAGGCAGGAGTAACCCAGACTGTCTTACCCAGCATGTTTCTTACATGTACTATAGCGACTTTACCCTTTCTACAGTGCGTAACAGGTTTGATTGGGCAAGTCCGTTTCAGTTGGCAGATCCCCTAGTGTTGACTAACCAGGTGGCCTTTGCCAAATGTGTATCCCAATATTTGAATGTCCCAGCACCCACTGCTTTCAGTGTAGTCTTTAACAGTCCATTGTATCGTTCAACTTTTCCAGAGGCTGGTGCATGATAGGGGATGTGATACACCCACTCAATACCATGTTCTTTGGCCCAAGTGTCTATGAAGTTGTTTCAGAAATGAGTCCCATTGTCTGACTCAATTCTTTCTGGGGTGCCATGATGCCATAGGACTTGCTTCTCAAGGCCCAGGATAGTGTTCCAGGCAGTGGAATAGGGCACAGGATATGTTTCCAGCCATCCGGTGGTTGCTTCCTGCATTGTAAGCACGTGGCGCTTACCGTTGCGGGTTTGAGGGAGTGTGATGTAATCAGTCTGCCAGGCCTCTCCATATTATATTTCAGCCATCGTCCTCCATACCAAAGAGGCTTTGACTGTTTGGCTTGCTTGATTGCAGCACATGTTTCACAATCATGAATAACCTGTGCAATAGTGTCCATGGTCAGGTCCACCTGCCTTTAGAATTAGAATGGGTCCACGAGCCCATCTCTATGTTGCATCTCTGCCTTGATTGCCTGAGGTGTCATGGGCTCACCAAGCCATAAATAATTCACCCTCATGTTGCCAGTCCAGATCTACCTGAGCCACTTCAATCTTAGCAGCCTGATCCACCTGCTGGTTGTTTTAATGTTTTCCGTGGCCCAGTTCTTGGGTATGTGAGCATGTACGTGGCATACCTTTACAACCAGGTTCTCTACCCGGGCAGCAATATCTTGCCACAATGCAGCAGCCCAGATGGGTTTGCCCCTGCGCTGCCAGTTGTTCTGCTTCCATTGCTGTAACCACCCCCACAGGGCATTTGCTACCATCCATGAATCAGTATAGAGATAGAGAACTGGCCACTTTTCTCGTTCAGCAATATCTAAAGCCGGCTGAATGGCCTTCACTTCTGCAAACTGACTCGATTCACCTTCTCCCTCATCAGCTCCTGCAACTCATCGTGTAGGACTCCACACAGCAGCCTTCCACCTCCGATGCTTTCCCACAATACGGCAGGACCCACCAGTGAAGACGGCATATTTCTTCTCACTTTCTGGTATCTTGTTTTGTAGCAGGGCCTCTTCAGCACGTGTCACCTCCTCCTCTGGTGATATTCCAAAATCTTTGCCTTCTGGCCAGTCCGTGATCACTTCCAAAATTCCTGAGCGACTGGGGTTTCCTATTTGAGCCCACTGAATAATCAGTGCAACCCACTTCCTACATGTAGCATCAGTTGCATGATGTGTAGAGGGGACCCTTCCTTTGAACATCCAGCCTAGTACCATCAGTCAGGGTGCCAGGATGAGCTGCGCTTCAGTACCGACCACTTCTGAAGCAGATTGAACTCCCTCATATGCTGCCAATATCTCCTTTTCGGTTGGATTGTAGCGGGCCTCAGATCCTCTGTATCCCCGACTCCAAAACCCCAGGGGTTGACCTCAAGTTTCCCCAGGCTTGTTCTGCCAGAAGCTCCAGGTGGGACCATTCTCCCCGGCTGCAGTGTAGAGCACATTCTTTACATCTGGTCCTGTTCGGACTGGCCCGAGGGCTACTGCATGAACTATTTCCTGCTTAATTTGTTCAAAGGATTGTCATTGCTCGGGGCCCCATTCGAAATCATTCTTCTTACGGGTTACTTGGTAGAGCGGGTTTACAATCAGACTGTAATTCGGAATGTGCATTCTCCAAAAACCCATGACACCTAGGAAAGCTTGTTTCTTTTTTCCTAACTGGTGGAGACGTAGCTGTTATCTTGTTGATCGCATCCATTGGGATTTGACGACGTCCATCTTGCCATTTTATTCCTGAGAACGGGATCTCCTGTGCAGGTCCTTTGACTTTATTTTGTTTTATGGCAAAACTGGCCTTCAGAAGGATTTGGATTATTTTCTTCCCTTTCTCAGAAAATTCCTCTGCAGTGTCACCCCACACAATGATGTCATCGATGTACTGCAGGTGTTCAGGAGCTTCCCCCTGCTCCAGCGCAGACTGGATCAGTCCATGGCAAATGGTAGAGCTATGTTTCCACCCCTGGGGCAGCCGATTCCAGGTGTATTGGACACCCCTCCAAGTGAAAGCAAACTGTGGCCTGCACTGTGCTGCTAGAGGGATGGAGAAAAATGCATTAGCGATATCAATTGTGGCATACCACTTGGCTGCCTTTGATTCCAGTTCATACTGGAGTTCTAGCATGTCCGGCACTGCAGCACTCAGTGGTGGCGTGACTTCGTTCAGGCCACGATAGTCCACTGTTAGTCTCCACTCACCATTAGACTTTCGCACTGGCCGTATGGGACTATTAAAAGGTGAATGAGTCTTGCTGATCACTCCTTGGCTCTCCAGTTGTCGAATTAGCTTATGGATGGGAATCAGGGAGTCTCGGTTGGTGCGATATTGCCGCCGGTGCACAGTTGTGGTAGCGATCGGCACTTGCTGTTCTTCGACCCCCAGCAACCCCACAACAGAAGGGTCCTCTGAGAGACCAGGCAAGGTAGACAACTGTTTAATGTCCTCTGTCTCTAAGGCAGCTATGCCAAAAGCCCAGCGGAACCCTTTTGGGTCCTTGAAATGTCCTCTCCTGAGATATGTCTATGCCAAGGATGCACAGAGCATTTTGTATACTCTCCTGTACTTGTATTTGCTGAAAGCAAGAAATACAATGTGAAAATATGTTGAACATAACTTCTCTGTCTGGGATATGAACTCCTAAACAAGTTCGTTACTGTCCATCCCGACACTTGTGAAGAGATAAAAAGGCCATTCTCCGGGAAAAGATTCTATTGCCAGTAATACACAGTGGCTCGGGTCTTATGCTAGAATCATCATATAATAATCAGCTTTACTCCTGACTCAAGTACAGTGTGTTTGAATTGTTTTTAAACAAAGAAATGTGGCTTTTTTCCTATACAGTATTTTTTTATTCATTATAGGGGTACTAAAAAGTTTTCACAAACATTTTGACTTAGAAAAACTTAGAGATTCTTTTTTTAAAAAAAGTTTTTCCTCATTGCTAATTTATTTTATGGTAATATTTATTAGGAAGTTGTGTGACAGAGTAAATTTTGGGGATTTTTTTTTTCAAAATAAAAATACTTAAAATCAGGAAAAGGAAAAAAAGGTGAAACAAAAATAGAATTATTAGTTTACGTCTTTACTAAATTAAACAAATTTTCCCATTTTTGGCCAGCCGCAGTTGGTACTTTTTCCAATTATCCAGAAAAAAAAAAGAGGCCTGCCTATGATGGGGGATTTCTACAAAGTAATGCTTGCAAATATTTTCCTGAGTTGCTTCTTAAAACATAGCTCTCTGACATATGGTCTGATTTTTGGGTGGTCCTATGCAGACCCAGGATTTGGACTCGGTGATCCTGGTGGGTCCTTTCCAACTCAGGATATTCTCTGATTCTGGGTTTCATCTTGATATTAGAAAGGAATTTTTAACAGTGAGAACAACTAATCACTGAAACAGTCTCCCCAGGGATGTGGTAAATTCTCCATCACTGAAGTTTGTCAAGATGCAACTGGACAGTGTGATAGATCATAGAATCATAGAATGGTCTGGGTTGGAAGGGACCTTAAAGATCATCTAATTCCACCCCCCCGCCGTGGGCAGGGACACCTCCCGCTAGACCAGGTTGCTCAAAGCCCCATCCAACCTGGCCTTGAACACTTCCAGGGATGTGGCATCCACAACTTCTCAGGGCAACCTCTTCCAGTGCCTCACCACCCTCACAGTAAAGAATTTCATCGTAGAATCATACAATATCCCGAGTTGGAAGGGACTCACAAGGATCATCGAGTCCAACTCCTGGGTCCCCAAAGGACCACCCAAAAAATCAGACCATGGGTCTGAGAGCATTGTCCAAACGCTTCTTGAACTCTGGCAGGCTCGGTGCCATGACCACTTCACTGGGGAGCCTGTTCCAGTGCCCAACCACCCTGTTGGTGAAAAACCTTTTCCCTGCATCCAGCCTGAACCACCCCTGTCACAGCTTCAAGCCGTTTCCTCAGGTCCTATCTCTGGTCACCAGTGAGAAGAGATCAGTGCCTGCCCTTCCGCTCCCCCTTGTGAGGAAGCTGTAGACCACCATGAGTTTTCCCCTCAGTCTCCTCTTCTCCAGGCTGAACAAACCAAGTGACTTCAGCCGCTCCTCATACATCTTCCCCTCCAGACCCTTGATCATTTTGTAGCCCTCCTTTGGACATTCTCTAACAGTTTTATATCTTTGCTATACTGTGGCGCCCAAAACTGCACACAGTACACAAGATGAGGCCACACCTGTGCAGAGCAGAGTGGGACAATCACTTCCCTTGACCAGCTAAGCCATTACTTCTTGTCCTATCTCTACAGTCCCTGATAAATATGATCTCATCTAGGATCCCTTTTCCCACAAAAAGGTTAGCACTGATGACCTTTGAGGTCCCTTCCAACCTGGACTGCTTTATAATTCTTTGCAATGCTGTTTAACTGCATCATACATTTCACTAATAATTTTTCCTGATAAACAGACCCAATTCCGAGACCATCTAAGGAACCGGAAGGTTCTCAAGTCCATGGGACCTGATGTGATGCATCCAGAGATCCTAAGGGAACTGGCGGATGTAGTTGCTAAGCCACTGTCGATCATATTTGAGAAGTTGTGGCAGTCCACTGACTAGGAGAGGGGAAACATAACCCCCACTTTTAAAAAGGGAGAAAAGGAAGACCTGTGGAACTACAGGCTGGTCAGTCTCACCTCTGTGCCTGGCAAGGTCATGGAACAGATCCTCCTGGAAACAATGCTAAGGCACATAGATTCATAGAATCATTAACGTTGGAAAAGACCTCCAAGATCATCTGGTCCAACCATCCCCCTACCACCAATATCACCCACTAAACCATGTCCCTAAGCACCAAGTCCAGCCTTTCCTTAAACACCCCCACGGATGGTGACTCCACCACCTTCCTGGGCAACCCATTCCAATGCCTGACTACTCTTCCTCAGAAGAAATTTCTCCTCATTTCCAATATGAACCTCCCTTGGTGCAACCTGAGGCCATTCCCTCTTGTCCTATCACTAGTTATCTGCGAGAAGAGGTCGACCCCCAGCTCCCCACAACTTTCTTTCAGGTAGTTGTAGAGAGCGATAACGTCTCCCCTGAGCCTCCTCTTCTCCCGTATAAACAACCCTAGCTCCCTCAGCCGCACCTCATAAGACTTGTTCTCTAGACCTTTCACCAGCTTCACAGCCCTTCTCTGGACACGCTCCAGGGCCTCGATGCCTTTCTTGTAGTGAGGGGCCCAAAACAGAACACAGTACAAAAGGTGCAGCCTCACCAGAGCAGAGTACAGGGGGGCAATCACCTCCCTGGTCCTGCTGGCTACACTATTCCTGATACAAGCCAGGATGCCATTGGCCACCTGAGCACACTGCCGGCTCATGTTCAGGTGAGCATCGACCAACACCCCAGGTCCTTATCCTCTGCACAGCTTTCCAGCCACTCTGCCCCAAGCCCGTAGCGCTGCATGGGGTTGTTCTGACCAAAGTGCAGGACTCAGTGCTCAGCCATGTTGAACCTCATCCCATTGGCCTCTGCCCATCGACCCATCCTGTCCAGGTCCGTCTGCAGGGCCTTCCTACTGTCCGTCAGATCAACACTCCCCCCTCCCCCCCAACCTGGTGTCATCCGCAAACTTACTGAGAGTGCACTCAATGAGGGTGCACACATGGAAAATAAGGAGGGGATTGGTGACAGTCAACATGGCTTCACTAAAGGCAGATTGTGCCTGACAAATCTGGTGGCCTTCTACAACGGGGTTACAGCATTTGTGGATAGGGGAAGAGCAACTGACATCATCTACCTGGACTTGTGCAAAGTATTTTGAAAGGTCTTGGAGAACAGGAGAGGTGCCTGAGGACTGTAAGAAAGCCAGCATTACTCCAGTCTTCAAGAAGGGCAAGAAGGAAGACCCAGGAAAGTACAGGCCAGTCAACCTCACCTCCATCCTTGGAAAGGTGATGGAGCAGCTCATCCTGGAGACCATCTCTAAGCACGTGGAGGAAAAGAAGGTGATCAGGAATAGTCAGCATGGATTCATCAAGGGGAAGTCATGTTTAACCAACCTGATAGCCTTCTACTGGCTGGATGGACGAGGGGAGAGCAGGGGATGTTAACTACCTTGACTTCAGCAAGGCTTTTGACACTGTCTCCCATAACATCTTCATAGACAAGCTCTGGAAGGGTGGAATCCATGAGTGGACAGTGGGTTGGATTGAGAACTGGCTGGATGGCAGAGCTCAGATGGTTGTGCTCAACGGTGCTGAGTCTAGTTGGAGGCCTGTGGCTAGTGGTGCCCCCCAGGGGTCGGTACTGGGTCCAGTGCTATTCAACTTATTCATCAGTGACCTGGATGAAGGGACAGAGTGCACCTTCAGCAAGTTTGCGAACAATACAAAGCTTGGCAGAGTGGCTGACACACCAGAGGCCTGTGCGGCCATTCAGAGGGACCTGGACAGGCTGGAGAGTTGGATGGAGAGGAACCTCCCGAGGTTCAACAAGGGCAAGTTCAGGGTCCTGCACCTGGGGAGGAACAACCCCAGGCACCTGTACAGGTTGGGGGCTGACCTGCTGGAGAGCAGCTCTGCGGAGAGGGACCTGGGGATCATGGTGGACAACAAGTTAACCATGAGCCAGCAATGTGCCCTTGTGGCCAAGAAGGCCAATGGGATCCTAGCCTGCATCAGGAGGAGTGTGGACAGCAGGTCAAGAGAGGTAATCCTCCCCCTCTACTCAGTTCTGGTGAGGCCACACCTGTAATATTGTGTGCACTTCTGGGCTCCCCAGTACAAGAGGGACATAGAACTTCTAGAGAGGGTTCAGCATAGAGCCATGAAGATGATTAAGGGATTGGAGCATCTGTCCTATGAGGAAAGACTAAGTGAGCTGGGCCTGTTTAGCCTAGAGAAGAGGAGATTGAGAGGGTTATCAACCTCTACAAATACTTGAGGGGACAATGTAAAGAGGATGGGGCCAAACACTTCTCAGTGGTGGCCAGTGATTGGACATGGGGTAACGGGTATAAATTGAACCACAGGAGGTTTCATTGCCATATGAGGAAGAACTTCTTTATGGTTCGGGTGACAGAGCACTGGAACAGGCTGCACGGAGAGTTTGTGGAGTCTCCTTCTTTGGAGATATTCAAAACCTGCCTGGATGGAATCCTGTGTAACATGCTCTAGGTGACCCTGTCTGAGCAGGGGGGTTGGACTAGATGATCTCTGGAGGTCCCTTCCAATCTCAACCATTCTGTGCTTCTGTGATTCTGTGATTCTGTGATTTTGACACTATTCCACATGATATCCTTATCTCTAAAATGGAGAGACATGGATTTGACGGATGGACCATTCGGTGGGTGTTGTGGTTTAACCCGGCTGGCAGCTAAACACCACACAGCCGTTCGCTCACCCTCCCCCCTCCCTCTCTGGGATGGGGGAGAGAAACGGGAAAGTGAAGCCTGTGAGTTGAGATAAAGACAGTTTATTAAGACAGGAATATAATAATAACAATAATAATAATAGTGATAATGATAATAGTATTAATAATAATAATGTGTAAAAAACAAGTGATGCACAATGCAATTGCTCACCACCCGCTGACCGATGCCCAGCCTATCCCCGAGCAGCCGGCCCCCCCACCCCGGCCAGCCACCCCTATATATTGTTTAGCATGACGTCAGATGGTATGGAATACCCCTTTGGCCAGTTTGGGTCAGCTGTCCTGGGTCTGTCCCCTCCCAGCTCCTGCTGCACCCCTAGCCTGCTCGCTGGCAGGACAGAGCGAGAAGCTGAAAAGTCCTTGGCCTGGTGTAAACACTGCTCTGCAACAATTAAAACATCAGCATGTTATCAGCGCTCTTCTCATCCTAATCCAAAACATACCACGCTACCAGCTACTATGAGGAAAAATTAATTCTGTCCTAACTGGAACCAGGACAGATATCCACCCCTTATTCCATACCATTTATGTCATGCTCAGGTTACACTCTTTCCAATACAACTTACCACTGGTCATTGGTACCATTCCTCTGCATCCATTTGGTAGCAGAACATCAAGTGTGAGCAGCCAGGGTAGCATGAACATGAGTTGGCTTAGTCTGATACTGCCTGAAAGACCGGAAGGTAACTTAACAATACAAATCCCAGTCAATTTGCTAGTCTATTCTTATTTAATCACTGCCATCTTGTGAACAGACTTGAATTACATCCTTTCATAATAAAGCCCACACAAAATCTGTTGTGGATGTTTTCTTGTCTCCTGTTTGTCCTGTGTAAAAGAACAAAGTTTCTTCCCTCCCTGCCTTTCTCTCTCTAGGAAAGGCAGTGAAAATCAGATGCCTTGGAAGCTGGCAGAAGTAAAAGTGCAGGATGCCACTTTATCTGAGCACAGCTTCATTGCTTTCACCTTCAGTATCCTGATCACATCCTTGGTTATAAGGAATTGCAACCAATAATAGAAGTTTCTGTGATTGCTCACCAAACTTAGTAGCCAAGACTTTGTGAAAAGTTAATATTCTTTTCTATGGTAAATCTCTTATGGCTAAAGAAGGAACTATGCATTATCTCCTTCCCTCTGTTTTCATATATCTTTAAAAAATAAAAAATAATAATAATAAAAAATTAAGTATAAATCCCAGAGTCGGATTTCTGGAGTCCAGAGGACTGCAGTGTTCTGTCATTACTACCTTTACAGAAATACATTGTCTTTGGTATGCTTTAAATTTTAAGGGGATGATTAAGCCACAATAAACAGTGGTCATTCTGGTTTTTTGAACATAAGCTTATCTTGGAATAAAAGGAAATAGCCTAATCTCCCCTTTTTAAACAATTTTTAAGTTACCTACCTGATGGTGGTTTAAAGTTTAGCATATGTCACGTTATATATTTTAACATGCACAAGAACTTGTTTGAACGTCTCCCTTCAGCACCTCCTAGCTATGCAGAAGTGGTCACAGAGGAACACAGACGGTCTAGCCTTGCACCTATATCTTCTTGTGATGATTTTGAGAGAGTGCTTCAGGGACCTTTATTTGCGTATGTCCAGGAGTTCCATTTTCTGCCTCCACCCTTATATTCAGAAGTAGGTACATCTGGCAAAACTGTTTCTCCTTCTGTAGATCAAGAGAAACCATTTAAATGATGAACAGAGAATAATCTGTTCTGTTTTTTCTTTTTTTTTTTTGGCGGGTGGTGGTGGTGGTTTGCAAGATGCATGTGAATTACATCAAGATTTTTTTCCATGCCTGTTTTACAGCATGGGTAACCCTCGCTTTTTTGTAAATGTGACCTCTGCAACCTTACATTTAAAAGGTGCTCTGTAAAGTGCCTTGGTTCTTCTATGCTATTTTCTGGAGCTGTGGATAGGGAAGCCACCTTTCCTTGACAGCACTCTTTCTAGTCAGTACTTTCTGGAATTTTTCAAAGTGTTGTTTACCATTTCAGCAGTAACTTGTTTCTTATTTCTGTAATAAATAAGGCTTTTAGCTCTTTCACTTCTACTGCTTCCTAACATTTTATAGCAAGCACTAAAATATTTAGCCTGAGTGTGTGTTTAAGTACTGTGGATGTAGAGCTTTCAGAAGCTTCATGTATGAAAGTAACATATTGGCATTTATTTCTGACCTGGAGTTTGCTGAAATACAGAGTTCTTCAATGCTTTTGACCTTTACAGAGCTAAAAATGCATCACTGAATAATCTGGAATGAGATACAACTTTCAAAGCTTTTCACCTTTATTTTTTCAAGAAAAAGCAGTGTTATAGGACACAGTATTCACAGAAATACTGTCCCCTGGTAAATTTTAGACTGGGAATCACAGAATGTTGGGGATTGGAAGGGACCTTGAAAGATCATCTAGTCCATATTATCTTAATCTTGTGAATTTTGATTTTATTTCTTGCAGTTGATTCTAAAACGCTCTGGATTGTTGTGGTTTCTTTTTTCCTTCTCTCCTCTTTTCCTTTTGGTTAGATTGATCCAGATCTGCCTACAGCTGAAAGACTATCTTGCCTCTCTCATTAAAGGAACCCATAAAAAGCTGATTTGACTTGGGTTTTGAATCAAACTTGTGTTGAAGATCAAGGTGTCATAGTGGAGATGTGCTTTCAGAATAAGATGTATTATTCTTGCCTATATGATGAATAAATGAAAACAAGCTATGGTCATGCTTTGACACCTACAGCGCATCATAGGACTGCTCCACATATTTGAATGCATGAGTGCTTTCATGCTGTGCATGCCCCCCCCATCAATATCAGCACGTACTAGGAGCAGCCTTACTAGCCTACAGTTGTGTGTCAAAACACTTAAACGATCTTGTAAGAGAAGGATGGCTTCCTCTTAACATTTGAAAATTTGCACAGGATTACTGCTTGTGTTATGTGGTTAAGTGTCGCTACAGCTTTTTATCATTTATGATGTACTGCTGTTATTACCTCACCTTACTGGTCTGTGATCTGCACAACAGAGCAAAAGAAAGCTTTGACCAAAAAAAAAAAAAAGGCAATGAAGACTGACAAATTGACTGATTCTTTTTCTGAGCATGCACCTGGTCAGAGTTGTCCTAGTAGGCTGATCATGTATCACCTCTTCAGCTTGGATCCTATTGGAGATTTATTTACAAACATCACATGCTATCAAGTCAATCCTTGATGTATGTTTTGCAGCCCACTGTAGTAGATGAGCAACAGATATGTGGGAGTGGAGGAAGAGATAACAGAAGGAAAATAAGAGTTTGACAAGACTGTATGCATACCTTCTTGATTTCTTTTAAGAACTTGTTGCCTTTGTACTACTGTTGGAAAGCAACATTTTCTTACAGATTGCCTGAAGATCACTTAATCTCAGGTGAACTTATTGCTTGCCAAACTGTTGGAATGCTATTTTTGTTACATTGCACTGCTGGACTGATTCTATTGTTTTATGTTGCTGTTTTGCTCCTGTTTGAGAGGAGGGACTTTGGATAGGGATGTGCTCAAAATTTACAGTATAAAATCATAAAATCATAGAATAGAATCATAGAATATCCCGAGTTGGAAGGGACCCATAAGGATCATCTAGTCCAACTCCTGGCACCACACAGGTCTGCCCAAAGTTTAGACCATGTGACTAAGTGCACAGTCCAATTGCTTTTTAAATTCAGACAGGCTTGGTGCAGTGACTACGTCCCTGGGGAGCCTGTTCCAGTGTGCAACCACCCTCTCGGTGAAGAACCTCTTCCTCATGTCCAGCCTAAACTTCCCCCGCCTCAGCTTAACACCATTCCCGCGGGTCCTATCACTGGTGTTTACAGTGAATAGGTCACCTGCCTCTCCGCTCCCCCTCGCGAGGAAGTTGTAGACTGCAATGAGGTCCCCCCTCAGCCTCCTCTTCTCCAGGCTGAACAGGCCCAGTGACCTCAGCCGCTCCTCATATGTCTTCCCCTCTAGGCCCTTCACCATCTTCGTCGCCCTCCTCTGGACACTCTCCAACAGTTTAATGTCCTTTTTGTACTGTGGTGCCCAGAACTGCACACAGTACTCGAGGTGAGGCCGCACCAGCGCAGAGTAGAGCGGGATAATCACTTCCCTCGACCGACTAGCGATGCCGTGCTTGATGCATCCCAGGATACGGTTGGCCCTCCTGGCTGCCGGGGCGCACTGCTGGCTCATATTCAACTTGCTGTCAACCACAACCCCCAGATCCTTCTCTGTGGGGCTGCTGTCCATCATCTCGTCACCCAGTCTGTACGTATAGCCAGGGTTGCCCCGTCCCAGGTGCAAGACCCGGCACTTGCTTTTGTTAAACTTCATGCGGTTGGTGATCGCCCAGCGCTCCAGTCTGTCCAGACCTCTCTGCAAGGCCTTTCCACCCTCAGCCGAGTCCACAACTCCTCCAAGTTTGGTGTCGTTGGCAAATTTGCTCAAAACACCTTCTAGTCCTACATCCAAATCATTTATAAAAACATTGAAGAGGACTGGCCTTAAAATGGAGCCTTGAGGGACCCCACTAGTGACCAGCCGCCAGCCAGATGTGGCCCCATTTACCACAACCCTTTGAGCCCTGCCCGTCAACCAATTGCTCACCCATCGTATGATGGTTTTGTTCAGCTGTATGCTGGACATTTTGTCCAGTAGGATCCTATGGGAAACCGTGTCAAAAGCTTTGCTGAAATCCAAAAAGATCACATCAGCTGGTTTCCCTTGATCGACTAGATGGGTGATCTTATCATAAAAGGAAATCAAATTTGTTAGGCAGGACCTACCCCTCGTGAACCCATGTTGGCTGGGACCAGTGACTGCATTGTCCCCTAGGTGTGCTTCAATAACTTCAAGGATCATCTTCTCCATAATTTTACCAGGCACTGACGTGAGACTGACAGGCCTGTAATTGCTGGGGTCTTCTTTCTTACCCTTCTTGAAAACTGGCACAACATTTGCCAGCTTCCAGTCTACTGGGACCTCTCCAGATTCCCAAGACCATTGAAAAATAATTGAGAGAGGTCCCGCGATGACGTCAGCCAGCTTTCTGAGCACCCTGGGATGAATCCCATCTGGACCCATGGACTTGTATGGATCCAGGTGGAGCAGCAAATCCCGCACACGTTCAGGGTTGGTTGGGAGTTTGTCATTCCCACCGTCATGGTCCTCCCGCTCAGGGCACCCAGGGTCCCGAAGCCCATCATCAGCATTGAAGACAGAGGTGAAGAAAGCATTAAACGTCTCTGCTTTGCCTATGTCACTGTCTGTGAGGAGACCTTCCCCGTCAAGTAGCGGACCTATGTTTTCTTTGGTTCTCCTTTTTCTGTTCACATATCAAAAAAAACCTTTTTTATTGTCTCCCACAGACATGGCCAGCTTCAACTCTAGTTGGGCTTTGGCCCCGCGAATTTTCTCCCTACAAACACGAATGAATGGTTTGGGTTGGAAGGGACCTTAAAGATCATGTAGTTCCAACCCCACCTGCCATAGGCAGGGATGCCACCCACTAGATCAGGTTGGCCAAAGCCCCATCCAACCTGGCCTTGAATGCCTCCAGGGATGGGGCATCCACAACTTCTCTGGGCAACGTGTTTCAGTGCCTCACTACCCTCACAGTCAAGAATTTCCTCCTAACATCTGATCTACATCTCCCCTCTTGTAGTTAAAAACCATTCCCCCTTGTCCTATCATTATCTACCCGAGTAAATAGTCCCTCTCTATCCTTTTTATAGGACCCCTTTAAGTACTGAAAGGCCCTAGTGAGGGCTTCCCAGAGCCTTCGCTTCTCCAGGCTGAACAACCCCAACTCCCTCAGCCTGTCCTCGTAGGAGAGGTGCTCCAGCCCCTTGATAATCTTTGATGAAGATGAAAAATGATGAAGCCATTCCATGTGATAACATATTTGCCAGCACTTATGCTAGAGATGTGTAAAAAGTTATCTTTTCATAAATCATGTAACTATTGCCAAAAAGATATTCTTCTGATACTGGCTACTTAAAAATTAGTCAATCATGCTTCTCCTTGTGCAGTAAAACAGCTTAGAAGGGAGGGGGAAAGGGAAAGCTGGTATTTCTGTATTGTGCTCTGCCTTGTTCTTAAAGCTTCAAATAAATATGACATAATGGGCTTTTCCATAAGTGGCCTTTATGAAAATATGAAAGATTCAAGAATGACAACAGGGTGATTAAAAAGTCACCTTTTCAGTGATTCAGTTCAAAGGTTTGGGCTTTGATAAATGAGAATAAGGGGCAATAAGGAAGTTGGGTAACATACTCTTTGTCTGACCTTGTGAATCTCCATTTCCTGTACCCTCTCCAACCAGACAAAATTTTAAAGGCTGATTAGATTGTTAGCAAGAAAGGGCATAGAATGTTAGGTGGCTTAACTTTTTTTCTTTGTTTTAACAGACTAGTGAACAGTTCCTAATATGCCTAGCGTTGAAGGACTTATTACATTCTAATGGGAAATTGCATGTGAATTGGAATTGACTGATGTTCTAGTAAGTGACACTGCATCACAGTCTGTGATCAGAGTTTAAAAAAAAAAACTATTAAGCTATTTTGTTACTTGTTCAGAGGCGTAACAGGTTCATAGCCCAATATTTGATATAGAAACTTGATCTGAATTAAGATGAAAAAAAGTGAAATCTAAGAATTAGAGGAAAAAGTGCAATATTAAATGTTTGCTTTATTGATTATGTTCTATGGATGTTTGTACTCTACGTTTTGGTGATGATTGTCCTTACAGACTTTTTTTTTAATGAGAACTATGTGGAAAGCAACTTATTTTCTTGTTTTTCCTTGTGGAAAATAAACATTTAAAAAAAAATAAATTTTGAAGTGCTTTCATAAAAAGCCATGAAATTGTTTATAACTTAAACATTTAATGTATGTCTTCTATAAAACAATAGCCGTAAGGTTCAAATTACTGGGGAAATATATAAGAAAAGTGTTTCTGGATTTACTCTACTGATTAGCCCAAGGGCTAATCACTGATATAAAGAAAAAGGAACTGATCTCTTGGGGCTATGTCCTAGATTGGAAACTACAGTGCAACATCCTACAGTGGGGAAAAACGCAAATAACTTACAGGCTATAAATGCCTTTCCTGATGCTGTCTATAAGTTACTGTAGCTGGTGACCTCCTGTTCAAGTTGCCTAGTATTTTCCAGTACATAATATGGGGTGGGGGTGGTGTAGGGAACACACATTTTGGTAGGAGTGGGAAGAAATTGGGAAAGGGGAATTACTTTAAAGGCCATATAACTTGAAGGTTTGCAATTGGGAGCTGAAGGTTGGTTTGTTGACCTGAGGTTGATAAGATGCTTTTTGCTGTTTCCTTGGAAGTTTGTTACCAGATATTGAAAGTTGCTATCTGGTTCGTTCAGTAGAGCTTTGCAAGATATTAATAAAGCTCCTCTTAATTCCAGCAACGAAGCACTGCCACAGCATCTTGTTACTGCATATAGCTGATCCTCTGACAGAATGCATTACCATTCTTTGGTATCAAAATGGCATTTGACATAAGGGAAGGTTCACTAGGCTAGCAGCCAGGGACTCAGGAATCCGATATATACACTTCCTGTCTATTGGGGTTAAAGGTACTGAAGATGACTAAACTGTCGGGTATTGTACAGTATGTTTTATGATGTAAAACACAAAAACCTTACAGCAGTCTTCCTGTACCAAAATGGGGCATACAGAAAAGCTGGGGAGCGACATTTTGTCAGAGAGTGTAGTGATAGGACAAGGAGTAATGGCTTTAAACTAAAAGAGGGTAGGTTTAGATTAGATATAAGGAGGAAAGTCTACTGTGAGGGTGGTGAGGCGCTGGAACAGATTGCCCAAAGAAGCTGTGGATGCCTGTTGTGGTTTAACCCGTCTGGCAGCTAAACACCACACAGCCGTTCGCTCCCCCTCCCCCCTCCCTCTCTGGGATGGGGGAGAGAAACAGGAAAGTGAAGCCGGTGAGTTGAGATAAAGGCAGTTTATTAAGACAGGAATATAATAATAACAATAATAATAATAATAGTGATAATGATAATAGTATTAATAATAATAATGTGTAAGAAAACAAGTGATGCACAATGCAATTGCTCACCACCCGCTGACCGATGCCCAGCCTATCCCCGAGCAGCCGGCCCCCCCACCCCGGCCAGCCACCCCTATATATTGTTTAGCATGACGTCAGATGGTATGGAATACCCCTTTGGCCAGTTTGGGTCAGCTGTCCTGGGTCTGTCCCCTCCCAGCTCCTGCTGCACCCCTAGCCTGCTCGCTGGCAGGACAGAGCGAGAAGCCGAAAAGTCCTTGGCCTGGTGTAAGCACTGCTCTGCAACAATTAAAACATCAGCATGTTATCAGCGCTCTTCTCATCCTAATCCAAAGCATACCACGCTACCAGCTACTACGAGGAAAAATTAACTCTGTCCTAACTGGAACCAGGACAGATATCCAGCCCTTATTCCATACCATTTATGTCATGCTCAGGTTACACTCTTTCCAATACCTTGTAATTAATCACCATTTTCATCTATGATATATAGCAATCATGGTAGTGATGACATACAGTATTATATAATAATTAACATACTACAATTCAACTCATGGGCTATTCTCACCCAGTATCAAATCCCCTTGAGGTACACACCGGACCTCCCCATTCTTTTGCATTACCCACCAAGTGCATCCAGGTCCCTGAGCAAAAGCAATTCCACGAATGGGTTTGCCTTTTCCTGAGGCAGGAGTAGCCCAGACTGTTTTACCCAGCATGTTTCTTACGTGCACTACAGGAACTTTATCCCCTTCTACAGTGCGTAACAGGTTTGATTGGGCAGGTTCAGCTCGGTTGGCAGATCCCCTAGTATTGACTAACCAGGCAGCTTTTGGTAAATGTGTATCCTAATGTTTTGAATGTCCCAACACCCATTGCTTTCAGTGAAGTCTTTAACAATCCATTGCATCGCTCGATTTTCCTGGAGGCTGGTGCATGATAGGGGATGTGATACACCCACTCAATACCATGTTCTTTGGCCCAAGTGTCTATAAGGTTGTTTCGGAAATGAGTCCCGTTGTCTGACTCAATTCTCTCTGGGGTGCCATGTCGCCGTAGGACTTGCTTTTCAAGGCCCAGGATAGTGTTCCGGGCGGTGGCATGGGGCACAGGATATGTTTCCAGCCATCCGGTGGTTGCTTCCACCATTGTAAGTACGTGGCGCTTGCTGTTGCGGGTTTGAGGGAGTGTGATGTAATCAATCTGCCAGGCCTCTCCATATTTATATTTCAGCCATCGTCCTCCATACCAAAGAGGCTTTGACCGTTTGGCTTGCTTGATTGCAGAACATGTTTCACAGTCATGAATAACCTGTGCTATAGTGTCCATGGTCAGGTCCACCCCTCGATCACGAGCCCATCTGTATGTTGCATCTCTACCTTGATGGCCTGAGGCGTCATGGGCCCATCGGGCTATAAATAATTCACCTTTATGTTGCCAGTCCAGGTCCACCTGAGCCACTTCAATCTTAGCAGCCTGATCCACCTGCTGTTTGTTTTGATGTTCTTCAGAAGCCCGATTCTTGGGCACATGAGCATCTACATGGCGTACCTTTACAACCAGGTTCTCTACCCGGGCAGCAATATCTTGCCACAATGCAGCAGCCCAGATGGGCTTGCCCCTGCGCTGCCAGTTGTTCTGCTTCCATTGCTGTAACCACCCCCACAGGGCATTTGCTACCATCCATGAATCAGTATAGAGATAGAGAACTGGCCACTTTTCTCGTTCAGCAATATCTAAAGCCAGCTGAATGGCTTTCACTTCTGCAAACTGACTCGATTCACCTTCTCCCTCAGCAGCTTCTGCAACTCGTCGTGTAGGACTCCATACAGCAGCTTTCCATCTCCGATGCTTTCCCACAATACGACAGGACCCATCAGTGAACAAGGCATATTTCTTCTCATTTTCCGGTAGCTTGTTGTACAGTGGGGCTTCTTCAGCACGGACCACCTCCTCCTCCGGTGATATCCCAAAATCTTTGCCTTCTGGCCAGTCCAGAATCACTTCCAAGATTCCTGGGCGACTGGAGTTTCCTATTCGAGCCCGCTGAGTAATCAGTGCAACTAACTTGCTCCATGTAGCATCAGTTGCATGATGTGTAGAGAGGACCCTTCCTTTGAACATCCAGCCTAGTACCGGCAGTCGGGGTGCCAGGAGGAGCTGCGCTTCAGTACCGACCACTTCCGAAGCAGATCGAACTCCTTCATATGCTGCCAATATCTCCTTTTCAGTTGGAGTATAGCGGGCCTCAGATCCTCTGTATCCCCGACTCCAAAACCCCAGGGGTCGACCTCGAGTTTCCCCAGGTTCTTTCTGCCAGAGGCTCCAGGTGGGACCATTCTCCCCGGCTGCGGTGTAGAGCACATTCTTTACATCTGGTCCTGTTCGGACTGGCCCGAGGGCTACTGCATGAACTATTTCCTGCTTAATTTGTTCAAAGGCTTGTCGTTGCTCAGGGCCCCATTCAAAAGCATTCTTCTTACGGGTTACTTGGTAGAGCGGGTTTACAATCAGACTGTAATTTGGAATATGCATTCTCCAAAACCCCACGACACCTAGGAAAGTTTGTGTTTCTTTTTTGCTAGTTGGTGGAGACCTAGCTGTTATTTTGTTGATCACATCCATTGGGATTTGACGACGTCCATCTTGCCATTTTATTCCTAAAAACTGGATCTCTCGTGCAGGTCCTTTAACTTTATTTTGTTTTATGGCAAAACCGGCCTTCAGAAGGATTTGGACTATTTTCTTCTCTTTCTCGAAAACTTCCTCTGCAGTGTCACCCCACACAATGATGTCATCGATGTACTGCAGGTGTTCAGGAGCTTCCCCCTGCTCCAGAGCAGACTGGATCAGTCCATGGCAAATGGTAGGGCTGTGTTTCCACCCCTGGGGCAGCCGATTCCAAGTATATTGGACTCCCCTCCAAGTGAAAGCAAACTGTGGCCTGCACTGTGCTGCTAGAGGGATGGAGAAAAATGCATTAGCGATATCAATTGTGGCATACCACTTGGCTGCCTTTGATTCCAGTTCATACTGGAGTTCTAGCATGTCCGGCACTGCAGCACTCAGTGGTGGCGTGACTTCGTTCAGGCCACGATAGTCCACTGTTAGTCTCCACTCACCATTAGACTTTCGCACTGGCCTTATGGGACTATTAAAAGGTGAATGAGTCTTGCTGATCACTCCTTGGCTCTCCAGTTGTCGAATTAGCTTATGGATGGGAATCAGGGAGTCTCGGTTGGTGCGATATTGCCGCCGGTGCACAGTTGTGGTAGAGATTGGCACTTGCTGTTCTTCGACCCTCAGCAACCCCACAACAGAAGGGTCCTCTGAGAGACCGGGCAAGGTAGACAACTGTTTAATGTCCTCTGTCTCCAAGGCAGCTATGCCAAAAGCCCAGCGGAACCCTTTTGGGTCCTTGAAATATCCTCTTCTAAGATTGTCTATGCCAAGGATGCATGGATGTTGTGGTTTAACCTGGCTGGCAGCTAAACACCACACAGCCATTCGCTCACCCTCCCCCCTCCCTCTCTGGGATGGGGGAGAGAAACGGGAAAGTGAAGCCTGTGAGTTGAGATAAAGACAGTTTATTAAGACAGGAATATAATAATAACAATAATAATAATAATAGTGATAATGATAATAGTATTAACAATAATAATGTGTAAGAAAACAAGTGATGCACAACGCAATTGCTCACCACCCGCTGACCGATGCCCAGCCTATTCCCGAGCAGCCGGACCCCCACCCCGGCCAGCCACCCCTATATATTGTTTAGCATGACGTCAGATGGTATGGAATACCCCTTTGGCCAGTTTGGGTCAGCTGTCCTGGCTCTGTCCCCTCCCAGCTCCTGCTGCACCCCCAGCCTGCTCACTGGCAGGACAGAGCGAGAAGCCGAAAAGTCCTTGGCCTGGTGTAAGCACTGCTCTGCAACAATTAAAACATCAGCATGTTATCAGCGCTCTTCTCATCCTAATCCAAAACATAGCACCCTACCAGCTACTATGAGGGAAAATTAATTCTGTCCTAACTGGAACCAGGACAATGGAGCATCGGGGTCAGTCACAATACGGTGCTTTTGCCACTCATTACCGGTTAGACTCACTTCAGCCTCCAATACAGTTAACTGCTGGGATCCCCCCGTCACACCATAAATACAGATGGGCTCTGGCCCTTTATAGCTTGATGGCATTAGAGTACATTGTGCACCGGTGTCTACTAAAGCCTTATACTTCTGTGCGTCTGACGTGCCAGGCCATCGAATCCACACAGTCCAATAAACTCGATTGTCCCTTTCCTCCCCCTGGCTGGAGGCAGGGCCCCTCTAGTCCTGGTCAGAATCTTCGTTTCTGTGTTTAAAGGACTGCCTGCTGGAAGTTGGAGCAGCAAGCTTCTCAGAGAACCCCTTTTTCCCAATTGTTTTCTTTTGCAATTCATGTACCCGGGCCTCTAGGGTCGCAGTAGATTTTCCATCCCATTTTCTCATGTCCTCTCCATGGTCACGTAGGTAAAACCACAGGGTGGCGCGGTGTGTGTGCCCACCATATTGTCTTCCTTGCATAGATGAACGTTTACCCCTAATAGCTGAGACACTGGTTTGTACAGGTGGGGAGGAAAATAATCTCTCTTCAAGTTGGTGGATCTTTTCAGAAAGTTTCTCCAAAGTATTCTCTTTTAGCTGGTGGACACTGGTTCGTTCAGGTGGAGGGGAAGATAAATTCTCTTTAAGTTGGTGGACCTCTTCAGAGAGTTTCTCCACAGCCGAGACACAGGCCTGTAGGGAAGAGGAGAGATTTACTTCATACTGCCGGAGTTGTTTAGCCACTTCATCCACTGTGGGTTCCTCATCCTCTTTCCAGGTTAGTATTGCCAATGAGCTGGCATATGATGATGGTGCACTCCGTACAAACTTCCGCCACATGGGTTGTGTACACTGGACTTCATCTGGATCTGTGGATGTTTGTGCGTCGTCTAGGTCCTTATAAATTACTTCCCGTACGGCCAATTCCCTCAGGTACTGAATTCCCTTCTCCATGGTGGTCCATTTGCCTGGTAGACATACAAGTTCTTCCTTGAAGGGATACCTTTCCTGCACAGCTGACAGGAGACGCCTCCAGAGGCTGCGAGATCGTGCTCCATCTCCAATTGCTTTGTCAATGCATGCGTCCCTAGCAAGGGATCCCAGCCGCCTGGCTTCCTTGTCTTCTAATTCCACACAATTGGCTCCGGTGTCCCAGCACCGGAGCAGCCAGGTGACAAGCTGCTCACCTATACAGCAACCAAAATCTTTTCGCACATCTCGTAGCTCACGCTGGTATAGAGTCCGGGTAGTTACTGTTGATTTTTCGACATCCCCATCCTCATCTTCCGTCTCCTGCACCTTTGATGGCCCAGCCTCGTCTTCACTATGCCCAGACCTAGCAGAAGACTGTCTGCGTTCTAAACGACCTGAGTCTCTATACCATTTTTTCACCTTGTCTACAGGGTCAACTTGCACTGCTACAGCTCGTTTCTCTGACCCAGCCACAGGGTCTGCCACAGGGGTTGGAATACCCTCTGCGGGGGCAACTTGCACTGCTACAGCTCGTTTCTCTGACCCAGCCACAGGAGTGGGAGCAGCTGCAGGAGCTGGAGCTGCTGCAGGGGCTGGAGTGGCTGCGGGAGCTGGAGCTGGAGCAGCTGCAGGAGCTGGAGCGGCTGCAGGAGCTGGAACTGGAGTGGCTGCAGGAACTGGAACTGGAGTGGCTGCAGGAGCTGGAGCTGGAGCGGCTGCAGGAGCTGGAACTGGAGCAGCTACGGGAGCTGGAACTGGAACGGCTGCAGGATCTGGAACTGGAGCGGCTGCAGGAGCTGGAGCAGCTGCGGGAGCTGGAACTGGAGCGGCTGCAGGAGCTGTTGCTAGGTTGCTAGTAGCATCAATTGCAGCTCGATAGGCACAAGCCAGACCCCAGCACGCTACAGTGATTTGTGTCACTTTGGAACTGCCAGAGTCATGACACCTTTTTTTCAAGCATTCTGCCAGCTTTTTAGGATTTTGCAGTTGTTCAGGGGTGAATGTCCAAAACACTGGAGGTGACCACTGCTCTAGAAACCTGCCCATATCCTCCCACACTCCCTGCCACTCGCAACTATCCCGCCTCAAGACAGATCTCCGGATGAGATTCCTAAGTAGTTGTTTAACCCTCCACAAAACCTGAAGCGCATTCAGGAGACATAACAACAAGAGCAGGCTGGTCTGAGTATCCCAAGGATATTCAACATCTCGGAGAACCACCGTAACTAGCTCGGGGGATAAGAGGGTGGTGGTGAAGGAGAAAGGGAGAGTGAACAGGTAGGGAAACACGTCTTCCCCTGTCCCCTTCACAGATTGGCTCCCTAACGAAAAAAGGCAATAGGTGTAATTGCTAATAATTTCCGAGATATGGGTTCCAAAGTATAGAGTCGACGTCAGTGCTGAGTACAAATACCAGGTTAGAGTCATGACCAGAAATCTCATCATTTCATAAGCCATTGTTACACCGCACAGTACCATAACAATCTTAAACCAGGGCCCAGAAAGGATAAACAGTGCAACAGGGAGCACATACAGAAAGTAACGTGCTATAAAACTCAATTTGGAAAACAGGCACAGCAGACTGGAGATTAAGGCAATCAACATGGTGACTAGCAACTATTAAGCAGGTCCAATACTTATACCAATTTTAGTTTAACACACTCAGGTCAAATCTGTCGATATCTCAACCCTTCGAGCCCCACGTTGGGCGCCAAAAGGACTGTTGTGGTTTAACCCGGCTGGCAGCTAAACACCACACAGCCGTTCGCTCACCCTCCCCCCTCCCTCTCTGGGATGGGGGAGAGAAACGGGAAAGTGAAGCCGGTGAGTTGAGATAAAGACAGTTTATTAAGACAGGAATATAATAATAACAATAATAATAATAATAGTGATAATGATAATAGTATTAACAATGTGTAAGAAAACAAGTGATGCACAATGCAATTGCTCACCACCCGCTGACCGATGCCCAGCCTATTCCCGAGCAGCCGGCCCCCCCACCCCGGCCAGCCACCCCTATATATTGTTTAGCATGACGTCAGATGGTATGGAATACCCCTTTGGCCAGTTTGGGTCAGCTGTCCTGGGCCTGTCCCCTCCCAGATCCTGATGCACCCCTAGCCTGCTCGCTGGCAGGACAGAGCGAGAAGCTGAAAAGTCCTTGGCCTGGTGTAAACACTGCTCTGCAACAATTAAAACATCAGCATGTTATCAGCACTCTTCTCATCCTAATCCAAAACATACCACCCTACCAGCTACTAGGAGGAAAATTAACTCTGTCCTAACTGGCACCAGGACAGTGGGTAAGGAATTGGCTGGATGGTCAACGACTCAGTGTCCAGGTGGAGATCAGTTGGAGGGAAGGGATGCCATCCAGAGGGACCTGGACAGGCTTGAGAGGTGGGCCTGTGCGAACCTCATGAAGTTCAACAAGGCCAAGTGCAAGGTACTGCATCTGGGCCGGGGCAATCCCAAGCACAAATACAGGCTGGGCAGAGAATGGACTGAAAGCAGCCCTGAAGAGAAGGACCTGGGGGTGTTGGTGGATGAGAAGCTCAACATGAGCCGGCAGTGTGTGCTTGCAGCCCAGAAAGCCAATTGTATCCTGGGCTGCATCAAAAGAAGCGTGGCCAGCAGGTCGAGGGAGGTGATTCTCCCCCTCTACTCTGCTCTCGTAAGACCCCACCTGGAGTACCGTGTCCAGCTCTGGGGCCCCCAATATAAGAAGTACGTGGACCTGTTAAAATGAGTCCAGAGGAGGGCCACGAAGATGACCAAGGGGCTGGAGCACCTCTCCTATGAAGACAGGCTGAAGGAGTTGGGGTTGTTCAGCCTGGAGATGAGAAGGCTCCGGGGAGACCTTATAGCGACATTCCTGTACCCAAGGGGAGGCCTACAGGAAAGCTGGGGAGGGACTCTTTGTCAGGGAGTGGAGTGATAGGACAAGGGGGAATGGCTCTAAACTAAAAAAGGGTAGATTTAGATTAGACATTAGGAAGAAGTTCTTTACTCTGAGGGTGGTGAGGCACTGGAAGAGGTTGCCCAGAGAGGTTGTGGATGCCCCATCCCTGGAAGAGTTCAAGGCCAGGTTGGATGGGGCTTTGTGCAACCTGGTCTAGTGGGAGTTTCCCTGCCCAGGGCGGGGTGTGTGTGGGGGAGGGGGGGCTGGAATTAGATGATCTTTAAGGTCCCTTCCGACCCAAATCATTTTGTGATTCTATGATTCATAATTTTTCATAACTGCATTACTATTACTTCTACTTATATTCTAATATACCTCTTGGAGTACATTTGCTTTTTCTTTTTTTTTCTTAAGCACCTCCCCTCAAAACCCCCAACAACAACAACAACAACAAAAAAACTGATTCAGCAAAATATTTAAGCATTGGGCTCTTAAAATACATTTAACTGCTTGTCTTTGAGTACTTGCTCAAAGTTCATCCCTACTAAATTAAGAATTGGCTGATATGATTTTGCTGAATTAGGACTTTTATACACATCTCTCTCTATAACTTGAATCTTTATTACAGAATCACATAATCACAGAAGGGTTGAGGTTTGAAGGGACCTCTGGAGATCATCTCGTTCAACCCCCCTGTTCAAGCAGGGCCACCTAGGGCAGCTTGCCCAGGACCATGTCTAGGCGGCTTTTGAAGATCTTCAAGGAGGGAGACTCCACAACTTCTCTGGGCAACCTGTTCCGGTCATCCTCACAGTAAAGAAGTGTTTCCTAATGTTCAGACAGAACCTCCTTTGTTTCAGTTTGTGCTTATTGCTTCTTGATATTTCACTGGACAAAAGAGCCTGGTTCTGTCTTTATACCCTGAGATATTTTTTACGTATGAGACTTCTCCCGAGCCTTCTTTTCTCTGTGCTACACAGTCCCAACTCCCTCAGCCAACTAGACTTCATGCCACTGACCACCACCCTCTGGGCCTGGCAGTTCAGCCAGTTTTCAGTCCACCTCACTGTCTGCTCATCCAGCCCATACTTTTAACAGCTTCTCTATGAGGATCTACTGGAAGACAGAAGTCATTCTTTATAGAAAGCAATTATGTAATTTCTTTACTGTTTTTAGTGAAATGAGATACATATTTAATTTTGATGCTTGGATATAGTTAAGCCTTCTAGGAGGCTTAGTCTAGTTAACTTTCTAAGCTTTGCTTAAAAATTTTAAAAGCTAGATAGAGTTTATATGACTTTTACTTTGCTATTTTTAACCAGTTAGTGGCACAAAGCATATGTTATGTTATTTTGATTCTAATCATGTTATGATATTTCGATTCTAATCACTAAATTCAGTGACCTGCAAGGGTGAGGTCTTCTACATTTTAATTTCTACTGCAAACATAAATAATCAAGAAGGTTTTAGTGTTGATACACAAGCAAGAGTCTGCAGTTATTACTTTTTTCTGCAAACTTACATATAAGCAATAAACGTAGATGTTTTATTTACTGTGCATCTTTTCTGTAGTTATTTCAGTCTTCATCATGTGGTAACACTAGCCTTTATTTCCTTGCTTGATAATACCTTCTACAAAGTAATGCTTGCAAATATTTTCCTGAGTTGCTTCTTACAACATTGCTAGCGGAGGCAGCCAACAGATGCAGCACTTTGCTCAGCAGGTTACACAGAAGGGGGCCAGAAACTTTGCAGAGAATTGCATCCATGTCCTAAGCAATGCTGTTAATGCATTGCAGGGCACCACCTCCAGCTGTTGGAGCAACTATCCCTACAATATCAGAGGCCTCAATCCAGACCAAACTCCCAAGGGAGGATGCAGCTCTCAGGGTACAAGGAGTGCCTGGGGTCTCTCACTGAGGCTGGGGCAGAGGGAGACAGTCTCCTTCCCTGCAGAAGGTGTGCAGCAGTACAGGATCTGTGCTGCCGAGGAGGTGCGGGAGGAGGTCAGCAGATTGTGTAGTGCCAGAGGTGATAAGAAAGAGATTGAACGGTTCATCTCCAAGACCCCGCAGCCTGAACCCCCAGCTGTATTGAAGGAGGATTGGGTGGTCTGTGCTTATTGAGTTAGAATCATAGAATCATTAAGGGGACTAACTACTATTAACTACTCTTTCTGAGAAGAAATTTCTCCTAATTTCCAACCTAAAGGGTTGGAAATGGCGAAGACTGGAAGCTTGTGACTTCTGACAACAGGAAGAAGGCTCCCGCTCCACCTGCATATCTCCAACTAAAGAACAGGTTTGGCACCTTCAGAGCAGATGAGGGTCTGGGAACTCTGTCCAGTGAAGCATCCAAGCTAACTAAGCCTGAGCCATGCAGCAGTACCAGAAGGAAGTGGCAAGTGATAACAACGGGAAACTCTGTGCTGTAGGGGATGGGGGACCACATGTGCTGACCTGACCTGCTGTGTTGAGAGGTTTACTATTTTCTGGGGGCTTGGATCTGGGATGTTGTAGAGATATTGCAGAGGTTTGTCCGGCCCTCGGACTATTACCCCTTATGAATCGTCACCGACAATACTGCCAGGGGAGACCTGGAGTCATAGCCAGTGTGACTACATGCACCTGGAGGCAATGGAACAAGGTCATGGGGGGCTCAGGCAATATCCTCCTTGATCCTTCCAGTGAGAAGGAAGGGTTTGAGGAGGAATGGGAGGATCCTGTGGGTCAACAGTTGGTTGCCCAGCTGGTGATGACAATAGGGATTTGTTTTTTATGACCGTGGGGATGTCTCTTTAAGAATCAAAGACTGCTAAAGAGATGGGATCCACCTGACCAAGTGGGGCAAAAGCATCTTTACCAGCAGGCTGGCCAACCTGGTGAGGAGAGCTTTAAACTAGAAATGACAAGGAAGGCCCACAATCAAATGAGGAAGTGGTGGAATGGGTTGACAAGGAACGGGTGCAGGGTGTTATGGAAAAGAGAGAGCTTGTAATCAGAAAAACAGGGCTGAAGGGGAGACACTCTGCTGGATGCAATTCTTACAAACAAGGAAGAACTGTGGTTGGAGCATCCTGGAAGGTTGTGAGCAGCCTGGGCTGCATTGACCGTGAGATGGTGGAGCTGAGAATCCTGAGAGGAGGGAGCAATGCAAATGGAGGATCACAACTCTAAATTTCAGGAGAGCAGACTTTGGCCTGTGCAGGGACCTGTTTGGAAGAATCCCACGGGGGAGAGTCCTGGAGAGCAGAGGAGGGTCCAGGGATATTCAAGAATCACCTCCTCCATGCTCAAGAATGGTCCATCCCAGTGAGCAGGAAATCGAGCAAAGGTGGCAGGAAGCCTGTGTGGATGAACAAGGAGCTCCTGACTAAACTCAAACATAAAAAGGAAGCATATGGGAGCCGGAAAAAGGGGCAAGCGACCCAGGAGGAATACAGAGACACTGTCTGAGAGTACAGAGATGGGGTTAGGAAAACCAAAGCCCACCTGGAGTTGAAACTGGCGAGGGATATGAAGGGCAACATTAAGAGCTTCTACGGGTACATCAGCAGCAAAATGAAGACCAGGGAAAATGTGGGCCTGCTGCTGAATGGAGCAGGGATCCTGAAGACCAAGGACATGGGAAAGGATGAGGTACTGAATGCCTTCTTCACCTCAGTCTTTACTGGTAAGGACTGCTTTCAGGAACCCCAGGACCCTGAGGCCAGAGGGAAAGTCTGGTCTGGGAAAGTTTTTTTATATGTAATGCTAAGGTCTACTGAAGTCAGTGGAAAGACTGTCTGACATTAGTGGACTCAGACTCAGGACCATAGTGCATTCTCATCTGTCAGGTAGACTAGTGCCAGTGTGTAAAGGAACCCATTTTTATCTTAAAATTAATAAAAACTTAGACTTTGCAGTGACAAAAGCATCTTTCATAGGGAAATATATTCCAAAAACTTCTGGAGAGTTCCCTAAATGCAGTGAAATATCCAGTCTCCTTTTCTTTAAATACAGTGCTTACATCAACTCCAGTACACCTTCCTACTCAACAGAATTAAGGAAAGATGACACATGCTACATTTATATCCTTCGAAATCATTCCCAAAAGTTTCACGTGATGCACAAAAACACCACCACATAAAACAAACCAAACCAAAATTCTTATGAGGTGTTATCTGTGTTTAACTTACTAGGAATAGGTCTAAGGACATCAGGAATGAGAATCTCCACCAAAGCCTGGTACATCACATGGTCACAATTACAAATCCATTTCAGAATAGACTCATTTTTGCACAGAGCAATCAGTTTTCCTTTTGGAAGTCGACTTTCTATTTCAGTCAGGTTGCTGGCGTGAATAAAAGTAACAAATTAATAAGTGAAAATGCATTTACATACAGATAAGTACAATGGACTTTGCTTATTTAATAAAAACTTTATAAAAGTCTCAGTTACATCCAATTGAACCTCTTTACCTTGTTCATATGAAACTGGGGAAAAATGGCCTCCAAAGTTCAGCTCCAGCCCATAAATTATGCAGAGGTAGCATAAAAATGGTCCTTGGAATTTAAAAGAACGGGACAGTATACTGTGTAAAGATACTTTGACTATAGTCATCCAAACAAAGGAAAAAATGGAAGATGTATACAGTCATTTCAAGGCTTTGATTTGACACCTGCTGTTATATTATGATGATAGAGTAAAGAGAGACATTTACTGGCCTTGGTTAGTAAATCATGAGATCTGGAAACATGAATAAAACAACTAGTTTTGGAAGAGTCAGGAAGCTAAGTGAGGTTTGTCTTGCTGACATCATTTAGAATAGAATAGAATAGTTTAGTTTCTTCTGATCAGGGGTATTTTTACTGTCAACGATGGCCTCATGTCTTTGTTCTTTTCCTTATCTTACTAACATCTACTTTTTCCTGTCCATTATTTTTTTTTTGGGGGGGGGGGGGGGGGGGGCGGCGGCGGTGGCGGCGGCGGTGGTTTCAGTGTTCCAACCCCCCCCAGCCAACACTTGCTGAAATGTATCCTCTAACATCATCCACGTTTCCATCATCATGTTCTCCTAAAGTACCCTCTATTAAACAGGGCTGTTTATTAAATTATAAATAATAGTAAACAATATAATAATAAATTATTATTTATTTAAGAGAGACATATACTGACCTTGCTTCAATAATACCAGTGCCATCAGCTGGAGCAGAAGGAGAATAGCGCCAGAAAGTTTGCCACAATTTTTCTATCAGGCTAAACTGAAGATTCACAACAACATCCACTATTGCCTAAAACAATATAAAACAAGTGCAGATAGTCTTCTGCCATTTTTCTCCTCCAGCTCCTTCCAGTGGTATAGCTCTCCCCTCCCCTTAGTCATTTTTCAGAAAAAGTGATAAAAAATTAGATTTATAAATAAACAATGTATTTTAATAGCTTTTTAGCGATGAATTTTACTAGTGTGCACAGACTCAGATCAGTCCAAGTGAAAATAGAAAGAATTCTCCAGAAAAGAGCTTAAGGAAACATATCAGGTGACTTCACCTAAACAGAACTTTTAACACTATTAAAAACACGTAGGAAAATTGCTATTTCATTAATTTTTTTACTTCATTAAATTTTTTCAGGCACCTTCAACAATAATTTTAAGACATTATTTAATATGAAATGTTAACAACCTTAAACAACTTGTTTCTTTAAAACTTGAAGAAAATAGCGAGCTTGTTTTTAACATAAATGCTAGAAACAATAATTTAATCTGATTTCAACCCCTATAAACAAAAGCAAAGCTCTGCATATATCTAAAGTGTAATTTATCTAAAAATCTCCAAATATATGCATTATTATATTCCAGTCTCAGTATTCTATTACACATTTTTTTCTTTCCTGGTAAAGAGAAATTTCAGAGAAATCGTTTTTCCAATTTCATTTTTAATGAAATAAGCAAACTATTTGGTTAGCACATCAGATATCAATAGCCTGCCTGTAGTATGTTTTGTGTCAGTCATCCAGTTGTACTGATTCTCACTAGAAGACATGAATTTTCAATGAAGAATGATTTATGTGAATGCCTTTTTTCCCTTACCTCACAGTGCTCTCGATAAAGACTTTGCAATGATTTTATGTCTTCAAGAGCAGTACCATCTGGTAGAGAAGATATTTCAACTTCTCCAAACTCTGGAAGTATTCGAGATGTATCTGTTTCCATGACAACATAACAGAAGAAAACCATTGTGAATGGTGCCAACTACAGCTCAATTAGAAAAGATTTAAGAATGATGTAAATATATAAAGTCTAGAAGGTCATAATGCCCAAAGAGGAATGTCTTTCATATTTAATATATTTTAATGTTGCAAAAAAAAATTGTTAACAAACCAGCTAGCTTTTTTTTTTAAACAAAAGGAGATATTAAGTTATTCTTGGCAGGTAGCAGATTAAAATGATTTCACACATATATTGTATCTGTATATAAAAAAAAAGCTAAGATATCAAAGAATATGACAGGATAAAGCAGAATATAAGAGGTTAATACTATTAAATGTTTTTTTGTTTTTATCAGTTGAATAGTTTTTGTATTGTCATGAATGTAAGGGTTTCCTAGACTCAGCAGCATATATTTATTTGAAATTTACAAGACTTTCAACTATAGCCAACATGTACGTTTACTATTGCTCACAAATGTTTCTAAGAGATACACTAGTATGGGGCCAAGTGGGGGAATATATTGTCAACCAGGGAGAACGTGGAAGGAAAAATTCAAAAACGTGAACTATAGCCTAAGGTTCCCAATGATTTCAGTAACAGCAAGGCTAGGCCAAAGAATGTGGATCTTCAAAATATCAATGTATGAACTCAAAACTAAGTGTACAATTATTGCAATAAGATATTTAATAGGCTTTTTTACTTTAGCAAATTACTAAATTACCATTTGTTTCCACAGATGGGAAATCAATAAGATCAGTTACATCAACAAATGCAATATATATATAATATAATCCCATTTTATGTGCAGGTGGCAGAACACTGGAACAGGTTACACAGAGAGGTTGTGGAGTCTCTCTCCTTGAGGATATTCAAAAGCCTCCTAGACATGGGAAGGCTGGACACCCCACCCCCCCCACCCCCCCCACCCCCCCCCGCCCCACCATGGGCAGGGACACCTCCCACACTAGGCTAGGTTGCTCAAAGCCCCATCCAACCTGGCCTTGAACACTTCCAGGGATGTGGCATCCACAACTTCTCTGGGCAGCCTGTTCCAGTGCCTCACCACCCTCATAGTAAAGAATTTCATCCTTATATCTAATCTAAATCTACCCTTTTTTAGTTTAAAACCTGTTGTGGTTTAACCTGGCAGGCAGCTAAGCACCAAACAGCCATACACTCACTCCCCCCCCCCCTCCCCCCCCCCCCCCCCCCCACTGGGATAGGGGAGAGAATTGAAAATAAAAATCACAAAACTTGTGGGTTGAGATAAAGACAGTTACATAGAACAGAAAAGGAAGAGAAAATAATCCTGAGACTACTACTACTACTATACATAAATGTATATACAACAGGTGATGCAAAATGTAATTGCTCACCACCTGCCGACCAATGCCCAGTAACTCCCCGAGCAGAGATCTCCCCCCCACCCAACCTTCCCAGTTTTTATCGTTCAGTATGACACCATATGGTATGGAATATCCCTTTTGGCCAGTTTGGGTCAGCTGTCCTGGCTCTGTCCCCACCCAGCTTCTTGTGCACCCCCAGCCTTCTCGCTGGCATAAGAAGCTGAAAAGCCCTTGCCTCTGTGTAAGCACTGCTCTTCAACAACTAAAACATCGGTGTGTTATCAACATTATTTTTCTCCTAAATCCAAAACATGGCACATACCAGTGGCTATGAAGAAAATGAATTCTATCCCAACCGAAACCAGGACAAGATCCACCCCTTATTCCATACCCTTTACATCATGCTCGGGTCCCACTTTCCAATGCATCCCAATTAATCACCACTTTTCTGTCTTTTGATATATGCACACACAGATATCATTCCCTTAGTATATGGGCCGTCACTCTAAAATGTCTATGGAGTTCGTTTAGTCCATGACTCCGGGTTCCATCTGTCATAACAATCCTTCAGGGCAAGAGAGATGGGGTGTGGTGTTGAATTGTTGCATGCTGAGGCCAGCTCTGGCTCCATCACCGCTGCGCTTGTCTGGTTCTATCACTGCTGCACTTCGCTCAGTTCCATCAAAATACATTCTTCATTAATCTGGGTGACTCTTACTGTAATACTGCTGATGGGACATATAGCAACCATAGTAGTGATTACATGCAGTATTATACAGCAATTAACATAATACAATTCAAATCGTGGGCTATTCTTTCTCAACATCAAATCCCCTTGAGGTACACACCGGACCTCCCCATCCTTCTGCATTACCCACCAAGTGCACCCAGGTCCATGAGCAAAAGCAATCCCACAGACAGGTTTGCCTTTGCTCGAGGCAGGAATAACCCAGACTGTCTTCCACAGCATGTTCTTTATGTGCACTACAGGGATTTTATCCCCTTCTACAGTACGTATGAGATTTGATTGGGCAGGTCCGGCTCAGTTGGCAGATCCTCTAGTGTTGACTAACCAGGTGGCCTTTGCTAAATGCGCATCCCAATGTTTGAATGTCTCAGCCCATTGCATCTTTTGATTTTCCCGGAGGCTGGTGCATGATAGGGGATGTGACATACCTATTCAGTGTCATGCTCTTTGGCCCAGGTATCTATAAGGTTGTTTCGGAAATAAGTCCCATTGTCTGACTCAATTCTTTCTGGGGTGCCATGATGCCATAGGACTTGCTTCTCAAGGCCCAGGATAGTGTTCTGGGTGGTGGCATGGGGCGCGGGATATGTTTCCAGCCATCCGGTGGTTGCTTCCACCACTGTAAGCACATGGTGCTTGCCTTGGCAGGTTTGTGGGAGTATGATATAATCAGTCTGCCAGGCCTCCCCGTATTTATATTTCAGCCATCATCTTCCATACCAGGGAGGCTTTAAACGCTTGGCTTGTCTGTTTGCAGCACATGTTTCGCATTCATAGATAACCTGTGCAATGGTGCCCATGGCCAGGTCCACCCATCGATCACGAGCCCATCTGTATGTTGCATCTCTGCCTTGATGGCCTGAGGTGTCATGGGCTCACCAAGCCATAAATAATTCACCCTTATGTTGCCAGTCCAGATCCACCTCAGCCATTTCAATCTTAGCAGCCTGATCCACCTGCTGGTTGTTTTGATGTTCTCCAGTGGCCTGACTCTCAGGTACATGAGCATCTACATAGAATACTTTTACAACTAGGTTTTCTACCCGGGCGGCAATTTCTTGCCACAGTGCAGCAGCCCGGATGGGCTTGCCCCTGCGCTGCCAGTTGCTCTGCTTCCATTGCTGTAACCACCCCCACAGGGCATTTGCTACCATCCATGAATCACTATAGAGATAGAGCACTGGCCACTTTTCCCATTCAGCAACTTCTAAAGCCAGCAGGATGGCCTTCACTTCTGCAAATTGGCTCGATTCACCTTCTCCTTCAGCAGTTTCCGCAACTTGTCATGTAGGACTCCATACAGCAGCCTTCCACTTCCAATGCTTTCCCACAATACGGCAGGACCCATCAGTGAAGAGGGCACATTGCTTCTCATTTTCTGGTATCTTGTTATACAGCGGGGCCTCTTCAGCACGTGTCACCTCCTCCTCTGGTGATATTCCAAAATCTTTGCCTTCTGGCCAGTCCGTGATCACTTCCAAAATTCCTGGGCGACTGGAGTTTCCTATTCGAGCTTCTTGTGTGATCAGTGCAACCTACTTCCTCCACGTAGCATCAGTTGAACATCCAGCCCAGCACCGGCAGTCGAGGTGCCAAGAGGAGCTATGCTTCAGTACCAGCCACTTCTGAAGCAGCTCGAACCCCTTCATATGCTGCCAATATCTCTTTTTCAGTTGGAGTATAGCAGGTCTCAGATCCTCTGTATCCCTGACTCCAAAACCCTGGGGGTTGACCTTGACTCTCCCCTGATGTTTTCTGCCAGAGGCTCCAGGTGGGGCCATTCTCCCCAGCTGTGGTGTAGAGCACATTTTTTACCTCGTCCTGCATGGACTGCCTAAGGGCTACTGCATGAACTATCTCCCATTTAATTAGTTCAAAGGCATATCATTGCTTAGGGCCCCATTTGATATCATTCTTCTTACGGGTCACTTGATAGAGTGGGCTTACAATCAGACTGTAATTTGGAATGTGCATTCTCCAAAAACCCACAATGCCTAAGAAAGCTTGTGTTTCTTTTTGCTAGTTAGTGGAGACATAAATGTTATTTCGTTGATCACATCCACTGGGATCTGACGATGACCATCTATCTTGCCATTTTATTCCTGAAAAATGTATCTCATGTGCGGGTCCTTTGACCTTACTTTGTTTTATGGCAAAACTGGCTTTCAGAAGGATTTGGACTATTTTCTTCCCTTTCTCAAAAACTTCTTCTGCTGTGTTGCCCCACACGAGGACGTCATCAATGTACTGCAGGCGTTCAGGAGCTTCCCCCTGTTCCAGTGCACACTGGATCAGTCCATGGCAAACGGTAGGGATGTGTTTCCACCCCAAGGCAGTCGATTCCACATGTACTGGATGCCCCTCCAAGTAAAAGCAAACTGTGGCCTCCACTCTGCTGCTAAAGGGATGGAGAAAAATGCATTAGCGATATCAGTTGTGGCGTACCACTTGGCTGCCTTTGATTCCAGTTTTATTGAAGTTCCAGCATGTCTGGCACTGCAGCACTCAGCAGTGGTGTGACTTCATTTAGGCCACAATAATCCACTGTTAGCCTCCACTCTCCAATAGACTTCTGCTCTGGCCATATGGGACTATGAAAGGGTAAGCGAGTTTTGGTGGTCACTCCTTGGCTCTCCAGTCAACGAATCAGCTTATGGATGGGAATCAGGGAGTCTCGGTTGGTGCGATGTTGCTGCTGGTACACCGTTGTGGTAACGGATTGGCACCTGTTTTTCTTTAACCCTGAGCAAGCCCTCAACAGAAGGGTCCTCTGAGAGACTGGGCAAGTTAGACACCTTTTTAATTTCTTCCGTCTCCAAGGCAACTATACCAAAAGCCCACCTGTACCCTTTTGGGTCCTCAAAGTACCCTCTCCTTAGGTGGTCTATGCCTAGGATGCACAGAGCCTCTGGGCCAGTCACAATGGGATGCTTTTGCCACTCATTCCCAGTTAGACTCACTTCGGCCTCCAATACAGTTAGCTGTTGGGATCCCCCTGTCACTCCAGAGATACAGATGAGTTCTGTCCCTTTATAGCTTGATGTCATTAGGGTATACTGTGCACCTGTGTCCCCTAGAGCCTTATACTTCTGTGGGTCTGACGTGCCAGGCCATCAAATCCACAGAGTCCAATAAAGTCCTTTTCCTCTACCTGTCTGGAGGCAGGGCCCCTCCAGTCCTGGTCATAGCATTCATTACTCTGTCTGGGGGACTGCTCACTGGAAACTGGATCAGTAGTTTTCCCAGAAGAACCCCCTTTTGCAATTCTTTTTCCTTACAACTCATGTGCCCGTGCCTCTATGGTCAAGGTAGATTTTCCATCCTGCTTCCTCATGTCCTCTCCATGGTCACGTAGGTAAAACCACAGGGTGGCACGGGGTGTGTACCCACTATATCCCATTTCTTGAGCAGAGGGACTCTCATTTCTAATAGCTGAGATACTGTTTCGTACATGTGGGGAGGAAGATATATTCTCTTTAAGTTGGTGGACCTCTTGGGAAAGTTTCTCCAAAGCATTCTTTGAGTTGATGAACTGCTTGAGAAAGTTTCTCCACAGCAGAGATGCAGTTCCATAGGGAAGAAGAGACTTTCTTCGTACTGCCAGTATTGTCCAGCCAATTCATTCACTGTGTGGTCCTTTCCATCTTTCCATGTCATTACTGCCAATGAGCTAGGGTACAACGATGGTGCACTCCATACAAATTTCCTCCACGTGGGTCGCGTGCACTGGACTTCATCTGGATCTTTGGATAGCTGTTCGTTGTCCAGGTCATCATAAATCACCTCCAGCACAAGTAATTCCCGCAGGTACTAGATACCTCTCTCCATAGTGTTCCACTTGCCTGGGTGACATATTACATCTTCCTTGAAGGGACACCTGTTCTTCGCGCCTGACTGGAGTCACTTACAGAGGCTGAGGACTTGTGCCCCCTTTCCAATCTCTTTATCAGTGCCCCCTTCCCTAGCGAGAGATCCCAGTTGCTCATCTTCTCTGTCCTCTAATTCCAGGCTACTGGCCCCATTATCTCAGCATCAGAGCAGCCAGGTGACAATGTGCTCAGTGGATGATGGATGAAATCTTTTTGCACATCTCACAGCTCACCCAGGAATAGGGATCAGGTGGTTAGTGCCACGTTTATGAGATCTGCCTCTTTCTCTTCCTGTTCCCGTGATGGCCCTGCTTCTGAATAGCCTGCCTCATCCTCTTCTTCCTCTGTCCCCTTCTTAGTAGGAGTTTCTTCCCTTGCTAAATGAGCTGACTTTCGCATCCTTTGTTTCGTCTTGTGTATAGGGGTGGCAGATACCAGCACGGGTTGGTTCTCTGGTTCAGCCACAGGACCTGTCACAGGGGTTGGAGTGGCCTGTTGCGAGGCTTGGAACAGATCCAGAGGCATATTCTTCCTCTTGAAGGTGCTGAATAGCATTGAAGAGTGTTTGATAGGCACAGGCAAAGACCCCAGCACAGTGCGGCAAGCTGTAAATCTCCGGCATTGCCAGGATATGAGCATACATTTTTAAAACATTCTATGAGTTTTTCAGGATTCTGTACTTGTTCAGGGGTGAATTCCAAAACCATTGGAAGTGGCAATCATGATAGATACCTGCCTATATCCTCCCACACACCTTGCCACCCATAACCATCCTGCCTCAGGGAAAATCTCTGGTTGGTATTTTTAAATAGATATACCATAACCATAGACAAAAGTTGAAACACGTAGGAAACATAGATCATGCTAGTTTCAACATCTCCAGAATATTCAAAGTTTTCCAAAGCTATTTTAACTTGTCTGGAGTAAAGGGTGTGCTTGTTAATAGCTTCCATAGTAAGGTTCCTGAAGTGCAAAAATGATGGCTATACTGAGTACAAATACCGTTTTACGTTCATTGTCGGTGTAATATGAGCACATACTATATACAAAGTGGCAAAACCTGGCTTTAGATATTGCTCACCATCTGCCGACCAATGCTCAGTCCCTCCCTGAGCAGAGGTCCCTCCCCCGCCCAACCTTCCCCATTTTTATTGTTCAGCATGATGTCATATGGCATGGAATATCCCTTTGTCCAGTTTGGGTCAGCTGTCCTGGCTCTGTCCCCACCCAGCTTCTTGTGCACCCCCAGCCTTCTCGCTGGCATAAGAAGCTGAAAAGCCCTTGCCTCTGTGTAAGCACTGCTCTTCAACAACTAAAACATCAGTGTGTTATCAACATTATTTTTCTCCTAAATCCAAAACATGGCACATACCAGCCACCGTGACGAAAATTAACTCTATCCTAGCTGAAACCAGAGCAAGACCATTATGCCTTGTCCTACCACTATACGCCTTTGTAAAAAGTCTCTCTCCATCTTTCTTATAGGCCCACTTTAAATATTGAAAGGCTGTAATAAGGTATCCCCGGAGCCTTCTCTTCTCTAGGCTAAACAACCCCAGGTCTCTCAGCCTGTCTTCATAGAAGAGGTGTTTCATCCCTCTGATCATTTTTGTAGCCCTCCTCTGGACCCACTCCAACAAGTCCATGTCTCTCTTGTGCTGGGGGCCTCAGAGCTGGATACAGTACTCCAGGTGGGGTCTCACAAGGGCAGAGGAGAGGGGGAGAATCCCCTCCCTCAACCTGCTGGCCACTCTTCTTTTTATGCAGCCAAGGATCCTGGGCAACCTGCTGTATGTGTCCCTGCTTGAGCAGTGGAGTTGGACCAGATAATCTCCAGAGCTCCCTTCCAACCTAAACCATTCTCTGTGATTTTGTGTGATTCTGTGTGAATTGGGAAGCCAGTGAAAATTACTAAGCTTTTAGGGTAGGATTTTCAGCCTGCATTTTTTTGTATAAAATGCTTCATGGAAATTGCATGGTAGATTTAAAATATATTGCAATGCTAATAGTCTTTTCACATTTTTCATTTTATGTCTGTATGATGCATATTAAATATTGCATGTCTTACAATATAGAATATTAAGCTCCTTTCAGTAACTTTTTTGTTCTGTTATCAGTGAGTGTTTTAAACAGGGCAACATAACTAAAAATAATTACTGTATTTGCATGACGATGTTCATGGCTGTATTGGGCTTATGTGGCAAGGTTTTGCCAGCAGGGGGCTGCAGGGTGGCCTCTGTGAGAAGAGACCAGGAGCTGCCCCCATGTTGAACACAGCCTGTTCCAGCTGGCTCCAAAAGGGACCCGCTGCAAGCCATACAGCAAAGCTGGTGGCACCTTTGTGAAAGCATAGTTAAGAAAGGTTTAAAAAAAAAAAAAAAAAAAAAACAGAAAAACACTGCATGGCAGCTGTGTAAGAGAGGAGTGGAGTGAGAGAAACAACCCTGAAGACACCAATGTCAGTGAAGAAGAAGACGGAGGAGGTGCTCCAGGCGCTGAAGCAGAGGCTCCCCTGCAGCCCATGGAGAAGATCATGGTGAAACAGGCTGTCCTCTACAGCCCATGGAGGAACACATTGGAGCAGATATCCACCCTGCAGCCCGAGGAGGACCCCACACTGGAGCAGGTGGATATGGCCTGAAGGAGGCTGTAGCCTGTGGAGAGCCCATGCTGGAGCAGACCCCTGGCAGGAACTGCATCCTATGGATAAGAGCCCATGCAGGAGTAGGTTTTCTGGCAAGAACTGCAACCCATAGTGGACCCAGGCTAGAGCAGTCTGTTCCTGAATAACTGCGGCCCATGGGAAGGAACCATGTAGAAGCAGTTTGTGAAGGACTGCACCCCGTGGGAGGGACCTCTTGCTTGAGCAGGGGAAGAGTGTGAGGAGGAAGGAGCAGAAGAGATGAAGTGTTATGGACTGACCACAACCCCTATTCCCCCCCCCCCCCCGCCCCGCCCCGCCCCGCCCCCGCACCGCTCAGGGGATGGAAGGCAGAAGAATCGGGAGTGAAGCTGAGCCTGGGAAGAATGGGGGGTAGGGGGAAGGTCGTTTTAGTTTTGGTTTTAGTTCTCACAATCATACTTTGTAATTAATTGGCAATAAATTAAATTAATCTTCCCCAAGCTGAGTCTGTTTTCCCCATGATGGCAGTTGGTAAGCAATCTCCCTGTCCTTTATCTTGACCCTCAAGCTTTTTCATTGCATTTTCTTCCACTGTTCTGCTGAGTAGGGGGAGTGAGAGAACAGCTTGATGGCACCTGGCGGCCAGACAAGGGTTAACCCGCCACAGTGGCGATAATGGATTTTATTTTATTTATACAACAGTATAACACATCTTTTCATACCTAAAAACTGTCGATGATGTTGACTTTGGGCAATTATAGTTTGTTCAGCAGATGTGCCTGTCTGTTGACCACTTCCTGTGAAGCCATCTGCAACTCCATCCACTTTTTGCACAGGCTTGTACCTACAAAAATATCAAATACAAAATTATCCGTTATGTTTACTTTTTCATAAGTGCGTTATTACACTCTGTTCTGCCTTATTTCTCAGTCTCAAAATGCAGTTTTGCTAGTTTAGATACAAGTAAAAAATAACATCAGAAAAATTGTAGTAAGGAAAGCCAGAACATTGGCGATGCATTATAAAATTCATAAAGCTGATAGCACAGCACAACTACCAATTTCTAGTGGAATTTAGTTTAAAAACTAAGACCTAAAGCTCATTTATACTAAACAGAATCAAAATCTTTCCTTTTCCAAAGAACTTGCAGTCCCAGGAATCAAGTAGCTCAAAAATAAGTTTTCATCACCTTAAAAGGGGCCATACTACTCTTTGGAGACAAAGGAAATGAAATAATTTTTAAATGCAACAAACTTCTCATGAGCTCAGAAGGTCTGAGAAGACTACTCAGACTTAAACTCTTCATATGTTAACTCACAAAAGCTTTTATAAAGGATAAAAGGAACAAAAAGACTAGTAGGAATGCTGGCTTGGATGGTCAGATGCTAAGATCATCACACTGACAGGCTGAAGATCCAGCCTGCAATTCCCCACACATCTAAAAATTAATTCTGTCCCATTGCACTGTGCAGATTATAAAGCTTTGTACTAACTTTAGGATTGTCAACACATTCCACTCTGGAAACTCTCCTCTCAAGAAGCAGTTGAGTCAGCTCTGAGCATGTTCTCATTTTGATCTTACTAAACAGAGACTAGTAATGCTCCGTGTGACTACTTAGATTTTAGCTTATGAGAAAGCTCCCATAAGAATCAGGCATCCAAAATTCTGTTCCTGGATAACTGCGGCCCATTGGAAGGAACCATGTAGAAGCAGTTTGTGAAGGACTGCACCCTGTGGGAGGGACCTCTTGCTTGAGCAGGGGAAGAGTGTGAGGAGGAAGGAGCAGAAGAGATGAAGTGTTATGGACTGACCGCAACCCCAATCCCCCATCCCGCCCCCTCCCCCCCCCCTGCATCCTGAGACTACTGCTACTACTACTACTAAATGTAATTGCTCACCACCTGCCAACCAATGCCCAGATACTCCCCGAGCAGAGATCTCTTCAACTATAGCCAACATGTATTTTTACTATTGCTTACAAATGTTTCTAAGCAGTACACTAGTATCAGGCCAGCAGACGCTTGTTGAAATATTTCCTCTAACATCATCCATGCTTCCATCATCATGTTCTCCTAAAGTACCCCCTATTAAATAAGGCTGTTTATTAAATCACCTGTTTCTAAGAAACATATAGCACCATGTCTGGTAGCAGATGTTTGACTTGTCATCCATTGGAGACATTCACTGATGCCTCAGCTTAACAAAATAAATCAGGTATTCCAAAGGAGATTTCTTCAAACCATCTTAGATGTTTTTAGCTCAGGGCTGGGAATGATAAGGTTGAGTCCCTATGGATAAGGATCAGGGGGATGGCCAACAAGGTGGACATCCTGGTGGGTGTCTGTTATGTTATAGACTGCCAAATCAGGATGAAAAGATGGATGAAGCATTCTACAAGCAGCTGGTGAAGTCGTGCAATCACCAGTGCTTGTTCTTGTGGGGGACTTCAACTTCCCAGACATATGCTGGAAATACAATACAGCCCTGAGGAAGCAGTCTAGGAGGTTCCTGGAGTGGGTGGAAGATAGCTTCCTGACTCAGCTGGTTAGTGAGCCTACCAGGGGGGAAGTGCCCCGCTAGACCTGCTGTTCACGAACAGAGAAGGACTGGTGGGTGATGTGGTGGTCAGGAGCTGTCTCGGGCAGAGTGACTGCAAAATGGCAGCGTTCTCTATTCTTGGTGAAGTCAGGACGGGGGGTCAGTAAAGCTGCTTCCTTGGACTTCCCGAGGGCAGACTTTGAATTGTTCAGGTCGCTGGTAAGGAGGGTCCCTTGGGAGTCAGTCCTGAAGGGAAGAGGGGTCCAGGAAGGCTGGACGCTCCTCAAGAAGGAAGTCTTAAAGACATAGGAGCAGGCTGTCCCCGTATGCTGTAAGATGAGCCGGCAGGGAAGAAGACCGACATGGCTGAACAGGGAAATTCTGCTGAGTGTCTGGGAGAAAAAGAGAGTTTATGTCCAGTGGAAGAAAGGACACAAGTCAGGGAGAGTACAAGGAAGTTGCCAGCATATGCAGAGAGAAAATCACCCCTGCACCCTTAGTAACTTTGCAGATGACAACAAGTCGAGGGGGAAGGGGGGGGCAAGTGTCGATCTGCCGGAGGGTAGGAAGGCCCTGCAGAGGGACCTGGACAAGTTGGATCAATGGGCAGAGGCCAATGGGATGATGTTCAACATGCCTTGACAGGCAGACTCAGTTCATAAATATGTGGCTCCAAGACTGGTGCCACTGGCAGAACTTTGGGTCACGGGAAGGTCTACGTGACACCAGGCCTGCTGACACCAGATGGGACATACCTCTCTCAGAGGGGGGAAAGGATTTTTGCACAGGAGTTAGCAGGGCTGATTGATTGGGCTTTAAACTAGAGTTGAAGGGGGAAAGGGATAAAACCAGGCCTGCTGGTGATAAGCTATGGGAGGGCATGACAAAACAAGGGACTGTGTGCTAGTGAGTTCCTTTGGTCTGCTCCACAAGGTGCTGCGTACAATGAGGCGCACTTGAAGTGTTTCTACACCAATGCACGCAGTATGAGGAATAAGCTAGAGGACCTAGAAGTCTTGGCCCAGTCCCAGAGCTACAATATCATCGGCGTAAGTGAAACCCGGTGGGATGAGTCCTGTGGCTGGTGTGTTGCAGTAGATGGTTGCAGGCTCCTCAGGAGGGACAGGCAGGGCAGGCGAGGCAGTGGGGTGGTGCTGTACATAAAGGAGGGGCTGGACCGTGTGGAGCTTGCAGTTGGCAATGACAAAGTTGAGAGCCTCTGGGTAAGGATTAAGGGACAAACATATAAAAAGGGGATGTTGTCATGGGAGTCTATTACAGACCACCCTGCCAGGATGACGACACCAATGAATTATTCTTTGAGGAACTAAGAGATACCTCAAGATCAACTGCTCTTGTCCTTATGAGGGACTTCAACTTGCCAGACGTCAACTGGGAATATCACATGGCCGACACAAGCAGGTGCAGGAGATTCTTAAAGCACCTCTTTGATAACTTCTTGGTCCAAGTGCTAAGGGAGCTAACTAGGAAAGGTGCCCTCCTGGATCTGTTGCTGGAGAACAGAGAGGATTTTGTGGGGGATGTGGCAATTGGAGGCCGTCTCAGTCACAGTGACCATGAAGCGGTTGAGTTTAAAGTTTTTGGTGGCAGGAGGAAAACTGCCACCAAAACTTCAGCCCTGGATATGGGGAGAGCAGACCAGGCTGCTAAGGGAACTAGTTAGCAAGGTCCCCTGGGAAGCTGCTTTTGAAGGTGTCGGCGTCCATCAGTGCTGGTCAATCTTTAAGCACTGCCTCCTAAAAGCACAGGATCAGGCAATTCCAAAATATCGGAAGTCAAGTAGGTGGGGCAGAAGGCCGGCTTGGCTGACCAGGGTTCTTCTGGAGCTTAGGCATAAAAAGAAAGTGTATGGCTGCTGGAAGCAGGGTCAGGCAATGTGGAAGGACTACAGGGACGTTGTTTGCCTTTGTAGGGAGAAAATTACTGCGGCCAAAACCCAATTAGAGTTGAAGCTGGCCAGGTCTGTGGGAGACAATAAAAAGGGCTTTTTTAAATATGTGAACAGAAAAAGGAGGACCAGAGAAAACATAGCTCCACTACTTGATGGGGATGGTCACCTCACAAACAAGGACATAGGCAAAGCAGAGACGCTTAATGCCTTCTTCGCCTCTGTCTTCAACACTGATGATAGACTTTGGGACCTCAGGTGCTCTGAGATGGAGGACCGTGACAGTGGGAATGATAAACTCCCAGCCAACCCTGAACGTGTGTGGGATTTGCTGCTCCACCTGCATCCATACAAGTCCATGGGTCTGGATGGGATTCATCCCAGGGTTCTCAGAGAGCTGGCTGACGTCTAACCAGGTGCCGGGTCCTGCACCACGGAAGGGGCAACCCTGGCTATATGTACAGACTGGGCGAAGAGACTGTGGTGGTTTTACCATGCTGGGCAGCTGAACACCACAACCGCTCTCTCACTCCCCCTCCTTAGATGGAAGGGGAAGAAGTAAAGGAAAGAACAACTCATGGGTTGAGATAAGGATGATTTAATTAGAGGAAAAAAGAAATAATTATTAAGGAAAGATTATTATTAATTAAACGATTTAACTAAACAATTTAACTGAACAATTAACCATTTAACTAAAGGGAAAGGGGAAAAGGGAGGGGGAAAGGGAAAACTAAACAAAACAAGTAAAGGCTATGTGGAAGTGCAGAGGAAAGAAATTACTCTCTACTTCCCACAAATGAGCGATGCTTGACCACCTCCTTGAAGCAGGGCCTCAACGCACGTAGCCGGTGTTCGGGAGGAGGACAGACGTTTTCACAACGAGAGCCCACCCCTCCCCTCTTCCTCCTTTTTCCACCTTTTATTGCTGAGTGTGACATCATATGGTATGGAATATCCCTTTGGTTGGTTTAGGTCAGCTGCCCTGGTGATGTTTCTTTCTCACTTTTTTGCCCACCCCCTAGGAGGGTTAGAGAGAGTCCTGATGCTGTGCCAGCGCTGCTCAGCAGCAGACACAACACTGGTGTGATACCACTGCTTTTTTAGCTACAAGTGCACAGCACAGCACTGTATGGGCTGCTGCAGGGAAAGTTAACATCCCGGCCAGACCAAGTACAGAGATGCTGGACAGCAGCACCACAGAGAGGGACCTGAGGGTTTTAGTTGAAAGCAAGGTGAATATGAGCCAGAAGTGTGTTCTAGCAGCCCAGTGGGCCAACCATATCCTGGGGTGCATCAAGCACGGCCTTGCTAGTCAGTCGAGGGAAGTACTGTAGACCTCATCACAGTCTACAGCTTCCTCAGAAAGGTGAGAGGAGGGCCAGGCGCCGATCTATTATTTCTGGTCACCAGCTATAGGACCTGAGGGAATATAGTCAAGCTGCAACAGAGGAGGTTCAGGTTGGATATCAGGAAAAGGTTCTTCACTGGGAGTGTGGTCGCTCACTGGAACAGGCTCCCCAGGGACATAGTCACAGCATGAAGCCTGTCGGAGTTGCTCTCAGTTGCCTGTTGGACTATGCTCTCAGCCATATGGTCTAAATTTTGTGTGTATACCTGTGTGGAGCCAGGAGTTAGACTCGATGACCCTTATGGGTCCCTTCCAACTTGGGATATTCAATGGCTAAGTACTCGTCCTGCACTTTGGTCAGAACAACCCCATGCAGCCCTCCAGGTTTGGGGCAGAGTGGCTGGAAAGCTGTGCAGAGGATAAGGACCTGGGGTGTTGGTCGATGCTCACCTGAACATGAGCCGGCAGTGTGCCCAGGTGGCCAAGAAGGCCAATGGCATCCTGGCTAGTATCAGGAATAGTGTAGCCAGCAGGACCAGGGAAGTGATTGTCCCCCTGTACTCAGCTCTGGTGAGGCCGCACCTTTTGTACTGTGTTCTGTTTTGGGCCCCTCACTACAAGAAAGACATCGAGGCCCTGGAGCGTGTCCAGAGAAGGGCTGTGAAGCTGGTGAAAGGTCTAGAGAACAAGTCTTATGAGGTGCGGCTGAGGGAGCTAGGGTTGTTTATACGGGAGAAGAGGAGGCTCAGGGGAGACCTTATTGCTCTCTACAACTACCTGAAAGAAAGTTGTGGGGAGCTGGGGGTCGGCCTCTTCTCGCAGATAACTAGCGATAGAACAAGAAGGAACAGCCTCAAGTTGCTCCAGGCTAGGTTCATATTGGAAATGAGGAGAAATTTCTTCTGAGGAAGAGTAGTCAGGCATTGGAATGGGTTGCCCAGGAAGGTGGTGGAGTCACCATCCGTGGGGGTGTTTAAGGAAAGGTTGGTCTTGGTGCTTAGGGACATGGTTTAGTGGGTGATATTGGTGGTAGGGGGATGGTTGGACCAGATGATCTTGGAGGTCTTTTCCAACCTTAATGATTCTATGATTCTATCATCCTATGATCTTGCCTGCACACACGTTTTTGTAGTGATAAAAGATAGCTTGATTCTAGGTCTGGAAAGAAGGAGTATACAGGTTCTCGAGAATTTCTCCCCACACCCTTTTTTTTCAATTTGTTTTCAGTAGACTTGACTGCAGTCCCTTTAGATGAACTGTGAATTTCTCACAGATGCTCTTAAAGCTTTTGAAATACCAAGAATAAAAGACAAATTTTAAAATTAGCTTAAGTAGCTGTGAAAGTAAGGAATATAGTACTGTTGTGGTTTAACCCGGCTGGCAGCTAAACACCACACAGCCGTTCGCTCCCCCTCCCCCCTCCCTCTCTGGAATGGGGGAGAAAAACGGGAAAGTGAAGCCGGTGAGTTGAGATAAAGACAGTTTATTAAGACAGGAATATAATAATAACAATAATAATAATAGTGATAATGATAATAGTATTAATGATAATAATGTGTAAGAAACAAGTGATGCACAATGCAATTGCTCACCACCTGCTGACCGATGCCCAGCCTATCCCTGAGCAGCCGGCCCCCCCACCCCGGCCAGCCACCCCTATATATTGTTTAGCATGACATCAGATGGTATGGAATACCCCTTTGGCCAGTTTGGGTCAGCTGTCCTGGGTCTGTCCCCTCCCAGCTCCTGCTGCACCCCTAGCCTGCTCACTGGCAGGACAGATCGAGAAGCTGAAAAGTCCTTGGCCTGGTGTAAACACTGCTCTGCAACAATTAAAACATCAGCATGTTATCAGCGCTCTTCTCATCCTAATCCAAAACATAGCACCCTACCAGATACTATGAGGAAAAATTAACTCTGTCCTAACTGAAACCAGGACAAGTACACAGCCTGAAAAGCTTTTAGGACATTAAAATTCAATTTTAGAGTTTTTTGCTGTCTCTGAAGAACAAGGGAGAATCCATGATGGCCATAGTTAATACCATAGAAGTTCAGACTTGATTTTTGTTATGGTTTCAAAATGGTCGTTGCAGTTAATTTTAGGCAGAATTATAGGATTTTATGATTAAATGACAAAAGCATCAATTGGGTAAATAAATAATTTTTATCATTTGACTGTTATTGTGACACAGATCATGGTATAAAGTTCCTTGATCATGAAACCTTGGCTGAACTGTTTGAATTATTTAAAAATCTAGGGTCTTAATTTTAGAAAAGCTAACGAGTTTTATTTACTTGTTTATTTTGAGCTATATCAGTTTGAAAATCTAGGTTAGTACAGAGGACCCAATATTTGCTATGTTCAATAGCTAGTTAAAAATTAAAAACCATTAATGGGTAATGATGCATGTCATTATAAATTGAAGAATGACATAAGGTTCATGAGTAAAGTGAAAAGTTTAAGGTTAAGTGGTTAATGAGGCCCAAATGCTTAATAGTTGGAAAAAATTGACTTAAATTACTCCTGTTTTCTTCTTTTGACTTTCTTCATCCCTTCACAAATTGTAAGTCCCTTTTGGTTTTATTAGTTTTTCATCATAACACTGTACATATTGGTGTCCAGTTTAAAACTTCACCCTGCTGAATTAACAGCATGTCCTAAAATACCAATGAGCTCAAAATTTCGAGCTTCAGCCAGAGAGTTTAACTGAATTTAAAATCAATGCAAAACATTTATAGGACTCTTGTGTATAGGACAGTCTTGGCTAACTTTTGTATGTCTTGTTTACAGTTTTGTAACATACACAGTATACATAATAATTGACATCTTAAATAAAAATCCAGCTTTAACTACAGTATGGAAAAAGTTACAACAGTTTGCTTTATAGATTGCTATATAGCATATTAATACTTGGATGAGATCTCCCACTCATCTCTTCAATTCTTGTCATACTTTTCTCCACCCCTCTTTGGATAGGACTGAAAAAACCTTCCATTAAGTTTAATGAATAGTTTAACTCCGAGTCCAAGTTAATTACTTGGCATTTTGACATACTGAAATGCTATTTTCTGTGGAGGCAAGGGTTGTATGCCAATATTGTTAAGTTTGGTTATAGCAATTGTACGCTCTTTTCTACAATAATAATGTTGCCCTCACTTAAACAATAGAAATAACCACTATTTTTGTTCTTGTTCTTTTTCTTTTCCTCAAGTCAAACAACTTATCCTTACACGGAAACCCAAATGTATAGTCAAAACACTGGGGGAAATTACTTTGATACTCAAGGAAGTTCTGCGCAGGGGACGACAGTGGTATCTTCTCACAGTATGGTGGGCACTGGCGGGATTCAGATGGGCATTGAAGGAGGACAGCTCATTAGCAGCTCAGGAGGGACCTATCTCATTGGCAGTTCAATGGAAAATTCTGGTCATTCAGTGACTCATACAACGCGGACATCCCCAGCTACAGTAAGTATTCCAGAACTATGTGAAAACTTTGGGGCTAGTTTCTTAGTCACTATGATGGTCTTGCTTGCTGACATGTTTCTGTAGACAGAAGTATATTATGTTGGCAGAATCTTTGATACATGGCTTTGTCTTGCAAATATTTACATTTAGTTTATCTTTGTGCTTGTGAATAATGTCAAGTGAGTGCATTGGAGATGTTTGTGTGCATAAGACTGTGGATGAGACTGAAAATTTCTAGGATTAGGGCCTGAAATAGCTTCTTTGGACACTTTTTCTTTCTGAAAAAGAAAAAAATATATTATTAAAACAATTTATACCTAATATAAACTTTAAATAAAATAGCTCTTCATAGAGATGTTTGACTTCATTTGTTATGTTTTTGACTCCATATTATTGTTGTGTTTGTATCTTATTTCAAGCTATTTGATACTTTTTCAGAATACTAAGAATATATTATCTTAGTTCACTGTCATTACTTATTTAAGGTAGTTCTCAGTTCTATTTCAAGATCAGAAGCTCATTGTGGAAATGTCTTAAGGGATGTAACAGAAGGCATCTTTCCAATTAGGATAGTTAATACTATAAAAACCTAACCATGAAGACAAACACGTTTCTTTCCCTTAAGGAATTCCAGGGAAGTAAATGGTTTTATGCTTATTCTAGATTTGCTGGATAGCTTTAAGGAACACTTACCAAACCTTTGATGACATTCTGACCTGATTGTAGAGATTTGTAAATAATGTGCAAGAGAACTTCTGAAACTTGCAGTAATGAGATGAAAAATGTAACAAGTTGAAAAATGAAGGGACTGATAGTGAGGTATAGCACAATTAAGTAGCATTTATTTTAAAATAATTTTTAGTAGGGTTGTTTTCATCAAAATTCTACTAAAATTAAATAATTTTACTTTTGGAAACCAGTGTTATCAGTAATCATTACAATTGTAATCATTTTGTAATTGCAGTTAGACTTGATCTTTGTAGGTTCCTTCCAACTCACCTATTCTATTATTGCAGTTTTTATAATCTTTACAAAAATGTGATGACATGCAGTCAGCAAACATGAGAAAATTTCAGTCAATCCAGGAAAAGCAGTAGACTGAAGTTTGATATCCTAGAAACATTTGAATGTTATCAAAATTCCATAACAATTTTTGCAAATGAAATAAAATGAAATTTTGGCCAAAATAAAAAGCTATAAGTGAATTTTCCTACATTAAATATTTTGATGTTCACAAGGAATCGTATCCTAATACATACTCTGAAATTCAACAGAGTAGTTGATAACTTTTACCTCAGACATGAGTAAAGTTTGTGCTGTGCTCATTCTAAATATAATGTGTTATGCAAACAAAATTTAAATTACATATCTTTGACTGTTATGCTCTTGCTTCATCTGTTCAAGAAAAACTGTTAATTAGGATGCTCTAAGTTATTTTTATTTTGCTATATCATTTTTTAAAGAATGCAGATAAAAATTAAATTTGAATTCCAAAATTGTGTTTTTACCATTAAAATAGTTTTCCTCTCATTTTTAAGGTATTATATATAGTGTTGTTGTGGTTTAACCCAGCCAGCAGCTAAGCACCACACAGCCATTTGCTCACCCTCCCCCCTCCCTCTCTGGGATGGGGGAGAGAAACAGGAAAATGAAGCCTGTGGGTTGAGACAGAGACAGTTTATTAAGACAGAAAATAAAATAATAATAATAATAATAATGATGATGATGATGATGATGATGATGATAGTGCTACTACTACTAATGTGTACAAAACAAGTGATGCACAATGCAATTGCTCACCACCCGCTGACCGATGCCCAGCCTATCCCCGAAGAGCTGGTCCTCCCACTCTGGCTAGCCACCCCTATATATTGTTTAGCATGACATCAGATGGTATGGAATACCCCTTTGGCCAGTTTGGGTCAGCTGTCCTGGGTCTGTCCCCTCCTAGCTCCTGCTGCACCCCTAGCCTGCTCGCTGGCAGGACAGAGCGAGAAGCTCAAAAGTCCTTGGCTTAGTGTAAGCACTGCTCTGCAACAATTAAAACATCAGTGTGTTATCAACATTCTTCTCATCCTAAATCCAAAACATAGCACCCTACCAGCTACTAGGAGGAAAATTATCCTGGCTGAAACCAGGACAAGTGTATAGTAACATAAAGGAGGAATTAAAATACATTGTTGCATTTCTTGTTGATAAAATATTAAGTGGGAAACTACAAAATGACATTCATTATTATAATTTTAGTCTCTTGATATATAGGGTTGAACTGGTGCAATTGAGAGTCAAGTGAAATATAAAAGGTTCAACTTAACCTGTAATGTCAAACACACAGTTTTAAATTTACTAGAACGTATAAATAAACCAGGCAAACTAGAGCAACACAGTACTTCTGTTTTACTTTGTATTGTACCCGAGACACCTAGAGCTCATTTCACTTGTAATCTTCATCCTGCCTGCACCATCATAATATTTTTCATACTTGTACAGAGAATTTAAGAGATCAAAATAATATGTAACCAGGCAGGCTTGCTAATGTAATACTCAGCAAATATATTCAAATCTTTTGAATTAATTTTGGATAATTTTCACATGGAGACACATGAACCAGGCACGGGCTTATTATAACCTCTGACACTTTTGCCATATCAAGATTTATTTCTGTTTCACTGTTTACAACAGAGGATTTAATTATTTTTTTTTATTCACCCTCACTAAGCAAATGATTAAATTTTTGTAACTAGTAAATTAGTCATGATATTGATAAGATTTTAGGTATTCCAAATAATTCTACTTCGGTTAAAGGAATGGTAACAGATTAAAGTCTGTGTTACTGGGTTTTAGATAATGAAACTTAAAAATCACTTTTTTTTTTAAATTATGTAATTTCTTTTTTTGTACATTTAAAAAAAATAAAATTGAAAAGGTCCTAGAATTAATCTTCACTTTTTCTTTTTTTTTTTTTAATAATTTAACAAAATTTCAAGATTTATTAGGGGCCTTAAATCTGATGGTTTTGCTTGTAATATTCCATTCATATTAGCTTCTCTGAAACTTTTATAAAAACAGGATTTTTGAGCCCAAACGAAGCTGTCCTTTTTAAGCCACAGCAAGAACTATTAGTATTTTTGTGCACAAAATCCTAGAAATTGTGCATTTTCAGATAATATTCTAGTAAAAGTGTTCGTTAGTACATATGAAGGAAAGTTGTTTAGTTGTATACTATTATCTCCCTTCTTTACATCAATTGCTTAGATGGCCTATTTAGTTCCACTAAATTACTTTCCTGCCTCTTAAGAAAAGAGTAGCACTAAAACAAGATGGTACCTAAATTAGAAGACCTTCTCTACCACGTATCACTTAGACAAACAACTCTGTAAAATGACCATCTTGTTCTGGATGGGTCAAGAATAGATTGTGGTCACATTGTAGGAAGAGCAATTTGCCCCAGTTGGTTGGCTATTTGAAACTATATTACATGTTGTATCCTAATTGAAAGATGAGTCTGGGTGGGTTACTGACAGTTGCTATCAAAGGAGGGGCAACTACAGCAAGAAGACTAATTAGAAAATTATCTGCCCTCTAAATAATAGAATTTATATCACCTTACATTTTTCACCATATGTGAATGTCTAAGGACTGTTCTGATAAAATTAGAATAATATTATCAATTTTTTCTAATATCAAAACTTTCAAAACTTGTATGTAGTTACAAATAACAGATTATGCTTGTCAGCCAGGGAGGAGCTTCTATTCATTAGTCCTGTTTTTTCTGACAAGCATTAGGGAGAGCTTGGGGCCAGGGCAAGGTAGCTTCTTGCCCTAACCTTACAATTTGTTGTTTGGTCAAATGGTTCATTTTCTCCACTTGGCCACTTGATTGAGGGTGGTATGGAGTGTGGCGTTCCCAATCTATGCCCAAATGCCGACTAATTTGCTGCACTATTTTTGAAATAAAGTGTGGTCCCCGGTCTGAGGATATGGTGGCTGGAACTCCAAAGCGCGGTATTATTTCTTGTAGCAATACCTTGGTTACTTCTCGGGCTTTGGCAGTTCTAGTGGGTACTGCCTCTGGCCAACCTGAAAAGGTATTCGTTAATACCGACAAATATTGATACCCCCCTTTTCTTGGAAGTTCAGAAAAGTCAATCTGCCATTGTTGTCCAGGCCCATGGCCTTTCCCAATTTGGCCCAATTTCAGTTTGGGGGTATTTTGGGAGTTGGTCTGGAGGCAGAGGTCACGTTGTCGGGTTACTTGTGTGACAGTAGCATACAAATTCCTAGCCGTAATTTTCCCAATCAGATCGTTATATAGGGGATTTATTCCCCAATGAGTTTTCCGGTGTTCTTCCCTTACTAGTGACCATAGCAAATTAGAGGGGATGACTAATTTCCCTTTCCCTTTTTCGGTAATAGCCCATCCCTCTTGGTTGTACTCTCCCTTTTGACTTTCAATTAATTTTCTGTCCTTTTTGTTATATACTGGCTTACCTTCAAGGGGAATCTGCCCGTCTGGAATCAGGGCTCCCTCCGTTGCTACCTCACCTTTTGCTGCTTCTTTTGCCTCTCTGTTGGCCAGATCGTTTCCTTCCTCCAATTCTGAGCTCACCTTCTGGTGTGCCTTAATGTGCATGACTGCTACCTTTTCAGGCAGCTGAACTGCTTCCAATAATCACATTATTTCTTTTGCATGTTTGATGTTTTTCCCTTGCGAGTTCAACAGTCCTCTTTCTTTCCAGATGGCTCCATGTGCATGTACAACTCCAAATGCATACCTTGAGTCCATATAGATGTTTATTTTCTTTCCTTTTGCTATTTCTAAGGCACGTGTCGGAGCAATTATCTCGGCTTTTTGTGCAGAGGTATCTGTTGGCAAAGGTCCAGATTCTATTACCTCTTTGCAAGTGGTAACTGCATACCCAGCATGTCGTTTTCCGCTGATGACGTAGCTGCTCCCATCCGTAAACCAGATTTCCACATACAGCTGGAGTAGGTCGATGGTCTCCATGCAGTCGTGGTGTACTGGCTCCCCTTTGGTTTCCGCTGAGGAAAGAAGCTGGGTTGACAATGTTAATTACCACTATTTCTACATCATCTACCGTGATAGCCTGCTATTTCAGGAACCTTTGTGGGGAAAGCCAGTGACCACCTTTCACTTCCAGCACTGCAGACACTGTGTGAGACATTAGCACAGTCATTTTCTGGCCCAAGGTGAACTTGCATGCTTCCTGGATATTTAGCACCGCTGCTGCAACGGCTCTGAGGCATCCCGGCCATCCCTTGGCAGCAGCATCCAGCTGCTTAGAAAAATAAGCAACTGCCCTTAGATATGGGCCCAGGTCCTGTGCTAGTATTCCCAGGGCAATCCCCTGTTTCTCATGGGAGAAGAGGAAGAATGGCTTATTCACATCTGGAAGTCCCAGAGCTGGAGCTGACATGAGAGCCTTCTTTAGTTGGTCCAAGGCTCGCGTGGCCTCCTTTGTCCATTGGAGGTCCCTGTTCTCATTTGCAATGAGCACATACAGCAGTTTTACAAGCAGACCATAATTATAGATCCACAGTCTGCACCACCCCGCCATTCCCAAAAAGGTTCGCAGTTCTTTTATTGTCTCAGGTTTCGGGGTTTGACATATCGCTTCTTTACGATCTTGCCCCAAGGTCTGTTGTCCGGCACTAACCTCATAACCCAGGTAGATCACCTTCTGCTTTACCACCTGAGCCTTCTTCTTCGATACCCTGTACCCCTGGAGTCCCAGAAAGTTTAGGAGGCTTACTGTCCAGGCCACACATGCTTCTTCTGTCTGGGTGGCTATTAGGAGGTCATCTTCGTACTGCAACAGCCTTCCTTCTCCTGGTGGAGCTTCTCAGCTCTCCAAGTCCTTTGCAAGTTGTTCTCCGAACAAGGTGGGTGAGTTCTTAAAGCCCTGAGGCAACCTTGTCCATGTGAGCTGTGTTTTGCGCCCACTCTTAGGGCTTTCCCACTCAAATGCAAAGATTTTCTGTCTGGCTTCATGGAGAGGGAGGCAAAAGAAGGCATCCTTCAGATCTAAAACGATAAACCAAGTTAGCTCTGGTGTTAAGCATGTTAGTCAAGATACCTTCATTAACCTCTTCTTTCGTTTTAGGGTTTGTTGATATCATTAGGCTTAGTACCTTCACATACTTCTGGTCATCTACCTCCAGAACAATCTCCCCATTTTTAAATGATATGGTCGCTTGTAATTTTTCCAATTGGTCCCTTCCCAGGAGCGATTCCGGAGAATTGGGCATATATAAAAATTTATGAATGCCCCACTGTTTCCCAAGTTTGTAATTTAAAAGTTTATGAAAGTATGCCATTTCTGATTGGCCAGTTGCTCCTTTTACTATGACATAATCATTTCCTACAGGTACTAGTGCTTTATTTAAAACCGAATAAGTTGCCCCTGTATCTACCATAAGTTCCACCTCCTTTCCCTCCTTCATTTTTATAACCAGTGGATCTGCTGGGGTAGATTTCCCCGGTCTTCCCCAGTCATCTTTTGCACGCGCAAACACCACCTCCCTTCCCTGGTTCCCTTTTCCATTTCTTTTCTATTCCGGGCATTCGTTTTTCCAACGCCCAAATTTCTTACATAGGGCACATTGATCCTTGCCTAGCCGGGGCTGTTTCTGTCTAGGCCTCCTTTTTCCTTCTTCCCAAATAATTGCTATCAGCCTCTTCTGCATCTTTAATTGAGGAAGATAAAAGTCCTCTCTCCTTCCAAATTGCCCCGTGTGCATGCACCACACCAAAGGCATATTTCAAATCTATCCAAATGTTTGCCAGCTCAAAAGGTCTTATCAAGGCGACGATTTCCACCTTTTGGGCTGATGTTTGTTACCGTATATCCTGTGAGGCAAAATCCCTGGTGGACGAAGCTGCTGCCATCTGTATACCAATCCTCCGCATCTTCTAGGGATGTATCCTTTAAGTCTGGTCAGCTGGAGTATACCGTGTCCGTGGTCTTGATGCAAACATGACTAAGGAAAGAGGCTGGGTTCACAGAATTAGTGCTGAAAAACTTTAGTAAGTCCATTATACCCATTCCTTTTCTTCTTCAGTAGCTATCATTTGTGTATTGCAACCGTGTCCCCTTTTCCCGAAGGGGTCTTTCAAGCTTCAAGATCACAGGCTAGTTGTTTCCTGAATATGGTGGGGCTATTCTTGAACCCCTGTGGTAACACAGTCCAAGTAAGCTGATTTTTTTCGTCCTCTATTAGGATTTTCCCATTCAAAGGCAAAGAGTTTCTGGCTTTCAGTTGCCACGGGCAGGCAGAAAAAGGCATCCTTTTAATCTAGTACCATGAACCAAACTTGACTGTCCTTGTTCAAAAGAAATTTTTGCATCCATTTTTTACAGCGAGTCCCTTCCTAAGAAGGACCTTGGCAAATTGGGTAAGTGTAAAAATTGATGAATTCCAATCATTTTTCTCAATTTAAATTTAAAGCACTGCAAATAAAAATGCCTTTTCCTGTTTCCATGACAACTCTGGGACCCATCATGATCCTTCTGCGCCAGAGGGGTCACACCCATGATTTTGAGATCTCAGCCTCAGGTTGAGGCAGAACTACTAACATTCCTACATCCTCTTTCCCTGCTCATTCAACTTCAAACAGCTCTGTCAAATACTACATGCCACACCTTTAACACCTTCAACAACCCTTTTAACACTTCCTTTATCTTTCTCCAGCCTGTACTTTTCTAATGCCAACACCAAAGGCTCAGTCAGGGGCCAACTTAATTCCATACCTTTTCCCTCTAAGATGCTGAAACAACTTATCAGTATACAACATTTCATCCTATTTCCCTTCTCTCCTCAAAAACAACATTAATTGCAAGACACTGTTATAGTCGATTGATCCATAAAGTGGCCATTTAGCTCATATAGTGGCCACCATTCATTGCAATACTTAATGAAAGTCCTCTTGCTTTCTGTGCCCCTCATTTCTAACAATATCCTTCCAATGTGCCAATATGCACCCAAGGAGGCTTTCTTTTGGACGTCTTTGTTTTGGATATTACCCATTTCCTTGATTTCCCATTCCCTTTTATTTATTTATTACTATTCCTTATTAGTTACTGTCCCTTGTTCCAATTTCCACGCAAACCTTTTTATTGCAGGTTTTTACTATCTTTTCCTAATCTTCTTCCCAAACGTCCCAGTTCCCTGGGATTAAACTCTTTTTTCTGCATACAAACTTTACTATTTCAGATTATTAATGAGCCCCGTTCCAATCATAAATCCACAGGGCTTCGGGAAAACACCTGAAGCACTCAGCCCTCCGTCTTCCAGACAAACAATACTACCTTTTTCACAAACTTTACATTTCAGCAGGACTGAATTTCAAGCCGAATGCCAATTTTTCTCACGCATTTTGTTAATAAGCCCCCACAAAACAAGGAATCACTCCTACATATCCATCAATATGGAGGTTTAAAAAGGTAGTGAGGCCTAAATAAATTCGCTCTCCCCCTTCTTACCAAATTCCCAGGACTCAAGCCCGAACCACCAAAGAAGTGACTCTCCGTTCTACCACTTTGATAATCAGTCCGACCCCTCCCCCCCCGATACTTGGGAAGCTGACCAAACACCACCGCGAATATACCAAAACTTCTAAACTGTTACTTAGATAATGCTCCCACCTTCCTCCTTGTCACACTCAAAATATTTATGTACAAAAAACAGGATTACAAGATGCACTGCTGGGCCTGTATATTGGGCACCACCAATCAACACTTGCATAAAACAGCACTTCTTTTCGGTCTGTCATGCGCTTCGTTCGCCTCCGGCCGTTCCCCTCGCAGAGATATACCCACAAATATTACCCAGATAACCTTGTCACAATTGTGAGAGAGCCGCTTACCTTTCTGCTTCTTATACAGTCATTAGCAGGTCCGTCCTGTCTCCCAAAACTGGGATGCAGCAGTAACCTCGGATTTACTCAATCTGCTCCCAAGATTGCTAGCGGCTGTTCCATCGGTCAGCAAATCCCCCTTGACCACTCTATCGGTCAGCCTGTAGGGTACCCTCCTCCCTTACGGGGACTATGGTGCACACCAGACATCTCTGCACGATTTACCAGCTACCCCAGCCACACGTATGATTTATAGGCCCTTCCTGTACTGTTACACATACCGTTTGTCCACGGTCCAGCAGGTCGTTTTCTGCCCCCACAGTGAGCAGCCAAGGAGCAGTGTTCCTCCAGGGAACTGTGCCAGGAGCACGCTAGGACGTCCACAGCGCGGCCACTCCTGTGGCAGGCAGAGAGCTTCCTAGCTGGCTTGCCAAAATGATTTATGGAAGAACTCTATAACTCAAAGCAAATAAGTTATAAAGTAGGTATGTGGTTTATTTCAGTGCCGGGCACATGCAGGATAGCTCCCAAAGGCATGCGCACCTTAACACAGCAACTTGCTTTGGTTATATGCGGTAAAAAGTTACATATGCATGAAGTTTCCCAATACGCCTATACATATTCATAACCTATCCCCGCTTTGTATTAAAATTAGCTCCAAGAAGTCATTTCCATATACTCCTCCCATCTGCGTCTGCACAGTGCCTTCTGGTGGTGGTCGTCGGGGGGTCGTGGGGATGAAGTCCGATAACTCCTCTTCATCACCACTAGTTGACCCCCTGCCTTTGTACAGACTCAGCTGCTCCTTGGCTCTTGTCCAAACCACAAGGTCGGTCTCAGCTGGTTTTTGAGACAGGTTCCCCATTTTTGTCAGGAAACATCTTCTGTGAGGGGCCCCAAGACTCCTTGTTTCGGCTAATTTGCACAGTAGTAAGCAAAGACACTCAGCAATATCTATTTTAAAGCGATTAAGCAATCCCCCATTCTTCTGTCCCTGGCTTCACATCCTTCAGGAGCAAACTGCTCCAACATGGGTCCCCCATGGGTGGCAGCTCCTGCCAGATCACCTGCTCCTGTGTGGGCTCCTCTCCACGGGCTGCAGATCTGGCCCGGAGTCTCCTCTGGCAGAGGCTCTTCATAGACTGCAGCCTCTTTCAGGCCAGACCCACCTGCTCCACCGTGGGCTCTTCTCCATGGGCTGCAGCGTGGAAATCTACTCTGCCTTGGCATGCCATGGGTGGCAGGGGGACAACCTGCTCCACCATGGTCCTTTCCACAGGCCATAGGGGAACGTCTGCTCTAGTGCCTGGAGCACCTTCTCCCCTTCCTTCTTCACTGACTGTGGTGCCTGCAAGGCCATTTCTCACTCCTCTCCCAGCCACTGTTGCATGGAAATTTTTTACCCTTTCTTAAACATGTTCTCACAGAGGCACAACCAGAGGTGTTTATTGGTTCAGCTCTGGCTAGTGGCAGGTCCCTTTTGGAGCTGGCTGAAGTTGGCTGTTATCTAACATGAGGCAGCTTCTGGGCTCTTCTCACAGAGGCCACCCCTGCAGTCCCCCTGCTACCAAACCCTTGCCATGTTAACCCAATACAGGGAAGTGTTTCTTTTTAAGTAGATAGATAAATATAGTACTTCTTAATTTACAGTTTTCAAGGATTGGTTCTTTGAACAGGCCACAAAAACTTGTCTCAGTGAAGTGAGAGGGTAGTGTAGTACCTGGAACGAGCAGCAGGAGGCAGGACTGTAGTCCTATAGTACTACTGTAAAGAAGATATTTTCAAACAGTGGAGTAAGATTCAGAATTATGATTCAAAATATGTATCGTGTTATAATATCATGTTAAGATGGGTGACTCTGTGGTTGCAGTATATAGTTAGTTGATCTTAGCATAATGAAATCTTAGCCTTTAAATTTTTACCATATAGTATCCTTTTTTAATTTGACCTTTTCTGTCTGATTGAATAGTTTGACCTAATAGTATTTTCCACAGAAGCAAGAAGAAAATCAGGACTTAAACATTATTTCTATAATAATGAAGTATATTTTCTTACATACTAGTCAGATAGTCGTATGCCTTTGTAAACAGGATTATTTTTCTAATATTAGACAGTTGTAAGAGACTTTCTTTTTCATTAACAGTTATTACAGTAAAAGTACTATTTCATTAGCTTATAAAAAGGAGGAAAGAAATCGTATATATGCACTAAAAATCTAAAATATTTTCCAGTTTATGCTGTATATAGAGTGATTTAATTTTAGTAGTGTACTTTCCCAGCATAAACTCTTTGAATAGTACTGTAAGAATTAAAGTAGGGTAGAGGGGGCTTCTTTAAAAGCTGTCTACTGGTAGAATAAGTGGTTTTAAATGTACAGATAGTTTTTCCATTGCTTTTAATTTTCTGTTTTTTGTTTGTTTGTTTTTTCCATTTAATGTAGCTAATAACATCATTTTACTGTACATCCCATTGTCTCTATCACTTTCAGTGTCTTTGCTATTCTAGCTCTGCAGCTAAACTACAGTTAGATTGTAGTTTTATTTTTAATGCTGTCATTGTAGAATTAATCAAAAGATGTATTAATTAGGGAAAAGAATGGGAATGGGCATAGATATGTTGTCCCTATGCATTTGTATTAGGAGTAACACTACTGTATAATTAGTGGTATATATTTTTTCTTTTAAAATAATTATTCTGAACACGTCTGATTATTTTTTTCTTCTTTTTTTTAAGGGTGGATCTTGCAGTCTGTGTAAACCTTCAATTTTCATGTACTTTAAGAGGTGTGGATATTCAAATAATGCTCTAACAGGCTGTAGGGGTGATATCCTGTCCAACGGCAGGAAAAACATCCTAATGGCAGAAAAACTGAACTGTTGGGATCTAACCTATAATTGTAGAGAACAGAAATTTTATTTCTAATTCACATTCCTGGGTTCAAACTGTGCACAAGTCTTTCTCAAATACTCGAAGAAAGAAATGTTGAGGCCTTCCTTAGTTTTTTGTTTGGGATTTTTTTTATTTTATTTTTGATTCTGTTTGCAATGTAGCTTACTGGTAAATCCACTTCTCATTTCCTGAGCAGGGAGGAAGGTAAATTGACTTCGAAAGTAGAATCCTGCAATACGTATGCAAGAAAACTTCTTCCCTGACTTCGCTGGGGAGGCCTGCCTTCATGGGAACTTCAGGATGAGGCCTTTAAGTAGAATGTATCCCTTAGCCAGGACTGTACTAGATAGTTCTATTGAATTTAAGGCAATCTATCAGATTTTTTCTGATCAGCCTTTATTACTATCTTGTTTTTAGTTCTTTTTTATAATGACATTTATTATCAGATTGAAATGGCGATTGAGACACTGCAAAAGTCTGATGGTCTTTCGACTCACAGAAGTTCTCTTCTGAACAGCCATGTAAGTTGTCTCTTCTTTCATGTAAGCTACTCTTGTTTGTTCTGTATGCTTAGCCCACGTCAAGTTTGTCCTAATTTATTGCTACTTTTTGCTTTTAATCTTTCCATTTTAGTTGCTTGTAATCTACATCTTCTGTTGCTATATTTTGTCAGGTTAAGTGTCATGACACGTTAACCTGAGTGCATCTGTTTTTCAGGTTCTGTATTATGTTAACACAACATATTTGCCTGTTATGCATGTAAATGTAGAAGTAATATTCAATTAATTTTAAAGTGGTTTGTGTTTGACATTATAATAAAATAGTTTTCTATAATTTGTGTGCCCTATATAATAATTTAGGAGCAGGTAAAGGGGGGAAAGAAGCAGAGCACACTTTGAATAAATAATGTTCTTTAGGTTTCTTTTTTAATCCTTCCATCATTCTGAATAAGTTTATTATAAGTTTTGATGGGCTAAAAAAAGAAAACAATCTGTTAGTCTGAAATATGTTTTATTCTTCTTCCTCTTGCTTTGTTCTGGCTTTGCAAATCCTGTAGGAATTTTCCATGAGAAAGATAAAAATGTTTGCATAAAAAGGTGGCTACAGATATAGTGGTAAAGCCTTTAAATATAACCTTTTAGGTAAAGGAGAGGCTCAAAGTTTAATCTTCAATTTGTTTTTAAACAGTGCTAGTCTTTTATGAAATTTCATGCAAACAGAATGTTTTTTCTTTAGTTGGTATAAATAAGTTTGTATTTTTAATGGTGCTAAGTTTCTATACCTACTTCCTTTTTTCTTCTCAGCCTTACTAACTAACATATACAAGAATCTGAAAAATATGTTTACCTTTACTACAGAAATGCAAATATTGAGACATGAATATATGAGCATATTAGGTAGAGACTATCATTCAAAAATGAATATATACACTTGTTTTGATTTGTTGACACCCCTCCCCCCATCCTTTTCTAAGAATGCGATAATCTGGAGGTGAAAAACAAAATTGTTCTGCCAAAGTTTCCCATCATAGTAGAAAAAGGCAGCAGGAGTCAATGAAATTTCTTGGAAGAGAAATTAATTTTCTTAGAAAATGCTAAAATTGGGTGAGGGAAATTAAATTCTATACAATGTGAAGAAGGACTTTTTAGATAATCTTAGATGTTTAAAAAATAATCGTTTCAATGTTAAGACAACCTAGAAATATGCTAAGATTAATTTAATATCATAAATGGATGATAGATGTCTGGCATTTTGCAAAAAATTTGTCTTAGATACATAAAGAATTGATAAGTTTTTCTTGAATATGACAAGGAAGTCCAGAATCTTGACACTGAAAATGATAAAAATTAAACGACAAGTTTCTCTACATAAGAAAGCTGTATCCTCCTATATACTCTGTCATGCACTGGTTAAAATATCTTCCTAATAATGAGATTTGCATGTGTCTCTAATGGTAGTCTTATCCTGATGCTTCTTCCTTAACTGTTTTGAGGTATTTTCAAAACTACTGAAAGACAAATAGAGGGATCTATTGTTGATTCTGTGAAAAAAAGACCTCAGTATGATTTTAGTCTTTTCTTCAACTTGCTCTTCATTTTGTTTTACATGGCTCTAATTTGATATTTATTTTAAAACTGTTTTTTATGTATTAGAGTAGAATTCTTTCATAATTAATTAGTATTACCTTTCACGCTACACATGGTATGTTAACTTGTGACAAAATCTTTAGTGCTAGAAAATATTGGTCCAAAGCTTTAGCTTTTTGTACTGTACCTCTCTTAGACTCTCTGGAGTTTTGTTGCCTAAGTTACTACCTGTTTATTTTAATGATTTTTTTTTTCATTCTGCCTCTATTTTATTTCCTTTACTTATTTCTTTCTGCATGAGATTAGATTACAAATTAGTTAAAACAATGTTTTATAATTGCTGAAGTTGAAGTCAATTTACTCATCCTGTGTAAAATATTTCATACCATTCCAATGTTATTAATATTATAAAGCAACAAGTCAGAAATCAAAGTCTGGATGTGCCAATTTTAGAATTCAACAAGGGCAAATTGGTCAGGCACAATCTGGTGGCCTTCTATGATGGAGTGACTGCATCAGTCAACAAGGGAAGACTGACCTATGTCATCTGCCTGGATTCTGTAGGGCCTTTAACACAGTCCCACATGACATCCTGGTCTCCAAATTGGAGAGAGATGGATTTGATGGGTGGATCATTCAATGGATAAGGAGTTGGCTTGAAGGTCACACCCAGAGAGTGGTGGTCAATGGCTCTATGTCTAGGTGGAGGCTGGTGATGAGTGGCGTCCCTCAGGGGTCTGTCTTGAGACCAGTGCTGTTTAATGTCTTTATCAGTGACATAGACAGTGCAATGGAGTGCACCCTGAGCAAGTTTGCAGATGACACCAAGCTGAGTGGTGCAGTCAGTACAACAGAAGGAAGGGATGCCATCCAAAGGGACCTGGACAGGCTTGAGAAGTGGGCCCACGTGAACCTAATGAGGTGTTCAACAAGTCTAAGTGCAAGGTGCTGCATCTGGGCCAGGGCAATCCCAGACATGAGTACAGACTGGAAGAAGAACTCACTGAGAGCAGCCCTGCAGAGAAGGACTTGAGGGGTTCTGTTGGATGAAAAGCTCGACATGAGCCAGCAGTGTGTGATTGCAGTCCAGAAGGCCAACTGCATCCTGGGCTGCATCAACAGGGGAGTGGCCAGCAGGTCGAGGGAGGGGATTGTCCCCCTCTACTCTGCCCTTGTGAGGTTCCACTTGGAGTATTGCGTCCAGGTCTGGAACCAACCTGATCTAGTGGGTGGCATCCCTGCCCATGGCAAGGGGTTTGGAACTAGATGATCTTTAAGGCTCCTTCCAACCCAAGCCATTCTATGATCTTTAAATCCTGTAGTGATGGGGAATTTACCACATCCTTGGGGAGGCTGTTTCAGTGATAGATTTTTTTTTCACTGAGAACAATCATTCTTATATCAAGATGAAACCTCTCTTGATGCAGCTTGTACCCACTGCTCCTTGTCCTCTCCATGTGGCTCTTTGTGAAGAGAGAGCCTCCATCTTCTTTGTATCTGCCCTTTAAATACTGGAAACCTATGGTTAGTTCCCCCTGAGCCTTCTCTTCTCCAGGGTTAAAAGACCTAACTCCTTCAGTCTTTCCTCATAGGGCAGGTTCTCCAACCCTTTGATCACCTTCATGGTCCTTCTTTGGACCCTCTCTAGTCTATTGACATCTTTTTTGAATTATGGAGACCAGAAGTGGACACAGTACTTCAGGCGAGGCCTGACAAGTGCTGAGTAGAGAGGCATGATCACATCTCCATCTATGCTAGTAATGTCCCTGCAGATGCAGCCCAGGATTTACTTTTGTTGTTGCAGTGGCACACTGCTGATTCACGTTTGGCTTGTTGTCCATCAGAACCCTCTGGTCCCTTTCAGCAAGGCTACTCTCCAGCCACACAGATCCTAGCCTGTACTGGGCTCTTTGGTTATGTCATCCCATTTGGTTATGTTTTTGCTTGTCCATTCTTCCAGCCTGTCCATGTCTCTCTAGAAGATGGCTCTCCCTTCTGACGTGTCTACCTCACCACCCAGTTTAGTGTCATCAGCAAACTTGGTGAAGGCACTTTCAATATCATAATCCAGATCACTTATAAGATGTTAAACAGCATGGGGCCCTGTATCAATCTTTGGGGGACCCCACTTGTGACAGGCTGCCAGCCTGAGTAAAACACATTGATCACTACCCTCTGATTGTGGCCTGTTAGCTGATTTCCTACCCATCTTGCCAGTTTGTCTAAGAGGAGACTATGGGAAAACGGTATCAAACACTTTGCTGAAGTCCAGGTAAACAATATCCATTGCTCTCCTCATGTCAACAGAAAGTGTTACTTTGTTGTAGAAGGGTATCAGTTTAGTCAGGCATGATTTGCCTTTGTTAAATCCATGTTGGTTTTTCCCCAGTCACCTGCTTCATTTCATTTATAAGAGAAGGACTCATCACATTATTTTACCAGGGACTGAAGTAAGACTAATGTGTGTCTAGTTTCCTTGGGTCTCTTTTGGGCCCTTCTTGTCAAGGGGTGTGACACTTTCTCTCTTCCAGTCATCAGGGTTATACCCTGATCCCTCTAGACAGTGGCCTTGCAATAGTCAGCCACTTCTCTTAACACCCTGGAGTGGATTCTGTCTGGGCCCCTAAATTTCTGTGGGTTGAGCCCTTGCAAGAGGCTACAGACCAGCCTTTCATCTACTACTGGTGGGCCAAAACATGTGGTGTTGTAGCAACTTGATCCTGTGATCTGGGGTTCAGCTACACCAGTAAAGACAGAGGTAGAGAATGTATTGAGAACTTCTGCCTTGTCAGCATTATTAGTAACTAATTTCCCTGCCCCATTTAGCAATGGGACTATATCTTCCCTGTACTTCTGCTTAATGTTCATGTATCTGAAGAACCTTTTCTTGCTGTTCTTGACATCTTTAGCCAAGTTCAGTTCTAGCTGAGCCTTAACCTTCCTGACTGCCTCCTCTCTGCATGCCCTAGCAAGGTTCTTGTAATCCTCAATGGGTATTTGACAGGATTTCCATAGCCAGTATGCTTCTTTTTTACTTTTAAGCACATCCAAAAGCTCATTGTTAAGCCAGGGTGGTCTCTTGTGGTCTCTGCCTTCCTCCTTTCCCATTGTAGGGAATGGACTGTTCTTGTGCTTACTAGAAGTTGTTCTTGAATAACTCCCAGCACTTGCAAGCTCCTTTGCTCTCGACAGACGCTTCCCATGGAATCCCTTGCAGATGGACTGAGCATATTGAATCTGGCTCTTCCAAAATCCAGGGTCCTTGTCCTATTACTGGTCTTCAGTGTGCTCAGCTAGATCTTGAACTCCACAATATTATGATCTCTGTATCTGAGACTACCATTGGTAGTTATGTTGGCAAGTAAGTCTTCTCGGTTTACGAGCAGTAAATCTAGCAATGTGCTGTTCCCAGTCAGCATGGCTGTAGCAGGAAGCAGCCCTCAGTGCACTCCAGGAACCTGATAGACAACGTGGGCACCACTGTGTTGTTTTCCCAACAAATGTCCGGGTAATTGAATCTTGCTTCTCCTGTATCTTTGCATAGAGCTCTTGTTTAGAAACCTAACCATGAGAGTGCTGGTGATCTTTTCTGTAAGAAAGTAAACATAAAGATGGGCTTTCAAAGGTCTACAGTAAAAATTTTTTGCATTTTTTATTTATTGTGCTTGGTAAATTGCCCACAACTGACTAAAACAGAACTGTACATCCAATATATTCATTGTAATCTAAATCTTAGTAATTCTGCAATAAAGGAGGGTCAGTAGAAACATATTTCATGAGTAATGGACATTAAAATATTGATATTTGTGTTCTTTAAATTACAAATTATACCAAACATTAGTGGAACAGAATTTTTTCAGTGCTCTATTAGTAAATAACCCTGCAGAGTAACATACTGAATGTCCCATAAACATTCTATATCTTTTACTGTAGTTCATACACTTATATTTTTGTCATATTAATTGCTTTGGTGGACTGAATTGAAATGAATTATATGCTTGTGTGAGGCTCCAGCACACTGGAATAAAATTTTGTTCCAAATGCCAAAAACAAATCCATGGCTTGGATGCTCAAACTAAGCCCAGAATTTTAGTAAGATTTGTGAACCTGTAAAATTTGGATGATCATGCTGATTTGTTTTGACATAATTAAGAAAATACGCAAAGTAAATGCAAGGAGAAAACAAAATTTAGGAATTGCTCAAGCTGAAATTGAAGGGAAATTCCAAGGATATGAAACCATGGGGGAGGGGGTTGTACACTATGTAAAATTTTAGCATCGCAAAAAACTGAAACCACAGAATTTACATATGAACAGTCTAAAAATATTTCCATTTTGTTCTGTCATCCTCCTCTACCATTCAATGTCATTAAAGTGACTGTTTTATTTGGGTTTTGTGTGTATGTTAGTTACTATTTGTTCTATATTTTTGAATGTATACTATGTTTAAGTTACAATGATGTATTAGATACTGTTTTACTATTAGATACTAATTACATGGAGGAAAAAAAAACTCATTCTGTTCCTCTTCAAAGTCAAAGCCAAACAGCTTACAACAGAAAGGAACTGGGCCCATAATATTTTACAGATGTACCAGGTTTTAGTGTTATCTAGATTGCTTTTACCTTATATTTAATAGTACTTCATTTAAATGAGTAGGGTTTATTTTCTTCCAAATACAAAGAAGAAACTATTTTTTTGTCTTTTGTTAATTTCAGGTGAAGAGAAGCAGTATAAAATTCCAAAACTACAGAAGTGTTAAGTTGCTCTGTTTAATCCAAGCAGTTTGTTTTCTGCAATTTATACAAATTACACTATTTTATTTCCTTGGAGCAAGAACAATTTGTCATCAAAGCAAAAATAACTTTATAAAATGTTAATGTATGGTACTGAATCTGAAATATTTTTAGAAGTGAAGCTATCTGAGGTCACAAGTGCAGTGAGTTTTATTTCCTTGTAATTCTAAAAGATACTAAGGCATCATTGCATATCTAGCATTTAAAGAGAATTAAAGAGATTATATTAGCTTGAAGAACAAAGTCACTTTAATATGCCTTTGGAGTGATCTTAAAAATATCTAAGGTTTGTTTTGTGCAGTTAAGATTATTTTAGTAGAGTAACACTGAATTTACATATGTTCAATCTTTCATATTTGATATAGCTCCAATGGCTTTTAGACAACTATGAAACTGCAGAAGGAGTGAGCCTCCCCAGAAGTACCCTTTACAGTCATTACTTACGTCATTGTCAGGAGCACAAGTTAGATCCAGTCAATGCTGCTTCCTTTGGGAAACTCATACGGTCAATCTTCATGGGATTACGGACCAGAAGACTGGGAACCAGGTTTGCATTAATGAAATCTTAAAGTATAATAGAAAATATCAATAATAATTGTGAACATGAAGCTTGTATATTAAACAAAAAAACAAAAACAAGCAAACAGAAAATGTTTAAAACCTTATGTTAAAGGAGTTGCCAAATCCAGTGGACTTCAGGACCTAGGGGATTACTACTTCCCAGTCTGGTATTGCCAAATTCTGTGTACTCTTAAGACGCAGGAGATATCTCCTATCTCAGTCCAATGGATGCAGCTTCTGTTGTTCCCATTTGGATGTCCAGATAGTCATGAGACTGAATGTGTTCCAAAGATGCAAATGCAGACATGACACCATCACAGTCAACCACACAAGCTAACAGAGTAATGTCTCTACCAGCATCCACGTAGACACCAACAGCGCTCACATAAGCATGAATACAGATAGCCCAATTCTATTCATGCTTTCCAGCTGATCAGGTTTGAAGTTGACTAGTGAAATATACATACACCCTCACTCACTCACAAGCATACCCCATTTATAGAATTGTTTTATTCCCCATGACTGCATAAGTCATTTATATGGTTTACTTTCTTTATTCTATTTAAATGAAATGTAATGGTCAAATGCTGGAAAATATAGTTAAAGTGAAATGATTTCCAGAAGCTGGTGTAGTTATATAAGTTTTATACTAGTGTGAGAGGAAAGTCAAGCCTAACTTGTATGTACTGTTTTCCATTCAAGGCAAAATGTAAAGTATGTTGTATAAGCATAAAAATGCTATTTTTGTTCTTTCATAAAGGGGAAATTCCAAATATCATTATTATGGGATTCGTGTCAAACCAGATTCTCCCCTTAATCGGTTACAAGAGGATATGCAATATATGGCTATGAGACAACAACCCATGCAGCAGAAACAGAGGTACGGTGTTAGATGAACGTATTTTTTTCATATTTCTAGTTCTTCAAGACTTACCTGTCCTTATCTATGTGGCAAAGATGAACTGCTTAACTTCTGTGAAAAATAAAGGTTTGTCAGTTTGTCAGATATTACTGGAGTCTGATACCAGCAGACATGAGAGAGCACATACCTGAAAACTCATAAAAAGTGATACTAACATTAAAATATGATACAGTTCTTCTGAACATTTTGGAAACATCCATGTATTTTGTTATTTATTTTAATGAAAATCAAGATTCTCATGTATTTACTAGACCTCAGAAGCTAGGGTTTGGAGAAGGGGGGAAAAAGAGCCACATCCAAACAATAAAAGCAAAAATAGCAAACCATGATTTCTTAAGCTGCATTGCATTTAAAAAAACAACAACTGTATTTCTGAACTAAGACTTTGCTATAGTTATGAAACATGCTTAGTATATATTTGAGAAGTTTGATGTATATCTGTAACTTATATAAAATTTATCTTTCATTATTCAGAACTCCAGCATGTTTTCATGTGAGTTAAAGGACTTAGTCCTAACAAAGCAAATTATAGTATTAATCTTCATTTTCTGTTTTTATTAATGTTTCTAATCTTATTTAAGAACTAAAAAAAATCATTTTAACATCTGTGCAATAATTCTCTTATAAGAAGACATTCAGAGTGAAGAGAATCTAAGAATCACAAATGTTTCCTTTTCCCTTCTGGAAAATTCTTGGAAAATTTTATTTATCTTCTGTCCTTTTGAATCAGCTGTCAGTTATGTCAGCTTTTTCTGTTCAGTTTTATCAATTTTAACCCCCTTCCATCAATTCCATCTCATTGGGTAGGCACCTTTAGTTCTTTACTTCTTGACAAATGGTGTAGACTGAATTTATGCTACAGCTCACTTTTCTTCATTCTTTCTTGATTTGAAGGTCATGCAACTTTCCTACATATGTCACATTCATGTTATTGGGTATGTGGGGCAAGGATTTGCTAGTGGTTAATGGGCTTCTCTGTGCCACACTCAGCTAGTTTCAGCTGGCTCACCAACAGACCCGTTGCAGGCCAAAGCTGAGCCAGTCAGCGAATTTGGTGGTACTTCTGTGAAAACATTTTTAAGACAGGGCAAAAATACACCACACAGGTGGGGGGGGGGGGGGGGGGGGGGAGAGGGGAGTGTGTGAGAAAGCAGTACAAACACCAAGGTCAGAGAAAAAGGAGGAGAAGGAGGTACTCCATAGCACCGGAGCAGGTATTTACAGAGCAGCCTGTGGAAGAGACCACACTGGAGCAGTTTGTTCTTTCATGAAGGAACGGCAGCCCATGGAGAATCCAATCTGGAGCACAGGAAAAGTGTGAGAAGGAAGGAGCAGAAGAGAGATACTGTTATGTACTGATCATGACAGCTACCTGCCTGCCTCCTTACACTGCTCATTGCCTTATTGAAGGGACTATGTGTAACCTGCAGTAATAACAAAGTGGGGAAAAGAGGAGTCTGGAATGAAGGTATGAAGATCAGCCTGGGAAAATGGGGAAGAAGGGTATGTTAATATTTGTCTTTTTGTTTCCTGCTACCTGAATTAATAATTTCACTTTTTTTTACTTTATTTGGTGATAAATTAACTTAATTTTCCCCAGGTTGAGTCTGTTTTTTCCCACAATGGTAATTAGTAAGCAATTTCCCTATATATATCTTGACCCACGAGCTTTCTTGCTCCTTTTCTACACCTGTCCTGCAGGGGGGGAGGGGGGGGGGTTAGCCAAGGCTATCAGCCACTCTTCTCAGTTTTGTGTTGTCTGCAAACTTGCTGAGGGTGCACTCTGCCCCATCATCCAAATCATTAATGAAGTTGAACTGGACTGGACCCAGTGTTGACCCCTAGGGTATACTGCTAGTGACTGGCTTTCAGCTAGACTTTGTGCCACTGATCACCACCCTCTGGGCCCAGTCGTTCAACCAGCTTTCAATTCCCCTCTCTGTCTGCCCATCCAGCCCGTACATCAGCAGCTTCTCTGTGAGGATTTCATGGGAGACAGTGTCAAAGCTCTTCCTAAAGTCATAGAATCAAAGAATCATAGAATGACTTGGGTTGGAAGGGACCTCAAAGATCATCTAGTTCCAACCCCCCTGCCGTAGGCAGGGACACCACCCACTAGATCAGGTTGCTCAGGGCCTCATCTAACCTGGTCTTGAACACCTCCAGGGATGGGGCATCCACAACCTCTCTGGGCAACCTGTTCCAGTGCCTCACCACCCTCTGAGTGAAGAATTTCCTCCTAACCTCTCATCTAAATCTCCCTTCTTTTAGTTTAAAACCATTCCCCCTTGTCCTGTCAGTATCTGATTGAGCAAAGAGTTGCTCTCCATCTTTTTTATAAGCCCCTTTAAGTACTGAAAGGATGCAATGAGGTCACCCCAGAGCCTTCAGTAGGCTGAACAGCCACAGGTCTCTCAGCCTTTCTTCATAGGAGAGATGCTCCAGCCCTCTGATCATCTTTGTGGCCCTCCTTTGGACCTGGACCCGTTCTAACAGATCAACATCCTTCTTGTGCTGGGGGCTCCAGACTCAGATGCAGTACATCAAGTGGGGCCTCACAAGGGCAGAGTAGAGGGGGACAGTCACTTCCCTTGACCTGCTGGCCACACCTCTTTTGATGCAGCCCAGGATGCAGTTGACCTTCTGGGCTGCAATCACACACTGCTGGCTCATGTAGAGCTTTACATCCAACAGAACCCCTCAAGTCCTTCTCTGCAGGGCTGCTCTCAGTGAGTTCTTCTTCCAGTCTGTACTCATGTCTGGGATTGCCCTGGCCCAGGTGCAACACCCTACACTTAGACTTCTTGAACCTCATTAGGTTCATGTAAGCCCACTTCTCAAGCCTGTCCAGGTCCCTTTGGATGGCATCCCTTCCTTCTGTTGTACTGACTGCACCACTCAGCTTGGTGTCATCTGCAAACTTGCTCAGGGTGCACTCCATTGCACTGTCTATGTCATTGATGAAGATATTAAACAGTACCAGGGGTCCCAGGAAAGACCCCTGAGGGACGCCACTCATCACCAGCCTCCACCTGGACATAGAGCCATTGACCACCACTCTCTGGGTGTGACCTTCAAGCCAACTCCTTATCCACTGAATGATCCACCCATCAAATCCATCTCTCTCCAATTTGGAGACCAGGATGTCATGTGGGACCCTGTCAAAGGCCTTTACAAAAGTCCAGGCAGATGACATCAGTTGGTCTTCCTTTGTCAACTGATGTAGTCACTCCATCATAGAAAGCCACCAGATTGGTCAGGCATGATTTACCCTTGGTGAAGCCATGATGGCTGTCTTGGATCAGCTCTTTGTCTTGCATGTGCCTTGACATTGCTTCCAGGAGGATCTGTTCCATGATCTTTTCCAGGAACAGAGGTGAGGCTCACGGGTCTGTAGTTCCCCAGGTCTCCTTTCTACCCTTTCTAAAAATGGGAGTGATGTTTCCCTTTTTCCAGTCACCAGGGACTTTGCCTGACTGCCAGCCATCAAATATGATGGAGAGAGGCTTGGCAACTACATCAGACAGTTCCCTCAGGACCCTGGGATGCATGTCATCAGGCCCCATAGACTTGTACTTGTTTAGTTTCATCAGGTGGTCTCGAACCTGCTCTTCGCTTACAGTGGGTGGGACTTTGCTCCCCCAGCCTCCATCTACAGGTTCAGGGAAACGAAATCCTTGGGAAGCCTGACTGGCAGTGAAGGCTGAGGCGAAGAAGTTGTTGAGTACCTCAGCCTTCTCCATGTCTGTTGTTATCAGTTCATCCTTCTCACCCATCAGAGGAGGTACACTCTCCTTGGCCTTTCTTTTCTGAGCAATGTACCTATAGAATCCCTTTCTGTTAGAATCCCTTCCTAAATTCAGGTAAGACAATGTCCACTGCTTTCTCCCTGTCTACCAGGCCACTTATTTCATTATAGAAACTTATCAAGTTGGTTAAGCATGGCTTCCCCTTTGTGAATCCATGCTGACTACTGATGATTTTCTCATCCATGTGCCTGGAAGTGGTTTCCAGGATTAGCTGCACCATCACCTTCCAAGGGATTGGGGTGAGGCTGACTAGCCTGTAGTTCCCTGAAATTTTTAGAGCTTAGTTTGGCTTCTTTTTCTAAAACCCTTAGAGTTTGTTTATCAGCAAGCCAAAAGAGTATAAGGCTTTCTTTTTAATGAAAATAGAGACTACCAATAAATTGTATAAGTGCATTAATTGGATTTTTGAGATAATACAAAAAATCGAGACTCAGTAAATATTTGAATTGTTAGGGGATCACGTTGTTTCCCGTAGTAGAATGGGTCTTCCCAGGTATCCAGAATTCACTCAGAGTCGACTCTTAATTAAAACAGAAAGAATGTAATGGTACCCATATATCAGCTCGAGCTGGGTGCCTCAGAGGAGGGAACCCACTCAAAATTTCCCATTTTCTTATACGCATACAATCTTTGTTTCATCTGCTATAGTCCAATCAGTTCTCAACACATATACATTATGTTTCTTCAGATTGGCAGTTCTTTATTGCAGGGCAGGATGGCTTCTGTTATCTCTCAGGACAGGATGTCTTCTGTTATTTCCCAAGCCAGGGTGGCTTCTGTTATTGGGGTAGGCTCTGATCAGGTGCCATCCTTGGTCAACACATCCCCTCTTCCCCATCAGTGTTATCCAGGCCCCCACACAATGCTGCTCACTGTTACTCAATCAGCTCTACATACCAGGTTCAGGTGATGCAGAGCCTGAATTTACCAACCATCATGATGGATGGTAATAAAGGTTTTCTGTCCATTACTTCATATATAATTTGTGCAAAGCATCATGTTGCAGTAGCTTCTTCACTAATGTGAGGTTCATTCCAATAGGAATAGGCAGTAGACTCTCATATAATTTGTAATTTGATTTTAACAATTGATGAGACGTAACAGGAGCTGAGTAATTAAAGTCACATCCCATAATCATAGTAAAATTGCAAATACAGATATTTGGATGATTACTTGTATTTACAACAATACTCCCTACGAATATAAATTCACAGAGGGTTCTCATACAAACACACCCCTTGCCAATATATATAAGCACAGTTACAGGAGTCTCATTAAGGTGTATTTCAAAGTGACAAACATTTTGTTCTGTGTTTAGACAGATGTCCTGGGCTTTGATGGTGTTGTTCTCACAAATAAATCCTTGTTGTTCCTGCACAATGCATGCATCTACATCAACAGTTTGCCATTTGTCCCCATTTCATTAAGCTCATACTCTATGTTCTAATGGGTATAGTCCCATTATGATGTAAGCCCAATGCAACGATTGGATATATAGTATATTCTGATGCATTGCATATTGTTAAGACAAAAGCCATAGCCTTATTGTTGATAGGGTCATAAGTGAAACTGACTAAATACCACCAGGACTGGAATTCTTTCTCAAATGTGGTTGCATTATCCCAAATAACTTTTTGAACTGCCGTGGGTAAAGTGCCTTCCTCACCTTCCCTTATAATTACTGCTATGGCAGTCTGCATCCATAGTTGACCTTGGATACAACCTAGAGGTAGTGACACATTGGTCTGAGTTGTACCAAGCGTATCCACAATCAAATCATGGTCTCTTTCATTAATTCTTTCCCACTGAGGCAACAGATATTAACCACTGGTTGGTTCCTACTGCTAATAGGGAATATCACAATGGATGCTCTAACTTGCTTAGATCACTTTTTGTTGTGCTCAGTTTATTTATGAGCATTTCTGTATCTATTGTATTCAAAACTCCCAATCCTGTTCCTACGATACCAGTCATATCTGTCCTTGTCCGCCAGGAGAGGCAAAGGTCTGTCCATGTTACCATGCCAGCCACCCTGCATAAGATGTACTTAGAAATGGTGAACAAATTGGCTTGATTGTGGAAATATTAATTTGCATCATTGGTTCTACTCATTTAAGTATCCATGATGGATTAAATAACACTTTTTGTTGGCCTGTGTCTTTGATTACATATGGCCCAATTTCAGAAATTTGTGGGATCAATTCGTCTTTTACTGATGAGGTTGGAGTTAAGCTAATTGTGGTGGGTTGAGAGGTAGGTAGTGTCATTGGTCTAATTTCCTCATGTCACATTGATTGCTCTCCTAAAGGTGGTAGTAGTGTAGCCACTGAAATGCACTATTCATCAACATTTGTCACTACTGGGACATTGGGAGTTGCCATCCCCTACCTGTGACATAGTTAAAGTCTTTTTCCTATTCATCTTGCAACAGAAGGTGAAACTTGCCTTTTTCTTTTCTGGATGCAGACAGCCACATTGTGGCCCTGTATAGTCTAAGTATACCATTCTCCCTACAGAGTTGTTGGATGTGTACAGACTACTATCTAGATCACCTGGAACTTTTGTCATTGTTATACTTAGCTATGCCATAGTAGTCATCAGGGTTGATAGTACAAAAAATAGTGAAATGTCCCAGTTCATTTCTTCCCAGTGTAAGGATTCTTCAGATCACAGGCCAGGCTTTATTATCTCTCAGTTGATTGGCTACTCATTATTCATTTGATGTGAGAATGGTGTATCCAATTCTCTTTACCTAAAATTTAACAATGAAATAAGAACACAATAATACCATATACGGTCCTTCACATTTGGAGTCTTCCTTGGTTTTCCTTGAAAACACTTTAATCAGCACTTCATCCCCTAGTTGTATATCATGCACCTGTAATTTGGGTGGTACCGGATGATACCATTGTGCATATTTATGACTGCTCTCAATTTGTTTTTGTAAGTACATTATGTACTGAGTTACTTGTTCATCTCCATCCAACAGGCTGGTCTTCGCTTGGATAAAGGTTCCTGGTATAGCTAAATGTCTACCAAAGAGAATTTTGGCTGGTGTTAGCCCTAGGGGTTGCCTTGATGCATTCCGGACATCCCATAGGGCTAAGTTCAGGGCATATGGATGCTTTAATCCAGTACGGGTGCATATTTTTGCTATTCTTTCTTTTAATGTCCGATTCATTCACTCCACCCATCACAAGGCTTGTGGGTGATAGGGAGTGTGTAGGTCTCCCTATCACCCAATGATATCAAATGAGTCTTCCTATCTGTTTTGATTGCTTGTGGGACTCCATATCTTGGAATTATATCCTTTAACAGTGCATTTTGGCAATCAACCTTCCGACATTTAATTGCCATAATCAAGTCGGAGACTACTTCCACTCCTGTGAGGATGTATCGATATCCCACAGGAATGGTCCAATATAAACAATTTGCCAGGTAGACCATAAAGTTTTCCCTTCATTCATATGTGGAGGTGGTGCTTTAGCAGGATCATCTGCTTGTAATTTCAATCTGCACCGGGGACATTCTGTAAGAATAGTTTGACAAGTTTTTCTGTTTATGGGCCAGCACTTACTCTATGCAGAGAAGTAAAGTGCTTCCTTACTGGTATGACCTAGGTTTTGATGTAGCCATTCTCCCAACTGATGCCACTCAGGATTTAGAGTGATTTTTCTAATTTTAGTTAGCTCATCTACCCTTCCACTTCCTGGCTAGCTGATTATCTTTTGCATGAGCTTTTACATCTACTGTCACCATCCATGGGTATGAAGCTGCCTGCAAAATAGCTGTTATGTTTGCAATGTTTGGTACAGCAGCTGGGGGGGGGCATATTAACATTCAGGCACCAATAATCAATTGTTAACCGCCACCTCCTGTCTGTTTTCTGAACTGTCCAGACAGATGAGTTATACAGAAAGTGGGTTCTAGAGAAAACTTGTCATTTTTCCAGATCAGCTATGACTTCAGAAATTCCATTTCATGCCACAGAAGAAATCAGATATTGTGGTACATTAGTAATTTTTGAATCAGGGAGTGCAGGGGCTGTGCAAGGTACATACACTATAGACTCCCTATTTCTATTGGGGCTGGGATTGAGGTTAGAGTCAAAAGACCACATACTGCCATTCATCAGTTTGTCCATTTAAAACATCAAAACCTGAAATACTTTCATGATGGCCTTTAATTGCAAAGAGAGCAGCCAGCATGTGCTTCTCACACAGGAGCCATAAATTGACCTTGGCAGTTTGGCAAAAAATGTTTGCTCCATTCTGTTCACACCGGTAATCTTAACTCTGCCGTCTGGATTGCACACCCAGCTTCTTGGCATCTTGTGTTAGTATTGAAATATGTGCTCCTGTATCAATTAAAAACTTCACAAATTGCCCTTGAGGACCAGCTGGAATCAAAATGTATGGGCCATCAACACTTACCCACTGATAAGCCTCCAACTTCCAGACAGGCAGGCCCAATTGCCATCCGGACTTCGCTAATTTTTTTTTGCTTCATGTCCTGCAATACCTTCCTAGGGAGGAGGAAGAGGGTTATCTCCCTTTCTGGGAACTGGTGCCAGCAGAGTCAAAATGGAAGACATTGTGTGGCAGGCAAACTATGACCTAGTTGCCATCACTGAAACGTGGTGGGATGACTCCCATGACTGGAGTGCTGCAATGGATGTCTATAAGATCTTCAGAGAGGTATTAGAGAGTGTTCCGATATTGAGCTTGGGGCTGGGAATGATAAGGTCGAGTCCCTATGGATAAGGATCAGGGGGATGGCCAACAAGGCGGACATCCTGGTGGGTGTCTGTTATGTTACAGACTGCCAAATCAGGATGAAGAGATGGATGAAGCATTCTACAAGCAGCTGGTGAAGTCGTGCAATCACCAGTGCTTGTTCTTGTGGGGGACTTCAACTTCCCAGACATATGCTGGAAATACAATACAGCCCTGAGGAAGCAGTCTAGGAGGTTCCTGGAGTGGGTGGAAGATAGCTTCCTGACTCAGCTGGTTAGTGAGCCTACCAGGGGGGAAGTGCCCCGCTAGACCTGCTGTTCACGAACAGAGAAGGACTGGTGGGTGATGTGGTGGTCAGGAGCTGTCTCGGGCAGAGTGACTGCAAAATGGCAGCGTTCTCTATTCTTGGTGAAGTCAGGACGGGGGGTCAGTAAAGCTGCTTCCTTGGACTTCCCGAGGGCAGACTTTGAATTGTTCAGGTCGCTGGTAAGGAGGGTCCCTTGGGAGTCAGTCCTGAAGGGAAGAGGGGTCCAGGAAGGCTGGACGCTCCTCAAGAAGGAAGTCTTAAAGACATAGGAGCAGGCTGTCCCCGTATGCTGTAAGATGAGCCGGCAGGGAAGAAGACCGACATGGCTGAACAGTGAACTTTTGCTGAGTGTCTGGGAGAAAAAGAGAGTTTATGTCCGGTGGAGGAAGGGACAGACAAGTCAGGGAGAGTACAAAGAAGTTGCCAGCATATGCAGAGAGAAAATCAGAAAGGTTAAAACCCAGCACGAGTGCAACCTGGCCGCTATGGTAAAGGATAACAAAAAATGTTTTCACAAATATAGTAATGGTAAGAGGAGGTCCAAGAAGTATCTCCATCCTTTACTGGATGCAGGGGGGAACATGACTACTGAGGATAAGGAAAAAGCTGAGGTTCTTAATGCCTTCTTTACATCTGTCTTTAACAGTCAGACCACTTATCCTCAGGGTACGCAGCTTCCCGAACTGGAAGTCAGGGACGAGGAGCCGAAGAAACCCCCCACAGTTCAGGTGGAAGCAGTTAGAGACCAGCTGCAACACCTGGACTGTCACCATTCCATGGGGCCAGATGGGATCCACCCAAGGGTGCTGAGGGAGTTGGCGCACGTAATTGCCGAGCTGCTTTCCATCATCTATCAGCAGTCATGGTCATCCAGAGAGGTCACGGATGATTGGAGACTTGCTAATGTGACACCCATCTATAAGAAGGATTGTAAGGAGGAGCCGGGGAACTACAGGCCTGTCAGCCTGACCTCGGTGCCAGGAAAGGTGATGGAACAGGTCATCTTGAAGGCAATCACACAGCATGTGCAGAACAACCTGGGGATCAGTCAGCATGAGTTTATGAAATGCAAGTCCTGCCTGACCAACCTCATCTCCTTCTATGACCAGGTAACCTGCTTGGTGGATGAGGGAAAGGCTGTTGACGTAGTCTACCTAGACTTCATCAAAGCCTTTGACACGGTCTCCCACAATACTCTCCTGGAGAAGCTGGAAGCCCATGGCTTGGACAGGTACACTCTTTGCTGGGTTAAAAACTGGCTGGACGGCCGGGACCAGAGAGTGGTGGTGAATGGAGTGAAATCCAGCTGGCGACCGGTCACGAGTGGTGTTCCCCAGGGGTCGGTGTTGGGGCCCATCCACTTTAATATCTTTATTGATGATTTGGATGAAGGAATTGAGTGCACCCTCAGTAAGTTTGCAGACGATACCAAGTTGGGGGGGGAAGTTGGGCTGTAACCCCATCGTAGAAGGCCACCAGATTTGTCAGGCACAATCTGCCCTTAGTGAAGCCATGTTGACTGTCACCAATCCCCTCCTTATTTTCCATGTGTGCACCCTCATTGAGTGCACTCTCAGTAAGTTTGCGGATGACACCAAGTTGTGGTGGGGGAGTGTTGATCTGCCGGACAGTAGGAAGGCCCTGCAGAGGGACCTGGACAGGATGGGTCGATGGGCAGAGGCCAATGGGATGAGGTTCAACATGGCTGAGCACTGGGTCCTGCACTTTGGTCAGAACAACCCCATGCAGCACTACGGGCTTGGGGCAGAGTGGCTGGAAAGCTGTGCAGAGGATAAGGACCTGGGGTGTTGGTCGATGCTCACCTGAACATGAGCCGGCAGTGTGCCCAGGTGGCCAAGAAGGCCAATGGCATCCTGGCTTGTATCAGGAATAGTGTAGCCAGCAGGACCAGGGAGGTGATTGCCCCCCTGTACTCTGCTCTGGTGAGGCTGCACCTTTTGTACTGTGTTCTGTTTTGGGCCCCTCACTACAAGAAAGACATCGAGGCCCCGGAGTGTGTCCAGAAAAAGGCAACAAAGCTGGTGAAAGGTCTAGAGAACAAGTCTTATGAGGAGCAGCTGTGAGAAAAATCTCAAATAATTTTCTTCAGACAGGATCTTCTGTGAAGCTATTTTATTCGCGATTGCAGTGGTGGGTGTCCTGTCAATCAGGAGCACATTTTAGTAAACAAATCATAACCTTTTATTCCCTATTACCCGACGCCTGATCACCTCCCCTGTTTCCTCATTGGCTGAGTACTACAGGTTCACAAGCTACTCGACGCTCCTCTATACCATATATGTACAATTTTTCCTTTTTTCAACCCTTTAATTTCTCCTTTCTTATGTTTTGAGAACTTGTGATCTTTGTTTTACTGTTCTCACACTGCTCATCCTGTTTTTCTCAAGCTTCTACCTTATTTTGGAACAGTGAGGCCTTCTACTGTCCATTTATCTACTTAGCATTTCTCCTTATTATGACTACACAACTACCCTGGAATACAGAAAAGTAATTCTCTACTGAAAGAACACAACTTTGTTTCTCACACTGCTGAGGGAGCTACAGTTGTTTATACTGGAGAAGAGGAGGCTCAGGGGAGACGTTATCGCTCTCTACAACTACCTGAAAGGAACTTGTGGGGAGCTGGGGGTCAGCCTCTTCTCGCAGATAGCTAGCGATAGAACAAGAAGGAACAGCCTCAAGTTGCTCCAGGCTAGGTTCATATTGGAAATGAGGAGAAATTTCTTCTGAGGAAGAGTAGTCAGGCATTGGAATGGGTTGCCCAGGAAGGTGGTGGAGTCACCGTCCCTGGGGGTGTTTAAGGAAAGGCTGGACTTGATGTTGAGGGACATGGTTTAGTGGGTGATATTGGTGGTAGGGGGATGGTTGGACCAGATGATCTTGGAGGTCTTTTCCAACCTTAATGATTCTATGGTTCTCTGGAATATGATACCTCCTTTCGCTGGTATCTCCTGTGTGGAATGCTTTGATCACTCAAGATAATGGCAGTAGGCTGACCTTGCATTGCAGTTCTGGGAAAGCGTAGAGCTAATGCTTTTTTCCATAACTCAGTTCTCTGTTCTCAAGATTGCACTTGTAGGTTTCTAGAATTATTTTCCTTTAGTTCAGTTTCTGTTCCCATTTTTACAGGTCTCCTCACCTTATGATCTCTTCCGCAGGTGTTCAGTTCTGTTTTTTTTTTTCAGCTGGTGCATCCTCCCAGCACATTTTTCATGGTTAACAATGCAGTGCATTAATTCTGCCCATGTAGGGAGTTGCTTAAGGACATTCTGCACATTGTCACCTTGTGTTGCATTATGTTCTGTGTCTCTTTTGATCTCATCTCATTTTGCAACTAAGTATGGTTTAAGAATTTCCAGGGCTTCTCTAATCAGTGACTTTACCGTTGCAAAATCTCCTGTAGCAGGTAGTGGGACATTATGGGTCTCGTTTGTGCATGGCTTGTATGCAAGCGGCTTTTGTGATGGCTATAAAGACCTCACGTAGAGATTTAATAGGGACTGTGGAAGGTTCACCCTGCTCCATGGTGTCTGTCTATTCCCCCAGCCCAATAAGCTACTCAGCTGGTGAGAGAATGGGGCTTTTCTGCTGGGTCAGGTCCTGAATTTGAGAAAACTCATGGACACCAACAGCTCTTTGCTTCATCCTCACTTAGCATTATCTGGTCTCCACCAGTGAAGCATACTCACAACAATCATTCAGTTTCGTAGAATCATAGAATGCTTTGGGTTGGAAGGGACCTTAAAGATCATCTAATTACAAACCTGCTGTCTTGGGCAGGGATGCCACCCACTAGATCAGGTTGCCTAGGGCCTCATCCAACCTGGTCTTGAACACCTCCAGGGATGTGGCATCCACTACTTCTCTGGGCAACGAGAAGTATGGGGCGGGGGGGGAGCACACCGTCATAATATCACGTCCTATGTTATTGTATAGTTAAAAATGTCAGGAATGCCCAGAATTTTGGATGCCTGATTCTTATGGGAGCTTTCTCATAAGCTAAAATCTAAGTAGTCACACGGAGCATTACTAGTCTCTGTTTAGTAAGATCAAAATGAGAACATGCTCAGAGCTGACTCAACTGCTTCTTGAGAGGAGAGTTTCCAGAGTGGAATGTGTTGACAATCCTAAAGTTAGTACAAAGCTTTATAATCTGCACAGTGCAATGGGACAGAATTAATTTTTAGATGTGTGGGGAATTGCAGGCTGGATCTTCAGCCTGTCAGTGTGATGATCTTAGCATCTGACCATCCAAGCCAGCATTCCTACTAGTCTTTTTGTTCCTTTTATCCTTTATAAAAGCTTTTGTGAGTTAACATATGAAGAGTTTAAGTCTGAGTAGTCTTCTCAGACCTTCTGAGCTCATGAGAAGTTTGTTGCATTTAAAAATTATTTCATTTCCTTTGTCTCCAAAGAGTAGTATGGCCCCTTTTAAGGTGATGAAAACTTATTTTTGAGCTACTTGATTCCTGGGACTGCAAGTTCTTTGGAAAAGGAAAGATTTTGATTCTGTTTAGTATAAATGAGCTTTAGGTCTTAGTTTTTAAACTAAATTCCACTAGAAATTGGTAGTTGTGCTGTGCTATCAGCTTTATGAATTTTATAATGCATCGCCAATGTTCTGGCTTTCCTTACTACAATTTTTCTGATGTTATTTTTTACTTGTATCTAAACTAGCAAAACTGCATTTTGAGACTGAGAAATAAGGCAGAACAGAGTGTAATAACGCACTTATGAAAAAGTAAACATAACGGATAATTTTGTATTTGATATTTTTGTAGGTACAAGCCTGTGCAAAAAGTGGATGGAGTTGCAGATGGCTTCACAGGAAGTGGTCAACAGACAGGCACATCTGCTGAACAAACTATAATTGCCCAAAGTCAACATCATCGACAGTTTTTAGGTATGAAAAGATGTGTTATACTGTTGTATAAATAAAATAAAATCCATTATCGCCACTGTGGCGGGTTAACCCTTGTCTGGCCGCCAGGTGCCATCAAGCTGTTCTCTCACTCCCCCTACTCAGCAGAACAGTGGAAGAAAATGCAATGAAAAAGCTTGAGGGTCAAGATAAAGGACAGGGAGATTGCTTACCAACTGCCATCATGGGGAAAACAGACTCAGCTTGGGGAAGATTAATTTAATTTATTGCCAATTAATTACAAAGTATGATTGTGAGAACTAAAACCAAAACTAAAACGACCTTCCCCCTACCCCCCATTCTTCCCAGGCTCAGCTTCACTCCCGATTCTTCTGCCTTCCATCCCCTGAGCGGTGCGGGGGCGGGGCGGGGCGGGGCGGGGGGGGGGGGGGGAATAGGGGTTGTGGTCAGTCCATAACACTTCATCTCTTCTGCTCCTTCCTCCTCACACTCTTCCCCTGCTCAAGCAAGAGGTCCCTCCCACGGGGTGCAGTCCTTCACAAACTGCTTCTACATGGTTCCTTCCCATGGGCCGCAGTTATTCAGGAACAGACTGCTCTAGCCTGGGTCCACTATGGGTTGCAGTTCTTGCCAGAAAACCTACTCCTGCATGGGCTCTTATCCATAGGATGCAGTTCCTGCCAGGGGTCTGCTCCAGCATGGGCTCTCCACAGGCTACAGCCTCCTTCAGGCCATATCCACCTGCTCCAGTGTGGGGTCCTCCTCGGGCTGCAGGGTGGATATCTGCTCCAATGTGTTCCTCCATGGGCTGTAGAGGACAGCCTGTTTCACCATGATCTTCTCCATGGGCTGCAGGGGAGCCTCTGCTTCAGCGCCTGGAGCACCTCCTCCGTCTTCTTCTTCACTGACATTGGTGTCTTCAGGGTTGTTTCTCTCACTCCACTCCTCTCTTACACAGCTGCCATGCAGTGTTTTTCTGTTTTTTTTTTTTTTTTTTTTTAAACCTTTCTTAACTATGCTTTCACAAAGGTGCCACCAGCTTTGCTGTATGGCTTGCAGCGGGTCCCTTTTGGAGCCAGCTGGAACAGGCTGTGTTCAACATGGGGGCAGCTCCTGGTCTCTTCTCACAGAGGCCACCCTGCAGCCCCCTGCTGGCAAAACCTTGCCACATAAGCCCAATACAGCCATGAACATCGTCATGCAAATACAGTAATTATTTTTAGTTATGTTGCCCTGTTTAAAACACTCACTGATAACAGAACAAAAAAGTTACTGAAAGGAGCTTAATATTCTATATTGTAAGACATGCAATATTTAATATGCATCATACAGACATAAAATGAAAAATGTGAAAAGACTATTAGCATTGCAATATATTTTAAATCTACCATGCAATTTCCATGAAGCATTTTATACAAAAAAATGCAGGCTGAAAATCCTACCCTAAAAGCTTAGTAATTTTCACTGGCTTCCCAATTCACACAGAATCACACAAAATCACAGAGAATGGTTTAGGTTGGAAGGGAGCTCTGGAGATTATCTGGTCCAACTCCACTGCTCAAGCAGGGACACATACAGCAGGTTGCCCAGGATCCTTGGCTGCATAAAAAGAAGAGTGGCCAGCAGGTTGAGGGAGGGGATTCTCCCCCTCTCCTCTGCCCTTGTGAGACCCCACCTGGAGTACTGTATCCAGCTCTGAGGCCCCCAGCACAAGAGAGACATGGACTTGTTGGAGTGGGTCCAGAGGAGGGCTACAAAAATGATCAGAGGGATGAAACACCTCTTCTATGAAGACAGGCTGAGAGACCTGGGGTTGTTTAGCCTAGAGAAGAGAAGGCTCCGGGGATACCTTATTACAGCCTTTCAATATTTAAAGTGGGCCTATAAGAAAGATGGAGAGAGACTTTTTACAAAGGCGTATAGTGGTAGGACAAGGCATAATGGTCTTGCTCTGGTTTCAGCTAGGATAGAGTTAATTTTCGTCACGGTGGCTGGTATGTGCCATGTTTTGGATTTAGGAGAAAAATAATGTTGATAACACACTGATGTTTTAGTTGTTGAAGAGCAGTGCTTACACAGAGGCAAGGGCTTTTCAGCTTCTTATGCCAGCGAGAAGGCTGGGGGTGCACAAGAAGCTGGGTGGGGACAGAGCCAGGACAGCTGACCCAAACTGGACAAAGGGATATTCCATGCCATATGACATCATGCTGAACAATAAAAATGGGGAAGGTTGGGCGGGGGAGGGACCTCTGCTCAGGGAGGGACTGAGCATTGGTCGGCAGATGGTGAGCAATATCTAAAGCCAGGTTTTGCCACTTTGTATATAGTATGTGCTCATATTACACCGACAATGAACGTAAAACGGTATTTGTACTCAGTATAGCCATCATTTTTGCACTTCAGGAACCTTACTATGGAAGCTATTAACAAGCACACCCTTTACTCCAGACAAGTTAAAATAGCTTTGGAAAACTTTGAATATTCTGGAGATGTTGAAACTAGCATGATCTATGTTTCCTACGTGTTTCAACTTTTGTCTATGGTTATGGTATATCTATTTAAAAATACCAACCAGAGATTTTCCCTGAGGCAGGATGGTTATGGGTGGCAAGGTGTGTGGGAGGATATAGGCAGGTATCTATCATGATTGCCACTTCCAATGGTTTTGGAATTCACCCCTGAACAAGTACAGAATCCTGAAAAACTCATAGAATGTTTTAAAAATGTATGCTCATATCCTGGCAATGCCGGAGATTTACAGCTTGCCGCACTGTGCTGGGGTCTTTGCCTGTGCCTATCAAACACTCTTCAATGCTATTCAGCACCTTCAAGAGGAAGAATATGCCTCTGGATCTGTTCCAAGCCTCGCAACAGGCCACTCCAACCCCTGTGACAGGTCCTGTGGCTGAACCAGAGAACCAACCCGTGCTGGTATCTGCCACCCCTATACACAAGACGAAACAAAGGATGCGAAAGTCAGCTCATTTAGCAAGGGAAGAAACTCCTACTAAGAAGGGGACAGAGGAAGAAGAGGATGAGGCAGGCTATTCAGAAGCAGGGCCATCACGGGAACAGGAAGAGAAAGAGGCAGATCTCATAAACGTGGCACTAACCACCTGATCCCTATTCCTGGGTGAGCTGTGAGATGTGCAAAAAGATTTCATCCATCATCCACTGAGCACATTGTCACCTGGCTGCTCTGATGCTGAGATAATGGGGCCAGTAGCCTGGAATTAGAGGACAGAGAAGATGAGCAACTGGGATCTCTCGCTAGGGAAGGGGGCACTGATAAAGAGATTGGAAAGGGGGCACAAGTCCTCAGCCTCTGTAAGTGACTCCAGTCAGGCGCGAAGAACAGGTGTCCCTTCAAGGAAGATGTAATATGTCACCCAGGCAAGTGGAACACTATGGAGAGAGGTATCTAGTACCTGCGGGAATTACTTGTGCTGGAGGTGATTTATGATGACCTGGACAACGAACAGCTATCCAAAGATCCAGATGAAGTCCAGTGCACGCGACCCACGTGGAGGAAATTTGTATGGAGTGCACCATCGTTGTACCCTAGCTCATTGGCAGTAATGACATGGAAAGATGGAAAGGACCACACAGTGAATGAATTGGCTGGACAATACTGGCAGTACGAAGAAAGTCTCTTCTTCCCTATGGAACTGCATCTCTGCTGTGGAGAAACTTTCTCAAGCAGTTCATCAACTCAAAGAATGCTTTGGAGAAACTTTCCCAAGAGGTCCACCAACTTAAAGAGAATATATCTTCCTCCCCACATGTACGAAACAGTATCTCAGCTATTAGAAATGAGAGTCCCTCTGCTCAAGAAATGGGATATAGTGGGTACACACCCCGTGCCACCCTGTGGTTTTACCTACGTGACCATGGAGAGGACATGAGGAAGCAGGATGGAAAATCTACCTTGACCATAGAGGCACGGGCACATGAGTTGTAAGGAAAAAGAATTGCAAAAGGGGGTTCTTCTGGGAAAACTACTGATCCAGTTTCCAGTGAGCAGTCCCCCAGACAGAGTAATGAATGCTATGACCAGGACTGGAGGGGCCCTGCCTCCAGACAGGTAGAGGAAAAGGACTTTATTGGACTCTGTGGATTTGATGGCCTGGCACGTCAGACCCACAGAAGTATAAGGCTCTAGGGGACACAGGTGCACAGTATACCCTAATGACATCAAGCTATAAAGGGACAGAACTCATCTGTATCTCTGGAGTGACAGGGGGATCCCAACAGCTAACTGTATTGGAGGCCGAAGTGAGTCTAACTGGGAATGAGTGGCAAAAGCATCCCATTGTGACTGGCCCAGAGGCTCTGTGCATCCTAGGCATAGACCACCTAAGGAGAGGGTACTTTGAGGACCCAAAAGGGTACAGGTGGGCTTTTGGTATAGTTGCCTTGGAGACGGAAGAAATTAAAAAGGTGTCTAACTTGCCCAGTCTCTCAGAGGACCCTTCTGTTGAGGGCTTGCTCAGGGTTAAAGAAAAACAGGTGCCAATCCGTTACCACAACGGTGTACCAGCAGCAACATCGCACCAACCGAGACTCCCTGATTCCCATCCATAAGCTGATTCGTTGACTGGAGAGCCAAGGAGTGACCACCAAAACTCGCTTACCCTTTCATAGTCCCATATGGCCAGAGCAGAAGTCTATTGGAGAGTGGAGGCTAACAGTGGATTATTGTGGCCTAAATGAAGTCACACCACTGCTGAGTGCTGCAGTGCCAGACATGCTGGAACTTCAATAAAACTGGAATCAAAGGCAGCCAAGTGGTACGCCACAACTGATATCGCTAATGCATTTTTCTCCATCCCTTTAGCAGCAGAGTGGAGGCCACAGTTTGCTTTTACTTGGAGGGGCATCCAGTACATGTGGAATCGACTGCCTTGGGGTGGAAACACATCCCTACCGTTTGCCATGGACTGATCCAGTGTGCACTGGAACAGGGGGAAGCTCCTGAACGCCTGCAGTACATTGATGACGTCCTCGTGTGGGGCAACACAGCAGAAGAAGTTTTTGAGAAAGGGAAGAAAATAGTCCAAATCCTTCTGAAAGCCAGTTTTGCCATAAAACAAAGTAAGGTCAAAGGACCCGCACATGAGATACATTTTTCAGGAATAAAATGGCAAGATAGATGGTCATCGTCAGATCCCAGTGGATGTGATCAACGAAATAACATTTATGTCTCCACTAACTAGCAAAAAGAAACACAAGCTTTCTTAGGCATTGTGGGTTTTTGGAGAATGCACATTCCAAATTACAGTCTGATTGTAAGCCCACTCTATCAAGTGACCCGTAAGAAGAATGATATCAAATGGGGCCCTAAGCAATGATATGCCTTTGAACTAATTAAATGGGAGATAGTTCATGCAGTAGCCCTTAGGCAGTCCATGCAGGACGAGGTAAAAAATGTGCTCTACACCACAGCTGGGGAGAATGGCCCCACCTGGAGCCTCTGGCAGAAAACATCAGGGGAGAGTCAAGGTCAACCCCCAGGGTTTTGGAGTCAGGGATACAGAGGATCTGAGACCTGCTATACTCCAACTGAAAAAGAGATATTGGCAGCATATGAAGGGGTTCGAGCTGCTTCAGAAGTGGCTGGTACTGAAGCATAGCTCCTCTTGGCACCTCGACTGCCGGTGCTGGGCTGGATGTTCAACTGATGCTACGTGGAGGAAGTAGGTTGCACTGATCACACAAGAAGCTCGAATAGGAAACTCCAGTCGCCCAGGAATTTTGGAAGTGATCACGGACTGGCCAGAAGGCAAAGATTTTGGAATATCACCAGAGGAGGAGGTGACACGTGCTGAAGAGGCCCCGCTGTATAACAAGATACCAGAAAATGAGAAGCAATGTGCCCTCTTCACTGATGGGTCCTGCCGTATTGTGGGAAAGCATTGGAAGTGGAAGGCTGCTGTATGGAGTCCTACATGACAAGTTGCGGAAACTGCTGAAGGAGAAGGTGAATCGAGCCAATTTGCAGAAGTGAAGGCCATCCTGCTGGCTTTAGAAGTTGCTGAATGGGAAAAGTGGCCAGTGCTCTATCTCTATAGTGATTCATGGATGGTAGCAAATGCCCTGTGGGGGTGGTTACAGCAATGGAAGCAGAGCAACTGGCAGCGCAGGGGCAAGCCCATCCGGGCTGCTGCACTGTGGCAAGAAATTGCCGCCCGGGTAGAAAACCTAGTTGTAAAAGTATTCTATGTAGATGCTCATGTACCTGAGAGTCAGGCCACTGGAGAACATCAAAACAACCAGCAGGTGGATCAGGCTGCTAAGATTGAAATGGCTGAGGTGGATCTGGACTGGCAACATAAGGGTGAATTATTTATGGCTTGGTGAGCCCATGACACCTCAGGCCATCAAGGCAGAGATGCAACATACAGATGGGCTCGTGATCGATGGGTGGACCTGGCCATGGGCACCATTGCACAGGTTATCTATGAATGCGAAACATGTGCTGCAAACAGACAAGCCAAGCGTTTAAAGCCTCCCTGGTATGGAAGATGATGGCTGAAATATAAATACGGGGAGGCCTGGCAGACTGATTATATCATACTCCCACAAACCTGCCAAGGCAAGCACCATGTGCTTACAGTGGTGGAAGCAACCACCGGATGGCTGGAAACATATCCCGCGCCCCATGCCACCACCCAGAACACTATCCTGGGCCTTGAGAAGCAAGTCCTATGGCATCATGGCACCCCAGAAAGAATTGAGTCAGACAATGGGACTTATTTCCGAAACAACCTTATAGATACCTGGGCCAAAGAGCATGACACTGAATAGGTATGTCACATCCCCTATCATGCACCAGCCTCCGGGAAAATCAAAAGATGCAATGGGCTGAGACATTCAAACATTGGGATGCGCATTTAGCAAAGGCCACCTGGTTAGTCAACACTAGAGGATCTGCCAACTGAGCCGGACCTGCCCAATCAAATCTCATACGTACTGTAGAAGGGGATAAAATCCCTGTAGTGCACATAAAGAACATGCTGTGGAAGACAGTCTGGGTTATTCCTGCCTCGAGCAAAGGCAAACCTGTCTGTGGGATTGCTTTTGCTCATGGACCTGGGTGCACTTGGTGGGTAATGCAGAAGGATGGGGAGGTCCGGTGTGTACCTCAAGGGGATTTGATGTTGAGAAAGAATAGCCCACGATTTGAATTGTATTATGTTAATTGCTGTATAATACTGCATGTAATCACTACTATGGTTGCTATATGTCCCATCAGCAGTATTACAGTAAGAGTCACCCAGATTAATGAAGAATGTATTTTGATGGAACTGAGCGAAGTGCAGCAGTGATAGAACCAGACAAGCGCAGCGGTGATGGAGCCAGAGCTGGCCTCAGCATGCAACAATTCAACACCACACCCCATCTCTCTTGCCCTGAAGGATTGTTATGACAGATGGAACCCGGAGTCATGGACTAAACGAACTCCATAGACATTTTAGAGTGACGGCCCATATACTAAGGGAATGATATCTGTGTGTGCATATATCAAAAGACAGAAAAGTGGTGATTAATTGGGATGCATTGGAAAGTGGGACCCGAGCATGATGTAAAGGGTATGGAATAACGGGTGGATCTTGTCCTGGTTTCGGTTGGGATAGAATTCATTTTCTTCATAGCCACTGGTATGTGCCATGTTTTGGATTTAGGAGAAAAATAATGTTGATAACACACCGATGTTTTAGTTGTTGAAGAGCAGTGCTTACACAGAGGCAAGGGCTTTTCAGCTTCTTATGCCAGCGAGAAGGCTGGGGGTGCACAAGAAGCTGGGTGGGGACAGAGCCAGGACAGCTGACCCAAACTGGCCAAAAGGGATATTCCATACCATATGGTGTCATACTGAACGATAAAAACTGGGAAGGTTGGGTGGGGGGGAGATCTCTGCTCGGGGAGTTACTGGGCATTGGTCGGCAGGTGGTGAGCAATTACATTTTGCATCACCTGTTGTATATACATTTATGTATAGTAGTAGTAGTAGTCTCAGGATTATTTTCTCTTCCTTTTCTGTTCTATGTAACTGTCTTTATCTCAACCCACAAGTTTTGTGATTTTTATTTTCAATTCTCTCCCCTATCCCAGTGGGGGGGGGGGGGGGGGGGAGGGGGGGGGGGAGTGAGTGTATGGCTGTTTGGTGCTTAGCTGCCTGCCAGGTTAAACCACAACAGGTTTTAAACTAAAAAAGGGTAGATTTAGATTAGATATAAGGATGAAATTCTTTACTATGAGGGTGGTGAGGCACTGGAACAGGCTGCCCAGAGAAGTTGTGGATGCCACATCCCTGGAAGTGTTCAAGGCCAGGTTGGATGGGGCTTTGAGCAACCTAGCCTAGTGTGGGAGGTGTCCCTGCCCATGGTGGGGCGGGGGGGGGTGGGGGGGGTGGGGGGGGTGGGGTGTCCAGCCTTCCCATGTCTAGGAGGCTTTTGAATATCCTCAAGGAGAGAGACTCCACAACCTCTCTGTGTAACCTGTTCCAGTGTTCTGCCACCTGCACATAAAATGGGATTATATTATATATATATTGCATTTGTTGATGTAACTGATCTTATTGATTTCCCATCTGTGGAAACAAATGGTAATTTAGTAATTTGCTAAAGTAAAAAAGCCTATTAAATATCTTATTGCAATAATTGTACACTTAGTTTTGAGTTCATACATTGATATTTTGAAGATCCACATTCTTTGGCCTAGCCTTGCTGTTACTGAAATCATTGGGAACCTTAGGCTATAGTTCACGTTTTTGAATTTTTCCTTCCACGTTCTCCCTGGTTGACAATATATTCCCCCACTTGGCCCCATACTAGTGTATCTCTTAGAAACATTTGTGAGCAATAGTAAACGTACATGTTGGCTATAGTTGAAAGTCTTGTAAATTTCAAATAAATATATGCTGCTGAGTCTAGGAAACCCTTACATTCATGACAATACAAAAACTATTCAACTGATAAAAACAAAAAAACATTTAATAGTATTAACCTCTTATATTCTGCTTTATCCTGTCATATTCTTTGATATCTTAGCTTTTTTTTTATATACAGATACAATATATGTGTGAAATCATTTTAATCTGCTACCTGCCAAGAATAACTTAATATCTCCTTTTGTTTAAAAAAAAAAGCTAGCTGGTTTGTTAACAATTTTTTTTTGCAACATTAAAATATATTAAATATGAAAGACATTCCTCTTTGGGCATTATGACCTTCTAGACTTTATATATTTACATCATTCTTAAATCTTTTCTAATTGAGCTGTAGTTGGCACCATTCACAATGGTTTTCTTCTGTTATGTTGTCATGGAAACAGATACATCTCGAATACTTCCAGAGTTTGGAGAAGTTGAAATATCTTCTCTACCAGATGGTACTGCTCTTGAAGACATAAAATCATTGCAAAGTCTTTATCGAGAGCACTGTGAGGTAAGGGAAAAAAGGCATTCACATAAATCATTCTTCATTGAAAATTCATGTCTTCTAGTGAGAATCAGTACAACTGGATGACTGACACAAAACATACTACAGGCAGGCTATTGATATCTGATGTGCTAACCAAATAGTTTGCTTATTTCATTAAAAATGAAATTGGAAAAACGATTTCTCTGAAATTTCTCTTTACCAGGAAAGAAAAAAATGTGTAATAGAATACTGAGACTGGAATATAATAATGCATATATTTGGAGATTTTTAGATAAATTACACTTTAGATATATGCAGAGCTTTGCTTTTGTTTATAGGGGTTGAAATCAGATTAAATTATTGTTTCTAGCATTTATGTTAAAAACAAGCTCGCTATTTTCTTCAAGTTTTAAAGAAACAAGTTGTTTAAGGTTGTTAACATTTCATATTAAATAATGTCTTAAAATTATTGTTGAAGGTGCCTGAAAAAATTTAATGAAGTAAAAAAATTAATGAAATAGCAATTTTCCTACGTGTTTTTAATAGTGTTAAAAGTTCTGTTTAGGTGAAGTCACCTGATATGTTTCCTTAAGCTCTTTTCTGGAGAATTCTTTCTATTTTCACTTGGACTGATCTGAGTCTGTGCACACTAGTAAAATTCATCGCTAAAAAGCTATTAAAATACATTGTTTATTTATAAATCTAATTTTTTATCACTTTTTCTGAAAAATGACTAAGGGGAGGGGAGAGCTATACCACTGGAAGGAGCTGGAGGAGAAAAATGGCAGAAGACTATCTGCACTTGTTTTATATTGTTTTAGGCAATAGTGGATGTTGTTGTGAATCTTCAGTTTAGCCTGATAGAAAAATTGTGGCAAACTTTCTGGCGCTATTCTCCTTCTGCTCCAGCTGATGGCACTGGTATTATTGAAGCAAGGTCAGTATATGTCTCTCTTAAATAAATAATAATTTATTATTATATTGTTTACTATTATTTATAATTTAATAAACAGCCCTGTTTAATAGAGGGTACTTTAGGAGAACATGATGATGGAAACGTGGATGATGTTAGAGGATACATTTCAGCAAGTGTTGGCTGGGGGGGGTTGGAACACTGAAACCACCGCCGCCGCCACCGCCGCCGCCCCCCCCCCCCCCCCCCCCAAAAAAAAAATAATGGACAGGAAAAAGTAGATGTTAGTAAGATAAGGAAAAGAACAAAGACATGAGGCCATCGTTGACAGTAAAAATACCCCTGATCAGAAGAAACTAAACTATTCTATTCTATTCTAAATGATGTCAGCAAGACAAACCTCACTTAGCTTCCTGACTCTTCCAAAACTAGTTGTTTTATTCATGTTTCCAGATCTCATGATTTACTAACCAAGGCCAGTAAATGTCTCTCTTTACTCTATCATCATAATATAACAGCAGGTGTCAAATCAAAGCCTTGAAATGACTGTATACATCTTCCATTTTTTCCTTTGTTTGGATGACTATAGTCAAAGTATCTTTACACAGTATACTGTCCCGTTCTTTTAAATTCCAAGGACCATTTTTATGCTACCTCTGCATAATTTATGGGCTGGAGCTGAACTTTGGAGGCCATTTTTCCCCAGTTTCATATGAACAAGGTAAAGAGGTTCAATTGGATGTAACTGAGACTTTTATAAAGTTTTTATTAAATAAGCAAAGTCCATTGTACTTATCTGTATGTAAATGCATTTTCACTTATTAATTTGTTACTTTTATTCACGCCAGCAACCTGACTGAAATAGAAAGTCGACTTCCAAAAGGAAAACTGATTGCTCTGTGCAAAAATGAGTCTATTCTGAAATGGATTTGTAATTGTGACCATGTGATGTACCAGGCTTTGGTGGAGATTCTCATTCCTGATGTCCTTAGACCTATTCCTAGTAAGTTAAACACAGATAACACCTCATAAGAATTTTGGTTTGGTTTGTTTTATGTGGTGGTGTTTTTGTGCATCACGTGAAACTTTTGGGAATGATTTCGAAGGATATAAATGTAGCATGTGTCATCTTTCCTTAATTCTGTTGAGTAGGAAGGTGTACTGGAGTTGATGTAAGCACTGTATTTAAAGAAAAGGAGACTGGATATTTCACTGCATTTAGGGAACTCTCCAGAAGTTTTTGGAATATATTTCCCTATGAAAGATGCTTTTGTCACTGCAAAGTCTAAGTTTTTATTAATTTTAAGATAAAAATGGGTTCCTTTACACACTGGCACTAGTCTACCTGACAGATGAGAATGCACTATGGTCCTGAGTCTGAGTCCACTAATGTCAGACAGTCTTTCCACTGACTTCAGTAGACCTTAGCATTACATATAAAAAAACTTTCCCAGACCAGACTTTCCCTCTGGCCTCAGGGTCCTGGGGTTCCTGAAAGCAGTCCTTACCAGTAAAGACTGAGGTGAAGAAGGCATTCAGTACCTCATCCTTTCCCATGTCCTTGGTCTTCAGGATCCCTGCTCCATTCAGCAGCAGGCCCACATTTTCCCTGGTCTTCATTTTGCTGCTGATGTACCCGTAGAAGCTCTTAATGTTGCCCTTCATATCCCTCGCCAGTTTCAACTCCAGGTGGGCTTTGGTTTTCCTAACCCCATCTCTGTACTCTCAGACAGTGTCTCTGTATTCCTCCTGGGTCGCTTGCCCCTTTTTCCGGCTCCCATATGCTTCCTTTTTATGTTTGAGTTTAGTCAGGAGCTCCTTGTTCATCCACACAGGCTTCCTGCCACCTTTGCTCGATTTCCTGCTCACTGGGATGGACCATTCTTGAGCATGGAGGAGGTGATTCTTGAATATCCCTGGACCCTCCTCTGCTCTCCAGGACTCTCCCCCGTGGGATTCTTCCAAACAGGTCCCTGCACAGGCCAAAGTCTGCTCTCCTGAAATTTAGAGTTGTGATCCTCCATTTGCATTGCTCCCTCCTCTCAGGATTCTCAGCTCCACCATCTCACGGTCAATGCAGCCCAGGCTGCTCACAACCTTCCAGGATGCTCCAACCACAGTTCTTCCTTGTTTGTAAGAATTGCATCCAGCAGAGTGTCTCCCCTTCAGCCCTGTTTTTCTGATTACAAGCTCTCTCTTTTCCATAACACCCTGCACCCGTTCCTTGTCAACCCATTCCACCACTTCCTCATTTGATTGTGGGCCTTCCTTGTCATTTCTAGTTTAAAGCTCTCCTCACCAGGTTGGCCAGCCTGCTGGTAAAGATGCTTTTGCCCCACTTGGTCAGGTGGATCCCATCTCTTTAGCAGTCTTTGATTCTTAAAGAGACATCCCCACGGTCATAAAAAACAAATCCCTATTGTCATCACCAGCTGGGCAACCAACTGTTGACCCACAGGATCCTCCCATTCCTCCTCAAACCCTTCCTTCTCACTGGAAGGATCAAGGAGGATATTGCCTGAGCCCCCCATGACCTTGTTCCATTGCCTCCAGGTGCATGTAGTCACACTGGCTATGACTCCAGGTCTCCCCTGGCAGTATTGTCGGTGACGATTCATAAGGGGTAATAGTCCGAGGGCCGGACAAACCTCTGCAATATCTCTACAACATCCCAGATCCAAGCCCCCAGAAAATAGTAAACCTCTCAACACAGCAGGTCAGGTCAGCACATGTGGTCCCCCATCCCCTACAGCACAGAGTTTCCCGTTGTTATCACTTGCCACTTCCTTCTGGTACTGCTGCATGGCTCAGGCTTAGTTAGCTTGGATGCTTCACTGGACAGAGTTCCCAGACCCTCATCTGCTCTGAAGGTGCCAAACCTGTTCTTTAGTTGGAGATATGCAGGTGGAGCGGGAGCCTTCTTCCTGTTGTCAGAAGTCACAAGCTTCCAGTCTTCGCCATTTCCAACCCTTTAGGTTGGAAATTAGGAGAAATTTCTTCTCAGAAAGAGTAGTTAATAGTAGTTAGTCCCCTTAATGATTCTATGATTCTAACTCAATAAGCACAGACCACCCAATCCTCCTTCAATACAGCTGGGGGTTCAGGCTGCGGGGTCTTGGAGATGAACCGTTCAATCTCTTTCTTATCACCTCTGGCACTACACAATCTGCTGACCTCCTCCCGCACCTCCTCGGCAGCACAGATCCTGTACTGCTGCACACCTTCTGCAGGGAAGGAGACTGTCTCCCTCTGCCCCAGCCTCAGTGAGAGACCCCAGGCACTCCTTGTACCCTGAGAGCTGCATCCTCCCTTGGGAGTTTGGTCTGGATTGAGGCCTCTGATATTGTAGGGATAGTTGCTCCAACAGCTGGAGGTGGTGCCCTGCAATGCATTAACAGCATTGCTTAGGACATGGATGCAATTCTCTGCAAAGTTTCTGGCCCCCTTCTGTGTAACCTGCTGAGCAAAGTGCTGCATCTGTTGGCTGCCTCCGCTAGCAATGTTGTAAGAAGCAACTCAGGAAAATATTTGCAAGCATTACTTTGTAGAAGGTATTATCAAGCAAGGAAATAAAGGCTAGTGTTACCACATGATGAAGACTGAAATAACTACAGAAAAGATGCACAGTAAATAAAACATCTACGTTTATTGCTTATATGTAAGTTTGCAGAAAAAAGTAATAACTGCAGACTCTTGCTTGTGTATCAACACTAAAACCTTCTTGATTATTTATGTTTGCAGTAGAAATTAAAATGTAGAAGACCTCACCCTTGCAGGTCACTGAATTTAGTGATTAGAATCGAAATATCATAACATGATTAGAATCAAAATAACATAACATATGCTTTGTGCCACTAACTGGTTAAAAATAGCAAAGTAAAAGTCATATAAACTCTATCTAGCTTTTAAAATTTTTAAGCAAAGCTTAGAAAGTTAACTAGACTAAGCCTCCTAGAAGGCTTAACTATATCCAAGCATCAAAATTAAATATGTATCTCATTTCACTAAAAACAGTAAAGAAATTACATAATTGCTTTCTATAAAGAATGACTTCTGTCTTCCAGTAGATCCTCATAGAGAAGCTGTTAAAAGTATGGGCTGGATGAGCAGACAGTGAGGTGGACTGAAAACTGGCTGAACTGCCAGGCCCAGAGGGTGGTGGTCAGTGGCATGAAGTCTAGTTGGCTGAGGGAGTTGGGACTGTGTAGCACAGAGAAAAGAAGGCTCGGGAGAAGTCTCATACGTAAAAAATATCTCAGGGTATAAAGACAGAACCAGGCTCTTTTGTCCAGTGAAATATCAAGAAGCAATAAGCACAAACTGAAACAAAGGAGGTTCTGTCTGAACATTAGGAAACACTTCTTTACTGTGAGGATGACCGGAACAGGTTGCCCAGAGAAGTTGTGGAGTCTCCCTCCTTGAAGATCTTCAAAAGCCGCCTAGACATGGTCCTGGGCAAGCTGCCCTAGGTGGCCCTGCTTGAACAGGGGGGTTGAACGAGATGATCTCCAGAGGTCCCTTCAAACCTCAACCCTTCTGTGATTATGTGATTCTGTAATAAAGATTCAAGTTATAGAGAGAGATGTGTATAAAAGTCCTAATTCAGCAAAATCATATCAGCCAATTCTTAATTTAGTAGGGATGAACTTTGAGCAAGTACTCAAAGACAAGCAGTTAAATGTATTTTAAGAGCCCAATGCTTAAATATTTTGCTGAATCAGTTTTTTTGTTGTTGTTGTTGTTGGGGGTTTTGAGGGGAGGTGCTTAAGAAAAAAAAAGAAAAAGCAAATGTACTCCAAGAGGTATATTAGAATATAAGTAGAAGTAATAGTAATGCAGTTATGAAAAATTATGAATCATAGAATCACAAAATGATTTGGGTCGGAAGGGACCTTAAAGATCATCTAATTCCAGCCCCCCCCCCACACACACACCCCGCCCTGGGCAGGGAAACTCCCACTAGACCAGGTTGCACAAAGCCCCATCCAACCTGGCCTTGAACTCTTCCAGGGATGGGGCATCCACAACCTCTCTGGGCAACCTCTTCCAGTGCCTCACCACCCTCAGAGTAAAGAACTTCTTCCTAATGTCTAATCTAAATCTACCCTTTTTTAGTTTAGAGCCATTCCCCCTTGTCCTATCGCTCCACTCCCTGACAAAGAGTCCCTCCCCAGCTTTCCTGTAGGCCTCCCCTTGGGTACAGGAATGTCGCTATAAGGTCTCCCCGGAGCCTTCTCTTCTCCAGGCTGAACAACCCCAACTCCTTCAGCCTGTCTTCATAGGAGAGGTGCTCCAGCCCCTTGGTCATCTTCGTGGCCCTCCTCTGGACTCATTTTAACAGGTCCACGTACTTCTTATATTGGGGGCCCCAGAGCTGGACACGGTACTCCAGGTGGGGTCTTACGAGAGCAGAGTAGAGGGGGAGAATCACCTCCCTCGACCTGCTGGCCACGCTTCTTTTGATGCAGCCCAGGATACAATTGGCTTTCTGGGCTGCAAGCACACACTGCCGGCTCATGTTGAGCTTCTCATCCACCAACACCCCCAGGTCCTTCTCTTCAGGGCTGCTTTCAGTCCATTCTCTGCCCAGCCTGTATTTGTGCTTGGGATTGCCCCGGCCCAGATGCAGTACCTTGCACTTGGCCTTGTTGAACTTCACGAGGTTTGCACAGGCCCACCTCTCAAGCCTGTCCAGGTCCCTCTGGATGGCATCCCTTCCCTCCAACTGATCTCCACCTGGACACTGAGTCGTTGACCATCCAGCCAATTCCTTACCCACCGAATGGTCCAATCCGTCAAAAACAACCGCTCTCTCATTCCCCCTCCTTAGATGAGGAGGGGAAGAAGTAAAGGAAAGAACAACTCACGGGTTGAGACAAGGATGATTTAATTAAAGGGAAAAAAATAATTATTAAGGAAAGAGTATTATTAATTAAACAATTTAACTAAACAATTTAACTAAACAATTAACAATTAACAATTTAACTAAAGGGGAAAAAGGAAAGGGGAAAAGGGAGGGGGAAAGGGAAAACTAAGCGAAACAAGCAAAGGCTATGTGGAAGTGCAGAGGAAAGAAATTACTCTCTACTTCCCACAAATGAGCGATGCTTGACCACCTCCTTGAAGCGTTTTAATCAATTCTACTGTTATCTCAACCCTTCGAGCCCCACGTTGGGCGCCAAAAAGGACCGTAGTGGTTTTACCGTGCTGGGCAGCTGAACACCACAACCGCTCTCTCACTCCCCCTCCTTAGATGAGGAGGGGAAGAAGTAAAGGAAAGAACAACTCATGAGTTGAGATAAGGATGATTTAATTAAAGGGAAAAAAATAATTATTAAGGAAAGATTATTATTAACTAAACAATTTAACTAAACAATTAACAATTTAACTAAAGGGGAAAAAGGAAAGGGGAAAAGGGAGGGGGAAAGGGAAAACTAAGTGAAACAAGCAAAGGCTATGTGGAAGTGCAGAGGAAAGAAATTACTCTCTACTTCCCACAAATGAGCGATGCTTGACCATGTCCTTGAAGCAGGGTCTCAACGCACGTAGCCGGTGTTCGGGAGGAGGACAGACATTTTCACAACGAGAGCCCACCCCTCCCCTCTTCCTCCTTTTTCCACCTTTTATTGCTGAGTGTGACATCGTATGGTATGGAATATCCCTTTGGTTGGTTTAGGTCAGCTGCCCTGGTGATGTTTCTTTTCTCACATCTTTCCCCACCCCTAGGGGAATTAGGGAGAGTCCTGATGCTGTGCCAGCACTGCTCAGCAGCAGACACAACACTGGTGTGATACCATTGCTGTTCTAGCTACGAGTGCAGAGCACAGCACTGTATGGGCTGCTGCAGGGAAAGTTAACATCCCAGCCCGACCCAGTACAGGGAGCTAGGGTTGTTTATACTGGAGAAGAGGAGGCTCAGGGGAGACGTTATCGCTCTCTACAACTACCTGAAAGAAAGTTGTGGGGAGCTGGGGGTCGGCCTCTTCTCGCAGATAACTAGTTGTTGTGGTTTAACCCGGCTGGCAGCTAAACACCACACAGCCGTTCGCTCACCCTCCCCCCTCCCTCTCTGGGATGGGGGAGAAAAACAGGAAAGTGAAGCCGGTGAGTTGAGATAAAGACAGTTTATTAAGACAGGAATATAATAATAACAATAATAATAATAATAGTGATAATGATAATAGTATTAACAATAATAATGTGTAAGAAAACAAGTGATGCACAATGCAATTGCTCACCACCCGCTGACCGATGCCCAGCCTATTCCCGAGCAGCCGGCCCCCCCACCCCGGCCAGCCACCCCTATATATTGCTTAGCATGACGTCAGATGGTATGGAATACCCCTTTGGCCAGTTTGGGTCAGCTGTCCTGGGTCTGTCCCCTCCCAGCTCCTGCTGCACCCCCAGCCTGCTCTCTGGCAGGACAGAGCGAGAAGCCGAAAAGTCCTTGGCCTGGTGTAAACACTGCTCTGCAACAATTAAAACATCAGCATGTTATCAGCGCTCTTCTCATCCTAATCCAAAACATAGCACCCTACCAGCTACTATGAGCTACTTAACTCTGTCCTAACTGGAACCAGGACAGATATCCACCCCTTATTCCATACCATTTATGTCATGCTCAGGTTACACTCTGTCCAATACATTCTAATTAATCACCATTTTCATCTATGATATATAGCAATCATGGTAGTGATGACATACAGTATTATATAATAATTAACATACTACAATTCAACTCATGGGCTATTCTCACCCAGTATCAAATCCCCTTGAGGTACACACCGGACTTCCCCATTCTTTTGCATTACCCACCAAGTGCATCCAGGTCCCTGAGCAAAAGCAATTCCACGAATGGGTTTGCCTTTTCCTGAGGCAGGAGTAGCCCAGACTGTTTTACCCAGCATGTTTCTTACGTGCACTACAGGAACTTTATCCCCTTCTACAGTGCGTAACAGGTTTGATTGGGCAGGTCCAGCTCGGTTGGCAGATCCCCTGGTATTGACTAACCAGGTGGCCTTTGCCAAATGTGTATCCCAATTTTTGAATGTCCCAGCACCCATTGCTTTCAGTGTAGTCTTCAACAGTCCATTGTATCGTTCAACTTTTCCAGATGCTGGTGCATGATAGGGGATGTGATACACCCACTCAATACCATGTTCTTTGGCCCAAGTGTCTATAAGGTTGTTTCGGAAATGAGTCCCGTTGTCTGACTCAATTCTCTCTGGGGTGCCATGTCGCCATAGGACTTGCTTTTCAAGGCCCAGGATAGTGTTCCGGGCGGTGGCATGGGGCACCGGATATGTTTCCAGCCATCCGGTGGTTGCTTCCACCATTGTAAGTACGTGGCGCTTGCCGTTGCGGGTTTGAGGGAGTGTGATGTAATCAATCTGCCAGGCCTCTCCATATTTATATTTCAGCCATCGTCCTCCATACCAAAGAGGTTTTGACCGTTTGGCTTGCTTGATTGCAGCACATGTTTCACAGTCATGAATAACCTGTGCTATAGTGTCCATGGTCAGGTCCACCCCTCGATCACGAGCCCATCTGTAGGTTGCATCTCTACCTTGATGGCCTGAGGTGTCATGGGCCCATCGGGCTATAAATAATTCACCTTTATGTTGCCAGTCCAGGTCCACCTGAGCCACTTCATTCACTGGGGGATTCTCCTCCGCTTTCCAGGCTATTATTGCCAATGAGCTGGCATATGATGATGGTGCACTCCGTACAAACTTCCGCCACATAGGTGGTATACGCTGGACTGCATCTGGATCTGCGGATGTTTGTGCGTCGTCTAGGTCCTTATAAATTACTTCCCGTACGGCCAATTCCCTCAGGTACTGAATTCCCTTCTCCATGGTGGTCCATTTGCCTGGTAGACATACAAGTTCTTCCTTGAAGGGATACCTTTCCTGCACAGCTGACAGGAGACGCCTCCAGAGGCTGCGAGATCGTGCTCCATCTCCAATTGCTTTGTCAATGCATGCGTCCCTAGCAAGGGATCCCAGCCGCCTGGCTTCCTTGCCCTCTAATTCCACATAATTGGCTCCAGTGTCCCAGCACCGGAGCAGCCAGGTGACAAGCTACTCACCTATACAGCGACCAAAATCTTTTCGCACATCTCGTAGCTCACGCTGGTATAGAGTCTGGGTAGTTACTGTTGATTTTTCGACACCCTCATCCTCATCTTCAGTTTCTTGCACCTTTGATGGCTGGTGTAGAGTCCGGGTAGTTACTGTTGATTTTTCAACATCCTCATCCTCATCTTCATCCTCCTGCACCTTTGATGGCCCAGCCTTGTCTTCACTATGCCCAGACTTAGCAGAAGACTGTCTGCGTTGTAAACGACCTGAGCCTCTATACCATTTCTTCACCTTGTCTACAGGGGCAACTTGCACTGCTACAGCTCGTTTCTCTAATCCAGACACAGGGTCTGCCACAGGGGTTGGAATACCCTCTGCGGGGTCAACTTGCACTGCTACAGCTCGTTTCTCTGACCCAGACACAGGGTCTGCCAAAGGGTTGGAATACCCTCTGCGGGGTCAACTTGCACTGCTACAGCTCGTTTCTCTAACCCAGACACAGGGTCTGCCACAGGGGTTGGAATACCCTCTGCGGGGTCAACTTGCACTGCTACAGCTCGTTTCTCTGACCCAGACACAGGAGTGGGAGCAGCTGCAGGAGCTGGAGCTGCTGCAGGGGCTGGAGTGGCTGCGGGAGCTGGAGCTGGAGCGGCTGCAGGGGCTGGAGCGGCTGCAGGAGCTGGAGCGGCTGCGGGACCTGGAGCTGGAGCGGCTGCAGGAGCTGGAGCGGCTGCAGGAGCTGGAACTGGAGTAGCTGCAGGAGCTGGAGCTGGAGCGGCTGCAGGAGCTGGAGCTGGAGCAGCTGCAGGGGCTGGAGCAGCTGCAGGAGCTGGAGCTGGAGCTGGAGCGGCTGCAGGGGCTGGAACTGGAGCGGCTGCAGGAGCTGGAGCGGCTGCAGGAGCTGGAGCGGCTGCAGGAGCTGGAACTGGAGCGGCTGCAGGAGCTGGAGCTGGAACGGCTGCAGGAGCGGGAGCGGCTGCAGGAGCTGGAGCGGCTGCAGGAGCTGGAGCGGCTGCAGGTGCTGGAACTGGAGCGGCTGCAGGAGCTGGAGCTGGAACGGCTGCAGGAGCGGGAGCGGCTGCAGGAGCTGGAGCGGCTGCAGGAGCTGGAGCGGCTGCAGGAACTGGAACTGGAGCGGCTGCAGGAGCTGGAGCTGGAGCGGCTGCAGGAGCTGGAGCGGCTGCAGGAGCTGTCGCTAGGTTGATAGTAGCATCAATTGCAGCTCGATAGGCACAAGCCAGACCCCAGCACGCTACAGTGATTTGTGTCACTTTGGAACTGCCAGAGTCATGACACCTTTTTTTCAAGCATTCTGCCAGCTTTTTAGGATTTTGCAGTTGTTCAGGGGTGAATGTCCAAAACACTGGAGGTGACCACTGCTCTAGAAACCTGCCCATATCCTCCCACACTCCCTGCCACTCCCAACTATCCCGCCTCAAGACAGATCTCCGGATGAGATTCCTAAGTAGTTGTTTAACCCTCAACAAAACCTGAAGCGCATTCAGGAGACATAACAACAAGAGCAGGCTGGTCTGAATATCCCAAGGATATTCAACATCTCGGAGAACCACCGTAACTAGCTCGGGGGATAAGAGGGTGGTGGTGAAGGAGAAAGGGAGAGTGAACAGGTAGGGAAACATGTCTTCCCCTGTCCCCTTCACAGATTGGCTCCCTAACGAAAACAGGCAATAGGTGTAATTGCTAATAGTTTCCGAGATATGGGTTCCAAAGTATAGAGTCGACGTCAGTGCTGAGTACAAATACCAGGTTAAAGTCGTGACCAGATATTTCATCATTTCATAAGCCATTGTTACACCGCACAGTACCATAACAATCTTAAACCAGGGCCCGGAAAGGATAAACAGTGCAACAGGGAGCACATACAGAAAGTAACGCACCATAAAACTCAATTTGGAATACAGGTACAGCAGACTGGAGATTAAGGCAATCAACATCGTGACTAGCAACTATTAAGCAGGTCCAATACTTATACCAATTTTAGTTTAACACACTCTGGTCAGATTTGTCGATATCTCAACCCTTCGTGCCCCACGTTGGGCGCCAAAAGGACTGTTGTGGTTTAACCCGGCTGGCAGCTAAACACCACACAGCCGTTCGCTCACCCTCCCCCCTCCCTCTCTGGGATGGGGGAGAGAAACGGGAAAGTGAAGCCGGTGAGTTGAGATAAAGACAGTTTATTAAGACAGGAATATAATAATAACAATAATAATAATAATAGTGATAATGATAATAGTATTAACAATGTGTAAGAAAACAAGTGATGCACAATGCAATTGCTCACCACCCGCTGACCGATGCCCAGCCTATTCCCGAGCAGCCGGCCCCCCCACCCCGGCCAGCCACCCCTATATATTGTTTAGCATGACGTCAGATGGTATGGAATACCCCTTTGGCCAGTTTGGGTCAGCTGTCCTGGGTCTGTCCCCTCCCAGCTCCTGCTGCACCCCCAGCCTGCTCGCTGGCAGGACAGAGCGAGAAGCCGAAAAGTCCTTGGCCTGGTGTAAACACTGCTCTGCAACAATTAAAACATCAGCATGTTATCAGCGCTCTTCTCATCCTAATCCAAAACATAGCACCCTACCAGCTACTATGAGCTACTTAACTCTGTCCTAACTGGAACCAGGACACTAGTGATAGGACAAGAGGGAATGGCCTCAGGTTGCACCAAGGGAGGTTCATATTGGAAATGAGGAGAAATTTCTTCTGAGGAAGAGTAGTCAGGCATTGGAATGGGTTGCCCAGGAAGGTGGTGGAGTCACCATCCGTGGGGGTGTTTAAGGAAAGGCTGGACTTGGTGCTTAGGGACATGGTTTAGTGGGTGATATTGGTGGTAGGGGGATGGTTGGACCAGATGATCTTGGAGGTCTTTTCCAACCTTAATGATTCTATGAATCTATGTGCCTTAGCATTGTTTCCAGGAGGATCTGTTCCATGACCTTGCCAGGCACAGAGGTGAGACTGACCAGCCTGTAGTTCCACAGGTCTTCCTTTTCTCCCTTTTTAAAAGTGGGGGTTATGTTTCCCCTCTCCTAGTCAGTGGACTGCCACAACTTCTCAAATATGATCGACAGTGGCTTAGCAACTACATCCGCCAGTTCCCTTAGGATCTCTGGATGCATCACATCAGGTCCCATGGACTTGAGAACCTTCCGGTTCCTTAGATGGTCTCGGAATTGGGTCTGTTTATCAGGAAAAATTATTAGTGAAATGTATGATGCAGTTAAACAGCATTGCAAAGAATTATAAAGCAGTCCAGGTTGGAAGGGACCTCAAAGGTCATCAGTGCTAACCTTTTTGTGGGAAAAGGGATCCTAGATGAGATCATATTTATCAGGGACTGTAGAGATAGGACAAGAAGTAATGGCTTAGCTGGTCAAGGGAAGTGATTGTCCCACTCTGCTCTGCACAGGTGTGGCCTCATCTTGTGTACTGTGTGCAGTTTTGGGCGCCACAGTATAGCAAAGATATAAAACTGTTAGAGAATGTCCAAAGGAGGGCTACAAAATGATCAAGGGTCTGGAGGGGAAGATGTATGAGGAGCGGCTGAAGTCACTTGGTTTGTTCAGCCTGGAGAAGAGGAGACTGAGGGGAAAACTCATGGTGGTCTACAGCTTCCTCACAAGGGGGAGCGGAAGGGCAGGCACTGATCTCTTCTCACTGGTGACCAGAGATAGGACCTGAGGAAACGGCTTGAAGCTGTGACAGGGGTGGTTCAGGCTGGATGCGGGGAAAAGGTTTTTCACCAACAGGGTGGTTGGGCACTGGAACAGGCTCCCCAGTGAAGTGGTCATGGCACCGAGCCTGCCAGAGTTCAAGAAGCGTTTGGACAATGCTCTCAGACCCATGGTCTGATTTTTTGGGTGGTCCTTTGGGGACCCAGGAGTTGGACTCGATGATCCTTGTGAGTCCCTTCCAACTCGGGATATTGTATGATTCTACGATGAAATTCTTTACTGTGAGGGTGGTGAGGCACTGGAAGAGGTTGCCCTGAGAAGTTGTGGATGCCACATCCCTGGAAGTGTTCAAGGCCAGGTTGGATGGGGCTTTGAGCAACCTGGTCTAGCGGGAGGTGTCCCTGCCCACGGCGGGGGGGTGGAATTAGATGATCTTTAAGGTCCCTTCCAACCCAGACCATTCTATGATTCTATGATTCTATGATCTATTCTATGATTCTATGATCTATCACACTGTCCAGTTGCATCTTGACAAACTTCAGTGATGGAGAATTTACCACATCCCTGGGGAGACTGTTTCAGTGATTAATTGTTCTCACTGTTAAAAATTCCTTTCTAATATCAAGATGAAACCCAGAATCAGAGAATATCCTGAGTTGGAAAGGACCCACCAGGATCACCGAGTCCAAATCCTGGGTCTGCATAGGACCACCCAAAAATCAGACCATATGTCAGAGAGCTATGTTTTAAGAAGCAACTCAGGAAAATATTTGCAAGCATTACTTTGTAGAAATCCCCCATCATAGGCAGGCCTCTTTTTTTTTTTTTTCTGGATAATTGGAAAAAGTACCAAAAGGTTTTCAGAATTCATCAGAATTTCATGATCACTCTATACTTTACTGTCCTCTAACAACATAGTTTAGCTAAAAAGAGGGAATACTATTTCTTTAGAATTTAGAACTCCTCTTCATTTATAGCTATAGTTCCTCTTTCTTCATTGCTCAAGACTTTTTTTTTCTGAAATCAAGTTGCCACTGAGGTGCTTCTTTCCATATTTATTTTTAAAACAGGTCATCCTGTTATGTGATAATGTGAAAAAGATCACATTATATGTTTTACATAGTATTTTTCTAGAAAAAAAAAGAAAAAAAAAAGATATTTTCCTTAACGAACTGTATATATTTAACCCATTATTTACAGTATTCCCTGTACTTTGACTTTTGGCGGATATTGGGGTGGTTCGAGTCTCCCCTGAGAACCAGAGGCTGCGAACACATGGCTTATTGCAGATACCTGAAGAAGGACTCATCGACTTCTTTCTGATCAGGCAGTCTGTATCAGACACGCACAAGATAACCCACATTCGTCTGCTGTCTAACCCTAACCCCTAAGCTCTCATCTTGCTCATCATCCGTCCTGAGGAGAAGGTCCATGCTTTCCAGTTCCTCTCTCACAAAGAGTCTTCCTGGCTTGTCCTTCCTAAAGAGGCTTCCTAAACCTCTTGCACTGGAGGCAACACTCCAGTGCTGCACAATATTTTTGATCCCTGAGATCATAGCCTTGCAACTGCTCGCAGACCTCTAATTCCTCCTGTTTTGCCCCATGCTGCAAGTTTTATTATATAGGCACTTCAAAGAGGCACCCACTCGTACTTATTTCCCCAAAAGGGCATGAAAGCTTTTCCATAATGCTGTTATCCTGACATTTCCTTATGTGCATATGCTGGAAGTGGGCCCCTTTTAGCCTCATTTTGTTGATTATGAGTTCTCTCCTGTTTACCTAACATTCTTTGCTTTCCTACCCATTCTGTGACTTCCTCACTTGACTGATGGCCATCCCTCCCCCATCATTCCTATTATAAAGTTCTTACCAGGTTGGCCAGCCTGTTGGCAAAGATGCTTTTGCTCTACTTGGTCAGGTGGATACTGCTTCCTAAGCAGTCCTCCATCCTCAAAGAGGAGGTCACAGTAGCACGGAGTGACACGAAGTCTATTTGGAGGCCAGTCCAGGGCCAGGAGTACACACCGGGTCCAATCCTGTTTCAACTTCTTCATTAATGATCTGGACGATTGGACAGAGTGCACCATCAGCATTTTTGCAGACAACACAACACTATGAGAGTGGCTGAGGATCATGCTGCCATCCAGAGGGACCTGGACAGGCTGGAGAAATGGGCTGACAGGAACTCATGCACTTCGACAAGAAGTGCCAAGTCCTGCACCTGGGGAGGAATGACCCCATGCACCAGTACACGCTGGGGGTCACCCAGCTGGAAGGCAGCTCGGAAGAAAAGGCCCAGGGAGTCCTGTTGGACACCAAGTTGAATGTGAACCAGCAATGTGCCCTTGACACTAAAAAGGCTAATGGTATCCTGCGCTGCATTAGGCAAAGTATTGCCAGCAAGTCACAGGAGGTGATCCTTCCCCTCTACTTAGTGCTGGTGTGCCCACACCTGGAGTCCTGTATCCAGTTCTGGGCTCCTCAGTGCAAGAGAGGCATGGACATACCAGAAAGACTCCAGCAAAGATGATTAATGACGATGATTAAGGGACTGGAGCACCTATCCTATGAGGGGAGTCTGAGAGAGTTGGGACTGTTCAGCCTAGAGAAGAGAAGGCTCAGGGAGGATCTTATCAATGTGTATAAATACCTGAAGGGAGGATGCGAATAATCATAGAATGATAGAATATCTCGAGTTGGAAGGGACCCAAAAGGATCATTGAGTCCAACCCCTGGGTCCCCAAAGGACCACCCAAATATCAGACAGTATGTCCGAGAGCATTATCCAAACACTTCTTGAACTCTGGCAGGCTCAGTGCCATGACCACTTCCCTGGGGAGCCTGTTCCAATGCCCGACTACCCTCTCAGTGAAGAACCTTTTCCTAATATACAACCAGCCCTGACACAGCTTCAAGCCGTTTCCTCAGGTCCTATCCCTGGTCACCAGAGAGAAGAGATCAGCACCTGCCCCTCCGCTCCCCCTTGTGAAGAAGCTGTAGACCACCATGAGTTTTCCCCTCAGTCTCCTCTTCTCCAGGCTGAACAATCTAAGTGACCTCAGCCTCTCCTCATACGTCTTGCCCTCTAGACTCTGCACCATCTTCATAGAACTCCTTTGGACACTCTCTAATGGTTTTATGTCCTTCTTATATTGTGGCGCCCAAAACTGTATGCAGTACTCAAGGTGAGGCCGCACCAGCACAGAGTAGGATGGGACAATCACTTCTCTCAACTGGCTAGCAAGGCTGTGCTTGATGCACCCCAGGATATGGTTGGCCCTTTTGGCTGCCAGGGCACACTGTTGACTCATATTCAACTCACCATCAATCAGAAACCCCAGATCTCTTTCTATGGGGCTGTTCTCCAGCCTTTCATCCCCCAGTTTGTATGCATAGCCAGGGTTGCCCTGTTTTTTCAGTAACTCCCAGAATAATCTTCTCCATAATTTTCCAGGTACGGAAGTGAGACTGACAGGCCTGTAATTACCAGGGTCTTCTTTCTTGCCCTTCTTGAAAATCAGAACAACGTTTGCCAGCTTCCATTCAACTGGGGCCTCTCCAGATTCCCAAGACTGTTGAAAAATAATTGAGAGAGGTTTTGCGATGACATCAGACAGCTCTTTGAGTACCCTGGGATGAATCCCATTGGGCCCCAGAGACTTGTATACATCCAGCTGGAGCAGTAAATCCCGCACAGGTTCAGGGTTGGCTGGGATTTTATCGTTCCCATAGTCACGGTCCTCCAACTCAGGGTAACTGGGGTCCCAGGGCCCATCATCAGCATTGAAGACAGAGACGAAGAAGGCATTAAATGTCTCTGCTTTGCCTACGTCCCTATTTGTGAGGCGACCATCCTCATCAAGTAACGGAACGATGTTTTCTCTGGTCCTCCTTTTCCTGTTAACAGTATTTAAAAAAAAATTATTCTCCCCACAGCACTGGCTAGCTTCAACTCTAATTGAGCTTCGGCCACACAAATTTTCTCCCTACAATGGCAAACAGCATGTCTGTAGTTCTCCCATGTTGCCTGACCTCACTTCCGGTGGCCATACGCTTTCTTTTTCCACCTAAGTTCTAGAAGAAGATCCCTGCTCAGCCAAGATGACCTTCTGCCCCACCTGCTTGACTTCCGACATTTTGGAATTGCCTGTTCCTGTGCTTTTAGGAGGCAGTGCTTAAAGACTGACCAGTACTGATGGAGCTCGATGTCTTCAAAAGCAGTTTCCCAGGGGACCTTACTAACTAGTTCCCCGAGCGCTGTGAAGTCTGCTCTCCCCATATCCAGGGTTGAAGTTTTGGTGCAGTTTTCCTCCTATGACTAAAGATTTTCAACTCGACCTCTTCATGCTTACTATGGCCAAGACAGCCACCAATCACCACTTCACCCACGAGACCCTCCCTGTTTACAAGCAACAAGTCTAGGAGGGCTCCTTTCCTAGTCGGCTCGTTCAGTACCAGTACCAAGAAGTTATCATCAACGTGTTTTAGGAATCTCCTGGACCTGTTGGTATCAAGTATATTCCCAGTTGACATCTGGCAGATTGAAGTCCCCCATAAGGACAAGGGCAGCTGATCTAGAAGTAGTTCTCAGTTCCTTAATGAATAATTCATCAGTGTCATCATCCTGTCCAGGTGGTCTATAGTATACTCCCACAGCAACATCCACTTTATTTGCTTGTTTTTAATCCTTACCTAGAGGCTCTCATCCTCATCATCGCCAACTGTAAGCTCTGTATAGTCCCGCCCCTGCATTACATACAGTGCCACCCCCCTGCCTCATCTGTTCTGCCTATCCTTTCTGAAGAGCCTATAACCATCCATCGTAACATACCAGTCACAGGACTCTTCCCACCAGGTTTCTCTTATGCCAATGATGTCATAGCTCTGGGACTGAGCCAAGGCTTCTAGCTCCTCTTGCTTGTTCCTCATGCTGTGTGCATTAGCGTAGAGACATTTCAAATGTGCTTCAGCATACCCAGCACCTTGTGGAGCAGACTAAAGGATCTTGCTAGCATGCAGTTCCTCAAATTCTGGCATGCCATCCCGTAGCTTATCACCAGCGAGCCTGTTTTTATCCATTATACCCTTCAACTCTAGTGTAAAGCTCTTTCAATCAGCCCTGCTAACTCTTGAGTAAAAATCCTTTTCCCTTTTTGAGAAAGGTGCATCCCATCACATGCCAGCAGGTCTGGTGTCGTGTAGACCATCCCATGATCAAAAAAAAAAAACAAATTCTGCCTGTGACACCAGCCTTGGAGACAGGTTTTGATAAGGTGGGTCTGCATGTTTCTTCTAGTATCGTTCCCTGCAACTAGAAGGATAGAAGAAAACACTACCTGTGCTCCTGATCCCTTAAACGATCATCCCCAGGCCCTGAAGTCTCTTTTGATGGCCCTTGGACTTCTTGTCTCAACTTCATTGCTGCCTACATGAAAAAACAATAATGGATAATAATCCGAGGGCTGTACCAGGCTAGGAAGTTTTCTTGTAACACTTTTAACACGGGCACCAGAGAGGCAGCAAACTTCTATAAGAGGTGAGTTTGGTTGGCACATTGGGCCGTCTGTTCCCCTCAGAAGGCTGTCACCTATGACAATAACCCATCTTTTCTTTCTTAATGGAGGCCCTGAGCAACCTATTCTAGGTGACCCTGATTTGAGCAGAGGGGTTGGAGTAGATGATCTCAAGAGGTCCCTTCCAACCTAAACAATTCTGTGATCAGTGTTGCAAAGTCCAGCTGGGTTCCAGTAACTAATGGGGTCCTTCAGGGATTAGTACTGGGACCAGTATTGTTTAAGGTCTTCATCATTGACCTGGATGGTGGATCAGAGTGCACTCTCAGGAAGTTTGCAGATGACACCTTATTGGCGGAGAGTGCTCAGTATGCTGGAGGTTAGACGGACCTGGAAAGGATGGAGAAATGAGCTGATGGGATCCTCATGAAGTTTAACAATGATAAATGCCAAGTCTTGCAGTTGCAATGAAATAACCCCATGCAACACTACAGGCTGGGAGGCTAACTGTCTATAAAGCAACTTTGCAGAGAAGGACCTGGGGGTCCTGCTGGACAGAAAAATGAAGTTTGTCTCTTTTTTAGATTTGTGTGTCTGCCACCATACATTCTTCTTTCCACCCACTGGTCCTTCCAGGAAAAAAAAAAAAAAAGGGGGGGGAGTGATCCTTCCCCTTTGTTTATCACTGGTAAGACTGTACCTGAAATCCTCCGCCTGGGCCCTCTGTTCCTCTCTACTACAATTACCCTTCTTTCTTTTCGGAGGCAGTCTTGAGGCGTGGTGTCGACTGCCTCTTCTGATGTGACCTCATAGGCGGGCCTTCCACCACATCCTCACCTACCTCTCCTTCGAGATCCAGGGCCTCAAACCTATTACAGAGGGGCACCTGGGGAAGCGAGGTAGGTAGGGAGGGTGGTTGCCTGCGACCCTGAACTGGGACTTGCTTCTAAACCTCCTCGTCTTTTTGATCCCCTCCCTCTGCCCAATAGCAACGGGGCAGGGGCTCCACCTCACTCTGGGGGGCATCCCCCCAGCGCCCTTCCCTCTGGCACACCAGGGAGTTACTCCACCAGTCAGTCTCCTGCTCACACACCCTGATGCTCCTTAGTCTCTTTACTCCTTAGTCTCCTTAGTCTCTTTACTTGGACTATTTCTTCTTAGATACAGTGAAAAATCACTTAAAGATAATATGTGATTTCCCTTGTCTTGTTTTTTCTTCTTCATTATTGTAGCAACATTCATTCTCCACCAAGATTTCACAGCAGTAAGAACAATCCTACTTTCTTTTAGCTAAACACGTTCTTATATATTGATTATTGATACTGTCTTTGAACACGGCACATTGCATTTTGTTCTTCAAAACTGAGGTAAACAGCATAATGGCAATGGTTCAGGGTACTTCGTGCTTACTTAAGGAAACAGCAGTATTTCAGTAATTGCTGTTTCCTACCTGGTTTTGCTCTTTGAAAGAAAAAGCATTTAGGCAAAATTGAAGGGTGAAAATTCATGATAGAAGTTTTCAGTGGATAGGAAACAATTGTTGCAATTGCCAATATATCTGTAGGAATGCCCAAAACAATTTTCACTAATAGTTATAGATTTCTTGAAAGGGTCTTAGTTGAAATGGTCAATTGTGCTTGTTAAATCAAAACCTAAATAATAATTCAGGTTGGAAGGGACCTCAGGAGGTCTCCAGTCCAACCTTCTGCTCAAAGATGGTCAATGCTGAATTCAGACCAGATTGCTCAGAACTTTATCCATTTGGGTCTTGTAAATGTCCAGGGACAGAGACTACACAAAACTCTCTGGACAACCTGTTGCACTGCTTAACTGTCCTCACCATGAAAAAAATTCTTCTTTCAAGTCAGTACCTCTCTTGTTTCAATTTATGCCTGGTGTGTATCACCCCTCCTGCCATGTATCGTTGTGAAGAGTCTTATTTCATCTTCTTGATGACCTTGTAGGTATTGAAAGGCTGCTATTAGGCTCCACAAAACTTTCTCACGCTCAGGCTGAACAAGCCTAGTTCTCTCAGCCTCTCCTCATAGGGGGTGTGCTCCAGCTACCTGATCATGTCGATGGCCCTCTGCTGAACTTGCTCCAGTTTATCAACATCCTTCTTTGTATTGGGAGGGATCCAAACCTAGATTGGATAAGTCTCTGAGCCAATAAATGCAGCAGATCTCAGTATGGAATATTTAAATACTGAGGATACAAGCAGTTTCAAGAGAGTTAACTTGCTACCTTTTTCACTGTATTTTTGTTCTTTAATGTTTAGGTGCCTTGACCCAAGCCATTCGCAATTTTGCAAAAAGCCTTGAAGGTTGGCTTTCCAGTGCCATGAACAATATTCCACAGAGAATGATAGAAACCAAGGTAAACAAAGCTTACTGCACTTTTCATTACTTTATGCAAATGTACACTGTCATTTAAAATCTAAAAGTAGCAACATTTTAACTTCTATGCTAAGTGTCATTTAAGTTGAATTTCAAACATAAAACACAGGATTTGAAATCATTTTCTTTCGCATAAAAAAAAAAGAATAGGAAAAACTGTATTCGTTGTATTATATGTGAATTGCAACATCTGAGAGCTGATCTGAGATAAATGGATTTTTTTCATAGGTTGCCACTGTAAGTGCCTTTGCCCAGACTCTGCGAAGATACACATCTCTTAATCACCTGGCTCAGGCAGCTCGGGCTGTGCTTCAGAACACTTCTCAGATCAACCAGATGCTCAGTGATCTCAACCGTGTTGATTTTGCCAATGTCCAGGTAAACTCTGGCTTTAAACAACAGACTTTTTAAAAAATGTATTTCCCCCAATTTTTTTTTTGTTTTTTCTATTTCTTATTATTCCATCAATAAAGCAAAGTGAGAACATTTTCCTGATTTTTGTATATGCAGTGATTCAGTTGAAACTTACCAACTTACACTTTAGCCTTAAATAGAAGCTCAGAGCCATTATCTGTTTCCATTGTCTCTGAAGACTTCTTAGCTTTCAGACCATACATTCTGCCAATTTTCATTTGGTGCAAATGAAAGTATAGAGTATATGTGCTCTTAGAATGGACATCATGAATGATGCATAAATATGAAAACTTGGACAATAGCATAGCTTCTGATCTTCCATAAAAAAATATTAATTGAGCAGCACTATTTCTAGTAGAGATTGTTTCATTAAATTAATTTTTATTTCAAAGGCGATGTCATTAATATACTTTCTTCAATTCTTTGTGTTTAAATTTCCCACCTTTCCTAAGTAACTGGTTAGTACTAGTTTCCAGTAATCTGTAAAAGATGAACTTATTATTTTTCATTAGGTTTAAAAAAAGGTTTCCCTTTTACCTCTTTCTTCCTCCATGCAGTGGGGTTCCTGCATCGAGGAAACCCCAGGGAGTGGAGAGAGCCATGGGAATGGAGAGAGCTGCCAGGAGCTGGCAGCCCTCACAAGAGCAGCTGGCGAGGCTTGGGCAGGGCCAGGAGCAGCGGTGGCCACCCCACCCCCACCCCCCCACAAGTACAAAGGCAACCCCTAGGGAGCATGAGTGACCAGGAGTGCGGCAATCAAGGTGTGGTGTGTCAGCCACGGTGTGGTGTGGCACCACAGTTTGCATGGCAGTTTGTGCGGGAGCTTTGCCAGCTCCATCAGGGAGTGATGGTATCCACCCAGCACACGGCCTCTCTAAGCTCTGCACTCACCACAACTGACGCAGCTTCCCAGACAGAGCTTTGGTGGGATGAAGGGATGAAAGACACGGACTCCCAATGGCTCTTGAACAGGAGACGTTTATTACAATTTTTCTCCACTACATATACTTTCCCCATAGTCCCAAACGCTGTTCACGCGCCTGAATCTATCATACAATTGGTCAGAGACCCTCAGACACGCACCTCAAGCCAGCCAGCAACTGGCCACTGCGCAAAGCTCATCTTTAACACTGCAGCCAAGTTATTTATCTCAACCTTGCTCAAGTTTTTGTTTTTACCACTTACTTCCTCATTATCTTTAGTTCAGGGACGTGTCAAACAGCGCAAGGCTACTTGCAAATTCCTTCCCCTCAATTCCCCCTTTTTTATTTTCAGCCAACCAAACGCTTTTTATAGATTTTTCTATCAAAGAACAGACATTGCAATAAGCAAGGTACAATAAGGAACAGAGTGAAAATCACAAGCAGAATTACGATTGCCATCTTGACTAATTCCCTTAACCAACCCACGATACCTAGGTCGCTTAGCCACATATCAAGTCCTAACGAGCTTGTTTTTAACTTCCCTGTTAGTTCCTTGAGTTGCTTAATTTGTCGGTAAACCGTCTGAGGATTATCAGAAAGATTTATGCAACGCATACCTTCAAATTCTTCACAACCATGCCCTTGTGTTAGAAGCAAAAAATCAATAGCAGCTTGATTTTGTAAAGTAGCATGCCTAATAGAATCTACATCAGTCAACAAGCCACTAAGCGCTAGGGATGTTGCTTCGCAGGAATGCTGCGTCTCACTCACACAGCACAATCACGCAATCACGCAAAGAGGCCCCTTGCACTTCTCATTCATACCACAAGAATATATCACTTAAAACAATAACCAAACTTGTTTGTATCATCTCCGGCCGTGTTCCTCGTGGAGTAACTCGCTTCACAACAATACTTTGTCTCAAACACATACACTTACACAAATGCTTTCAACATGAGATACCCAGACATCTACAAATAAGACATGCAATTATTAACACTCCAATTAATATCCCTCCAGCAGCTGCAAATATTACCCAGGTAACCTTGTCACAATTGTGAGAGGCCTGCTTACCCTTCTCCTGCTTCTTATACAGTCATTAGCAGGTCCGTCCTGTCTCCCAAAACTGGGATGCAGCGATAACCTCGGATTTGCTCAATCTACTCCCAGGATCACTAGCAGCTGCTCTATCAGTCAGCAAATCCCCTTGGCCACTCTGTCGGTCAGCCTGTAGGGTATCCTCCTCCCTTACGGGGACTGTGCTGCATGCCAGACGTCTCTGTGCGATTTACCAGCTGCCCCGGCCACGCATACAACTTACAGGCCCTTCCTGTACTGTAAAACATACTGTTTATCTGCGGCTTCAGGAGGTCCTTGCCTACTCCCGCGGTGAGCAGCTGAGAGTGGAGGCTCCTCCAAGGAAAATACTCAGGGTGCACCTAGGGGCATCCGCTCCACAGTCGATCCCACAGCCAAGCAGAGGGACTCCTGGTGCAAGGAATGATGCTATTATAGATTTGTCAGCTTGCCAGAAATCAAGCTCATCATTGCAGCCTTCTGCATAGGCCTCTATGCTATGTTTCCGCCTCTTGTAAATTCTGGTAATGTTTACAATCATCAGTATATTGACTGTTAATAAGGTGAGATGTCCAATGGTACATGGACCTCCCGTTATATGAGATGGAATGCCCTGCCGTGCCCGATCACCACAAATCAAAAAAAAATCCTGAGGGCAATGCCAACGGGGCATTTGTGGAACGTGATTTGTTGTTGGACGTATAATTACACCAAAGAGATGCATTGCGATAAAGAGCAGGTGTGGTGTTGACGATTTGTTTCATGGTTTCGTTTTTGCCTGTGTAATTGAACCTTACACATGCTGTTGCTGTTACACTTCCCAGGATATCTAATTCCTGTGGCTCTAGGGGCGCTTGCGGTAAGTAGACAGTCCACCCATCCTAGTTGTCTACCGCGGCACTCGCATTCTTTATTGCCAATTGTTCTCCACTGCCCGTCTGGCTGCTTATTTCAGTCCAATCATTGTTATCTCCCGGGATCCCCAACAGACATGTCGTAAACGGGTCATTAGCAGTAGCCAGGGACAGGCACATCGCTTCTTGTCCTGTCATGTAGGCAAGGGTGACCTGGATGTTGCAGCATAGTTGGATGGAGACCCAGGGCCTGCAATAACCGATGACAGCGGCGAATGTGAGGAGGAGGCCAACCATGGCCTTACCCCCCTTGCTGGTACCCATCTTGGTCCGTGACCTGTGGAGCCACAAGCATACCCTCGACCCCAAGTTATTAGAGGCTGGGGTCCCTCCCAAAGACCTGTATTTAATTTTTTTTACCATTACTAAAGCCTGCTCTGATTGTGGCACCTGTGACAGCACGGATTTCATATTTTTGTAATGTTTTACTATGGGCGGTACCTCTTTGTGAGGAAAGGGTAATGATAGGTGATTCATTACGTAAAGTGCCTTTCCCAACCTGTTCTCTGCTGTTTCCTGGGTGTCTCCCCCTTTTTGTTTATTTGGCAGTGTTTTCAAGGTGCGATGTGTGCGCTCAACAATGGCTTGACCCGTGGGGGAATGAGGAATGCCTGTGATGTGTCGGATACCCCAAGTTCGAAAAAAGGTTTGAAGGGAGTGACTAGTGTAGGCAGGGCCACTGTCGGTTTTTATTTCCTTTGGGATGCCTAGCGCCACGAAAGCAACACAGAAGTGAGCCTGGACATGGCGACTAGTTTCACCCACCGCAACTGCCGCCCAAATAGCATGAGAGAAAGTATCTACCGATACGTGAACATATTTCAAGCGACCAAATTCTGGAATACGCGTTACGTCGGTCTGCCATAAGTGTAAGGACCGTAGACCTCTATGGTTTACCATTAAAGACGGGGTCGAAACATGTTGTTGACAGTCAGGACATGTTTGGACAATCAATTTGGCATCAGTGATCGATATAGTGAATTGTTTCACCAAGACTTTGGCGGATTGATGGAAAAAGGCATGGGATAACCGAGCTTGCTCCAGCACCTTAGGTACCGGGGCAGTCAGGGTCATATTAGTTAGCTGGTCAGCGCGTGCGTTACCCTCTGCAAAAATACTGGGTAACATAGTGTGGCTCCGCATGTGAATAATACAATACAGGTACACTTGCTGCTCTACCAAAAATAACAGCTCCTTAAATTTTAGAAACAAGTTTTCCTTTGGGATATGTCTCAAATGTGCCCTCTCAATGTGCTGAGCGACACCTACAGCATATTGCGAGTCCGATACAATATTCAAAGGTACTGTTGGCCAGCGCTTGAAAGCCATTATAATAGCATGTAATTCAACTATCTGTGGGGAACCTTGGATCCGCTCAACTTGGTGTTGCCACTTTCCACCTTCTTCCCAAGTTACTACAGCTTTGCCTGTTTTCCGGCCCCATCTGTAAAGACTGTCCGCCCATTCATTGGTTGCCGTTGGCACAACGGCCGCTCTTCAATTTTTATATTATTATAAAAGGACAACATTTTATGAGGTGGATGGTGGGTATCAACCTGTCCGTCGAATCCCGTCAACGCTATTTGGAGCTCTAAACTATTCTGCAAGCACCAGGTGACATAGTCTTTTACTACGGGAATTATAATCAGATTGGGCTCTTCTCCCGCTAATTCAACTAATCTCTCACGTCCTTTCTTTATTAGGACGGCGAACATTTCCACTCGCGTTGCAATAGTTTTTGAGGGTTGATGGGGTAAAAAGACCCATTCCAGAACCACTAAGGGGTCCTTACAGGAGGGGTCCCATTGCCCAATAATAGCCACTGGTGGTTGTTCTTGATTACAAATATATAATTGAAGGGAGAGGTTCTCAGTATGGCGGTGGCATTGCTGTGCCGAGATTCTTTCGTTAACCATTTGCAATGCTTTATGAGCCTCCTCATTCCATTGCCTTGGGGCATTAATATCAGTGTCTCCCTTTAATAATTCAAATAGAGGCGCCAATATCGAATTGACTATCCCACACTGTACTCTAATCCAGTTTATATTCCCTAGTAATTTCTGTACATCGTTCAGTATCTTAACATCTGCATTACTGGATATCTGCTGTGGTTGAATGGTTTGCTGTAAAATCTTCCACCCCAGATACTTCCAAGGTGCTTGGGTCTGCACCTTTTCAGGTGCAATTTGGAGTCCTGTTGTCTGTAACACTTGTTTTAAGGCAGGCAGTGCCTCTTGGACCTTATCACCAGATGGTCCAGCTAGTAGGATATCGTCCATGTAGTGGTATATATATATATCTCTGGGAAGCATTGGCATACTGGTTGGATAGCTTTTGCAACAGAGGTTTGACACATAGTTGGGGAGTTTTTCATGCCCTGTGGTAGTACAGTCCAATGATATTGGTCCATAGGCTCCTTCCTATTGATCTTTGGTACCGAGAAGGCAAAACAAGGAGCGTCGTCAGGATGCAAAGGAATTGTGAAAAAACAATCTTTCAAGTCCATAACAACGATGTCCCAATTACGGGGTATCATTGTAGGTGAGGGTAATCCTGGCTGCAAGAAGCCCATGTCCTCGATCACTGCGTTGATTCGTCGCAAATCATGCAGTAATCTCCATTTCCCACTCTTCTTCTTGATGACAAACATTGGTAAATTCCATGGGCTGTTTGTCGGAACAATATGTCCTTGTTGGAGTTGTTCTTGAACCAACTCCTGCAGCGCCACGACCTTATCTCTTGTGAGCAGCCATTGATCCACCCATACCGGTGATTCCCTTTTCCATGTGAGACGGAGTGTCAGTCGCTCATCAGTGGCCGCTACAGAACATTTTCAGAGGAGGAGATGGTGAACTTACATCGTCCCATCACATTTCACCCCATCAGGCTGATGGGGATATTAGCAATGTAAGGGCATACTGCGCACGTTGTACCTTCTTGGGTTTTTATAGTAAGCATCGTGGCACTCTGAAAGGTGTTTGACATTCCTCCCACTCCAACCAATCTGCCTGTGGGAGTTGTCATGGGCCAAGCAGAGGGCCAGTCTTTAATGGCAATGATGGTAATGTCCGCTCCAGTGTCCACCAGCATCTTGCATTGACTGGAGGGTGGGTGCTCAGAGTTATTCCAAAGGGTAACAGTAAGCGTTGGCCGATGCTGAGCTATGTCAGTGGCCCAAAACACCTCAGGGAATCCGGTTGACCCGAATCCTGCTGCTCCCCTGATAGCGTCCACAGCCCTTGGTACTACTGCTCGGAAAAGAATCAATTTAGCAATTCTGGTTCCCTTTGGCATTGACAATGGTGGAGACGGTGTCCAAGCCATAGCTTGGATTTGTCCATTATAGTCGTCATCAATTATCCCCGGCAAAACAAACAATCCGGTCAAAGTTGTACTTGATCGTCCTAGCAGCAATGCACTACAGCCATTCCCAATTGGCCCTTTGACGTTCAATGGAATTTTATGAACGTGAGTACCCCACAAGGTGGCGTCTGGTACTGTGGAGACATCCACTCCGGCACTCCCTCTGGTTCTGGCAGAGAGGGTGTCCACGGTGGTAACCGTGGCAGCGGGGCTGCAGGTGGCGCTGGACCCTGCGTCAGCATTACATTTGGAGCCCTCCCTTGTGGAAGGTTCCTCCTTTGACCGGGAAGGGGGATGGTTGTGTCGTCGCGCGGCCCCAGCCCGCGCTCCTCTTCCCGTTTCCCTGCCGCGGCAGCGAAGGCTGTCCTTCCGCGTTGTATCGAGAGCGGCACTGGCTCGTCCCACATCTGGGACATAAAGCGGGCGGAACTGCCGGTGAGTTGCCCCCTTGCCCCTGCCAGGGGCATGCGAAGACTAGGTGGCTTGGGTCTCCACACCAATAACATTTTTTCTGACCCTTGGGGTCCTGACTGATGGTTAGTGCTGTTGCAAAAGCAGATGCCAGCGATTCGGTATGATGTTCAATAGAACCCACTCGGTTACACACCTCTGTCATCTGAACTAGTGTTGTATTCACGGGCAGAGCCTGTAGCACCTTTTTACAGTTGGCATTTGCATTTTCCACCACTAGCTTTTGTAGCAAGGCATCTTTTGCTTCCTGATTGTCAATCTGCTTATCTAGTGCATCGCGAAGCCGATCTATAAACTGCATGTACGGTTCAGACACCCCTTGCTGGACCTTTGTAAAGGACAGTGCGGGCTTTCCAGTCTCTGGAATTCTTAACATTGTCTGGAGAGCTAGGGTCACAGTCAGCCGGAGGATGTCTGGATCTAGATGTGCCTGAAGGCGTGGATCCCCTATCGGGTCTGTACCCATCAGTTGAGGTATACCGGCTCCGAGAAGTGGATCCCCCAGCTGCCTTTTAAATTTTGGAGCACTGCATGTTCACACAAATCTCTCCATTTATGTTCCCATAATATTTTTGTGATGATATTCTTTTATTTTAATTTTAATATTTTTATATTAATATTTAATATTTTTATATAAAATATTTAAATTTTTTTTGTGATGATATTTTTAATATTTGTCGTATGTCAAAGGGGGTTAAAAGCTGTCCTGTCATGACATTCTCCAGCAGGGACTGCGTATACCGGGCCAATAACCCATAAGTGGTCACCATCTTATGCAGTTCTTTAATAAGATCCCACTGGAAGAGGTTCCAGTCATTTTGCCCGCGATCCCAAACTTGGACTGGAAAAACAAGCCCTGCGCCCCCCTCCCCCCCCCCCCCTTCCTTTACTGCTTCTCTCTGAAGTTGTTTCCAACAATCTTGGGGGTCAAAGGGATCCCCCGCGGGCAGTGCCGCTGGCCTTGTGGGCGGCGGCGATGGCGGCACTGACGGCCACTGAGATATTGTCTCCGCCTCTGTTCCCAAGTCTGTCAGGTTTACTTTCTCTGGCGGTACGCAGTCACCGCTTTTTATTTCACCCACCTGCGTAGCCTGAGCGGTCACTGTCTGCGCCCTTTTTTCCGCTTGCCGTGATCTCAATGTCTCAGTTACTAAGCGCCAGGTCGTCATCACCTCAGCAACTCTTGTATCTCCCCACGAGGCAGCATCCCATATAGCTGTCCCTGCGTTTTCCCAAGTTTTTACATCAAATGTCGCCGAAGCTATTGCCGGGGCCCCATTCTTTCATAAGAACTTTAGCAATCGTTTCACTTTATGCAGGTCAAATTTCACTCCTCTTTTTACCAGGAGTTGAGTCAATAACTTAACTATCACCTCCTCATCGGCCGATACATTAGCTCCCATAGTTAATGCCCCAGCCGCTGACCTGCTTCTTGAGGTGATGTCCCGTTATGAAAGCCACGGTCCCGCTGCCAGCTTGAGTCGTTTGGCTGGGGTCCCTCCGGACGCTTCTCTCAGCGTTGCTCTCTTCCCGATCACGTCGGGGTCACCATTTGAAGGGATGAAAGACACGGACTCCCAATGGCTGTTGAACAGGAGACGTTTATTACAATTTTTCTCCACTACATATACTTTCCCCGTAGCCCCAAACGCTGTTCACATGCCTGAATCTGTCATACAATTGGTCAGAGACACTCAGACATGCCTCAAGCCAGCCAGCAACTGGCCACTGCGCAAAGCTCATCTTTAACACTGCAGCCAAGTTATTTATCTCGACCTTGCTCAAGTTTTTGTTTCTACCACTTACTTCCTCATTATCTTTAGTTCGGGGACGTGTCAAACAGCGCAAGGCTACTTGCAAATTCCTTCCCCTCAGTGGGAACACACTGCTACCCAAGCGTCAGGCTGCGGGGTGTGCCCTACTCTTACACCAGTACAGGACGGCAAAGGTGAGCACACCTGCGGGAGGTGTGCCCAGGTAGAGGAATTCCTCTGCTTAGTGAAAGAGCTCATGGAAGATGTGAGTAGATTGAAGAGTATCAGGGAGTGTGAGGGGGAGATAGACTACTGGAATCACTCCCTACCTTTCCTGAGACAGACAGATAGGATGCATGATATGGAGGATTCCCTAACCTCTCTTTACCTGGCTGAACACAGTGACTTAAAGGATAAGGGGCAATGGTGACAGATTCCTGCCTGGCACAGCAGGTACATCTCCTCAGTGACTATCCCACCTTCCCAGGTGCCCTTGTGTAATAGGTATGAGGCTCTGCAAGTGGAACTGAACAATAATGAGGACAATCATTCATCTATCTTGGAGGTGTTACCAAAGTTAAGTCAGCCTACAGCCTGCGTCAAAACTACTTCCACAAAGAAAAAAAGACGGATCATTGTCATAGGAGACTCCCTTCTGAAGGAAACAGAAGGCCCAATATGCCAACTTGACCGACTTCTTAGGGAAGTCTGCTGCCTCCCTGGGTTAAAGATGTGAAGAGAAAGCTTCCTACCCTGCTGAAGCCCTCAAATTATTATCCATTATTGCTTATTAAATAGGCAGTGACAAAGTTCCAACAAGAAGTCTTGCAGAGGGGTCCTCAGCACCATTTTGATTTTTACCAGGTTCACCCCCATCAGGACAGCCCAGGACAGAAGTCTTTCAAATATAGTTGAAAGGTTGTGGTGGGTTGACCCTGACCAGCAGCCAAACACCCATCCTGCCTTTTGCTCACTCCCCTCTCCTGCGGGATGGGGAAATAACAGAAATAATGTGAGAAGACTCATGCCCTGTATGCTAGGGAGTGTTCTGATAGTCTTTGAGCTTAATGATGGTGACAGTAGGGTTGAGTGTTTACGGGTAAGAATCAGGGGGAAGGCCAATGAGGCCGATGTCATGGTGGGAGTCTGTTATAGACCATCCAAACAGGCTGAAGAGGCAGATGAAGTATTCTATAAGCAGCTAGGAGAAGTCTAGCAATCAATAGTCCTTGTTCTCGTGGGGGACTTCAACTTACCAGATGTCTGATGGAAATACAATACAGCAGAGAGGAAACAGTCTAGAAGGTTTCTGGAATATGAAATGGAGAATGACTGGATGACTGGAGACTTGCTAATGTGATACCTGTCTATAAGAAGGATCGTAAGGAGGGCCCTGGGAACTACAGGCCTGTCCTCGGTGCCAGGAAAGGTGATGGAACAGGTCATCTTGAATGCAATCACACAGCATGTGCAGAACAACCTGGGGATCAGTCAGCATGAGTTTATGAAATGCAAGTCCTGCCTGACCAACCTCATCTCCTTCTATGACCAGGTAACCTGCCTGGTGGATGAGGGAAAGGCTGTTGACGTAGTCTACCTAGACTTCATCGAAGCCTTTGACACGGTCTCCCACAATACTCTCCTGGAGAAGCTGGAAGCCCATGGCTTGGACAGGTACACTCTTTGCTGGGTTAAAAACTGGCTGGATGGCCGGGACCAGAGAGTGGTGGTGAATGGAGTGAAATCCAGCTGGCGACCGGTCACGAGTGGTGTTCCCCAGGGGTCGGTGTTGGGGCCCATCCGCTTTAATATCTTTATTGATGATTTGGATGAAGGAATTGAGTGCACCCTCAGTAAGTTTGCAGACGACACCAAGTTGGGGGGGGGGGGGGAGTGTTGATCTGCCAGAGGGTAGGAAGGCCCTGCAGAGGGACCTGGACAGGTTGGGTCGATGGGCAGAGGCCAATGGGATGAGGTTCAACATGGTTAAGTGCAGGGTCCTGCACTTTGGCCACAACAACCCCATGCAACACTACAGGCTTGGGGCAGAGTGGCTGGAAAGCTGTGCAGAGGAAAAGAATCTGGGGGTGTTGGTCGATGCTCACCTGAACATGAGCCGGCAGTGTGCCCAGGTGGCCAAGAAGGCCAATGGCATCCTGGCTTGTATCAGGAATAGTGTAGCCAGCAGGACCAGGGAGGTGATTGCCCCCCTGTACTCTGCTCTGGTGAGGCTGCACCTTTTGTACTGTGTTCTGTTTTGGGCCCCTCACTACAAGAAAGGCATCGAGGCCCTGGAGCGTGTCCAGAGAAGGGCTGTGAAGCTGGTGAAAGGTCTAGAGAACAAGTCTTAAGAGGAGCGGCTGAGGGAGCTAGGGTTGTTTATACTGGAGAAGAGGAGGCTCAGGGGAGACCTTATTGTGCTCTACAGTTACCTTTAAGGAGGCTATAGTGAGGTGGGGGATTGGTCTCTTCTCCCAAGCACCAAGTGATAAGACAAGAGGAAATGGCCTTAAGTTGTGCCAGGGGATGTTTGGGTTGGATATTAGGAAAAATTTCTTCATTGAAAGGGTTGTAAGGCATTGGTAAAATTTGCCCAGGGAAGTGGTTGAGTTACCATCCCTGGAGGTATTTAAAAGACGTGTAGATGTGGTACTTAGGGACATGGTTTAGAGGTAGACTTTGCAGTGCTATCCAGTGGTTGGACTCAATGATCTTAGAGGTTTTTTCCAACCTAAATGATTCTATGATTTTCCTTAGAAGAAACAACAGCTTTTTCTCCTGTTGTTCAACTAATTGACATGGTCCAGTGTGGTGGTTTTTCCCTGCTACGCAGCTGAATTCCATCACAACTGCTCACAGGCAAAACAGACTATAATATATAATATATATATAATAGATAATACATATTTATAGGGAGATTAATATAATTTATTGCCTACCACTAGCAGACTAGAAAAGTGAGAAAGTAAAAGGAAACTAAAAACATTCCCCCCCCCCCCCCATCCTTCTAGATCCTCCCCCCGAGCGGCTCAGTGGAACGGGGAATGGGGGTTGCAGTGAGTCCATAGCTCTTTGTCTCCATTGCTCCTTCATGGTCATTCGCTACACCTGCTCCAACGTGGGATCCCTCCCATGGGATGCAGTCCTTCCCAAACTGATCCTATATGGGCTTCCCACAGACAACAGCTCTTCAAGAACTGCTCCAATATTGGTCTGTACCACAGGGTCCATCCTTCAGGAGCAAACTGCTCCAACATGGGTCCCCCATGGGTGGCAGCTCCCACCAGATCAGCTGCTCCTGCGTGGGTTCCTCTCCATGGGCTACAGGTCCAGCAGAAGTGTCTTATTGGTCTTATTTAAACTAAAAAATGTAATACAATCACATTACATGATAATACTGTGAATTGCTCATTAATGTACATGGGCTGTGTTTGTCCATTTGTAGGCTATTTGTATTACATATTAAGTAATGTGGGCTAAGTAAGGCTGAGGTCACTTAGGTTATCTAGTCTGGAGAAAAGAAGGCTAAGAGGTGACCTCATTGCTCTGTATAAGTTCCTGAGGAGGGGAAATTGAGAGGGAGGTGCCTGTCTCTTCTCCCTGGTAACTGATGACAGATGACAGGACACGCAGGAATGGCACAAAGTTGTGCCAGGGGATATTCAGACTGGATATTAGGAAAAAAATGCTTTACTGTGAAAGTGGTCAAACACTGGAACAGGCTTCCTAGAGAGGTGGTTGATGCCCCATGCCTGTCGGTGTTCAAGAGGCATTTTGACAATCCCCTCACATATACGCTTTAGCTTTTGGTTAGCCCTGAAGAGGTCGGGCAGTTAGACTAGATGGTCTTTGTAGGTCCCTTCCAACTGAAATATTCTATTCTATTCTATTCTATTCTATTCTATTCTATTCTATTCTATTCTATTCTATTCTATTCTATTCTATTCTATTCTATTCTATTCTATTCTATTCTACGTATTACAGCCTATGGATAAACACAACAACCCCATTTTTTGCCTAATAAACAAATCTCTTTTCAAGTGAGGTGCTTAAAAATCTAAAAAAAATAATATTTTAAGATCGAATAATAACTGCTTCAAAGCAATAGAAAACATGGTACTTTGGTTTCGTTTCCTCTTTGTTTCTTACTCTCTCAGCTTCCATTTGACTGCCCTTTCCACTACTTATTCTTGTAGTCCCAAGCCTGACAATTTCTGAATTTTTTACTAGAAAAACTATGAATGAAAGAAGTTGAAAATTCTTCTATGAAAACCAATATGAACCATTGCAATGTATTTGCATTTTTTCCGTTGTACTTTTGTGTGTGCTTTATTTGATGCCCATTTTCATACTTCGGGTTGCTTGCTCTTATTTTCTTTCAACTAAGTTGAAAGACATGAAAATAAAAATACTCATTAGTTTGGCTAAGAAGTGTATATAATCCTTTTCATTTAATTGTTCAGTCTTTAAGAATAATTTGTCTTTTGTTTTCATGTTTACCATGTGTTGTAACAGGAGCAGGCTTCCTGGGTGTGTCAGTGTGATGACAGTATAGTTCAAACACTAGAAACAGATTTCAAGATGATTCTACAGCAGCAGAGCACTCTGGAGCAGTGGGCTGCCTGGCTTGATCATGTAATGATGCAAGCATTGAAACCATATGAAGGAAGACCCAGCTTTCCTAAAGCAGCACGACAATTTCTTTTAAAATGGTCTTTCTACAGGTAGCTTTTACTAGTCTTCTAAATTATTTTAACTATTTTATTATTTTCTGAAATGTATACTGTAATAACGTTGACAAAATTAAAAAAAAAAAAAACTTCAGGCAATAGTCTGAAAAGCTGTTTCATTTTTCCAGGAAAATTAGTGTTGTTAATATTAAACTTGAGACTATGTAACTCAGCAGTGGATGAAATAATCCTTGTATATTATTTTAAGTCTTGTGCAAATGTAATGAGGTTAGAAATCACAAAATCTGAAGCGCATTCAGGAGACATAACAATAAGAACATGCTGGTCTGAGCATCCCAAGGATATTCAAAATCTTGAAGAACTGTGGTAGCTAGCTCAGACGATAAGAGGGCGGTGAAGGAGAAAGGGGGAGTGAACAAGTAGGAAAAAATGTCTCCCCCTGTCCCTTCCATAGATTGGCTCCCTGACGAAAAAAGGCAATAGGTGTAATAGTTGATAGTTTCTGAGATATGGTTTCCAAAGTATGGAGTCAATGACATTGCTGAGTACAAATACCAGGTTAGTGTCATGACCAGAAATTTCATCATATCATAAGCCATTGTTACACCGCACAGTACCATAACAATCTTAAACCAGGGCCCGGAAAGGATAAACAGCATGACAGGGAGCACATACAGAAAGTAACGCGCTATAAAACTCAATTTGGAAACAGGCACAGCAGACTGGAGATTAAAGCAATCAACATTGTGACTAGCAACTATTAAGCAGGTCCAATACTTATACCAATTTCAGTTTAACACACTCTGGTCAAATCTGTCGATATCTCAACCCTTCGTGCCCCACGTTGGGCGCCAAAAAGGACTGTTGTGGTTTAACCCGGCTGGCAGCTAAACACCACACAGCCGTTCGCTCACCCTCCCCCCTCCCTCTCTGGGATGGGGGAGAGAAACGGGAAAGTGAAGCCTGTGAGTTGAGATAAAGACAGTTTATTAAGACAGGAAAATAATAATAATAATAATAATTATAATGATAATAGTACTAGTACTAATAATGTGTACGAAACAAGTGATGCACAGTGCAATTGCTCACCACCCGCTGACCGATGCCCAGCCTATCCCCGAGCAGCCGGCCCCCCCACCCCGGCCAGCCACCCCTATATATTGTTTAGCATGACGTCAGATGGTATGGAATACCCCTTTGGCCAGTTTGGGTCAGCTGTCCTGGGTCTGTCCCCTCCCAGCTCCTGCTGCACCCCCAGCCTGCTCTCTGGCAGGACAGAGCGAGAAGCTGGAAAGTCCTTGGCTTAGTGTAAGCACTGCTCTGCAACAATTAAAACATCAGCATGTTATCAGCACTCTTCTCCTCCTAATCCAAAACATAGAACCCTACCAGCTACTAGGAAGAAAATTAACTCTATCCGAACTGAAACCAGGACAGAATTTTATCCTGAGTTAGAAACATGCTATGAAACACTTTGCGTTGAATAGCTATATAATTTTAAAGACAATATCCTTAATAATATTAATTAAAATACCATGATTTCGGTTTTTATTATGTAGGGAAGACAAAATCTTTTTTAGTGTTTAAAAACCCGTTAAAAAAAAAATCCCATGTCAGCTACTACTGTAGCAGTTATCATAGTAAAGCTAGCTTTTTTTGATTCCAAAATGATACACTGTAGCATCTACTTTATGAAAGTATCATATGGATGTTTTTGTCCACAATCTGTATTTGTCTATTTTAAGATATAAACAAACTTATTTTTGCATTATTTATGTTCTACAAGTTTAAAAGCAATACCAATTAACACCTTAGTACTAGGAATATGAGCTCACCAGGCATAATATTTTAAATGACTACTTAGTTTAAAAATAAATAATCTTAATACAGTTGTATTTTTTTAAATTTTAACAAAGAACTTTCTTCCACTGTGGTCAGGTTTTACATGTGCTCACGTATTGGTAATTGTGCATATAACAAAACAAAACCCTTCCTGTCTTTTTAAAAATTTAGCTTCTAGTTGTGTAATGTGATGTCCAACAATGCTTTCGGAGAAAGGGGAGAAGCAAATAATTGGCTTTCCTGGACATGTCTTTCTGAAGACATCATAAATCAGATGTTTGTGGTTAGCATTAATTTTAAAAATAGTATTTTTGAAGTGCATATTCCACTGCATATTAATAAATTATGAAAGAATTGTTATATTTATTTCATAAATATTTCTTTTCATATTTAAATAGCTCAATGGTGATTCGAGATTTAACCTTACGCAGTGCTGCTAGCTTTGGCTCTTTTCATCTGATCCGCTTGCTTTATGATGAGTACATGTTTTACTTAGTAGAACATCGTGTTGCTCAGGCAACAGGAGAGACACCTATTGCAGTTATGGGAGAGGTAAGATACCATACAAGATAATGGATTGGTGGATTTAGTGATCGATTTGGATATGCATCTACATTTTTTTTAATGTTTAAGTGGAACTATGGGATATTTTGTAATATAACTTAATATAACTGTTGCAGATTGAATCTCAAATATATTTGGCATCTTCAAATTTGGGTTCCTAAAGTTATATACCTTAAACCATGTTTCCTTGGCTGATTTTTTTTCACAATACTAAAAATCACAATGACTTCTAACACTAATTTTCTGCAAGTGAGCTTGTTCATAAAAAAAAGCAGATCAAGCTACTAGGTAGATACCTACATTCTTGAGTTCTGGAAAAGTAAATAGTTTATATGAAAATAATAAAGTAAGAGATTAATAGGAAACTTGTTTTTAAGGATATGTTTTTACATGTATTTACACACACTTAATTCCAGTACAAATATTTACACAACTGAGTACTAACTTCAGAAGGGTAGCTCATGTGCAGAAGTTAGTTTTGCTTAAATGGTACTGTTCACGTGTATTGTTTCTTTGTGGCAAGGTTCTGGTAGTGGGGGGGTGGGGGTTGGAATTGGGCTGCAGGAGTGGCCTCTGAGAAGAGGTAAAGGGCTGCCCTGGGCTGGACACAGCTGGTTCCACTGAAGTGGAAACACTGAGGTCCAGGAGGTCCACTCAGCAGTGGACCTATCACAGGCTGATCCAATCAGTAAAGTTTGGGGTGCCTCTGTGAAAACATATTTAAGAAAGGGCAGTAAATATCAACTGGACAGGCACAGGAGGAGGGAATAAGAGTGAGAAACAACAGAGCAGTAGGAGATGCTCCATGGTGGAGCAAATATTCCCTGCAACCTGTGGAGGATCCACCCCAGAGCAGATATTCCCTGCAGCCCATAGAGAACCTTCAGAGCAGATGGAGGAATTCCCAAAGGAACTTCAACCTGTGGAGAACCCATGCTGAAGCAGATTTGCATGATAGGATTTCAGCTTGTGGAGAACCCATGCTGGAACAAAGAAAAAACATGAGAAGGAAGGCGTGTCAGAGAGAAACTGCTATGTAATGACCACAACCCTCCCTGCACCGGCTATTGCCTCAGTGAAGGGACTGAATGTAACATGCAGCAAGAACACAGGGAGAAGCGAAGTGCTTGGAGTGAAGTTGAGCTGGGGAAATGGGGAGGAAAGATGTTTTCCCTAAGCATGTAATTTTTTTTTTGTTTCCCACTACACAAATCAGTAATTAAATATTTATTTTAATCAGTAATAAATTATTTTCCAGTAATTAGTAAGTGGTCTCCCTGTTTTTATCTCCACCCATGAGCTTTCTCAGTCCCATTCTTCCTATTTTCTCTCCCATCCCACAGTGGGGGGGGTGGGGAAGTAAGCAAGCAGATGGGTGAGTGGTCTCAACTTAGAACCATTGTCTTACATGTGTCCGTGGTATTTGCAAACTGAAGTTTACCTCAGACATCTTCTCTTCAGTAGATCACCTAACCTTTAATTTTCATATCATAGAATCATAGAACAGCTTGGGTTGGAAGAGACCTTAAAGATCATCTAGTTCCAACCCCCCCCCGCCATGGGCAGGGATGCCACCCACTAGATCGGGTTGCCCAGGGCCTTGTCCAGCCTGGCCTTGAACACCTCCAGGGATGGGGCATCCACAATCTCTCTGGGCAACCTGTTCCAGTGCCTCACTACCCTCTGAGTGAAGAATTTTCTCCGAACATATCATCTAAATCTCCCATCTTTTAGTTTAAAACCATTCTCCCTTGTCCTGTCATCTGACTGAGCAAAGAGTCGCTCTCCATCTTTTTTATAAGCCCCTTTAAGTACTGAAAGGATGCAATGAGGTCACCCCAGAGCCGTCTCTTCTGTAGGCTGAACAGCCACAGCTCTCTCAGCTTTTCTTCATAGGAGAGGTGCTCCATCCTTCTGATCATCTTTGTGGCCCTCCTCTGGACCCACTCGAACAGATGAACATCCTTCTTGTGCCGGGGACCCCAAACCTGGATGCAGTCATCGGGAGCCATAGCCATGTACCTGTTCAATTTCATCAGGTAGTCTCGAACCTGCTCTTCACTTACAGTGGGTGGGACTTTGCTTCCCCAGCCCTCATCTACAGCTTCAGGGAAACGAGAGATATGAGAAGCCATATGGGAAGCAATGTACCTATAGAATTCCTTCTTGTTATTCTTTGCATCCCTTGCCAAGCTCAGTTCCATCTGTGCCTTGGCTTTCCTGATCCCATCCCTGTACATCCGGACTGCACCCCTGTACTCTTCCCAGGCCGCATGTCCTTGCTTTCACTGCCTGTTCATTTCCTTCTTCCACTTCAGATTTTTGCACAGCCACCCCGGTTTCCTGCCCTCCCCACTCACTTCCTTACACAGGGGGATGAAGAGTTCTTGTGCTCTAAGGAAAAAATCCTTAAAGAGTTGCCAACTCCGTTCATCTCCTTTGTCCGTAAGGACAGTGTTCCAGTTTTGTCCACTAGGTCTTTAAATAGCTTTACGTTTGCCCTTCAGAAGTTCAGGATGCTGACCTTGTTCTTTGCCAGGCCCATATTCCTCGAGATCACAAACTCAACCAGGGCATGGTCACTGCAGCCCAGACTGCCTCCAATCTTGACCTCTTTAATGAGCTCGTTTGCATTATTAAGCACCAGGTCCAGTAATGCTTCTCCCCTGGTTGGTTTATCTAATACCTGGACCAGGAAGTTATCCTCAACACACTCTAGGAATCTCCTGGATTGCTTACAGCCTGCAGTGTAGTTTTCCCAGCAGACATCTGGGTGGTTGAAGCCCCCCATCAGGATGAGAGTATGTGAGTGTGACACGCTTCGTGTAGTTGAAGCAAGAATGCCTCATCCACTGGCTCCCCTTGATCAGGCGGCCTGTAGTAGACCCCAACCACAAGTTGTCCTTTATTGGTCTGGTCCTTAACTTTTACCCACAAGCTCTCAACCTGTCTGTGGCTGTTTCTCAGAGGCATCTCTTCACAATCAATTCCTTCCGTAACATAGAGGGCAACATCCCCACCCCTCCTTCCCTGTCTATCTCTTCTGAAGAACTTTTTCCAGTTATGTGATCCATCCCACCACGTTTCCATGATAGCAATCAGGTCATACTTTCTAATTGCACCATTGTTTCCAACTCCTGCTTGTTTCCCATGCTTTGTGCATTGGTGTAGAGGCACTTCAGCTGGGCTATCGGTTGCAGCACCTTTTCAGAGGAACCCTTCCTAATTGCTTTGGAACAGCTCACAAGTATTTCCCTGTTGTTTCCTAAAGTGACAATGTTCCCAGGTTTGCTTTCATCACTCAGAGGTACATCCCCTTTTGTGAGAGTTGCTTAAGAATCCACATTATCTCAGGAGTTATCACCAAGGAATTGTACTTTTAAAGTGTTACAAAATGGACAGATGTGGACATATAATAAATGATTCACCTGGAATGGAATGGAAAATGAACTGGTATACTATGGACATGACTGCAGCCACATGCATGCATTTTCATACTAGCCACAAGCTATTGGAGCATAATATTGGCTTCATCGTAGATAATCTAAGGTCATGTTTGTGTAGGACTGCATCTATGCTTTTTATTGTTTATTTTGCAGTTTGGTGATTTAAATGATACATTCCCTGGAAATATGAATAAAGGTAAGCAGTCAACTCTCTAAAATGTTTAATTTTATACAGAACTAATGTGTGTCTTGGAGGAAAACAAGTCCTTATTTTTTGAAAATACAGTAAAGCAGAATCTAATGTGTATATTACTATTATATGTGTACAATATGCTATACATGATAAACAGTATATAATAATAACTAGAATGCTGTAGATAAGGTTCTTAACAAGAAAATATTTTTTTAATATTTATTATTTACGTAAGAAATTTTCAAAATTTCGCCCAGAATTTAGCTGTATATCCTTGTGAGAGAGCTGAAGGAGATGGACAGTTGGAAAAATTAAGATATGATGAGCATGCACATATACCTACATTTGTAGTGAATGATGATTTTGATAAGTGAAGATGGCAGAATTGGGTCCAAGCACTTGCCAAATAACTTGCTAATTGTTACTGAAGAATCTAGTAAGACGTGAGTTTATGTCCTCTTGGTAAACTGTAGGCTTAGTTTGTTCTCAGTTCTTACACTGGTTGTATGATTTGGGGCAAGTCACAACCTCTCTTCAGTTCAGTTTCCTTATCTATAAAATGAGATAGCATTAGAGAGAGTTCATTAACCTATTTATCTGTAGAATTTATTGACTTTTCCCAGTAAAATCTTAAGCTTTCAATTTCTACTTTATCAGGTTTCTACACTTCCCTGTGTTTTCGTATTTCATGTTATTTGCAAAATAAAGGCCCTTGTATTTAGATTTTTCCCTTTTGTGCTATTTTTTCTTGGTTGTTTTTTTGTGTAGATGAGGGCAGTGAAGTTGAAAGTGAAATAGAAGACATGGATGAAAATGGAGAGCCACAAGACAAGAGGGAGAAAACAGAACTGAACCAGGTGGGCTGTGTGCAGCAGCCAGCGCTTGAGAGTGGAGTAGAGCAGAACCTCCTAAACCCACTTCATAATGAGCACATTGTTGCAAATACTCAGACTGTCAGACAATGCACTGCTACTGGAAATACATATACTGCAGTCTAATACTGAAGCACCACACTTACACACAACTACATTAGCCCTGTTGACGCTGGACTAAATGTGGGGCGTGGAGAAAATCGGTCTGAAAGTTGACATCACATTTTTAGCTATGCTGAACATTACCTTTTATTACAGTTGTGAAAAGAAATGGGTGTATGTATGTTGCCAGGTATTTAAAAAAAAATGTAAGCAAAATCATTTTACATTGGATACTCAATGAGTTTTCCTCATTTCAAGTGTCAAGGAAGATTTTTGCCAAGCTTTGAATGTTAATGCTTTTGTCCTCTTACAATTAAAGTAACTTAATTTTTTTCATAGTTTTAAAAATTATGTTAATGTTAATTGTCATTATTATTTCATATACATGGATTTTTAATTAGGTGCACTTCTGTAAAATATCAAAATAAATACTTTATTGTATTTTTACTGGAGGCATACTCATTTGATTGCTTATGCATAAAATTTGTCATAAAAGGTGCTTTTCATTGAACAGAACTAGAAGACACTATTTTGATGAAATTGCAATCATTCAGGGGGTATTATTATGATAATGCTGGAGGATTGGGAAGATTTACCATTTTCTTTCTGTAAGGAAGAAGTGTTTTCACTGCATTTACAAATGCAGAATGATAGAATTGTAAAAATGCGGTAACGTGTACACTGTAGGCATACCAAATTATCTGATCACCATGTAAACAATACAAGCTTCCTTTAAAATCCACAGCTCCAGATTTTATTTGCGTGCCAGTTCCTCTGGTTTTGGAGACTACTGGTTCTATATTTGGGACCACTGCACAGATGCTTTTGGTGGTTGAGTGGTATTGTAGAAACTGAACCTGAAAAGAAGTGACTTTATTTTTTATTTTTTTTTAAGTGTATATGCTACTTATGCTGAACTGGACATACAAGAAAACATTCAATTTGGATGACTTTCTTCTATTCCAAGTATTTTCCTACTAATTCAATCTGCTGCTCTCATAAAAGATAATTTATGGAATGTAAGGAATGTAGCAACCCACATAATTTTCTTTTCAAAATATATTTCCTGATTCTTAAAGTAAATTTAAATTTTTACAAAACTTTAATAAAGTACTATAACTAGCACACCTCACTTGTACTTATTTCCAATTGCATAGAATTTGAATAGGTGGCTAGATGGACCACTGCCATTTAAGAATGTACATCAGGGATCATTGTACCTCGGCTATTACATGGTGCCTTAAACAGAACTGAAGCTAAGATTAGTATTTTTTTGTTATTCTTAATAACTGTTAATTTTTTTCATTAAATGTTTTTTTTTTCATGAAAATGTTATTTTTTTCGTGAAAATTTCAAATGAGGTTTATGGTCATTTATCTCTAAATTCATCTGTGCACTGAATCCTCATAGTTTTTGTTCCCCCAAATATCACTGTCATTTTTTCCTTAGAAATCAGCACCCTTCACCAAAAATCCTAAAAGTAACCCATGATAAATATTTACTCCCTTTCATTATATGATTTTAATATGTAAAAAAGAATGAACTATTCACCATTTTCCATTTTTAACATAAGTTTTTTATGCTATAGTATTGTAGTATGATGTGTATTTCAAATTTTGTATTGACAAAACTTAAATGTTTACTTATCATAGTCCTTTATTGGTAGAATGTTGGATTTGTTGTTGGTGAGAGAAGTATGTAAATCTAGATAGCTAAGAAGAGGTTGGACCTGAATATCTCCGGACTGACATTTTGAATAGTTGTTCACTGTTCATATAGTGCAAAAAGAAAATAATATATTCACACAAATAATGTATTTCATGTATTCTAATAGCAATTATCAAAAAAATGGAACTATCCCTGATTCAAATAACTGAATGAAGTTTTTATTTCTATGTTTATCAGTTGACCATTCTCTCAAATGAAATAATATTATCCCCACTTTAACAAATATTTAAAGGAATTCAGTTGCTTTAAGCTGATGTGTATACTTAAAGGTTTGAGAATTTTCTGCTTTGCTTTTATGTTTACTGAAATTTTAATCAAATGTACTCATATGAATCAATTTGCACACCTTTGCTATTTTTTAATAGATAGGTACTGTTAATGATTTAAGACCAGAGATATGGATACCTCAATCCAAATTATGTAGCATGCAGCACGTGGCTGAATTACCACATCAACTATGAAGTCTGCTTAACTCTTTTAGAGCTCTAAAAAGCTGTAGCAAGTATCCGCAGGTTAGACATTATAAGAACTCATATGATTTTGGGGTTTTACCTGATCTTGATGTGGAATTCAAAATAATTATTTTAGTGACATTTCTCCCATATAACTTAGTGAATACTGTTGGGAATGGGTGTTGTTAAATTACTTTTTAAATCACAGGGCCCAATTTTCACAAGTTTCATATTTATGAAAAGTTGTTGGTACATTTTCATATTTCCCATCATAAACCAGTTTTTAAAATCCCTCTTTTCAGTTATCTATTTCTGTATTTTATTATTATAGTGTAATATGCTTTGTGCACCCTCTTTTAATGTTTCATTAAAAAACGGAGTATATTCTTTAAATTGTTTACTTACAAAGTCATGATGTACAGCGTTTCTGTCTTTAGCTCACAAATGTGTAAAATGTGCTGGTGTACTGTCACTGAAGAATGCATGGGTCTATAAAACGTTTCAATTTAAACCAAAGCATTTTTAAATGTATGAAATACTGTTTTGGTTCAAAATATTTTCAACAGAAGACCTAATCTGATATATTTGTGGTTATCACCAACTGACATCAGCATTGTTTAGAAAAACATGTATATTAGCTAGAGCTACATTGCAATTTAATGTAATTTATAGAGTGGATTTACAAAACAAAATAACCTTTTATAGTAATGAAAAAAATTGTGAAAATTTAACTTTTTTAATAACGTAGGTATTTTTGGTAATTCATATGACAGTGATTTCAGAGTTTAAAACATTAATTTGAGAGATCAGTGTAAACTTCTGAAAATTGCATTCTTGTCTGTAGAACAGGAAAATATCATGTCTATGGTTTAAAAACAGGTCAGTGAATGGTATTCTAGTATATTTGCTAATTTGGTGATTAAAAGAAAAAAATGTAATAGAAGCATAAACAAAATACTTAGTTTTAGCATTAGAAAATTAATTTAATGTAATGCTTTGCATTAACCCTTTGAGTATTGTAAGGATAAGAACAAAATTTTTTAGATAGGTTAATTAGATCACTGAAAATACTCTATACATCTAAGTAGCTGATCATGCTGCAGAAAATATTTTTTATTTTCTAAATTAAATACTTGCATATTAGACAGAAGTGGTTTTGTTATAGAAGGCTCAATAGGCTAAATTATTCACTGCTATCAACTTGTGCTGTCTGGTGCAAAACACTACTTCTGCTCTTTTGTTTTCATAATTGCATTAATATCTCAAGAAATCAAATATGTAGCTCTACAGACATAAGTTGTCTACTTTAAGAGTCCTTTACAAGATGGAGGTTTAGAAAGAAATATGTATACTATTTTGAAAATCACTTCAGGGTAGTATTAAAATACTCTAATACTGTCGATGAAAATCTTTAGAAATAAAAACAAAACTGCTTAATTAAAAGAATAAATTTTACAGAACTGTTGGTATGTTTGCAGTCAAATTTTCTGCAGTCTATCTGATAGATACAAAAAGGAGAGTGTTGTATTCATATTACTTTTAACTTTCGGTCACTGTGCTATTGACTAATAGAAAGACAGAGGTACTATATTCAGTTTCCTCTACAGGGATGCAGCAGTTTGGATGAATGTCAGAATTAAAAACAAACAAAAAACAAAACAAAACAAAACAAAAAAAAAACACCTTGAAATTGGACCTGCCTTCTGCTGTGTTGAAAAACTTTTTTTTTTTTTTTATTGCAAGTAGTACTCACTAGAGCAAGGGAACAAGTTCAGAAGTGAGTAGAGAGTTTCTGAAATTATGTATAGAAATGCTACCTTACTGAGCTTTTTTACTGATCCTTTGCAGTAGAAATTAGCAATCCTAGGTGCAGATGTATTTATTCAAACCTAGCTGAGTGGAATAAAAAAAAAGCCTCATTACCTCGTTTAGTGGAATTACGTCGGTATAGTGCAAGTTATAAACTTTTAGTCAGTTAATGCAAATTCATGCATAATTAAAATACAGTACTCAAAGGGTTTTAATTTAACATTTTATTTGTAATTTATTGTGAATGATTACCAGTTTGCCTTGATCATTGCTGCTAGTGATTTTATGTGCCAGCAGACCTGAGTTTAATTTACCAATTTTAATTAGGAAATAGTAAAAGCTACTTACAAAGTAACTACCTAGTTTTTGTTTGAGGAAAATATGCCTTAGTTTGATCATTTAAACTCTCTTGTTTTATTCTGACTGTTTTCTTTGGGGGGAAAAAAAAAAAAAAAAAAGCAGTCCAGCAATAAAATGTTGGGACTGAAAGCTCAAAGTAACTAAATATTTGGTAAAAATTTGATCATGATGTTGTCCAATAAAAAGTTTGGATTCCTTACCCGGTGTGCAATAAACACATCCACACACTAGGTTGAAATATTGTTTATTTCAGAACTGATCAAGTCTGGGTACTAGGTGGTTTCCCACTGTGCTGGCACATCTTAGGACTTTCCATGCCACTCTTAATACAATCCCTTATCAATACATTTACATATTTGTACAATCCCCTAGCCTCCGACTGGTTACATAATTAGCATACTGCTGACATGACAGAATCATTCTGCCCGTCCTCAGAGAGGAAGTGTCTCCCAGCCTAGGGGCATGATTTTTACTATTGTAATGAGGATAGTTCACGTTAGAATACTCCTATTCTTTGTTTTTCAGCCAATTATTCATGTTACGTTTATTGGTGACATATTCAAAGGCATAGTCAGGATGTTTCCCTCAAGAATGTCAACAGAATGGTCTTCCTGATTAGTAGTTCCTCAGTTAATCATCCTTTAGACATCTCCAAGGCCTGGGTCATCTTACCCTTTCCTCAAAGAACATATTTTATCTCTTTCACACAAAACAGAGTTAACTATCTACTGGTATCAATTAGGGCTGAAATTCATCATAGAGAAGAAGGTCCATAACAAGACTATGAACATCAAAATGACCCACACTTAAATCCAAATAAGGGAAATGCTCTTAAGTTCTTCTTTGAATGTGGTGCAAGAGTTTTCAGCACTCCAAAATTATAAATACTTTTAAAGAATTAAAACTGTGGAGGTACAACCTCACCTTGACTAGTGTTTACCAGGGAGCTAATCCAGTATCTTTTGACTTGCAACAAGAGGGGGTTTGGGTACGTTTTGGTTTGTTGTTTGTTTTTTACACAAAGAATACTAAAGGGTTCCAAAATACATTGTTAAAATGATTGTTTTGTATTTAAAGATTAAATATCATATTAAAGTAATCCAATAAAGCAATTTAAAATATCATTTTTGGTACCAAAGCAAATTGCTCAGCTTCACAGAAAATTGCTCATCTTCACAGGAAATTTGGATTTACAGTAATAAGCAATGAGGCTATTGAATAAACTTTGAGTGCCTTTCAAACACTTGGGAAATTGTGCCTGAGATGGTAAACTGTAATTAGGGTAATTCTAGAGCTTGCCAATCAATAATTCTGTCATCACTCAGGACTTTCTTACCTTCTAGGAAACTTACTTGGTACCATTTATATTCTACTGTATTTTTTGTAAGTGCCATTATTTAAATTTCACTTAGTAAGTGGCAGATTACATTATTGAGTCCCACAAGCACAAAAATGTAATAACACTAGGAGAAACTGAACTTTTGTTTTCCAATTTACTGCATACATTATGTAAATGAAGAAACCAACTTTTTTGTAGACTGTACATGTGATATAATGTAATGTTGTTTTGCAGTTTTGGAATTAGTTGAACATAGTTTTTAATTATTTAAGGAAAACATCTTTACAGGATAATTTGATAGTTGTCTTTGTAAAATGTATTTGATTTTGCAAATATGTATTTCCTTATGTGATTTTTTTTGTGAGAAATGCTAAATCTTTTAGTATCTCATGTTCTCTCAAAATTGGAAAGAGAGAAATAATAGTTTGTACTCAATTTGTATTGTGTACTGTACACGAACTAGGAAACTTTTATAATTATAAAAATATATATTAACTTTTAGGGTGTTGTTTAAAAAATAATGACCGAAGCATACTAAAATCAATAGGATTTTTCTGAATATTTCAGATGAACTCAGGCTAGTTTTCTTGTGTTTTTCAAAAAAAATTGTCTTGTCTTCTGATATAAATAAATCTGTTTTCCTGTTACAAATATTTGAATTGGTTTTGGTTCAATATAATTAAATATTTTAGACTGTAAATACTATTGATTTCAAAAGAAAAATGATTTCAACTTCTGCCTTTTAAATGACAGTATATATTTATGAAGCAGTATTAGGAGTCAAAAACTAACATTGAGTTTCTCAGATGTACAATATCACCAAAGCCTACTATTGCAAGTTTTGTTTTAGTAAAATTGTGAAAACATTAGATGCATTAACTTGTTTTCAGATTATGAACGCTGTTGTGGTTTAACCCGGCCGGCAGCTAAGCACCACACAGGCGTTCACTCACCCTCCCCCCTCCCTCTCTGGGATAGGGGAGAGAATTAGAAAGAAATGAAAGCCTGTGGGTTGAGATAAAGACAGTTTATTAGGACAGGAAAGAAAGGAAAATAATAATAATAATGATAACAGTACTACTAATAACAATGTGTACAAACAAGTGATGCACAATGCAATTGCTCACCACCCGCTGACCGATGCCCAGCCTATCCCCGAGCAGCTGGCCCCCCCACCCTGGCCAGCCACCCCTATATATTGTTCAGCATGACATCAGATGGTATGGAATACCTCTTTGGCCAGTTTGGGTCGGCTGTCCTGGGTCTGTCCCCTCCCAGCTCCTGCTGCACCCCCAGCCTGCTCGCTGGCAGGACATTGTGAGAAGCTGAAAAGTCCTTGGCTTGGTGTAAGCACTGCTCTGCAATAATTAAAACAGCAGCATGTTATCAGCACTCTTCTCATCCTAATCCAAAACATAGCACCCTACCAGCTACTAGGAGGAAAACTAACTCTATCCTAGCCGAAACCAGGACAAACGCTGAAATAGAGAGTAAAGAATAAAGTCTGTATTGGACGGAGCCATGTTTATCATGGATCTCTAATAAGTTTCCAGTGTGTTTTGCATCTAAAAACGGAAAAAGTTACTTTAACTGGGGAAGACCCACGAAGTAACAGAATGCTGGAACATCAAAATGAGCTTGGAATACTAGGCTCAAAACAGGTATTTCATACAAAGCTTCGAAAAAATAGAGCAAAGCTGCCTCCTAGAGCTTGAATTTATTTTGTTTGGAAAGTTCAGCTTATGAGCATTTGTGGTGAGATGATCCTTTCCTCAAGTATGGCATGGAACAATAAGACAATAGAATGCATAGAATCATAGAATATCCTGAGTTGGAAGGGACCCACAAGGATCATCGAGTCCAACTCCTGGGTCCCCAAAGGACCACCCAAAAAATCAGACCATGTGTCTGAGAGCATTATTCAAATGCTTCTAGAACTCCAGCAGGCTTGGTGCCATGAGGTCCCCCTCAATCTCCTCTTCTCCAGGCTGTGACTTCAGTCCAAGTGACTTCACCTGCTCCTCATACGTCTTGCCCTCTAGACTCTGCACCATCTTCATAGAACTCCTTTGGACACTCTCTAATGGTTTTATGTCCTTCTTATATTGTGGCACCCAAAACTGTATGCAGTACTCAAGGTGAGGCCGCACCAGCGCAGAGTGGCATGGGACAATAACTTCTCTCAACTGGCTAGCAATGCCGTGCGTAGTGGTTTTACTCGGGTGGGCGGCCGAGCTCCACCATAACCGCTCTCTCGCTCCCCCTCCTCAAACAGGAATGGGGAGAAAATACGATGAAAAGGGCTCAAGGGTTGAGATAAGGACGAGGAGATTGCGCAGTAATTATTGTGATGGGCAAAACCGACTCAGCATACGGAGATAGTAAGATTTATTACCTATTACTAACAAGCTAGAGAAGTGAGAAAAAAAGGAAAGAAACCAAAAGCACCTTTCCCCCCATCCACCCTCTTCCACCTCCTCCCCCGAGCAGCGCAGGGAAACGGGGGAATGGGGGTTACGGTCAGTCTATAGCGCTTCTTTGCCACCGCTCCTTCTTGGTCACTCTTGTCCCCTGTGCTGTGGGGTCCCTCCCACGGAATACAGTCCTTGCTGAACTGATCCGGCGTGGGCTGCCCACAGGCAGCAGCTCTTCAAGAACTGCTCCAGATATGGGTCCGTACCACGGGGTCCATCCCTCAGGAGCAAACTGCTCCAACCTGGATCCCCCATGGGCAGCAGCTCCTGCCAGGTCACCTGCTCCTGCGTGGTCTCCCCTCCACGGGCTACAGGTCCGACCCAGAATCTGCTCCGGCAGGGGTCTTCCACAGGCCGCAGTCTCCGTCGGTGCAGGTCCACCTGCTCCACCATGGTCTCCTCCACAGGCTGCAGCGTGGAACCCTGCTCCACCATGGTACTCCATGGGCTGCAGGGGGACAGCCTGCTTCACCATGGTCCTCACCACAGGCTGCAGGGGACTTCTGCTCTGATGCCTGGAGCACCTTTCCCCCTCCTTCTTCACTGACCTTGGCACCTGCAAGGCTGTTCCTCACTCCTCTCACTCTACCAGCTGCTGTGTGGCGCAGCATTTTTTTTTCCCCCTTTCTTAAATATGCTCTCACAGAGGCGCAAAACAACATCACTTATGGGCTCAGCTCTGGTCAGCAGTGGGGCCCTTACCAAACATGGGGCAGCTTCTAGGTCCTCCTCACAAAAGCCACCCCTATGACCCCCTGCTACCAAAACCTTGCCACATAAACCCACTACAGGAGTCAGGGATGGCAAAGTACTACCCCACCAGTCAATCTCCTTCTCTGACTCCCTGATGCTCCTCAGCCTGCCCACCTCCTCCCAAAGCTCTGCCACCAGGTGAAGCAGTTATTCAACCTGAGCACACCTCTCACAGCTGTGCTTGCTACTGCCATCCTGTAGTGGCCTAAGAGAAGGGCACACCCAACAGCCTGTTACTTGGGTGGCAGCATGTTCCCCCTGAGCTCTGTCTGGGAGACTGCATTGGTTGTTGTGGGTGCCGAGCTCCGTGAGACCATGGCCTTCTGTCAGGTGGATACCATTACTCCCTGAGTGAGCTGGCCAAACTTCAGTGCCCTCCCTGAGTAAACAGCCACACTACACTCTGTTCACCACACTCCTGGTTGCTTGGCTCTGCCCAAGCCTCAACAGCGGCTCTCGTGAGGGCTGCCGGCTCTTGTCAGCTTGCTCAAGCGGCCTCGATGCAGGGAACCCCCCTGCACGCAGCAATTTCCTGCTGCACTGCAGAACGCATCTGACCCAGAGCTGATTGCCTCGGTTTACATAACATGTCTGCATGACCAACTTATACAAAGAAATCTGTGATATTATAGCATGGTGGTTCTTAAAGATAGCAATGGACTATTCACAGATGATACATAGCTGTGCTGACCCACTCAGTTGCTTGTGAATGGTTGTCCTGGTTCCAGTTAGGACAGAGTTAATTTTTCCTCATAGTAGCTGGTAGGGTGCTGTGTTTTGGATTAGGATGAGAAGAGCTCTGATAACATGCTGATGTTTTAATTGTTGCAGAGCAGTGCTTACACCAGGCCAAGGACTTTTCGGCTTCTCGCTCTGTCCTGCCAGCGAGCAGGCTAGGGGTGCAGCAGGAGCTGGGAGGGGACAGACCCAGGACAGCTGACCCAAACTGGCCAAAGGGGTATTCCATACCATCTGACGTCATGCTAAACAATATATAGGGGTGGCTGGCCGGGGTGGGGAGGCCGGCTGCTCGGGGATAGGCTGGGCATCGGTCAGCGGGTGGTGAGCATTTGCATTGTGCATCACTTGTTTCTTACACATTATTATTATTAATACTATTATCATTATCACTATTATTATTATTATTGTTATTATTATATTCCTGTCTTAATAAACTGTCTTTATCTCAACTCACCGGCTTCACTTTCCCGTTTCTCTCCCCCATCCCAGAGAGGGAGGGGGGAGGGTGAGCGAACGGCTGTGTGGTGTTTAGCTGCCAGCCGGGTTAAACCACAACAGTCCTTTTGGCGCCCAACGTGGGGCTCGAAGGGTTGAGATATCGACAGATTTGACCTGAGTGTGTTAAACCAAAATTGGTATAAGTATTGGACCTGCTTAATAGTTCCTAGTCACGATGTTGATTGCCTTAATCTCCAGTCTGCTGTGCCTGTTTTCCAAATTGAGTTTTATAGCGCGTTACTTTCTGTATGTGCTCCCTGTCATGCTGTTTATCCTTTCCGGGCCCTGGTTTAAGATTGTTATGGTACTGTGCGGTGTAACAATGGCTTATGAAATGATGAGATTTCTGGTCACGACTCTAACCTGGTATTTGTACTCAGCACTGACGTCGACTCTATACTTTGGAACCCATATCTCGGAAACTATTAGCAATTACACCTATTGCCTGTTTTCGTCAGGGAGCCAATCTGTGAAGGGGCCAGGGGAAGACGTGTTTCCCTACCTGTTCACTCTCCCTTTCTCCTTCACCACCCTCTTATCCCCTGAGCTAGTTACAGTGGTTCTCCAAGATGTTGAATATCCTTGGGATACTCAGACCAGCCTGCTCTTGTTTTTATGTCTCCTGAATGCGCTTCAGGTTTTGTTGAGGGTTAAACAACTACTTAGGAATCTCATCCGGAGATCTGTCTTGAGGCGGGATAGTTGGGAGTGGCAGGGAGTGTGGGAGGATATGGGCAGGTTTCTAGAGCAGTGGTCACCTCCAGTGTTTTGGACATTCACCCCTGAACAACTGCAAAATCCTAAAAAGCTGGCAGAATGCTTGAAAAAAAGGTGTCATGACTCTGGCAGTTCCAAAGTGACACAAATCACTGTAGCGTGCTGGGGTCTGGCTTGTGCCTATCGAGCTGCAATTGATGCTACTAGCAACCTAGCGACAGCTCCTGCAGCCGCTTCAGCTCCTGCAGCCGCTCCAGCTCCAGCTCCTGCAGCTGCTCCCACTCCTGTGTCTGGGTCAGAGAAACGAGCTGTAGCAGTGCAAGTTGACCCCGCAGAGGGTATTCCAACCCCTGTGGCAGACCCTGTGGCTGGGTCAGAGAAACGAGCTGTAGCAGTGCAAGTTGCCCCTGTAGACAAGGTGAAAAAATGGTATAGAGACTCAGGTCGTTTAGAACGCAGACAGTCTTCTGCTAGGTCTGGGCATAGTGAAGACGAGGCTGGGCCATCAAAGGTGCAGGAGGATGAAGATGAGGATGAGGATGTTGAAAAATCAACAGTAACTACCCGAACCCTACACCAGCGTGAGCTACGAGATGTGCGAAAAGATTTTGGTCGCTGTATAGGTGAGCAGCTTGTCACCTGGCTGCTCCGGTGCTGGGACACCGGAGCCAATTATGTGGAATTAGAGGGCAAGGAAGCCAGGCGGCTGGGATCCCTTGCTAGGGACGCAGGCATTGACAAAGCAATTGGAGATGGAGCACGATCTCGCAGCCTCTGGAGGCGTCTCCTGTCAGCTGTGCAGGAAAGGTATCCCTTCAAGGAAGAACTTGTATGTCTACCAGGCAAATGGACCACCATGGAGAAGGGAATTCAGTACCTGAGGGAATTGGCCGTACGGGAAGTAATTTATAAGGACCTAGACGACGCACAAACATCCAAAACATCCACAGATACAGATGAAGTCCATTGTACACAACCCATGTGGCGGAAGTTTGTACGGAGTGCACCATCATCATTGGCAATACTAACCTGGAAAGAGGAGGAGAATCCCCCAGTGAATGAAGTGGCTAAATTACTCCGGCAGTACGAAGGAAACCTCTCCTCTTCCCTACAGGCCTGTGTCTCGGCTGTGGAGAAACTCTCTGAAGAGGTCCACCAACTTAAAGAGAATTTATCTTCCCCTCCACCTGAACGAACCAGTGTCCACCAGCTAAAAGAGAATGCTTTGGAGAAACTTTCTGAAAAGATCCACCAACTTGAAGAAAGATTATCTTCCCCTCCACCTGAACGAACCAGTGTCCACCAGCTAAAAGAGAATACTTTGGAGAAACTTTCTGAAAAGATCCACCAACTTGAAGAAAGATTATTTTCCTCCCCACCTGTACAAACCAGTGTCTCAGCTATTAGGGGTAAACGTTCATCTATGCAAGGAAGACAATATGGTGGGCACACACACCGCGCCACCCTGTGGCTTTACCTACGTGACCATGGAGAGGACATGAGAAAATGGGATTGAAAATCTACTGCGACCCTAGAGGCACGGGTACGTGAATTGCAAAAGAAAACAATTGGGAAAAAGGGTTTCTCTGAAAAGTTTGCTGCTCCAACTTCCAGCAGGCAGTCCTTTAAACACAGAAACGAAGATTCTGACCAGGACTAGAGGGGCCCTGCCTCCAGCCAGGGGGAGGAAAGGGACAATCGAGTTTATTGGACTGTGTGGATTCGATGGCCTGGCACGTCAGACGCACAGAAGTATAAGGCTTTAGTAGACACCGGTGCACAATGTACTCTAATGCCATCAAGCTATAAAGGGCCAGAGCCCATCTGTATTTATGGTGTGACGGGGGGATCCCAGCAGTTAACTGTATTGGAGGCTGAAGTGAGTCTAACCGGTAATGAGTGGCAAAAGCACCGTATTGTGACTGGCCCAGATTTTCCGTGCATCCTTGGCATAGACTATCTTAGAAGAGGATATTTCAAGGACCCAAAAGGGTTCCGCTGGGCTTTTGGCATAGCTGCCTTGGAGACAGAGGACATTAAACAGTTGTCTACCTTGCCTGGTCTCTCAGAGGACCCTTCTGTTGTGGGGTTGCTGAGGGTTGAAGAACAGCAAGTGCCGATCGCTACCACAACTGTGCACCGGCGGCAATATCGCACCAACCGAGACTCCCTGAGTCCCATCCATAAGCTAATTCGTCAACTGGAGAGCCAAGGAGTGATCAGCAAGACTCATTCACCTTTTAATAGTCCCATATGGCCAGTGCGAAAGTCTAATGGTGAGTGGAGACTAACAGTGGACTATCGTGGCCTGAACGAAGTCACGCCACCACTGAGTGCTGCAGTGCCGGACATGCTAGAACTCCAGTATGAACTGGAATCAAAGGCAGCCAAGTGGTATGCCACAATTGATATCGCTAATGCATTTTTCTCCATCCCTCTAGCAGCACAGTGCAGGCCACAGTTTGCTTTCACTTGGAGGGGAGTCCAATATACTTGGAATCGGCTGCCCCAGGGGTGGAAACACAGCCCTACCATTTGCCATGGACTGATCCAGTCTGCGCTGGAGCAGGGGGAAGCTCCTGAACACCTGCAGTACATCGATGACATCATTGTGTGGGGTGACACTGCAGAAGAAGTTTTCGAGAAAGGGAAGAAAATAGTCCAAATCCTTCTGAAGGCCGGTTTTGCCATAAAACAGAATAAAGTTAAAGGACCTGCACGAGAGATCCAGTTTTTAGGAATAAAATGGCAAGATGGACGTCGTCAAATCCCAATGGATGTGATCAACAAAATAACAGCTATGTCTCCACCAACTAGCAAAAAAGAAACACAAACTTTCCTAGGTGTCGTGGGGTTTTGGAGAATGCATATTCCAAATTACAGTCTGATTGTAAACCCGCTCTACCAAGTAACCCGTAAGAAGAATGCTTTTGAATGGGGCCCTGAGCAACGACAAGCCTTTGAACAAATTAAGCAGGAAATAGTTCATGCAGTAGCCCTCGGGCCAGTCCGAACAGGACCAGATGTAAAGAATGTGCTCTACACCGCAGCCGGGGAGAATGGTCCCACCTGGAGCCTCTGGCAGAAAGAACCTGGGGAAACTCGAGGTCGACCCCTGGGGTTTTGGAGTCGGGGATACAGAGGATCTGAGGCCTGCCATACTCCAACTGAAAAGGAGATATTGGCAGCATATGAAGGAGTTCGATCTGCTTCGGAAGTGGTCAGTACTGAAGCACAGCTCCTCCTGGCACCCCGACTGCCGGTACTAGGCTGGACGTTCAAAGGAAGGGTCCCCTCTACACATCATGCAACTGATGCTACATGGAGCAAGTGGGTTGCACTGATTACTCAGCGGGCTCGAATAGGAAACCCCAGTCGCCCAGGAATCTTGGAGGTGATTATGGACTGGCCAGAAGGCAAATACTTTGGGATATCATCAGAGGAGGAGGTGGTCCGTGCTGAAGAAGCCCCACTGTACAACAAGCTACCAGAAAATGAGAAGAAATATGCCTTGTTCACTGACGGGTCCTGTCGTATTGTGGGAAAGCATCGGAGATGGAAAGCTGCTGTATGGAGTCCTACACGATGAGTTGCAGAAGCTGCTGAGGGAGAAGGTGAATCGAGTCAGTTTGCAGAAGTGAAAGCCATTCAGCTGGCTTTAGATATTGCTGAACGAGAAAAGTGGCCAGTTCTCTATCTCTATACTGATTCATGGATGGTAGCAAATGCCCTGTGGGGGTGGTTACAGCAATGGAAGCAGAACAACTGGCAGCACAGGGGCAAGCCCATCTGGGCTGCGGCATTGTGGCAAGATATTGCTGCCCGGGTAGAGAACCTGGCTGTAAAGGTACGCCATGTAGATGCTCATGTGCCCAAGAATCGGGCTACTGAAGAACATCAAAACAACCAGCAGGTGGATCAGGCTGCTAAGATTGAAGTGGCTCAGGTGGACCTGGACTGGCAACATAAAGGTGAATTATTTATAGCCCGATGGGCCCATGACACCTCAGGCCATCAAGGTAGAGATGCAACCTACAGATGGGCTCGTGATCGAGGGGTGGACCTGACCATGGACACTATAGCACAGGTTATTCATGATTGTGAAACATGTGCTGCAATCAAGCAAGCCAAACGGTCAAAGCCTCTTTGGTATGGAGGACGATGGCTGAAATATAAATATGGAGAGGCCTGGCAGATTGATTACATCACACTCCCTCAAACCCACAACGGCAAGCGCCACGTACTTACAATGGTGGAAGCAACCACCGGATGGCTGGAAACATATCCTGTGCCCCATGCCACCGCCCGGAACACTATCCTGGGCCTTGAAAAGCAAGTCCTATGGCGACATGGCACCCCAGAGAGAATTGAGTCAGACAACAGGACTCATTTCCGAAACAACCTTATAGACACTTGGGCCAAAGAACATGGTATTGAGTGGGTGTATCACATCCCCTATCATGCACCAGCCTCTGGAAAAGTTGAACGATACAATGGACTGTTGAAGACTACACTGAAAGCAATGGGTGCTGGGACATTCAAAAATTGGGATACGCATTTGGCAAAGGCCACCTGGTTAGTCAATACCAGGGGATCTGCCAACCGAGCTGGACCTGCCCAATCAAACCTGTTACGCACTGTAGAAGGGGATAAAGTTCCTGTAGTGCACGTAAGAAACATGCTGGGTAAAACAGTCTGGGCTACTCCTGCCTCAGGAAAAGGCAAACCCATTCGTGGAATTGCTTTTGCTCAGGGACCTGGATGCACTTGGTGGGTAATGCAAAAGAATGGGGAGGTCCGGTGTGTACCTCAAGGGGATTTGATACTGGGTGAGAATAGCCCATGAGTTGAATTGTAGTATGTTAATTATTATATAATACTGTATGTCATCACTACCATGATTGCTATATATCATAGATGAAAATGGTGATTAATTACAAGGTATTGGAAAGAGTGTAACCTGAGCATGACATAAATGGTATGGAATAAGGGCTGGATATCTGTCCTGGTTCCAGTTAGGACAGAGTTAATTTTTCCTCATAGTAGCTGGTAGGGTGCTGTGTTTTGGATTAGGATGAGAAGAGCTCTGATAACATGCTGATGTTTTAATTGTTGCAGAGCAGTGCTTACACCAGGCCAAGGACTTTTCGGCTTCTCGCTCTGTCCTGCCAGCGAGCAGGCTAGGGGTGCAGCAGGAGCTGGGAGGGGACAGACCCAGGACAGCTGACCCAAACTGGCCAAAGGGGTATTCCATACCATCTGACGTCATGCTAAACAATATATAGGGGTGGCTGGCCGGGGCCGGGGTGGGGAGGCCGGCTGCTCGGGGATAGGCTGGGCATCGGTCAGCGGGTGGTGAGCAATTGCATTGTGCATCACTTGTTTCTTACACATTATTATTATTAATACTATTATCATTATCACTATTATTATTATTATTGTTATTATTATATTCCTGTCTTAATAAACTGTCTTTATCTCAACTCACCGGCTTCACTTTCCCGTTTCTCTCCCCCATCCCAGAGAGGGAGGGGGGAGGGTGAGCGAACGGCTGTGTGGTGTTTAGCTGCCAGCCGGGTTAAACCACAACAATGGTCTAGACAATGTCCTCCTCAGGGATATGGATTGACTATTCACCAAACGATAGCTTGCTGTTCACGGACCAGCAACCTTCTAGAAACACACCTGGCACTCTTGTATTATCCTATTGGTCAGATGACCAAAAGTCACAGCCCTATAAGAGTAGCTCCCCAACTCGAGCTCAGAGTAGCTCTTGCTGGCTGGTCCAGGGGTTCTACCCTGTGAGGGAGACAGCTGTGACTTTGTGATGGAGAACATGAGAGGCTGACAACTTTCCCGACTGTTGCTTATTGGTGGGTAAAACTAATCATTAATGTTATTGTGCTTTACCTACATGGAAAGTGGCTTTTCCCTTTCATTTCTCCATATGCTTAGATTGCTCACTTTCCACTCAGAGTTAATTATACTGGTAATCAGTGTGTGTAGTTATAATAAAAACCATCAAACTTAGTTGGTGATTTGTTGCCATTTTATCATCTGATATCCAAAGAACCTGTTTGTCCTGTCACATTTGTGGGATTTTTTGGTGTTGTCAGTAGGATACCAGAACAACCTTCCTTGTCTTGTGACAGCATTATGGTCCATGACTGCGTCTATCTAACTTATTTCAACCAAGGTCCAAATGTTTAGTACAAATACAATACTGCCTCCTGCAATGAATCCTACCAGCCAAGACTATAAATTTTTCTAACTCAGTAATGAGCCAGATTTATATTTACAAAATCCTCCTAACCGGTTTGAAGACTGGGACTTCCTGGCCTAGCTGGTACTTTGGTTTAGACTGAGTTTAGTTCTAGCACACATCCGGTAGAAAAGGAGCTGTAAAAGAAATCTTGTTTCACAAGTGTTGTGGTTTTACCCTGCTGGGCAGCTGAGCTCCACCACAACTGCTCTCTCACTCCCCCTCCTCAAAGAAAAAGGGGGAGAAAATATGATGCAAAGGGCTCAAGGGTTGAGATAAGAACAGGGAGATCACTCCACAATTATGGGCAAAACAGACTCAGCATATGGAGACTAAAATAATTTATTGCCTGTCACTAGCAGACTAGAACAGTGAGAAAGTAAAAGCAAACTAAAAACACCTTCCTCCCATCCACCCTATTCTAGGTGTCCCCCCACAAGCAGTGCAGTGGAAGAGGGGAGTAGGGGTTGTGGTCAGTCTGTAATACTTAGTCTCTGCTGCTCCTTCACGGTCACTTTCTTCCCTGCTCCAACATGGGGTCCCTCCCACAGGATCCAGTCCTTCCCGATCTAATCCTGTGTGGGCTTCCCACAAAGAGCAGCTTTTCAAGAACTGCTCCAAATATGGGTCCATACCAGGGGGGTCCATCCGTCAGGAGCAAATTGCTCCAACATGGGTCCCCTACGGACAGCAGCTCCTGCCAGATCACCTGCTCCTGTGTGGGCTCCTCTCTACGGGCTACAGGTCTGGCCCGGAGTCTGCTCCAGCAGGGGCTCTCCATGGGCTGCAGCCTCCTTCAGATCAGATCCACCTGCTCCACCATGGGCTTCTCCACGCACTGCAGTGTGGGGATCTGCTCCACCATGGTTCACCATAAGCCACAGGGGAACAACCTGCTTCACCATGGTCCTCTCCACAGGCTGCAGAGGAACTTCTGCTCCGGCACCTGGAGCACCTCCTCCCCCTCCTTCCTTGCTGACCTTGGTGTCTGCAGGGCTGTTTCTCACTCCTTGCTCTCCCAGCTGCTCTTGCACAGCGTTTTTTCCCTTTCTTAAATATGCTTTCACAGAGGCGCAAACAATATCACTTATTGACTTGGCTCTGGACAGCGGTGGTTCCCTTTTGGAGCTGTCTGAAACTAGCTCTTATCAGACATGGGGCAGCTTCTTGACTCTTCTCACAGAGGCCACCCCTGCAGCCCCCCTGCTACCAAGCCCTTGCCATTTAAACCCAATACAACAAGAACCAACAGCATTTGGTCATGTTATTAGCTTCTTTTTCAGCAACAGGGTTACCAGAAAGAACATGTGCGATTCAGCCTGTTATTGTTGGTATTAGTTTTAAAAGTTTAATTCCACCTCCCCACAGTGCTGTAATATAGATCCCATAGCACACAATCCAGCAGAAATAGTGGAAATTCAGGGAAATGCAAGGTATTTTAAGACAGCAGAATAAGATGGGTTACTCAAACAGTCATTTTTTATGACAATGTTGATATTATCAAGTAACTTACATTCTATATCAAGTTATTTTAAATGTGTTTAATTTAGAAACATAGAACAGTCCAGGTTGGAAGGGACCTCGAAAGGTCGTCTGGTCCAAACTTCTGTGGGAAAAGGATGCTTAGATGAGATTATCTAGCACAATGTCTCATCACATCTTCAAAACCTCCAGTGTTGGGGACTCCACCATGTCCCTGGGGAGGTTGTTCCTGTCACTGATCTCACTGTAAAAAATTTCTTTCTTATATGAAGATGAAAGATCTCCTTGTGCAACTTGTACCTCTTGTCCGTTCTCCTTTCCATGTGACTCCTGAAGACAGAGCCTCTGTCTTCTTTGTAGCCACACTTTAAGTACTGGAAGCCTGAAAGAATCACAGAATCGTAGAATGGTTTGAATTGGAAGGGACCTTAAAGATCATGTAGTTCCAACCCCCCCCCCCCCCCGCCATGGGCAGGGATGCCACCCACTAGACCAGGTTGCACAAAGCCCCATCCAACCTGGCCTTGAACTCTTCCAGGGATGGGGCATCCACAACCTCTCTGGGCAACCTCTTCCAGTGCCTCACCACCCTCAGAGTAAAGAACTTCTTCCTAATGTCTAATCTAAATCTACCCTTTTTTAGTTTAGAGCCATTCCCCCTTGTCCTATCGCTCCACTCCCTGACAAAGAGTCCCTCCCCAGCTTTCCTGTAGGCCTCCCCTTGGGTACAGGAATGTCGCTATAAGGTCTCCCCGGAGCCTTCTCTTCTCCAGGCTGAACAACCCCAACTCCTTCAGCCTGTCTTCATAGGAGAGGTGCTCCAGCCCCTTGGTCATCTTCGTGGCCCTCCTCTGGACTCATTTTAACAGGTCCACGTACTTCTTATATTGGGGGCCCCAGAGCTGGACACGGTACTCCAGGTGGGGTCTTACGAGAGCAGAGTAGAGGGGGAGAATCACCTCCCTCGACCTGCTGGCCACGCTTCTTTTGATGCAGCCCAGGATACAATTGGCTTTCTGGGCTGCAAGCACACACTGCCGGCTCATGTTGAGCTTCTCATCCACCAACACCCCCAGGTCCTTCTCTTCAGGGCTGCTTTCAGTCCATTCTCTGCCCAGCCTGTATTTGTGCTTGGGATTGCCCCAGCCCAGATACAGGACCGTGCACTTGGCCTTGTTGAACTTCACGAGGTTTGCACAGGCCCACCTCTCAAGCCTGTCCAGGTCCCTCTAGATGGCATCCCTTCCTTCCAGTGTGTCAAGTGCACCACACAGCTTGGTGTCATTGGCAACCTTGGGCCATCTGTCTAAAATGTCCATTGAGTTTCTTTAGTTCATGACTTAGGGCTCCATCTGTCATTACAACCTTTCAGGGCAGAAGAGATGTGTGGAGAGGCAGGAGCAGTTTTATCTTGGCATTGCCCACACCCTGTAGCCTGTTACCTCTCTGGTGGGGACAACAGTCACCTCGGAGGGCAGCATGCATCAGCCAGCCCAAAGATGTCGCTTCTTAAGTGTACCGTGCCTAAAAATAAATGGCACTTCAGCTACGGACATCAAATAGGTCAAGGGGTGACAAAAGCCTCGTGTGCAGAGGATGCTGCTCCCCAGGGTATTAACACCTCCCCCAGCAAAAATTACTTCTGTTCTTGCTAATGAAAGGCAAAAGAGGAATTTACTTGGCCTCTGAAGAACACAAGCAAGGCAACTGCACGATACCTTCAAGAATATCTTGAGGAACTTCACAGTGTCAAAGCAAACCATTAAACTGATCCTGCAATGAACACAATAGCTCTCAGATTTCTTATTGCCTTTGAAAGCCACAAAGAAGTTGTATTAATTCATCTCACTCTGAATATAAGAAAGAAAATTCAAGGCTTCTTTTAAAACCTAGATTCAAATCCAATTGCTAGATATGTGATAAAAATAAACCAGAAGATATTTTGCTAAGCTTTATCCCCAGGAGATAAAAAGAGAAACAATTAAGGCACTTGATATGACACATAAGTAAGCAGAAATGGTTCCTGACTGGCACTCAGGCCCCATTAAGATTAAACAAAATATATTGTAACTGAGCAGCACTAGATTTTTTTTTTCCCCTGGGGCTTAACATAAGCCTCTGGATTTTTAAATTACAATAGCCTTTTACTTCCTTCAAAGGTTATAGGACTTTTTGGCTGTACTGTAAAACACTGCTGAAATGCAACACTTAAATGTCAGTATAAACAAATGCATTCAAATAGATTATTCTGAGGTAAAACCGAGCCAAAACAATGGCTGCTTACTCACAAAATTAGTTTTTAATAACTTAATACAGTGCAAAACCCTAAAACACATTGTTAGCTCAGTTACTCAGAAGAAAAATGTAACTAATACAGTATTTACTGTTGCACAAAGGCTCCGTTACATATGGGGAAAACAAGGTCTAGCCATTCTTGCTATGTGGGAGATCTCAGCGTTACGAAGTGTTTGTTTTCCACACAGAGATAACCTTTTCAGAGATATACTTTGGCTCAAAGGGAAGGGATCCTACAGAATTCAGTCAACACGTATTAAGTGACAACCCACAGGCTGGAGTTAGAACAAAGGCTCTGTATCATGAGCCAGCCACATTAAAGGAAAACTGCATTCAGTTATACTACAGTAGCTTAGCCAAGGAAATCTGGGCTTTTTCCACTCCTGTGTTTCTTTAGAACAATATTCTCCCTTTCCCTATGCTCTGCTTTCTTATTCCAGAACATAAGCAGCGCTGGAAACATCCCACAAAAAAAACAGTTGCACTTGCCATCTACCTGGGCTCCCCATCTCACAACGAGGAGCATGTAGGCCATCTTCACATTTCTCAAACACTGAAGAGTTCATTTCTGACACAGAGCTTTAAAAGGAAAAGATGTTTTCAAGCCCAGCAAGCATATAAGCAGTGTTTTCAAAATTCATCTAAGCATCAAAAGATGCAATGCCCCCTCTTGACTTATGTATGCTGTCCTTGGTTTTGTACCTTCTTTAAGAGCCTCAGAGGTCTGTATCAAAATAATAAAAAAGGTTCTGTGTTCACAACTGAATTACGTACTGCCCGAAAGGATACTTCAGATCACTCCCAAATATGAAAGAAAAATAAAGTCATTGCCTGCTTTCCTCAAGGTTGTGCAAAAAGACTCAGCTACCAGCCTAACAGCCTCAGATTCAGTTTGTAAGTGTGGCAACGTCGATGTTTGGCACAACTAGATTGACCGCTTCCAATTGATATTAAAAATTCTTGCTAGACTGTGACCAACGTTGTCTTTGCAGGACATTTTTCAAGCTAAGCCAGAGCCTGCACTGCAAGTCTGAAGTTCTGTGCTCTCTCTGCTCTGTGCATCTCTATTCAACCTCTTCTGATATTCAGACAAAGTTTTCAACAGAGATATATTAGTATATTTTTCTATTTATGTTTCCAAGGACATGCTCAGGAATAAAAGATCTATTGTTATGAGCACAGTGAATGCAATGTTAGCTAAAAAAGCAGCAGAGCCCAACAATAATGGATTAGGAAGACAGACAATAAATACATTACTGGTAGCAACACATTATATCAGAGCTCTCAGAATTCCTCAGCTTTCATTTCAGACAAAAGCTAATGACATAAATGCAAACGAAACTGAAACAAACAAAACCCACCACCGCCAACAAGAAAAAGAAAAACAACCAACACACCCCAAAACTCACCTTCTAGACTCAAACTTGCATTTACAGTTCAATTAGGAAGTCATGCAGGCTTAAGAGGAGGCATGGAGTACACACGATGCTAATGCCAAGCCTGAAACACACCCATGGATACAGCTAGCTGCTCTTATTAATTCCCCTTTAAAAGAATCATTGATGATAAGACAAGATGCTACCAACTGACCACCTGCTCTTCAGCCAAGGCTGACAGTTAATCCAGGTCAAAGGGCAACGTGTCAAAATAGACACAAGGATGTTCCTTAGGAAGAAGAGTTTCACAGATTGCCAGTGTCAGAACCTTAGGCACAGCAGACTTAGGCAGAAGGTGGACATAAAATTAAGGATCATAGTACCTTGCTATTTCTGTTCAGGGATAAACACCCTTTTTGATTAAGATGCCATTTTTTTTCCCTGCAGTTACCAAACAATCCACACTTGCCATTCTGGAGATGGAGATGTCCCTTGCCCTAGTTGTCAGGCATGGTCAATGTCTACTAGGATGCTTACATGAATAATAAGGTAAAAATAAATAATAAGGTAAAAATAAATAATAAGGTAAAAATAAATAATAATGTATTTTATTAAGAACATTAAATTTTATTAAGAATATTAAAACTGCACAGGGAACTTTATTACAGAACTGTTTTCAATGTTGATATTATCAACAGGCCTAAAAGCAAAATCCTAGAACACAATTCACGTAGAAAAAGAGCTACATGTAAAAAGCTACAGATTTTCTCTACAGTGAGAGGAGCTATGTGTTTTGAATAAACATTTTAAACAGAAACTAATTTATTTACTATTTCCGTTAGCCGCTATTACAGATTTGCTATGTTGCTGATTAGAAAAAACACTGCCAGGAAGCGTGAGAAACTAAGTTGTGTTTTTGCAGTCGAACGTGTTTTCGAAGTAGAGTGTGTTTTTGCGGTAGAAAACTAACCTTCTGTATTCAAAGGTAGTTGTGTAGTCATAACAAAGAGAAATGCTAAGTAGATAAGTGGACAGTAGAAGGCCTCACTGTTCCAAAACAGAAGCTTGAGAAAAACAGGATGAACAGTGTGTGAACAGTAAATAAACAAAGATCACAAGTTCTCAAAACATAAGAAAGGAGAAAAAAAAAAGGAAAAAGGAGAAATTAAAGGGTCGATCAAAAAAAATGTTCACATATATGGTATAGAGGAGCGTTGAGTAGCTTGTGAACCTGTAGTACTCAGCCAATGAGGAAACAGGGGAGGTAATGAGGTGTCGGGTAACAGGGAATAAAAGGTTATGATATGTTTACTATAATGCGCTCCTATTGGCAGGATGCCTGCCATTGCAATCGCGAATAAAATAGCTTCACAGAAGATCCTGTCGGAAGAAAATTACTGAGAGTTTTCTCACAATTTGGGGGCTCGTCCGGGATCTTGTCGCCTACCAGAGAGTTCTTGCCACCACAGACAGGAAGGTGCACCCCGCTGATTTCAGCGGTCCCGTCGATGGTGGTGGGTTGTCTTGGGATGGCCAGCAAAGGACCGAGACCGTTAATCTGAAGACAGGCTCCGCGAAGCATTGGGGAGAAGGAAGGCCAGCACAGACACAGCACAGACACAGCACAGACACAGCACAGACACAGGGATTACTTCTGATAACCCGGACCGGGAAGCCGTGCACGGACCAAGGCAAGGGAAACTTTACCGTATATTGCCTCGGGTTGGGTTTGGGGAGACTCTTGTGTGGAGTGTGAATGAGACACACTTTTAGTGCAAAGCAAGTGTGGAGTCCCAATCTGCGAGGTTCTGTAGTCCCGCGAGGGGACGAACCAAGTCCCCTCGGCCAGAGAGGGACGAAGCAAAAGATAGACAAGCAAAAGAAAGTCTCAGGGGGTTTGGGCCCTTAGGTGTACGGTACCCCGAGCACGGTGAGGTGAGGTGCTCAGCAGTACACCCACCTCTGTCCTAATCCTAGGTGAAGGCGTGTGGTACCCTGTGGGTGGTAAAGTCCACAGCAGCACGTCAGGAAGAGACGGGGATTAAGGGTTCCAAGAGTCAGCAGGGTGGGGGTGGAGACCCCGGGATTGTGCCTAAAGATAGTCCTTTGGAGAGAATGATAAGGATTTGGAAAAACAACCCAAAAACTAGGGAAAAAGATTTTAAAAAAATAAATAATTAATTAAAAATGGTTAGGTATTGTGTACTTGTCTGGCCTAAAAAGCCAATAAAAGGAACTTCAGTATTTTGGCCAAAATATGGGTCTGATGAAAATTCAGGCTTGAAATTTCTATGTAAACAATAAGACTCCTTTTTCGGAGGAGGAATCAAGTTATGCTCCCTATAATCCTAATATTGCTCCGGAGGCAGCGGCAGCTGCTCCCGGAGGGGAGACAGGGACTGCAATTGACACTGTTCCTGGAGAAGTCGTGCCGTGGAGCAGCGGGAGTGGAGGCTGGGGGGGGGGGGGGGTCCGGTGGGGCCTCGGGGCCATGCAGGGGTGCCGCGGGGCTGATGCCACTCCCCCCCTTACCAGCAGAGAGTTTAGGAGTTTTAAGAAGGAAATGAAGTCTTTAATTGAGGGCCTAGCAGAACAGTCAAATCCATTTCTAAGGCCTAATTTGTATTCCAGGGGGGAAACGTCAATCTTGAGTAAGTTATTCCCTGGAGAAGAATGTTTAGGAGGGGAATAGAGGAGGCAGCTATGCAAGAATGGGAAAGAACTAACCCCGCCCCCCCCATATCAACAGTAATTCCAATATAGCAGAAATATCCGCTTATCTAACTGCGATAATAACAACCCACAACATAGAAATCATATGAGAGACTCAGGGTCAGAATTAGAAAGTACTCGGGGATGAATCCTGAGGACCCGGTAGCCCAAGGGCTCTTGAAAGTTCGTTTTGTGATTAAAGCCTGGCCAGATAAGCAGAAAAAGCTCCAGAAGGTGGGAGGATGGAGTGAACAGTGTGGGTAATATGAAGGTGTATGCCAGGAGGGGAGATGAGAAGGAAAAGCATAGAGTGAAACAAATGGTATTCACAGCGTACTGGGTAGTGAGGCAGAGGGGGAGATAGAGGGCCCAGGATGGAAAGGAGAGGAAGAGAGACGGAGGAATAGCAGGCAAGGAAAGCTACCTGTGTTGCAGCCTAAATCCTAGCAGGGACAGGCTTTGAGATGTTTTAAGTGTGGCTAGGCCAGCCACTTCAAATAGGAATATCTGGAGTGGAAGGAGGAGAGATTGCTGTTATAAATTCAGAATAGGGGAGTCGGGGCTTCTCAGAAAGCTAGTTCCCTGATAAATGAAAAAATGTACCTCACTGGGTGTTATAAATGACTGAGTCCCAAATAGGATTACAATCAAAGTTTACAATTTATTAAATGAATAGAGGCAAGCAAACAGCGCTGGGTGCGCCGGGAGTCTCTGCTCCACCGGGACGCACACCTGTTACGTAAGGCGGCTGGTTTTTATGCTCCTAGGCTAATACATATTCATTACTACTTCTAGAAGAGGCAGGGTTATTATAATTGGTTTCCCGAATCCGAAGTCCTCCCAGGTGCGCCTGCTTATCAGTCTCTGTTAGTTTCTCGGGGGCCGCTCGGACAGGGAGGCTCATATTCTTCCTCCTTATCTAGTGGTCTCTTGGCCGGCTGTCAGAAGTTACTGCACGTCCGTGCAGAGTCAGCAGTTTTTCTCTGAAGAAATCCCTTTGTTCTCTTCTCGCCTAAACCCAGGCCTCAATGTTAACCCTTCACACCCCTTAGTGGCACGAATTGCTGGACTATTCCTTATAATTCCTCCCTTTTTTTTTTTTTTTTTTAATATCATCAATTCGTGTCTCTTCTTCAACTTTTGTTAGTAGCAGTTGGATTTCATCAGTCAGTTCTCGGGGTGTCCATTTCTTAAGCATCATTATCGACACATCACCTTTTCTCTCCCAAAGTCATCACAAATTGGGTGCTATTTATTATCCGCCGTATCAACAACGTAAAGCAAGGTATCATACAAGGTATAAACAATAATGTCATTACACCACATAAAAATAGCATTCTTTTAACCCATGGTCCACCGGGCAACCATGAAAAGAAATCCCAATCCATACCCTTCCAAGTTTGTACTGGGACGTGGGCTAGCTTTTTAATTTCTTTTGTTATCTGCTTAACCACTTTTCCATTATCATCAATTTGTAAACAACAATTAGAATCGTTCAGTTTTCCACACACTCCCCCTTCTTCTGCTAGTAAATAGTCTAAGACCATTCTATGTTGAAAGATAGCATTCCTCATCTGAGTGGATTGATCAGCCAGAAGATCCAAGGTTGTCGCTGTTTGATTGGTTACAACTTCGAGGATAGCTTGCGACCTAATTATTCGGTTCAAATTATAAATAGGTTCTCGGGCTCCTGATACCAACTCATTCGGGTTCCAGGTAGCTGGCCCATAATGCTGTATGATTCTTTCAGGAGGCCATTCATCCTTTCCCCTCTTTTGGGCACTATCCCCGGATAAGGAAGATCGTTTTACTCTGTTCAGGTCATCATATAATCTTATTCCTAAATGATTTCCTTGTGTTTGTGACAATAAAAAGAACAAGGGTCTTATGTACCCCACATAGCATATTCCCGACCAGTTTCCGGGTAGCCTCTTGTAAGCATGTTTGCCACACACCCAATAATGTCCCTTTAGGGCCCACGTCCCGTTTGGAAAATGACCATCCCATCCATCTTTACCCTTTGGGGCGTGATAATACAGAGTGTCCTTGTTACCGAGTGGTCCTGTTACAATGTCTGCCCCTTTGTACTCGTATATGCACGCTTCCAAGCTCCCACGTTGGGTTTCCACTTACAGTCACAATTCAGTTCTCTTTGGCGACCTGTCATATTATAAGCCTTTTTCGCCGTCCAATCTTGAGAGTGTGGGAAGCGCCTTCAATCATGGGGTTGGGCCCGCTTTCAGAGCTTGTGTTACCATTCAGCCCTTCAGGGTGATCCAGCTCCTGGAAAAACTAATCACAATTTTATTATGGGTTTAAAAGGTTCTCATGTTATTTTTCTCAGGACAAACTGATCTTGGTGTGGGAGAAGTCCGGTCGAGGCACTCTCACTCGGCGGTCAATACCCATAGGGGTTGCCTCCCTCGGTAGACCATACACGCCGCAGTGGAGGGTCCTACCCCGGTCTTGCCTTCTCCCTTTCCTCCCTCCAGTCTTGTCCTCTTTATCCAGTGCCCTTAATTCATGCAGAACCTCATTGCTGGGATATCAGTTCCTCTTTAGTCTCAGTTTCAGTTCCCCAGGAGTGGACTCAACCCTCCAGGCTTCGGTAGTTATTGGTCCTTTTATTCTGGATGCGTGGGTCCAACCCCTTTCTGCTGTTCTCACAGCTGTTTCAGTAGTAAGTAAAACAAGGTACGGTCCCTCCCATCGGGGGTTCAATGATTCTTCTCTCCAGGTTTTTATTAAGACCTTGTCTCCTGGTTGTATCTTATGAATAGCAAATCCTAAAGGTGGTGTCTGAGTCATCATCCCAATTTCTCTTATCTCCTGTAATCTCCTTCCAATGGTAATTATGTATTTCTGGATACTATGATCCTCAACTGCATTGTTCCCTAGGGGCATCCCTTGAGAATAAGGCATACCATATAACATTTCATATGATGATAATCCAGTCTCACTGTGTGGTTTAGTTCTTATGTTTAAAAGTGCCAATGGTAAGCATTTCGTCCAGGGCAGCTGTGTCTCGATCATTAACTTAGCCAATTGTTGTTTTATTGTTTGATTCATCCTTTCTACTTTCCCTGAGCTCTGTGGGTGCCACGGAGTGTGGTATTCCCACTGAATACCTTTCAAGGGGTACATCCTTCAAATCTTTGTGGCTGGCGTATGTTCGATTATTTCCACACAATTGTGTTCCAACGGTCCTTCTTCTGGAACGGTTCCTAGAAATACTGCTGGATATAACAGGTTAGTCGTTTTCAAGGTTATGTCATCTTGTTCAGTTAGGATTGCCTGATATTTCACCATCCAGCTGGGTGATAACCAGTGCCCCCCCCCCCCCTTTGTTCCAAAACGGTTGTTACCATATGTGGTCCAAAAACTTCAATATGTTTTCCCATTTGAAGGCAAATAATTTTCTACTATCTTTATCAAGAGGTATGCAAAAGAAGGCATCCTTTAAATCTATCACGGTAAACCATTTATATTTCCCTTTCACAGATGTTAACAATGTGTAAGGATTAGCTACTACCGGGTGAATATCCTTTGTTATTTCATTTATTGCTCTAAGATCTTGTACAAATCTATACTCGCCATTCGGCTTCTTTACTGGAAAAATTGGAGTATTGTATTCCGATTTACATTCTTCCAGAATCTGATATTTGAGAAATTTGTCAATAATTTTCACCATTCCCGTGCCTAGCTTCTATCTTAAGTGGATATTGTTTGATTCAAACAGGTTTGGCTCCTTCCTTTAATTCCACCTTTACCAGTTATGCCAGTTTCGACTTCCCTGGTACATCTGTTTTCCGTACTGTTGCTATAACTGCATTTTCTACTTCTCTTGGAATATTAACAAAAGGTTTATCTTTGATCATTAGGATTTGGCCTACTTTGGACTCAGGTACCTTCATTATTAATTCTCCATCCTCAAAGGTTATTGTTGCATCTAATTTGGCTAATAGATCCCGTCCCAAGAGTGGCATCGGGCATTCTGGTACATACTAAAATTCATGGGTTAGTTCCTTACCCCCAAAACGCAAATCAAGGGGTTGTAAGAATGACCATTCCTCCTCTTTCCCTGTGGCTCCAATTATTGTAGTTGTCTTAGTTCCTAATCGTCCTTTTAAACTATTTAACACTGAATATGTTGCTCCTATTACATTTACAGCCTAATTAACACAGAGAAAGAAGCTCCCATAACCAACAAAAAATTCAAGCCTGTCTTCGTTTCCTAGCTTTATTTCAACTAGTGGACCTGCTAGGGTAGATGCCCCAGGTCCCCATCATTCCTGACTGTTGTAAGTTTGTCCTGCAGCCTAAGACAATTTCTTTCTGATATCAGGGGCTGATTGCCCTGGAAAGAGGCTAGCCAGTTGCCTCTCTCTCTCTCTCTTTTTTTTTTTTTTTTTTTTAAGCCAGGTCCATTTTTTTTTTTTCATTGCATTTCAAAGTTGGTCCAGAAATTCAAAAACTCCATAAATTCCATAGGGGTTTCTTTTGGACCTTGTTGGAACAGATTCTCAATTCCCAATAGCCAATTTAACCAGATTTTAGTATTTACATAATTTCCGGGGTGATTAGGGTCTCAGTGAGGGGGTCGGTCAGGGGAATGCAATCGTTGAAAGTTCCCTGAGCGGTCCCATTGGCAACCTGAGCTCACACAGGAACTCAGGTTGTTTCAAGAGTTAGCTGCTTTTCTGTTTCCACGACAACTCTCTCGGACCGATCACGGTCCCCCTGCCCCAGAGGGCTCACACCCGCGATTTAGAGATCTCAGCCTCGGGTTGAGACGGAACTATTAACATTCCTACATCCTCTTTCCCTGCTCATTCAACTTCAAACAGCTCTGTTAAATACTACATGCCACACAACCTTTAACACCTCCAACAATCCTTTTAACACTTCCTTTATCTTTCTCCAGCCCGTACTTTTCTAATGCCAACACCAAAGGCTCAGTCAGGGGCCAACTAAATTCCAAACCTTTTCCCTCCAACATGCTGAAACAACATATCACTATACAACATTTCATCCTATTTTCCTTCTCTCCTCAAAAACATTAATTGCAAGACACTGTTATAGTCGATTGATCCATAAAGTGGCCATTTAGTTTATATAGTGGCCACCATTGATTGCAATACTTAGTGAAAGTCCTCTTGCTTTCTGTGCCCCCCATTTCTAACAATATCCTTCCAATGTGCCAATATGCACCCAAGGAGGCTTTTTTTTTTTTTTAGGACGTCTTTTTTTTTTTTTTTTTGGATTTTCCCCTTTTCCTTGATTTCCCATTCCCTTTTATTTATTTATATTAGTTACTGTCCCTTGTTTCAATTTCCACGCAAACCTTTTTATTGCAGGTTTTTACTATCTTTTCCTAATCTTCTTCCCAAATGTCCCAATTCTCTGGGATTAAACTCTTCTTTCCACATACAAACTTTACTATTTCAGATTATTAATGAGCCCCATTCCAATCATAAATCCGCAGGACTTCGGAAAAACACCTGAAGCACTCAGCCTTCTGTCTTCTAGACAAACAATAACACCTTTTCCACAAAATTTACATTTCAATAAGACCGAATTTCAAGCCAAATGCTAATTTTTCTCATGCACTTTGTTAGTAAGCCTACACAAAACAAGGAATCACTCCTGTGTATCTGTCAAGATGGGGGTTTAAAAAGGTATTGAGGCCTAAATAAATTCGCTCTCCCCCTTCTTACCAAATTCCCAGGGCTCAGGCCCGAACCACCGAAGAAGTGACTCTCCGTTCTACCACTTTGATAATCAGTCAGCCCCTTCTCCCCCGATACTTGGGAAACTGACCAAACACCACCGCGAATATACCCAAACTTCTAAACTGTTACTTAGATAATGCTCCCACCTTCCTCCTTGACACAGTCAAAACACTTAAGAACAGAATAGGATTACAAGATGCACCACCGGGGGTGGATTGTTAGGATATAGAGGTGGTAGGTTATCCAATGACTCCCATTCATCATCTTTTTCTTTTTCCTTTTTTTTTTTATTTTTTATTTTTTTGTTCTCTTCTTCGTCAAACTTCTCGTCTGCTTTTAGTGTAAATATTGAGGCTGGAAAAGGACGTGAGATCCTGATCCATAATCCTGCATAATCACTTTCCTCCTGGCTAAAAGGTTCCTTTGAATTAACATGTATATTTAAGGCCTGGCAAACCCAGTCTTCAAAGGATCCGAAAACGGGCCAAAAGACATGTGGTCTTAAAGGCTCCTTTGGCCATTCTGTCATACAATACTGAACCATTTTTAATTTACTTTTTTCCTTTTCTGGGGCCCCTATCGTTCCAATTTCTAATCATTATCCCTAATGGACTTTCTGGTGGTATGTCTGGTAATTTGCTCCCTTTTCTCTGGTCCCGGGTCTTCAATTTTGTCTGACCCATCTAGGAATTTTACTGTGGCAATTCCTACAGCCCTTGGTTGCCTTAGTGAGAGTGTCTTGCAGGGGGTTTAGGACCTCTCACCCACCCACGAATCCTACAGGAATCGCTTCGGTCCTTCACCGGCCAAGTCCCTCGCGGGAGATTGGAACCGCGGTTAGAAGACCTCCACAATCGCTTCGGAACTACGTTCCGTCTCAGTCACACTCTCACACACACAGGCAACCGAATCCCACCCAACCAAACGGTATACACATTAAATACTTACGACTCCGTCATCTTCGTTCGGATCTTCGCGCGCAGAATTACGGGCAAAATATAGTGCTGCAGCCGGCAAAGGGAGCTCATAAAAAAATCTAAATCTTTGCTTGCCCTTATTCAGGTTCAAGATGGCATTAGCCCCGACCTGACTCGAACAGGAGCCACCAAATGGTGGGGGCGCCCCTCCTAGATCAAGTCAGAATTCAGGAACCAAGACCATCCCGGACGAGCCCCCAATTGTTATAAATGACTGAGTCCCAAATAGGATTACAATCAAAGTTTACAATTTGTTAAATGAATAGAGGCAAGCAAACAGCGCTGGGTGCGCCGGGAGTCTCTGCTCCACCAGGACGCACACCTGTTACGTAAGGCGGCTGGTTTTTATGCTCCTAGGCTAATACATATTCATTACTACTTCTAGAAGAGGCAGGGTTATTATAATTGGTTTCCCGAATCCGAAGTCCTCCCAGGTGCGCCTGCTTATCAGTCTCTGTTAGTTTCTCGGGGGCCGCTCGGACAGGGAGGCTCATATTCTTCCTCCTTATCTAGTGGTCTCTTGGCCGGCTGTCAGAAGTTACTGCACGTCCGTGCAGAGTCAGCAGTTTTTCTCTGAAGAAATCCCTTTGTTCTCTTCTCGCCTAAACCCAGGCCTCAATGTTAACCCTTCACACCCCTTAGTGGCACGAATTGCTGGACTATTCCTTACACTGGGGATCACTACAATTATCGTTGCAGGCAAAACAGACTTAGCATAGGAAGATTAATAAAATTTATTACCTATTGCTGATGGGTTGAAGCTGAGAGAAACAGAGAAACAAGCTGGGGGCACCTTTCCCCGTCCACTCTCTTCCACCTCTTCCCTGCCCTGAGTGGCGCGGAGGGGCCGGCTGTGGGGGCTGCCGTCAGTCCATGGTGCTTCGTTTCCACCGTTCCTTCATGGTCACTCTCCCCCCTGCTCTGTTGTGGGGTCCGTCCTGCACGGTGCCGACCTTCCTGGACTGGTCCTGTGTGGGTTTCTCCACGGGCAGCAAAAAACAGGCTCTTTGGGAGCTGCTCCAGGTGTGGGTCTGTGCCGTGGGGTCTATTCGTCAAGAGCAGGTTTGTCCAGCTTGTGACCCCCTGGGGTCCACTCCCCCACCAATCACCTGCTCCTGAACGGGCTCCTCTCCGCGGGCTGCAGCAGGGAGATGTGCTCTGCCTTGGGACACCATGGGCTGCAGGGAGGGGGAGTCATCCTGCTCCACCAGGGGCCTCTCTCTGGGCCACATGGGGGCTTCAGCTCTAGCACCTGGAGCGCCTCCTCCCCCTCATCTGCACTGACCTTGGTGTCTGCAGGGAGGTTTCTCACTCCTCACTCTCCCAGCTGCTGTTGCGCAGCACTTTTCTTTTCCTTTTATTGGATGTGCTCTCACAGAGGCACAAACTGCATTGATCACGGCTTGGCTCTGGGCAGGGGTGGGCCCCTTTGGAGCCAGCTGAAACTGCCCTTATCTAACACGGGGCAGCTGCTGGATTCTTCTCACAGGGGCTGCCACTGCAGCCCCCCTGCTACCAGAACCTTGCCATGTGAACCCAATACACTGGGGCAGCTAGATCACTGCTGGCCTGTAAAGTATCAGGGATTAAATTAACTAATGAAACCCTAAATGTGATGGGGGTAGAAGGGACTGGGATAACAGTGCCAACTTTGGGGGATACCAAGCTGAGACTAGGGATAGAATGATCACTGGGCAATTATTGTATGTACCCAAGGCAGGGACTAACTTGTTGGGAAAGGATTTCATGATGAAATTGGGCATTCAAATAGTAAATTGTTAGACTGGAATAACGGTGTTATTAATGGGGTGCTCTCAGACCCTGGGAGCAAAGATATATTCACCTTTGACTGGAAAGACCCTGAAATGGGGTGGAAGCAACAATACATATGGACAATTTTACCTCAAGGGTTTACAGGGCCACCGATTTATTTGGGCAAGTTCTAGAACAAATTTTGGAGCAATTCCAACCTCCCTAGGAGGTGTTACTGTTACAATATGTGGATGATCTTTTATTGTCAGGACAGGAGAAAGCAGCTGTGAAGGAAGCCACTAACAAGCTATTCAACTTTCTGGGAAAACAGGGCTTGAAAGTACTGGAAAATAAATTGCAATATGTAGAAAGAAAAGTCACGTATTTAGGGCATCTAGTGTCTGAGGGGGAATGAAGAATAAATCCAGAGAGGATTCAGGGAATTGTTGAGCTACCCCTACCCAAAACTAAAAAGAAGTAAAAAGTTTTAAGAGAAAGTGGGTTTTAAGGAATTAGGAGTCACGAAGTCCAAAGGAAAATAGATACTCCCTGATGAAATGCTGAGTAAAGTGATGGGGCAAATATTAACTGTTTTGCATCAAGAGGGTCATTGGGGAATTCAACCAATGTGTGATGCTGTGCTATGGAAATATATATGTGTAGGAATATATATATAATCTGGCTGAACAAGTTTGCAGGAGTTGTGTAGTATGTCAAAAGGTAAACAGGAAAATTATCTGCAGTCAGACCAAGGGGGGCGAGAACCAGGAATTCAACGCTTCCAAAATGTACAGGTAGATTTTACAGAACTCCTTAGAGTAGGTAGATTTAAATACTTATTAGTCTTGGTCGATCATTTGTCAGGGTGGGTGGAAGCTTTCCCTTCAGTATCTGCTACTGCGAACATAGTCACTAAAGTAATTCTAGAACAAATAACTCCCGGGTATGGAATTGTTGAAAATATTGACTCTGATCAAGGAAATCACTTTATGTCAGAAATATTACAAGGGCTAATGTGGACTCTAGGAATCAAGTGGAAATTTCACACTCCTTGGCATCCTTCCCCTTCTGGAAGGGTGGAGAGGATCAGACAGTAAAGAAGCAATTGACTAAGTTCTGGAAACTCAGCTTCCCCAAACGAAGTGCTTACCTTTGGCACTTCTGTGAATTCAAACTGCACCAAGAAAAGATGTGGGAATTTCACCATAAGAAATATTATTTGGATTGCTGTACCTGGACAAAGGGAATGAATTACCTCAGTTTGAGACAAAAGATGCTTTTCTTAAGAACTATATACTCGGGCTGTCATCCTCTCTGTCATCTCTCAGTACCCGTGGACTGCTAGCTCAAACCCCACCCTTGGAAGTCCTGATCCATCATTCCGAGAAGGAGATTGGGATCTGATGCGAACATGGAGAGAACTGAAACTGCAACCTGAGTGGGACGGACTGTTCCAAGTGCTCCTGACTACTGAGACGACAGGAAGAACGGCTGAGAAATCTCATACTCATACCTGGGTAAAAGCGTCGGTTAACCCTGATACCTGAGAGAGTGCATTAACAAAGACTTTTAAGGTTAAAACTGTTAAAACTATCTGTTGTAAACCTTTAACTTCTCCTTAGAAGACTTCTTAATGAATTAATGAGTAAAAGGGATTGAATTACACAGAACTGGAGTGTTTCCAGGGAGCACTCCCTGGAAGTGGGAGAAGGGGGGGGGTATTTAATCCCCACCAGAAGAATCCTTATTAATTTGTGATTTTTATTGTTTTTCTTAATTATTATTTCTTAATTATTATAGAGGTGTATATATATATAGAAATGATGTATTTTAACTTTATCTTAGTAATTCCTATTCTCAATGGATTAGTGATAGGATGGAGGGAAAAATCAGCATTTCCAATTAATCCAGAACATCTCTCGAGTTCTAGCTCGAAATAATTGTTGGATTTGCACCCAGATGCCTAGAAAGACTGAAAAGGCCTTGTCCCTGATTGCTATTTCCAGCAGCAACTGTTCTAGATTCTCTGTATTTCTAAAAACGATGAATCATACTCAGTCCCGGGAAGGAACAGATTTTGAAGTTGAGCTCCCTACACGTAATCCTGGCTACAATATACTGTGTTATCAAAGCTGCTTTGTAAACAACGATAGAAACTCAGGGGGCAATAGTACTGACCCTGGGTGTCGAAATATCCATGAAGTAGGGAATAATCCATACTGTACCGAATATGGTAGCTATGGGAATGCTAATATATATAATGCACACCAGATACAACATGAGAATCCTGTAACCGGATGGCCTGTCCCAAATGGAAAGGGATGGTACTGGCTATGTGGCAATAAAGCCAGGAAGGTGTTGCCCCTAGGATGGAAGGGAGCTTGCACTCTGGGGGGCAATAATTCCAAATATAACTATTACTGAAGACCCACAAAGCCAAAGTCCCTTGAGACTACATGCAGAATTAAGGAGACTCCAGGTAATCCTCTAGTAAAATTCTCTAGCATTTCACAGTTTTTCAGGGTGATTTTTACCTTGGTTAGGGATGAGTGAATTAGGGAAAGCTATTGTAAATATCTCAGCTATAAATGAAGAACTAGAAAATAATAGTCTAGATGCAAGAAAAAGATGTTTGCAAAAATAGTACTGCAGAATTGAATGGTATTAGACTTATTAATAACCTCACAAGGAGGAGCGTGCACTGTAATTAATACTAGTTGCTGTATATATGTAGATCAAATGGGACGAATTTGACTGATCTCAAAAATATTTGGGAAAAAAAAAAAAAGATCCTAAATAGAGTAGCTCAAGATGACACTTCCTGGGGATTTAGAAACATTTGGGAGAAACTAACTTTGTGGTTACCTGAATAGAATTGGCTCAAACAACTTTTTGTTGGTATTATAATAATAATGGCATTGTATATCTGTCATCCCCCGTGACATCTGAAGAAGAATATTCCGCCTTAATGTTGGAAAAACTAAAGAGTGCGGTATGTGAAGAGGTGCAAAAACAACAGTAGGAGTAAGAAAAGAAGAGGGGGGAACTGTGAGAAACTAAGTTGTGTTTTTGCAGTAGAGAACTAATTTTCTGTATTCCAAGGTAGTTGTGTAGTCATAACAAGGAGAAATGCTAAGTAGATAAGTGGACAGTAGAAGGCCTCACTGTTCCAAAATAAGGTAGAAGCTCGAGAAAAACAGGATGAGCAGTGTGGGAACAGTAAGACAAAGATCACAAGTTCTCAAAACATAAGAAAGGAGAAATTAAACGGTTGAAAAAAAATGTACATATATGGTATAGAGGAGCATCGAGTAGCCTGTGAACCTGTAGTACTCAGCTGTCCTGGTTCCAGTTAGGACAGAGTTAATTTTTCCTCATAGTAGCTGGTAGGGTGCTATGTTTTGGATTAGGATGAGAAGAGCGCTGATAACATGCTGATGTTTTAATTGTTGCAGAACAGTGCTTACACTAAGCCAAGGACTTTTCGGCTTCTTGCTCTGTCCTGCCAGCGAGCAGGCTAGGGGTGCAGCAGGAGCTGGGAGGGGACAGACCCAGGACAGCTGACCCAAACTGGCCAAAGGGGTATTCCATACCATCTGACGTCATGCTAAACAATATATAGGGGTGGCTGGCCGGGGTGGGGGGCCAGCTGCTCGGGGATAGGCTGGGCATCGGTCAGTGGGTGGTGAGCAATTGCATTGTGCATCACTTGTTTCTTACACATTATTATTATTAATACTATTATCATTATCACTATTATTATTGTTGTTATTATTATATTCCTGTCTTAATAAACTGTCTTTATCTCAACTCACAGGCTTCACTTTCCCGTTTCTCTCCCCCATCCCAGAGAGGGAGGGGGGAGGGTGAGCGAACGGCTGTGTGGTGTTTAGCTGCCAGCCGGGTTAAACCACAACAGTACTATATTCCTTACTTTCACAGCTACTTAAGCTAATTTTAAAATTTGTCTTTTATTCTTGGTATTTCAAAAGCTTTAAGAGCATCTGTGAGAAATTCACAGTTCATCTAAAGGGACTGCAGTCAAATCTACTGAAAACAAATTGAAAAAAAAGGGCGTGGGGAGAAATTCTCGAGAACCTGTATACTCCTTCTTTCCAGACCTAGAATCAAGCTATCTTTTATCACTACAAAAACGTGTGTGCAGGCAAGATCATAGGATGATAGAATCATAGAATCATTAAGGTTGGAAAAGACCTCCAAGATCATCTGGTCCAACCATCCCCCTACCACCAATATCACCCACTAAACCATGTCCCTAAGCACCAAGACCAACCTTTCCTTAAACACCCCCAGGGATGGTGACTCCACCACCTTCCTGGGCAACCCATTCCAATGCCTGACTACTCTTCCTCAGAAGAAATTTCTCCTCATTTCCAATATGAACCTAGCCTGGAGCAACTTGAGGCTGTTCCTTCTTGTTCTATCGCTAGTTATCTGCGAGAAGAGGCCGACCCCCAGCTCCCCACAACTTTCTTTCAGGCAGCTGTAGAGAGCAATAAGGTCTCCCCTGAGCCTCCTCTTCTCCCGTATAAACAACCCTAGCTCCCTCAGCCGCACCTCATAAGACTTGTTCTCTAGACCTTTCACCAGCTTCACAGCCCTTCTCTGGACACGCTCCAGGGCCTCGATGTCTTTCTTGTAGTGAGGGGCCCAAAACAGAACACAGTACAAAAGGTGCGGCCTCACCAGAGCTGAGTACAGGGGGACAATCACTTCCCTGGTCCTGCTGGCTACACTATTCCTGATACTAGCCAGGATGCCATTGGCCTTCTTGGCCACCTGGGCACACTGCCGGCTCATGTTCAGGTGAGCATCGACTAACACCCCAGGTCCTTATCCTCTGCACAGCTTTCCAGCCACTCTGCCCCAAACCTGGAGGGCTGCATGGGGTTGTTCTGACCAAAGTGCAGGACGAGTACTTAGCCATTGAATATCCCAAGTTGGAAGGGACCCATAAGGGTCATCGAGTCTAACTCCTGGCTCCACACAGGTATACACACAAAATTTAGACCATATGGCTGAGAGCATAGTCCAACAGGCAACTGAGAGCAACTCCGACAGGCTTCATGCTGTGACTATGTCCCTGGGGAGCCTGTTCCAGTGAGCGACCACACTCCCGGTGAAGAACCTTTTCCTGATATCCAACCTGAACCTCGTCTATTGCAGCTTGACTATATTCCCTCAGGTCCTATAGCTGGTGACCAGAAATAATAGATCGGCGCCTGGCCCTCCTCTCACCTTTCTGAGGAAGCTGTAGACTGTGATGAGGTCTACAGTACTTCCCTCGACTGACTAGCAAGGCCGTGCTTGATGCACCCCAGGATATGGTTGGCCCACTGGGCTGCTAGAACACACTTCTGGCTCATATTCACCTTGCTTTCAACTAAAACCCTCAGGTCCCTCTCTGTGGTGCTGCTGTCCAGCATCTCTGTACTTGGTCTGGCCGGGATGTTAACTTTCCCTGCAGCAGCCCATACAGTGCTGTGCTGTGCACTTGTAGCTAAAAAAGCAGTGGTATCACACCAGTGTTGTGTCTGCTGCTGAGCAGTGCTGGCACAGCATCAGGACTCTCTCTAACCCTCCTAGGGGGTGGGCAAAAAAGTGAGAAAGAAACATCACCAGGGCAGCTGACCTAAACCAACCAAAGGGATATTCCATACCATATGATGTCACACTCAGCAATAAAAGGTGGAAAAAGGAGGAAGAGGGGAGGGGTGGGCTCTCGTTGTGAAAACGTCTGTCCTCCTCCCGAACACCGGCTACGTGCGTTGAGGCCCTGCTTCAAGGAGGTGGTCAAGCATCGCTCATTTGTGGGAAGTAGAGAGTAATTTCTTTCCTCTGCACTTCCACATAGCCTTTACTTGTTTTGTTTAGTTTTCCCTTTCCCCCTCCCTTTTCCCCTTTCCCTTTAGTTAAATGGTTAATTGTTCAGTTAAATTGTTTAGTTAAATCGTTTAATTAATAATAATCTTTCCTTAATAATTATTTCTTTTTTCCTCTAATTAAATCATCCTTATCTCAACCCATGAGTTGTTCTTTCCTTTACTTCTTCCCCTTCCATCTAAGGAGGGGGAGTGAGAGAGCGGTTGTGGTGTTCAGCTGCCCAGCATGGTAAAACCACCACAGTCTCTTCGCCCAGTCTGTACATATAGCCAGGGTTGCCCCTTCCGTGGTGCAGGACCCGGCACCTGGTTAGACGTCAGCCAGCTCTCTGAGAACCCTGGGATGAATCCCATCCAGACCCATGGACTTGTATGGATGCAGGTGGAGCAGCAAATCCCACACACGTTCAGGGTTGGCTGGGAGTTTATCATTCCCACTGTCACGGTCCTCCATCTCAGAGCACCTGAGGTCCCAAAGTCTATCATCAGTGTTGAAGACAGAGGCGAAGAAGGCATTAAGCGTCTCTGCTTTGCCTATGTCCTTGTTTGTGAGGTGACCATCCCCATCAAGTAGTGGAGCTATGTTTTCTCTGGTCCTCCTTTTTCTGTTCACATATTTAAAAAAGCCCTTTTTATTGTCTCCCACAGACCTGGCCAGCTTCAACTCTAATTGGGTTTTGGCCGCAGTAATTTTCTCCCTACAAAGGCAAACAACGTCCCTGTAGTCCTTCCACATTGCCTGACCCTGCTTCCAGCAGCCATACACTTTCTTTTTATGCCTAAGCTCCAGAAGAACCCTGGTCAGCCAAGCCGGCCTTCTGCCCCACCTACTTGACTTCCGATATTTTGGAATTGCCTGATCCTGTGCTTTTAGGAGGCAGTGCTTAAAGATTGACCAGCACTGATGGACGCCGACACCTTCAAAAGCAGCTTCCCAGGGGACCTTGCTAACTAGTTCCCTTAGCAGCCTGGTCTGCTCTCCCCATATCCAGGGCTGAAGTTTTGGTGGCAGTTTTCCTCCTGCCACCAAAAACTTTAAACTCAACCGCTTCATGGTCACTGTGACTGAGACGGCCTCCAATTGCCACATCCCCCACAAAATCCTCTCTGTTCTCCAGCAACAGATCCAGGAGGGCACCTTTCCTAGTTAGCTCCCTTAGCACTTGGACCAAGAAGTTATCAACGAGGTGCTTTAAGAATCTCCTGCACCTGCTTGTGTCGGCCATGTGATATTCCCAGTTGACGTCTGGCAAGTTGAAGTCCCTCATAAGGACAAGAGCAGTTGATCTTGAGGTATCTCTTAGTTCCTCAAAGAATAATTCATTGGTGTCGTCATCCTGGCAGGGTGGTCTGTAATAGACTCCCATGACAACATCCCCTTTATATGTTTGTCCCTTAATCCTTACCCAGAGGCTCTCAACTTTGTCATTGCCAACTGCAAGCTCCACACGGTCCAGCTGCCAGCCGGGTTAAACCACAACATCAGCCAATGAGGAAACAGGGGAGGTGATCAGGTGTCGGGTAATAGGGAATAAAAGGTTATGATTTGTTTACTAAAATGTGCTCGTAATTGACAGGATGCCTGCCATTGCAATTGCGAATAAAATAGCTTCACAGAAGATCCTGTCTGAAGAAAATTATTGAGATTTTTCTCACACCTGTTTTCCAAATTGAGTTATATAGCACATTACTTACTGTATGTGCTCCCTGTCCTGCTGTTTATCCTTTCCGGAGGCTGGTTTAAATCATTATTTTACTGTGCGGTGTAACACTGGCTTATGATATGATGAAATTGCTGGTCATGACACTAACCTGGTATTTGTATTCAGCACTGTCGTCGAGTCTATACTTTGGAAACCATACCTCGGAAACTATTAACAATTACACCTATTACCTTTTTTCTTCAGGGAGCCAATCTGTGGAGGGGGCAGGGGGAGATATTTTTTTCCTACTTGTTCTCCGTTTCTCCTTCACCACCCTCTTATCCTCTGGGCTAGTTATGACAGTTCTTCAAGATTTTGAGTATCCCTGGGATGTTCAGACCAGCATGTTCTTATTGTTATGTCTCCTGAATGCGCTTTAGATTTTGTTTAAGGTTAAACAACTACTTAGGAAGGCCAGCCAGAGATCTGTCCTGATGTCCTCACCGTGAAGTTCTTTCGCATGATTTCCCTTAAAACCTTTCAAAAGGACTTAATTTTTCTTTAGTTCGGGGCTTAGTCCTAATCCGCAGCAATGCTAGCAGGTGAGCTTGGGGCCAGGGCAAGGTAGCTTCTTGCCCTAACCTTACTATTTGTTGTTTGGTCAAATGGTTCATTTTTTCCACTTGGCCACTTGACTGAGGGTGGTATGGAGTGTGGAGTTCCCAATCTATGCCCAAATGCCGACTAATTTGCTGCACTATTTTTGAAATAAAGTGTGGTCCCCGGTCTGAGAACATGGTGGCTGGAACTCCGAAGCATGGTATTATTTCTTGTAGCAATACCTTGGTTACTTCTCGGGCTTTGGCAGTTCTAGTGGGTACCGCCTCTGGCCAACCTGAAAAGGTATTCGTTAATACCAACAAATATCGATACCCGCCCCCTTTTCTTGGAAGTTCAGAAAAGTCAATCTGCCATTGTTGTCCAGGCCCATGGCCTTTCCCAATTTGGCCCAATTTCAGTTTGGGGGTATTGTGGGGGTTGGTCTGGAGGCAGAGGTCACATTGTCGGGTTACTTGTGTGACAGCAGCATACAAATTCCTTGCTTCGGTTAATTTGCACAGTAGTTTGCAGCAACATCTACTAGTTCAATACAACAATCTATGTATTCATTAATCAGCATCCCATCTACTAAGATTCTCTTAACTCCATCTCTCAACAAGGGGATCCCAGCAGTTAACTGTATTGGAGGCTGAAGGGAGTTTAACTGGTAATGAGTGGCAAAAGCACCATATTGTGACTGGCCCGGATGCTCCGTGCATCCTTGGTGTAGATTATCTCAGGAGAGGATATTTCAAGGACCCAAAAGGGTTCCAGTGGGCTTTTGGCATAGCTGCCTTAGAGACAGAGGACATTAAACAGTTGTCTACCTTGTCCGGTCTCTCAGAGGACACTCCCATTGTAGGGTTGCTGAGGGTCAAAGAACAGCAGGTGCCAATCGCTACCACAACTGTGCACCGGTGGCAATATCGCACCAACCGAGACTCCCTGATTCCCATCCATAAGTTAAGGCGTCAACTGGAGAGCCAGGGATTGATCAGCAAGACTCACTTGTTAATAGTCCCCTATGGCCAGTGCGAAAGTCTAATGGTGAGTGGAGACTATCGTGGCCTGAAGGAAGTCACGCCACCGCTGAGTGTGTGAATAAGACCTAAAAAATAATGTTGATAACACACTGATGTTTTAATTGTTAAAAATCATTTTTCTCTTTCTTTCCCCCATCCCAGAGAGGGAGCGGGGAGGATGCGCGAATGGCTGTGTGGTGCTTAGCTGTCTGCCGGGTTAAACCACAACAGAGACTCTGGCAGAAAAAGCCTGGGGAAACTCAAGGTCGACCCCTAGGGTTTTGGAGTCGGGGATACAGAGGATCCAAGGCCCGCTACACCCCAACCAAAAAGGAGATATTGGCAGCGTATGAAGGGGTTTGATCTGCTTCCAAAGAAGAACAGCAGGTGCCAATCACTACTACAACAGTGCACCGGCAGCAATATCACACCAACCAAGACTCCCTGAATCCCATCCATAAGCTAAGTCGTCTACTAGAGAACCAAGGAGTGATCAGCAAGACTCATTCACCTTTTAATAGTCCCATATGGCCAGTGCAAAAGTCTAATGGTGAGTGGAGACTAACAGTGGACTATCGTGGCCTGAACGAAGTCACGCCACCACTGAGTGCTGCAGTGCCGGACATGCTAGAACTCCAGTATGAACTGGAATCAAAGGCAGCCAAGTGGTATGCCACAATTGATATCACTAATGCATTTTTCTCCATCCCTCTAGCAGCAGAGTGCAGGCCACAGTATGCTTTCCCTTGGAGGGGTGTCCAATACACCTGGAATCGGCTGCCCCAGGGGTGGAAACACAGCCCTACCATTTGCCATGGACTGATGCAGTCTGCGCTGGAGCAGGGGGAAGCTCCTGAACACCTGCAGTACATCGATGACATCATTGTGTGGGGTGACACAGTAGAGGAAGTTTATGAGAAAGGGATGAAAATAGTGTAAATCATTCTGAAGGTTATTCATGATTGTGTAACGTGCTTCAATCAAGCAACCCAAGCGGTTAAAGCCTCTTTGGTATGGAGGACGATGGCTGAAATATAAATATGGAGAGGCCTGGCAGATTGATTACATCACACTCCCTCAAACCCGCAACGGCAAGCGCCACGTACTTACAATGGTGGAAGCAACCACCGGATGGCTGGAAACGTATCCTGTGCCCCATGCCACCGCCCGGAACACTATCCTGGGCCTTGAAAAGCAAGTCCTATGGTGACATAGCACCCCAGAAAGAATTGAGTCAGACAATGAGACCCATTTCCGAAACAACCTTATAGACACTTGGGCCAAAGAACATGGTATTGAGTGGGTGTATCACATCCCCTATCATGCACCAGCCTCTGGAAAAGTTGAACGATACAATGGACTGTTGAAGACTACACTGAAAGCAATGGGTGCTGGGACATTCAAAAATTGGGATACGCATTTGGCAAAGGCCACCTGGTTAGTCAATACCAGGGGATCTGCCAACCGAGCTGGACCTGCCCAATCAAACCTGTTACGCACTGTAGAAGGGGATAAAGTTCCTGTAGTGCACGTAAGAAACATGCTGGGTAAAACAGTCTGGGCTACTCCTGCCTCAGGAAAAGGCAAACCCATTCATGGGATTGCTTTTGCTCAGGGACCTGGATGCACTTGGTGGGTAATGACAAAAGAATGGGGAGGTCCGGTGTGTACCTCAAGGGGATTTAATATTGGGTGAGAATAGCCCATGAGTTTAATTGTATTATGTTTATTATCCTTATTATTATTTTCCTTTCTTTTCTGTCCTAATAAACCGTCTTTATTTCAACCCACAGGCTTTCATTTCTTTCTAATTCTCTCTCCCCATCCCAGTGAGGGAGGGGGAATGGTGAGCAAGCGGCTGTGTGGTGCTTAGCTGCTGGCTGGGTTAAACCATAACAAAGGGGAAGTCACTGGACTGGTGAGTACGATTTTTATCTTCCTATGGGTATTTGGAGAGTGGATTGTCAGCCTCACATGTAGACACTGTGATTTAGCAAGAACGGGAAACTGCCCTGTGAGCTACCGGCATAAAGCCGAGTGTGAGCAGCCGCTAGAGGAAATGGGAAGCAGTCAGTCCAGAACCGCCACACCCTTCTACCCCCTGGGATGCATCTTCAGAAATTGGTCTAAATTTGGTGGTGATTATTTAATAAAGGATAAAATGATGCACTATTGTTATCAGGAGCGGACTCAGTACAAATCAGATGGCGGAGAACGATGGCCAGAAAACGGATTCTTTAAGTATGATACCATATGGCAATTGCTGTTATTTTGCTGGTGGGAAGGAAAATGGGATGAAGTAATGTATGTTAGTGCTTTCATGTTGCTGTATCGGGACTTGCAAAATCAGACGGAGCGTGGATTGTGGGAAGATCATGTTATGCTCTGTGCCAAAAAGAAAGGGAAAAAAAGAAAATGATAAACCCCCTAAAATCTATCCGAGTCTAGAACAAGAAGAAGTTTGTTTTTTGGTACCCTCAGAACCACCACCGTAGTATGGACTAGAGGCTTCGCCTATCTCTGGGACTTCTCTGGGAACACCAGAGACTTCCCTTGGGAGATGGATTTCTGAGGTCTCTACTAGGACATTGGAAATCTTCCCCAAAGCTCAGACTGCAGGTGGTTCTGCGAGGTTTCTGCACGGACAGAGGTTTCTCCTGAAGCTCAGGCTCTGAGTATCTCTACGGGCATGTCTGTGGGTATTTCTGCGGTGGGTATTTTGGTGGGCGTTTTGGCAGGGACATCAGGAATCATTCCTGCGGCTCGGACAGTAGAGGTCCCTACAGGGACAGAGATCACTCCTGGGACTCGGACTGCAGAGGTTCCCATGGAAACATCGGAGTCCTCCCCTGAGGCTCGACCTGCAGATGTTTCTGCAGGAACATCAAAGGCCACTCCTGAGGCCCAGGGTGATTCTAATTATAGCCCAATAACACTTTGAACCCAACAAAGTGTAGGGCCAGTTATCCAGGCTCCGTTAAGACAGGCAGTGGGACCAGGAGGAGATTCTCTTTTTGTTCATGTTCCATTTGCAACGTCGGATTTGTTAAACTGGAAACACTCTGTTGGACCTTATAGGGAGAATCTGACAGAAATGCATCAGCTGTTAGAAACTATTATGATTTCCCCTAACCTTAACTAGGAGGATATGCAAGCCCTATTAAATACCTTTTTAACTGCAGAGGAAAAGAGAATGGTCTTAGAGAAAGATCAGGCAGAAACAAAGAAGATGTACCCGAGGGAGGACGTAGAGGACTGTTACCTGTTGAGAAAGATCCTAAGTGGGACCCAAATACTGGCAGGGGTTAGCAATCAATAGAACAATATCAGCAATTAATCCTATATGGGATTCAACACGGAGTATCAAAACCAAAAGACCTCTCTAAATTATATGAGGTCCGAGAGAGCCTGGATGAGAATCCATCTGCTTTTTATGAACACCTCTGTAAAACAGACAGAAAGTGGACAGATTTAGACCCAGATGAGCAGGTGAATGATCGACTGTTTTCCATGCTGTTCATAGGGCAATCAGCCCCAGACATTAGGAAAAAGCTGCAAAAGATAGAGGAGGTGGATGGAAGAATGTCAATATCATAACTGATCGACAAAGCCTATAAGGTTTATAACAACCGGGAAGCAAAGAAAGATAGGGATAGGATGAAAGTACAGGCGTCACTGATAGCAGCGGCTGTGAGAGAAGGAGGTAGGAGTAGGGGGCGAACAAGAGGAATTTTCAGGGAGGCAAGGGCAAGAGAAGGCAAGGAAGGCACAGCGAACAAATCACTTGGGCCCCAATCAGTGTGCTATCTGCAAGAAGGAGGGGCACTGGAAGAAAGACTGTCCGCCGAGGAAGAAAAAGAAAACAGCAGACAGTGAGAAATGAGAGCAGGCTTTGATTACGCTAGAGGACTCAGACTGAAGGAGACCGGGGGGTGAATTCCCGATTTCCCCAGCAGATCCCCTGGTTCCAGTGAAGCTGGGGGGGAAAATAATTGTTTTTTCTTTTAGATAGTGGAGCAACTCATTCAGTAATAATAGATTGCAAAAGACCCTTAAGTAAGACAAAAGTTCCAATTATAGGAGTGACTGGGAAACGTACTTGAAGACCCTTTTTACAGCCTATGGATTGTGAGAGCAGAGGGAAAGTTTTGACACACCAGTTCTTATATATGCCTGAATGTCCTCTCCCTTTGTTGGAAAGAGATCTGCTGTGAAAACTGCATGCACAGGTAACCTTCTCCACAAACGGGATAACAGTTAAAATTCCATCTGAGAATGCATGGAAGGCACAAATTTGTTTACTGTCAGAACCAAAGGCAGAGGAAAGGCTACAGATCCCTGAAGAGGTGTTGAATGCAGTGACTCCTTTCGTATGGGCAGGAAAACAGCCTGGGAGAGCGAAAAACTCACTTCCAATTCGTATTGAGCTAAAACCAGGAGCTGTACCTGTATGAGTGCCATAATATCCAATTAGCCTTACAGCAAGGAAGGGGCTGGAGACTCTGATAGACAATTTCTTATTTTATGGACTAATCTGTGAATGCCAATCTATCTTCAACACCCCAATACTGCCAGTAATAATAATAAACAAAAATAGCAGTGAATACAGGTTTGTGCAAGATTTGTGAGCCATAAACAAAATAACCGAGGACATCCACCCTGTAGTGCCAAACCTGTATACCCTTCTAACAACACTATCCAAAAGAGATTCTTACTTCACAGTATTGGATCTTAAAGCTGCCTTCTTTTGTATACCCCTGGAGCCTGATAACCAGAGAACCAGACTATATTTGCTTTTGAATGGGAAAATCCCACAGCAGGAAAAAGACTCAAATGTGCTGGACTCTACTACCACAAGGATTCAAGAATAGCCCCACATTATTCAGGACTGCCTTAGGGGCAGATTTAAACAATTGGCAAAGCAAGAATGAAGGGACCTTATTACAGTATATTGATGACTTGCTGCTTGGAGCCTCAAGCAAAGAAAAATGTTTACAGTTGACTATCAGCTTGTTAAATTACCTGTGAATGGCCGAATACTAGGTATCCCAGAAAAAAAGCCCAGATAGCCCATCAGAAAGTACAGTACCTGGGATTCGATGTTTCTCAGGGACAGCGAGCATTAGGTCCAGAGCAAAAAGAAGCTATATGCTGAATTGCTGCCCCCAAAACGAAAAAGCAATTGCAAGGATTCCTGGGGATGGCAGGCTTCTGTTGAATCTGGATTTCAGATTTTGGACTAATACCAAAGCCATTGTATGAAGCCACAAAGGAGCCAGAAAATGTGTTGGAGTGGACTGTTGACTGACGGAAATGATTTGATGATATAAAAAGGATTCTAATGTCAGCACCAGCCCTGGGGCTTACAAACATGGAAAAACCCTTCCAATTGTTTGTTCATGAACAAAGGGGGATGGCAGCCGGGGTAATGACCCTGTCCTGGTTTCAGTTAGAATAGAGTTAATTTTCCTCCTAGTAGCTGGTAGGGTGCTATGTTTTGGATTAGGGTGAGAAGAGTGCTGATAACATGCTGATGTTTTAATTGTTGCAGAGCAGTGCTTACACCAAGCCAAGGACTTTTCAGCTTCTCACAATGTCCTGCCAGCGAGCAGGCTGGGGGTGCAGCAGGAGCTGGGAGGGGACAGACCCAGGACAGCTGACCCAAACTGGCCAAAGGGGTATTCCATACCATCTGATGTCATGCTAGACAATATATAGGGGCGGCTAGCCCGGGGTGGGGGGCCAGCTGCTCGGGGATAGGCTGGGCATCGGTCAGCGGGTGGTGAGCAATTGCACTGTGCATCACTTGTTTTGTACACATTATTAGTAGTAGTACTATTATCAGTATTATTTTTTTTCCTGTCTTAATAAACTGTCTTTATCTCAACTCACAGGCTTCACTTTCCCATTTCTCTCCCCCATCCCAGAGAGGGAGGGGGGGAGGGTGAACGAACAGTTGTGTGGTGTTTAGCTGCCGAGCGGGTTAAACCAAATGCTGGGTAGCTGGAGGAATCCTATGGCCTACTTTTCCAAATACCTAGATGAAACGAGTAAAGGATGGCCATCTTGTTTGAGAGCAGTAGCAGCAACTGCACTCCTAGTTCAGGAAGCAAGAAAACTGACTCTGGGACAACCTTTGACAGTATTTGTGCCACATGCAGTCCTAGCTGTGATGGAAGCCAAAGGAAACTGCTGGCTATCTCCAAGTCATATGGCTCAATATGAAGCTGTATTAGTAGACCAAGGAGACATAAAGCTGTCTGTAGTCAGCACCTTGAACCCTGCTACACTCCTTCCAACCGAGGAGGCAGGAGAAATCCATCATGACTGTGTGAGTATTACTGAGCACACATATGCCAGTCGAGCTGACCTTAAAGATGAACTGATCACTAATGTAGATCTTGAGTATTTTACAGATGGCAGCAACTTCATGGAAAAGGGACAGAGTAAAGTGGGATATGCAGTCATGACCCTTTGGGACACTGTAGAAGCAAAACCGCTACCATATCACAACACGGATGATGGGCTTCGGGACCCCCGGTGCCCTGAGCTGGAGGACCATGACGGTGGGAATGACAAACTCCCTACAGACCCTGAACGTGTGCGGGATTTGCTGCTCCACCTGGATCCATACAAGTCCATGGGTCCAGATGGGATTCATCCCAGGGTGCTCAGAAAGCTGGCTGACGTCATCGCGGGACCTCTCTCAATTATTTTTCAATGGTCTTGGGAATCTGGAGAGGTCCCAGTAGACTGGAAGCTGGCAAATGTTGTGCCAGTTTTCAAGAAGGGTAAGAAAGAAGACCCCAGCAATTACAGGCCTGTCAGTCTCACGTCAGTGCCTGGTAAAATTATGGAGAAGATGATCCTTGAAGTTATTGAAGCACACCTAGGGGACAATGCAGTCACTGGTCCCAGCCAACATGGGTTCACGAGGGGTAGGTCCTGCCTAACAAATTTGATTTCCTTTTATGATAAGATCACCCATCTAGTCGATCAAAGCAAATGAGCTGATGTGATCTTTTTGGATTTCAGCAAAGCTTTTGACATGGTTTCCCATAGGATCCTACTGGACAAAATGTCCAGCATACAGCTAGACAAAACCATCATACGATGGGTGAGCAATTGGCTGACGGGCAGGGCTCAAAGGGTTGTGGTAAATGGGGCCACATCTGGCTGGCGGCTGGTCACTAGTGGGGTCCCTCAAGGCTCCATTTTAAGGCCAGTCCTCTTCAATGTTTTTATAAACGATTTGGATGTAGGACTAGAAGGTGATTTGAGCAAATTTGCCAATGACACCAAACTTGGAGGAGTTGTGGACTCTGATGAGGGTGGAAAGGCTTTGCAGAGAGATCTGGACAGATTGGAGAGCTGGGCGATCACCAACCACATGAAGTTTAACAAGAGCAAGTGCCAGGTCCTGCACATGGGAAGGGGCAACCCTGGCTATACGTACAGACTGGGTGACGAGATGATGGACAGCAGCCCCGCAGAGCGGGATCTGGGGGTTGTGGTGGATAGCAAGTTGAATATGAGCCAGCAGTGTGCCCTGGCAGCCAGGAGGGCCAACCGTATCCTGGGATGCATCAAGCACGGCATCGCTAATCGGTCGAGGGAAGTGATTGTCCCACTCTACTCTGCGCTGGTGCAACCTCACCTCGAGTACTGCGTGCAGTTCTGGGCACCACAGTACAAAAAGGACATTAAACTGTTGGAGAGTGTCCAGAGAAGGGCGACGAAGATGGTGAATGGCCTAGAGGGGAAGATGTATGAGGAGTGGCTGAGGTCACTTGGCCTGTTCAGCTTGGAAAAGAGGAGGCTGAGGGGAGACCTCATTGCAGTCTACAACTTCCTTGCGATGGGGAGTGGAGGGGCAGGCGCCGATTATCTTTAGTTACCAGTGATAGGACCTGAGGGAATGGTGTCAAGCTGAGGCAGGGGAGGTTCAGGCTGGACATCAGGAAGAGTTCTTCAATGAGGGGGTTGTCACACACTGGAACAGGCTCCCCAGGGAAGTAGTCCCTGCACCAAGCCTGTCAGAGTTTAAGAAGCCTTTGGACTGTGCACTTAGTCATATGGTCTGAATTTTTGGGTAGACCTGTGTGGTGCCAGGAGTTGGACTTGATGATCCTTATGGGTCCCTTCCAACTCGTGATATTCTATGATTCTATAACACCTCAGCACAGAAAGCTGAATTAATTGCTTTGACTAGGGCCTTGGAATTAGCAGATGAATGTGTATACAGATTGTTAATATGCCTTTGGAGTTTTGCATGCCCATGGAGCTATCTGGAAAGAGCGAGGATTATTGACAACATCTGGAGAAACAGTCAAGCATGGTCCAGAAATTTTACAGTTGTTGGAGGCAGTGCAACAGCCCAAAGCTGTAGCAGGAATGCACTGTAAGGCCCACCAAAAGGATGATCATGATATAATAATAGGGAATAATAACAGGAAATAACAAAAAAATAACAGGAAAACTGATTTAGCAGCCAAGGAAGCAGGTAGAAGGGCACCAGGAGACCTACAAGGCATGTTAGTCCCTTGTGCAAAGACTTCACTTAATCCACCACAATATTCTGTCAAAGAGATCCAGTTAGCAGAAAAACTAAAATGTACGAAGCAAAAGGATGGATGGTGGGAGACCTCCAACGAACAGATACTAATAACAGAGACTATGACTGAAAAACTAATGAAAGACTTACATGAAGGAACACGCTTTGATGCTGATGCTATGGTAGATAGCCTGAAGCATTTATCAATTGGACCAAAGATGCAAACTGTATAACTGTACAACTGTAGCAAACCAAATAGTGCGAAAATGTCCTGTATGCTATGCTAACAACCCTAAGATCCAGCCAAAACCACCACCAGGGGAGACAAGAAAAGGAATGAAGCCAGGAGAATATTGGCAAGTGGACTTTTCTGAATTGCCTAGACTAGTACTATACTGATATCTTCTAGTACTGGTGGACACATTCACTGGATGGCCAGCGGCCTTCCCCTGCTGAACTAATAAAGCTAGGGAAGTCATAAAGGCTTTATTGAAAGAAATAACCCCATGCTTTGGAGTACCAGAGGGACTTTCCTCAGACAACAGACCTCATTTTATATCACAAGTAGTTCAAGAAATATCGAGGGCATTACAGATTAAGTGGGATTTGCATACTGCTTGGAGACCATAATCGAGTGGGCAGGTAGAAAGAATGAATCAAATACTAAAAAGACAGTTAACTAAAATTTGCCAGGAAGCTCAGCTAAAGTGGCTGGAAGCCCTACCGATAGCTCTGATGAGAGTTAGGATAGCCCCCAGAGCTAAAGAAAAAGTTAGCCCATTTGAATTATTATATGGCAAACCACATCCAGTAAATGAATTGGTGACAGAAGGGAGTCAAATGCATGTCAGGGGGGAGGGTTGGGTAAGACAGTATTTGATGTCTTTGTCTGCTGTGTTGTCCTCTCTCCATAGATATGTACGGGCGATTACCAATTCCACTGGATGTTCCGGTACACCCATTCTGACCTGGATCATCAGGTACTGATTCGAATCTGGAAAGACGAGCCTCTAAAGGAAAAGTGGAAAGGACCCTACACTGTCTTGCTCCACACCTACACTGCAGTCAAGGTGGAAGGGATCAAATCGTGGATTCGCTACACTTGTGTGAAGGTAGCACAACCACCAGAAGAGGAGAAGCAAGACCTACCATCAAAAGTAGCAAAAGAGACTTTGTGGCAAGTAGTGTTATGAACAGACTCGCATACGAAGTCGGTCTGTTAATAAATGTTATTAATCACAGAATTTATTAATTAATTAAGTAAGCAAGCAGAAGCAAAACAGCGCTGGGCGGCCGGGGAGTTCCGACTCCGCAGCGGCGCACAATTTTCCTTCTCCGGGGGTGCTGTTTTATAGTATCCGAGTTCCAGCTTGTCCGGGCTTGTTGAACCAGCTGCGGCTATGCAGTCCAAAGGGGGGGGGGCTGCTTCCTCTCTTTGGTGCTCACGCGTTGTGCTAATGTTTGGGTGGGGGGGAGTGAAGTAGCAGACAGGATGTCTTGCGATGGGGTATTTCACAGAGTCTTTGTACCTGTTCAAGGATGTTTACCCAACACCCCCCCTTCTTGTTATCTGCCTAATAAGCCTCCCCTTCATTGAGGCAACGTTGTGCAACCTTATCTCCCTCGCAGATTCCCAAATTCCTTACAGATAGTTAGCAAATCCCCCCCCTCCCCAACTTTGTCATCATATATCAAGGTTCTATTATGATCAGGAAGCTCTGTCCCAACCTCGTGTAAAATACTATCTATTTTATAACCATCTTATCCCTTTTCTTTTTTTTTTTTTTTTTATTTCTTTATACAATGAACAAATACATCTTACCCATTACAATCCCTCCTTTTTCTTTTAGGCTACTTATTTTGTTCATTAAATTCTTCCAAAGCTTTTTTACACATCATCAAGGTTTCAGTATCTTCTTCCTGATCTACAGTTTCATACTTAGCACGTATAAGCATCAAATGTGCAGCCTCCAGTCGACTTTTTACAATAGCAATTACCCGGTTAAAGATACATGGGCCAAAAGTCAACACAAATATTAGCAACAATAATGGTCCAGCAATAGTAGATAACAATGTTGTAAGCCAAGGTGAGTAATTAAACCAAGATTCATACCAACTCTGGTGAGCTTCGTGTTCCCTTTTTCGTTTCTCTAATCCTTCTCGGAGTTTTGTCATAGTGTCCCTTACTACTCCTGTATGGTCAGCATATACGCAACACTCTTCTCGCAGGGCTGCGCAAAGTCCTCCTTGTTGTAAGAATATCAAGTCCAGTCCTCTGCGATTTTGGAGCACTACTTCAGATAATGACCTGACTGACTTTTCTAGGGCCGTTATCGATTGCTCTATGCGAGCCAAGTCCTCATCCACAGCAACTCGTAAAGAGGTAAATTCTTGACTTTGTTTAACTAGGGATGCAATCCCCGTTCCAGCTCCCGCGGCCCCTAAAATCATTAAAGTGGCTAGGGTAACAGCTGTTACCGGTTCCCTCCTTTTTAGATTAAATTGTGGTATTGTGTGTTGCATGTATATATACTCTTCAGAATGGTACAGAATTCTTGGTATAATTACTACCTGTACACAGAAGTCGCGGGACGAATTAAACAATTTTAAAGACAGACACGGAGTTACCCCTAAAGACGAACATACCCATCGAGTATTATTAGCCGGAATCAACCAATTAGAGGGTTGTTTTCTATCTTCTGTAATACTGCATAAATCTCTTTTCCCTCTTGGGACTGTTCCTATACACCTACCTTTCCCTGTCACCTGTGTTAGAGTGATCCCGATTTCCTGCCCCCAGTTACATTTGCTGGGGTTTGATTCATTCGAGTATTCGAGTGCACCCATATCCCCTATTGCCTCGTAATATGGAGGCTGGGCACTGACACATAACCAGCATTTTTTTGTAATTTCCGGGTTTGTTTGATTAAGGAGTTGATAGCTGGCTTCAATAATTTTCCACATTCTACTTAAGGAAGAATCATCCCTATTTCTTCCTATCGCAGTGGGAGTAGGAGTGGGAATGGACGTCATTTTATTATTACCAGGCCGCGTGGGGGTCAATTTAGTTGTCGTGGGGCGAGACGTCCCTTTGTTTTCCAAATGTGAGAGGGGGCCTACCTTTCGAGGTGTTTTAGGCGGTTCTTCCTTCTTTATTAAAATTATTTCCCCTCTATCAGCTCCTTTCTCATAATACCTTATTCCCCAAGTCCTTCCAAGGATCCACCCCGGATCCATCGGATTAGTTACGTTAACCCACAAAAACGCGCAATTCCCTTTTTGTACGGTCCCTGTTCCACGGTGATAGACTGCCTCAACCGTGTTCCGATTACTGCAACCCTGAGGCCCAAATTGGACAGTTAAATATTTATCTTTTCCCCCGCCTGGATTCCATGCTGTGGCTATAGTTTCGCAACCCCAATAAGCGCAGTAATACTGTGCTGGGGAATTACAGTAGCTTTTCCCTGGGTTAGAAGCTGGGCATAAATAGAAATCTGACTGATTGTTACATAGCTCCAAAGTCGTTGTGAGGTTGCAGAGATCAGTCTTAAAGCTGGGAGCCCCTGGCGTAACAATCTGCTGTACGACCGTAGTATCGAAAAGTCTTATCAAGCTCCACAAGAAAGGCTGATGCGGGTGGTGTTGACCAGCGGTGGGTGGCATGACCATCGCGAATAACCCCAAGCACCACAGGGGGTAGTGAAGGTCCATTCCCACTTGTTTTACCACTCTGCCTCGCCCGTCAGATGGGGTGCTACCACCTACGGGGTTATGATTCTTCTCGGCAGCAGTAGTATTCTTCAGGGACCATGGAGCCTCCACCCCTTCCCAGTAATGCCTACCGAGTTCGTCGCAGAGTCAGCTTTAAGTCCTCAGAGCCGGAAGTCACTTCCCACATGTCGTTCTGTATTGGCCCTTTAACTCGGCTGGCGTGCGTCCATCCCCGTTCAGCAGTCCGGACAGCAGTCTCTGTAGTTAGCAAAACAATATAGGGACCTTCCCAACGTGGGGTCAATGCAGTTTCTTTCCAAGTTTTAATCAAGACCTGGTCCCCAGGCTGTATATTGTGTATTGCCATATCCAGAGGAGGGCGTTGTATAACCAGACCCCTTTTCTGCAATTCCCTCCTTCTGTTCCCTAACTGTACTAAATAAGACTTCAAACTCTCATCTTGAATGTGGGGGTGATCGACGGGTATCTCTAAGTCATAGGGCATCCCATATAGCATTTCAAATGGTGACAACCCCAGATCAGTTCGGGGTTTCGTACGCAGGTTTAGCAAAGCAAGAGGTAAGCATTTTATCCATGAGGTTTTAGTTTCTATCATCAATTTAGTAAGTTGTTTCTTAATTTCCCCATTCATTCGTTCTACTTTTCCCGAGCTCTCAGGGTGCCAAGGAGTGTGGTATTCCCACTTGATTCCTAAGTTTCTCATAATTTCTTGTATAACCTTTGACACAAAGTGAGGCCCTCTATCAGAATCTATCATTTCAATAACTCCGTATCGAGGGATTATGTTCTCCAGTAAAATTTTTACTACTGTTTGTGCCGTTGCCCTTGCCGTAGGGAATGCCTCGACAAAGTTAGTCAAATGATCTACTATCACGAGCAAATATTTATATCTCCCTACTCTGGGGAGTTCCGTAAAGTCCAATTGAATTTTTGTGAAGGGTCGATGGGCCAATTCCCTTCCTCCCATAATCCTTTTCCTTATGTTTTTGGCATTTACCCTTCGGCAAGTTATACATCCATTAACTATTGTCTTTGCTATATCATATATTCCAATACACATATACTTGTATGCAAATTGGTCCACTAGGGCCTGTACTCCCCAGTGGGATTGATCATGGTATCTCCGTAGCACCCTCACAGCTACTGATTTAGGCAATACCTCTCTCCCATCAGGTAGCAACCATCTCCCTTCCTTATTTTCCTTAATTCCCATTTGTATCATTTTCCCTTTTTCTTGCACAGTAAAACACAACAAGGGGGAGAAGAAAGTCCCTCCTATCAAAGACATTTGCAAGCCATGTTTGAAACAATTTTTGTAAGGAGGGCTCTCTTCCTTTGAACAATTACATTCTACTCCATCCATCCCCCAATTCTTCCAACACCCATAACAAGGTTCCCTCTTTAAATCCTCTCCACAAGTTGGGCAATCCGCCCTTTTTGTTATTACATAGTTAGTCATGAGGGCTACCCGCTTTGCCTCTTGATCAGCAAGATTGTTTCCCCTTATTTGCGGGGTCAGTCCACGCTGGTGACCTTTTACATGTACCACCGCTATCTCTTTTGGCTCCCTAATCGCTTGTAAAACCCTAACAATCAATTCTTGATGAACTAGTCCTTTCCCCTGGGAGTTTATAAGTCCCCTCTCTTCCCAAATTTTTCCAAAGGTGTGTATTACCCCATAAACATATTTTGAATCCGTATAGATGGTTCCGCTTCTATCTTTCAATAATTTCAAAGCCCTTAACATTGCATATAATTCACAAGCCTGAGCTGACCAACTCGGACTGAGGGGTCCTGATTCTATGACTCTAAATGTTTTCCCATCTATCAGGGCATACCCCGATTTTCTTTTCCCTTCTATTACCCTAGAGGATCCATCCACATATATCTGTTCCCCATGAGTCAATTCGGTATCTTCTAAGTCCGGTCTTAATCTCGTATGTTCTTCGATGTTGCTGAGACAATCATGTTCTAGATGGCCATTTGTTTCTCCGTAGAGAAACTGCGCAGGGTTTTGTACTGGCGCAGTTTCTAGAGTCAATCTTGGGGAAGAGATCAATATCCCCTCGTATCTCAACAGCCTTGCGTCGGTGATCCATTTGTCTGCTTTTTGCTGCAACACTCCGCGAATGTTGTGGGGAGATATTACTCTAATTTCTCCTCCAAAGGTAATCTTTTGTGCCTCCTCAACCAATAAAGCCGCTGCTGCAATTGCTTGTAAACAGTTTGGCCAGCCTCTAGTGACTGGATCTAGCAATTTTGACAAATAGGCCACAGGCTTTTTACATCCTGCCCATTCTTGTGCCAGTACTCCATACGCAGTTCCTTCTGTAGTATTAACAAACAGGAAAAAGGGCTTCTTTAATTCGGGAAAGCTTAAAACCGGTGGATTCACGAGTTCTTCTTTTAGGAGCATCAGTCGTTCCTCATCCTCTTTTGTCCATTTAAGATGGCCCTCGTTACTCAATTTGTTGTATAAAAATTTTACCTTCCCGCTGTAATCCTCTATCCACTGTCTGCAGTACCCTGTCAATCCTAGCAACTGCCTGATTTGTTTTTTCGTCTCTGGTGCCCTGAGTTCTAAAATACCTCTAACTCTTTCAGGGTCTAATTTCTTTGTTCCTTTGCTTAATAAATGGCCTAAATACTTTACTTCTTCCTCCACGAATTGTAATTTTGCTTTTGAAACCTTTAGTCCCCGTGAGCCCAAAAAATTCAGCAAGTTTATACTTGCCTGTCGTACGATTTTCTCATCTTTCCCCGCTATTAATAAGTCATCTACATATTGGATCATTTTGGTCCCTGGCATTCTATCGTAATCCTCTAGAATTTGCTCCAGGGCCTGGCCAAACAAGTTTGGAGATTCTGTAAACCCCTGAGGTAACACTGTCCACCTTAGTTGCTGTTTCCTGTGAGTGTCGGGATCCTCCCATTCAAAGGCAAAATAATTCCTACTGTCCTCATCAAGAGGACAGGCCCAGAAAGCATCCTTTAAATCTATTACACTGTACCACTTGTCCTCTGGGCTTAATTGGCTCAATAAGGTATGTGGGTTTGCTACCACGGGGAATCTGGTTATAGTTCTCTTATTAATTTCTCTCAAATCATGTACCAATCGGTATTTACCATCCTTTCTTTTAACTGGTAATATAGGGGTGTTGAAAGGAGACATACAGGGTTCTAACAACCCCTGTTGTAATAATCGTTGTATGTCTTCCTTCAGACCCTTTCTACCCTCTTCAGACAAGGGGTATTGTTTTATCCTGATTGGTACTTCTGGCTCTTTGATAGTTACCTTAAATGGTTTAATGTTTAACCTTCCAATGCTCTCCGAGGTATACCAAACCTCGGGGTCTATCTCTTTCTCATCCTCTACCCGAAGAAGACACAGCTTTATTTCCAGTTTCTTTTCTACTACCTCTAGTCCTATGCCTAATTCTATTATCAAATCTCTACCTAATAAGTTATATTCGGCTTCTGGCACAAGAAGCAGATGCCCCGTACCCTTTTTTGATCCCAATTCAATCGGTACCTCTTTTATAACGGGGACCCCAAAAGGCTCCCCTTTTGCTCCTATTACCTGTATTCTATCCTTTGAAGTTCTACATCCTAAAGGTAATGTCTGGACAGTTGATCTTTCAGCTCCCGTGTCTATGAGGAATTCGATTTCCTCGCGCTGGGGGCCCACTCGTAACTTTATCAAGGGCTCACTGTTCCTTTGGGTCCCCAGCAAATAGAGCCCCTGACACCCCTATTCATTTCTAAACATTTTCTCATCCTCTTTCCTCTGTCGGCACTCCCTTTTCATGTGACCCTTCTTATTACAGTAAAAACAGGTCACATCTCTTCTTTCCTGGGCACCCTTTTTCTCTTTCCTATTCCTTCTAGTAAACCCTTCATTCCTCCATCTTTGTTCATTGCCAGCCCTTCTGGATCCTTCTCGCACCGCTGCCACCATCATTCGCACTTGCTTCTTTTCCTTCTCATCTTCCCTACGAACATACACCTTTTGTGCTTCCCTTAATAATTCGTCCAGACCTCTATCTTGCCAATCCTCTATTTTTTCCAATTTCTTTCTGATATCTATCCAAGACTTAGCCACAAACTGTGTCTTAAGTAATGCTTCCCCTAACGGGGTACCTGGGTCTAACCCACTGTATAATTGCAGACTTTTACGAAGTCTCTCCAACCATTCTGTTGGAGTTTCATCCTTTTTCTGTTGTTCACTGAATGCTTTATTTATATTCTGTCCTCTGGGCACAGATTCTCTGATTCCTTGTATTATGATTGTTCTTAGATCCTGCATGTGGCCCCTGTGTATTGGATCCTGGTTATTCCAGTTAGGTGTCTGCATTGGCCACTTAATATCAGCAGCAGGACCTTGCTGATGTTGCTGGTCCCAAATTCGCATACCTGCTCTCCTTATCATTCCTCTCTCTTCTGATGTAAATAATATTCCCAAAATAGATTGTAATTCTTCCCAAGTATAAATGTTTGGCCCTAAAAACTGATCTACCTGTTCGGCTACTCCTAACGGGTCTTCTAAGAGACTTCCCATCTCCTTTTTAAAGTCTCTAACGTCCCCTGAATTAATGGGGACGGCTACATATCCCATCCCTGGTTGAGGTCCCCCCATTGCAATCTCCCGCAAGGGGTACAACCCTTCTTTAGCGCGACGAGTCTGGCTTCTAGTTACTGGCCCTCGTCTCCCTTGGACCGAGGCACTGTCATCCGAATCCTCAGATTCGGCAGCAGAGGGTGCTGTTGGCAAAGAGGGCACGTAGGGAGGTGGCGCAACTGGGACTTCCAAATCTCTCTTCTTTCCCTTCCCTCCTTTTTCTTTTAGAGGGTATAACTGGGTCCCAGTTTCAAAATTTATCCATAAATGTGCGTATTCGCTTTCCTCTAAACTAAATGGTTCCTTTGAATTAACATAAATATTTAGAGCCTGACATATCCAATCCTCAAAGGAACCGAAAAGGGGCCAAAATACACTGTCCCCCTTTATGGGCTTATTACCCCAGATCTCTACACAATAATGAATCATTTTTACTTTACTTTTTCCCCGCCTAGAAGGGGAATTACTCCAATTCTTAATCATTAGCCCCAGCGGGCTATCCGGGGGAATAGGAGGAATATTCCTACCGCTATTTCCCCCACCCATGGGACCAGAAGGCTTACTTTTCTTCTGTCCCATCTTCCGGAGTACCTTCACTCACACACACACACACTTCCCCCTTTTCGTGGCCCAGTCCCTCGCGGGATGTGGGAACCGCACTACCGAGGGGTCCGCACTCGCTTCGGCCGCGATTGGCCGTCTCAGAAGCCGTACTCCGGGATTCCCCACCCTTACCGAACGGATCACCGGCCTATACTTACCCACCCCGTGGGTCTTCGTTCGGTCTTCGTGCACAAAGATTGCTAAGGGTTTGCCGGCTTTATTTGCTTCTGCTTAATTTTTGAGGTTCGTCGGTGAAGGCCTGAATGAGACTTCCTGCTTCGAGGGCCGCCAAAATCGGCGGGGCGCCACCCCCAAAGGGGAGTCCTCAATCAAATTGCCTATCCGAGTCACGGCACCAAATTGTTATGAACAGACTCGCATACGAAGTCGGTCTGTTAATAAATGTTATTAATCACAGAATTTATTAATTAATTAAGTAAGCAAGCAGAAGCAAAACAGCGCTGGGCGGCCGGGGAGTTCCGACTCCGCAGCGGCGCACAATTTTCCTTCTCCGGGGGTGCTGTTTTATAGTATCCGAGTTCCAGCTTGTCCGGGCTTGTTGAACCAGCTGCGGCTATGCAGTCCAAAGGGGGGGGGGGTTGCTTCCTCTCTTTGGTGCTCACGCGTTGTGCTAATGTTTGGGTGGGGGGGAGTGAAGTAGCAGACAGGATGTCTTGCGATGGGGTATTTCACAGAGTCTTTGTACCTGTTCAAGGATGTTTACCCAACACCCCCCCTTCTTGTTATCTGCCTAATAAGCCTCCCCTTCATTGAGGCAACATTGTGCAACCTTATCTCCCTCGCAGATTCCCAAATTCCTTACAGATAGTTAGCAAATCCCCCCCCTCCCCAACTTTGTCATCATATATCAAGGTTCTATTATGATCAGGAAGCTCTGTCCCAACCTCGTGTAAAATACTATCTATTTTATAACCATCTTATCCCTTTTCTTTTTTTTTTTTTTTTTTTTATTTCTTTATACAATGAACAAATACATCTTACCCATTACAGTAGAACTAACTGAGGACTTGAAATTGCTGTTTAAAAGGACAAAATGATTTCTGTTCTGATTATAATTTCCTTAACAGGGTCGACTTACAGTTCCAGTTCTTGGATGCAGAACTCTATAGTTCAGTTAGCTTTAAACTTAAGCCGCTTTGCAAATACATCATCTTGTTGGGTGTATACCCATGTACCTGCCTCAGCACATGAGGGAACTCCTGTCTATGCCGTACCACTCACTGTAAACAAGACAGACGTATGGCAATTAGCAAACTCGAGCAATTACAGTATTTCTCCTCCATCACAGTCTCCCTCTATCCCTGTGTACCCTATCGAGAGAACAAATCTATCATGTGTATACTCAATTAATAGAAGTAAGGAGAATGTGGTCCAGGGATCGTATGTAGGTTCCTGGAATCTAATTGGGCAATATAAAACAGTGATTGTATTTGAAACCACCAATTATGCTATCATAAAAAAATATGGAAACAGAAGTGGACCTATCGGCCTCCATTGGTGGGTATCCCCAGGAGCAGTATATTGGCTGTGTGGTCCACGAGCACGTAAAGCACTTCCTCCTGGATGGTACGGGACTTGTGCCCTAGGAGCTGTAGTTTCAGACATTAGACTCCATAAACATGCAGACATAAGGGGTTGGCTAAGATCACAGGCCATCTTTATGACACCTCAGGAAAAATGAGGAATTTATAATCCCCTTTCAAACAGAAATATCTGGTTTCATACTTTGTAGAGGGCATTAATCCCTGCATTGGGAGTAATAGAACTTGAGAGATCAATAGTAAATATTTCTACAACTCTAGAAATCATAAGCAATGCCACTACCAATGCCCTTGGTCAAATACAAACAGAAACAGAACAAGTATCCCAAATAGCCGTGGAAAACGGTCTTGCCTTAGATGGTCTATTTGCAGCCCAGGGAGGTGTTTGTGCTGTGATAAACCGCAGCTGCTGTGTCTATGTAAATGAGAGAAAGCAAATTCAAACAGACATTAACCAAATCTGGCAAGCATCCCACCTGTTTCACCAAATATCTCAGGATGCAACCCTTGGTAGTGGACCAGATTTTTCCTGGCTGTGGTCATGGTCATGGTTGCCAGATTTTGGATGGTTAAGATAACTGTTTTTAATTATCATAACTGTAGAGATGATAGTGATATGTAGTTGTGTTCTGCGATGCATGTCTAGTTGTTTGAATTCATACAGTGCTTTATTCAGCAAACGCAAATCTCATCAAGTAATGTTACTGAAACAAGATATAGATAATATAGAGTACTTCTTCAAATTAGCAGAAATGGACAAGAACTATGCAGTGAGAACTATGAAGCCTACAAGTGAGGTTCAGTCTCAAAGGGGGGAAATTGTAGTCCCAAAGCTGGGAAGAAAAAAAAACCACAAGGAAACCTTGAAGAAAATAGGGAGGCCTGTAGCTTGTGTAGTCTTTCTGTAGCTTGTGTAGTCTTTTAGCTGAGAAAATGAGGAAACAGAGAGACAGGTAGCCTTGAGCTAGCAGAAGGAAGGAAGATAAGGGATGAAAGGTAAAAAACAAGCAGGAGAAAAACAGCTCCAGACTGACCTATGGTAACCTTTTGCTCATTAAAGCTCATTAACATATTAAAATCACACCCATCAAAATGATAATGTATGCTAATGTGGGATTTGGTGCTGTCCCCCCCTACCCCTGCTGGTCCTCTGTAATGTGCAAACTCAGTAAAGATAAGTTAGGTGAGATGTAATAGCCAATCAAAAGTAGCCAAAGAGATAGTTTTCACAAGTTTTCTGTGCATAAATAAGGGTGATTCAAGTCAGAGGTGTGCTTGCTTTGCGAAAGATCGCCAGGCACCTGACTCTGCAAAGTTATATAATTAATTATTTGATTAAAAGACCTTCGTGTGGATTCCGACTCTGTGTGCTTATTGGCGCGGCGCACAGGGCACGAACCTATGGACAACACAAGGGTCCACTCTCCCTCGTTCTGTGAGTCTTTCACATGTGCTCGTTCAGGGCTGCAAGCTTGTTTACCTTCCCCTTTACAGGACTTAAGGCAGGGCTGTTGCTCGGACCATGTCAGTGTATAATACCATTTGTCAATCTCCTGCTCAGATTCCCAAATGCTATGCTGCCTGGCGAGCTCCTCTCGCAACAGAGCCACCTGTTTGAAGAGCTCATCCAGCTGGGCACACCTGCACCCACGACATCCACCTCTGCCTTCAGGCTCTAGGGGGACTTCCAGAGACTGGAGCTCCCTGGAACTGAGCGTCTGGGCCGCTCTTTCGATCCTCGGGAGGTCTGTCTGGGTGGAGGCATCTGCCCGGGGAGGTTGTGGCTCCCCCATCTGGGTTTCAGCCTCAGACTGGCAGGCTCAGTGGGTGGACACCATTTCTTCAGTAGAAGGCCCTTCCTCTGCTGATCCCAGAACACAAAACTGACTGACTCTGCTTGACCTCCCTGCGCAAACTGCCGCACAAACTGCTGCACGCCGCCCTGACTGATGAGCCATGCCCTATTTGCCCGCCCTTTTTGCCGCGCTCCTGGTCGCTCGCGCTCCCTAGGGGCTGCCTTTGTGCGACAGAGGGGGGCGCTCCTGGCTCAGATTCCTTGATGATACAGAAGTCTAGTTTCCACCGAGATGCTCTCACCTTCAATGTTGTAGGTTGGTCTTTCATCTCAGTATGACATTTTTAGCAAGTTGCTTCAAACAAACTGAAAATATAACATCCATCTAAATTCTGAACCTTTCCTGTTATGAACTGAATTAAAGATACATTGTTCAATTGGCCCAGCAGCATCTGCCCTCCATTAAGAAGCTACTACTGGGTCAAGAGATACGGACATCCAGCTCTAGAAAAAGTATGTTGTAGCTGACAGGAAGAGTCTCAGAAGTGAATGATTACTTGGAAAACAAAGATTACCTTTTTCCTGTTTCGAGGATATCATCTGAAGGCAGATGAAACATGCCTGATGACATGTCTTTGTATGTTGCTTTCACTGGAAGAAAAAAAAAAACACAATCGTTTTAGGGATGGCTGATGTGGAAAAGTTATTAGTTATATATGCTGGTGTAGCTGTAGTGGGTTTACGTGGCAAGGTTTTGGTAGCAGGGGGCCATAGGGGTGGCTTCTGTGAGAAGAATCCAGAAGCTTCCCCATGTTAGATAATGGGCCTGCCGCTGGCCAGAGCCGGGCCAATAAACCATGTTGTTTGTGTCTCTGTGAAAGCATATTTAAGAAAGGAAAAGAAAAAACTGCTGCTCAGCAGCAGCTGGGAGAGAGAAAGGCGTGAGAAACAGCCTTGCAGACACCAAGGTCAGTGAAGAAGAGGGGGGAAGAGGTGTTCCAGGCCCTGGAGCTGAAATTCCCCTGTGGCCTGTGGAGAGGATCATGGTGAAGCCCATGGTATACCACGCAGCCCATGGTGTACTATGGTGGAGCAGGTTTCCATGCTGCAGCCCGTGGAGACCATGATGGAGCAGGTGGACCTGCCTTCAAAGAGGCTGCGGCCTGTGGAGGACCCCTGCCGGAGCAGATTCCAGGCTGCACCTGTAGCCTGTGGACAGGAACCCATGCAGGAGCAGGTGACCTGGCAGGAGCTGCTGCCCATGGGGGATCCAGGTTGGAGCAGTTTGCTCCTGAGGGATGGACCCCGTGGTACGGACCCATATCTGGAGCAGTTCTTGAAGAGCTGCTGCCTGTGGGAAGCCCACACATGATCAGTTTGGGAAGGACTGCATCCCATGGGAGGGACCCCACATTGGAGCAGGGGAAGAGAGTGGCCGTGAAGGAGTGGCAGAGACAAAGTGCTATAGACTGACCGCAAGCCCCCTTCCCCGTTCCCCTGCGCCACTCGGTGGGAGGAGGTGGAAGAGGGTGGATGGGAGGAAGGTATTTTTTTGTGGTTTTTTTTTTTCCCTTTGTTTCTCACATCTGCAGCCCGTTAGTAATAGGCAATACATTTTATTATCTCCCTACTCTGAGTCTGTTTTGCCCGTCACAATAATTGTTGAGCGATCTCCCCATCCTTATCTCAACCCTTGAGCCCTTTGTGTCATATTTTCTCCCCCTTTCCCTTTGAGGAGGGGGAGTGAGAGAGCAGCTGAGGTGGAGCTCGGCTGCCCACGCAAGTAAAACCACCACAGTTCTTTTTTGGCGCCCAAAGTGGGGCTCGAGGAATTTAAGATAAGGATTATAGTTGAGTTACGGTCAAAGCATGGACTGTATGTTTTTTATGAATGTAACAGTTGTGAAGAATTAAAGAAAGTAGCAATTGTGAGGAATATGTTTCATATTAGTGCGGTGAAGGGATGAGGGGAGGAGTGTGTGTAAACTGTCCACTTCGTCGGTGTTGTGATGATGTTATGTTTATTTTGCTGTGGGGAATTCTTTTCCTTTTTGATGTAAGTGAAGTTTGTGAAGATTGTGATGATTGTAAAGTAAGAGTATATTGTGATTATTCTTAAATATGCTTTTCAGAGAGGTGAGGGGTGGAATGTAGTGGGTTTATGTGGCAAGGTTTTGGTAGCAGGGGGCCATAGGGGTGGCTTCTGTGAGAAGAATCCAGAAGCTGCCCCATGTTAGATAATGGGCCTGCCGCTGGCCAGAGTCAGGCCAATAAGCCATGTTGTTTGTGCATCTGTGAGAGCATATTTAAGAAAGGAAAAAAAACTGCTGCTCAACAGCAGCTGGGAGAGAGAGATGAGTGAGAAACAGCCTTGCAGACACCAAGGTCAGTGAAGAAGGAGGAGGAGGAGGTGCTCCAGGCACCGGAGTAGAAGTTCCCCTGTGGCCTGTGGAGAGGACCATGGTGAAACAGGTTGTTCACCCAGAAGCCCATGGTGTATCACAGTAGAGTAGGTTTCCACACTGCAGCTCGTGGAAGAGCCCACGGTGAAGCAGGTGGACCTGCCCTGAAGGAGGCTGCAGCCGGTGGAGAACCCCTGCCAGAGTAGATTCTGGGCCGGACTTGTAGCCCGTGGACAGGAACCCATGCAGGAGCAGGTGATCTGGCAGGAGCTGCAACCCATGGGGGACCCAGATTGGAGCAGTGTGCTCCTGAAGGATGGACCCCACCGTACGCACCCATATCTGTATCAGTTCGTGAAGAGCTGCTACCTGTGGAAAGCCCATGCAGAATCAGTTTGGGGAGGACTGCATCCCTTGGGAGGGACCCCATGTTGGAGCAGGGGAAGAGAATGACCATGAAGAAGCAGTGGAGACAAAGTGCTATAGACTGACCGCAAGCCCCCTTCCCCATTGCCCTGCACTGCTCGGTGGGAGGAGGTGGAAGAGGGTGGACTGGTGGGAAGGTGGTTTTGGTTTCTTTCATTTGTTTCTCACTTCTCTAGCTTGTTAGTAATAGGCAATAAATTTTATCATCTCCCTACACTGAGTCTGTTTTGCCTGTCACAATAATTAAGTGAGCTCCCCATCCTTATCTCAACCCTTGAGCCCTTTGCATTGTATTTTCTCCCTCTTTCCCTTTGAGGAAGGGGAGTGAGAGAGCAGCTGAACTGGAGCTCGGCTGCCCATCTGAGTAAAACCACCACGCTAGCACAGACTTGCATGCATGCACAGCTCTTTTAATATTCAGAAATAGAAGGGACCGGACCTTAACTATCATCTAGTTCCAACCCCCCGTGCCATGGGCAGGGACACCTCCCACTAGACAAGGTTGTTCAAAGCCCTATCCAACCTTCCCTTGAACACTTCCAGTTATGGGGCATTGTCCTGGTTCCAGTTAGGACAGAGTTAATTTTTCCTCGTAGTAGCTGGTAGGGTGCTATGTTTTGGATTAGGATGAGAAGAGCGCTGATAACATGCTGATGTTTTAATTGTTGCAGAGCAGTGTTTACACCAGGCCAAGGACTTTTCGGCTTCTTGCTCTGTCCTGCCAGCGAGCAGGCTGGGGGTGCAGCAGGAGCTGGGAGGGGACAGACCCAGGACAGCTGACCCAAACTGGCCAAAGGGGTATTCCATACCATCTGACGTCATGCTAAACAATATATAGGGGTGGCTGGCCGGGGTGGGGGGCCGGCTGCTCGGGGATAGGCTGGGCATCGGTCAGCGGGTGGTGAGCAATTGCATTGTGCATCACTTGTTTTCTTACACATTATTATTATTAATACTATTATCATTATCACTATTATTATTATTATTGTTATTATTATATTCCTGTCTTAATAAACTGTCTTTATCTCAACTCACCGGCTTCACTTTCCCGTTTCTCTCCCCCATCCCAGAGAGGGAGGGGGGAGGGTGAGCGAACGGCTATGCTCCGTGCATCCTTGGCATAGACTATCTTAGAAGAGGATATTTCAAGGACCCAAAAGGGTTCCGCGGGGCTTTTGGCATAGCTGCCTTGGAGACAGAGGACATTAAACAGTTGTCTACCTTGCCTGGTCTCTCAGAGGACCCTTCTGTTGTGGGGTTGCTGAGGGTTGAAGAACAGCAAGTGCCGATCGCTACCACAACTGTGCACCGGCGGCAATATCGCACCAACCGAGACTCCCTGAGTCCCATCCATAAGCTAATTCGTCAACTGGAGAGCCAAGGAGTGATCAGCAAGACTCATTCACCTTTTAATAGTCCCATATGGCCAGTGCGAAAGTCTAATGGTGAGTGGAGACTAACAGTGGACTATCGTGGCCTGAACGAAGTCACGCCGCCACTGAGTGCTGCAGTGCCGGACATGCTAGAACTCCAGTATGAACTGGAATCAAAGGCAGCCAAGTGGTATGCCACAATTGATATCGCTAATGCATTTTTCTCCATCCCTCTAGCAGCACAGTGCAGGCCACAGTTTGCTTTCACTTGGAGGGGAGTCCAATATACTTGGAATCGGCTGCCACAGGGGTGGAAACACAGCCCTACCATTTGCCATGGACTGATCCAGTCTGCGCTGGAGCAGGGGGAAGCTCCTGAACACCTGCAGTACATCGATGACATCATTGTGTGGGGTGACACTGCAGAAGAAGTTTTCGAGAAAGGGAAGAAAATAGTCCAAATCCTTCTGAAGGCCGGTTTTGCCATAAAACAGAATAAAGTTAAAGGACCTGCACGAGAGATCCAGTTTTTAGGAATAAAATGGCAAGATGGACGTCGTCAAATCCCAATGGATGTGATCAACAAAATAACAGCTATGTCTCCACCAACTAGCAAAAAAGAAACACAAACTTTCCTAGGTGTCGTGGGGTTTTGGAGAATGCATATTCCAAATTACAGTCTGATTGTAAACCCGCTCTACCAAGTAACCCGTAAGAAGAATGCTTTTGAATGGGGCCCTGAGCAACGACAAGCCTTTGAACAAATTAAGCAGGAAATAGTTCATGCAGTAGCCCTCGGGCCAGTCCGAACAGGACCAGATGTAAAGAATGTGCTCTACACCGCAGCCGGGGAGAATGGTCCCACCTGGAGCCTCTGGCAGAAAGAACCTGGGGAAACTCGAGGTCGACCCCTGGGGTTTTGGAGTCGGGGATACAGAGGATCTGAGGCCCGCTATACTCCAACTGAAAAGGAGATATTGGCAGCATATGAAGGAGTTCGATCTGCTTCGGAAGTGGTCGGTACTGAAGCGCAGCTCCTCCTGGCACCCCGACTGCCGGTACTAGGCTGGATGTTCAAAGGAAGGGTCCCCTCTACACATCATGCAACTGATGCTACATGGAGCAAGCGAGTTGCACTGATTACTCAGCGGGCTCGAATAGGAAACCCCAGTCGCCCAGGAATCTTGGAGGTGATTATGGACTGGCCAGAAGGCAAATACTTTGGGATATCATCAGAGGAGGAGGTGGCCCGTGCTGAAGAAGCCCCACTGTACAACAAGCTACCGGAAAATGAGAAGAAATATGCCTTGTTCACTGATGGGTCCTGTCGTATCGTGGGAAAGCATCGGAGATGGAAAGCTGCTGTATGGAGTCCTACACGACGAGTTGCAGAAGCTGCTGAGGGAGAAGGTGAATCGAGTCAGTTTGCAGAAGTGAAAGCCATTCAGCTGGCTTTAGATATTGCTGAACAAGAAAAGTGGCCAGTTCTCTATCTCTATACTGATTCATGGATGGTAGCAAATGCCCTGTGGGGGTGGTTACAGCAATGGAAGCAGAACAACTGGCAGCGCAGGGGCAAGCCCATCTGGGCTGCGGCATTGTGGCAACATATTGCTGCCCGGGTAGAGAACCTGGTTGTAAAGGTACGCCATGTAGATGCTCATGTGCCCAAGAATCGGGCTACTGAAGAACATCAAAACAACCAGCAGGTGGATCAGGCTGCTAAGACTGAAGTGGCTCAGGTGGACCTGGACTGGCAACATAAAGGTGAATTATTTATAGCCCGATGGGCCCATGACACCTCAGGCCATCAAGGTAGAGATGCAACATACAGATGGGCTCGTGATCGAGGGGTGGACCTGACCATGGACACTATAGCACAGGTTATTCATGATTGTGAAACATGTGCTGCAATCAAGCAAGCCAAACGGTCAAAACCTCTTTGGTATGGAGGACGATGGCTGAAATATAAATATGGAGAGGCCTGGCAGATTGATTACATCACACTCCCTCAAACCCGCAACGGCAAGCGCCATGTACTTACAATGGTGGAAGCAACCACCGGATGGCTGGAAACATATCCTGTGCCCCATGCCACCGCCCGGAACACTATCCTGGGCCTTGAAAAGCAAGTCTTGACTGTGAGGGTAGTGAGGCACTGAAACACGTTGCCCAGAGAAGTTGTGGATGCCCCATCCCTGGAGGCATTCAAGGCCAGGTTGGATGGGGCTTTGGCCAACCTGATCTAGTGGGTGGCATCCCTGCCTATGGCAGGTGGGGTTGGAACTACATGATCTTTAAGGTCCCTTCCAACCCAAACCATTCATTCGTGTTTGTAGGGAGAAAATTCGCGGGGCCAAAGCCCAACTAGAGTTGAAGCTGGCCATGTCTGTGGGAGACAATAAAAAAGGTTTTTTTAGATATGTGAACAGAAAAAGGAGAACCAAAGAAAACATAGGTCCGCTACTTGACGGGGAAGGTCTCCTCACAGACAGTGACATAGGCAAAGCAGAGACGTTTAATGCTTTCTTCACCTCTGTCTTCAATGCTGATGATGGGCTTCGGGACCCTGGGTGCCCTGAGCGGGAGGACCATGACGGTGGGAATGACAAACTCCCTACAGACCCTGAACGTGTGCGAGATTTGCTGCTCCACCTGGATCCATACAAGTCCATGGGTCCAGATGGGATTCATCCCAGGGTGCTCAGAAAGCTGGCTGACGTCATCGCGGACCTCTCTCAATTATTTTTCAATGGTCTTGGGAATCTGGAGAGGTCCCAGTAGACTGGAAGCTGGCAAATGTTGTGCCAGTTTTCAAGAAGGGTAAGAAAGAAGACCCCAGCAATTACAGGCCTGTCAGTCTCACGTCAGTGCCTCGTAAAATTTTGGAGAGGATGATCCTTGAAGTTACTGAAGCACACCTGGGGGACAATGCAGTCACTGGTCCCAGCCAACATGGGTTCACGAGGGGTAGGTCCTGCCTAACAAATTTGATTTCCTTTTATGATAAGATCACCCATCTAGTCGATCAAGGGAAACCAGCTGATGTGATCTTTTTGGATTTCAGCAAAGCTTTTGACACGGTTTCCCATAGGATCCTACTGGACAAAATGTCCAGCATACAGCTGAACAAAACCATCATACGATGGGTGAGCAATTGGTTGACGGGCAGGGCTCAAAGGGTTGTGGTAAATGGGGCCACATCTGGCTGGCGGCTGGTCACTAGTGGGGTCCCTCAAGGCTCCATTTTAGGGCCAGTCCTCTTCAATGTTTTTATAAATGATTTGGATGTAGGACTAGAAGGTGTTTTGAGCAAATTTGCCAACGACACCAAACTTGGAGGAGTTGTGGACTCGGCTGAGGGTGGAAAGGCCTTGCAGAGAGGTCTGGACAGATTGGAGCGCTGGGCGATCACCAACCGCATGAAGTTTAACAAAAGCAAGTGCCGGGTCCTGCACCTGGGACGGGGCAACCCTGGCTATACGTACAGACTGGGTGACGAGATGATGGACAGCAGCCCCACAGAGAAGGATCTGGGGGTTGTGGTTGACAGCAAGTTGAATATGAGCCAGCAGTGCGCCCCGGCAGCCAGGAGGGCCAACCGTATCCTGGGATGCATCAAGCACGGCATGGCTAGTCGGTCGAGGGAAGTGATTATCCCGCTCTACTCTGCGCTGGTGCGGCCTCACCTCGAGTACTGCGTGCAGTTCTGGGCACCACAGTACAAAAAGGACATTAAACTGCTGGAGAGTGTCCAGAGGAGGGCGACGAAGATGGTGAAGGGCCTAGAGGGGAAGACATATGAGGAGCGGCTGAGGTCACTGGGCCTGTTCAGCCTGGAGAAGAGGAGGCTGAGGGGGGACCTCATTGCAGTCTACAACTTCCTCGCGAGGGGGAGCGGAGAGGCAGGTGACCTATTCACTGTAAACACCAGTGATAGGACCCGCGGGAATGGTGTTAAGCTGAGGCGGGGGAAGTTTAGGCTGGACATGAGGAAGAGGTTCTTCACCGAGAGGGTGGTTGCACACTGGAACAGGCTCCCCAGGGACGTAGTCACTGCACCAAGCCTGTCTGAATTTAAAAAGCAATTGGACTGTGCACTTAGTCACATGGTCTAAACTTTGGGCAGACCTGTGTGGTGCCAGGAGTTGGACTAGATGATCCTTATGGGTCCCTTCCAACTCGGGATATTCTATGATTCTATTCTATGATTTTATGATTTTATACTGTAAATTTTGAGCACATCCCTATCCAAAGTCCCTCCTCTCAAACAGGAGCAAAACAGCAACATAAAACAATAGAATCAGTCCAGCAGTGCAATGTAACAAAAATAGCATTCCAACAGTTTGGCAAGCAATAAGTTCACCTGAGATTAAGTGATCTTCAGGCAATCTGTAAGAAAATGTTGCTTTCCAACAGTAGTACAAAGGCAACAAGTTCTTAAAAGAAATCAAGAAGGTATGCATACAGTCTTGTCAAACTCTTATTTTCCTTCTGTTATCTCTTCCTCCACTCCCACATATCTGTTGCTCATCTACTACAGTGGGCTGCAAAACATACATCAAGGATTGACTTGATAGCATGTGATGTTTGTAAATAAATCTCCAATAGGATCCAAGCTGAAGAGGTGATACATGATCAGCCTACTAGGACAACTCTGACCAGGTGCATGCTCAGAAAAAGAATCAGTCAATTTGTCAGTCTTCATTGCCTTTTTTTTTTTTTTGGTCAAAGCTTTCTTTTGCTCTGTTGTGCAGATCACAGACCAGTAAGGTGAGGTAATAACAGCAGTACATCATAAATGATAAAAAGCTGTAGCGACACTTAACCACATAACACAAGCAGTAATCCTGTGCAAATTTTCAAATGTTAAGAGGAAGCCATCCTTCTCTTACAAGATCGTTTAAGTGTTTTGACACACAACTGTAGGCTAGTAAGGCTGCTCCTAGTACGTGCTGATATTGATGGGGGGGGCATGCACAGCATGAAAGCACTCATGCATTCAAATATGTGGAGCAGTCCTATGATGCGCTGTAGGTGTCAAAGCATGACCATAGCTTGTTTTCATTTATTCATCATATAGGCAAGAATAATACATCTTATTCTGAAAGCACATCTCCACTATGACACCTTGATCTTCAACACAAGTTTGATTCAAAACCCAAGTCAAATCAGCTTTTTATGGGTTCCTTTAATGAGAGAGGCAAGATAGTCTTTCAGCTGTAGGCAGATCTGGATCAATCTAACCAAAAGGAAAAGAGGAGAGAAGGAAAAAAGAAACCACAACAATCCAGAGCGTTTTAGAATCAACTGCAAGAAATAAAATCAAAATTCACAAGATTAAGATAATATGGACTAGATGATCTTTCAAGGTCCCTTCCAATCCCCAACATTCTGTGATTCCCAGTCTAAAATTTACCAGGGGACAGTATTTCTGTGAATACTGTGTCCTATAACACTGCTTTTTCTTGAAAAAATAAAGGTGAAAAGCTTTGAAAGTTGTATCTCATTCCAGATTATTCAGTGATGCATTTTTAGCTCTGTAAAGGTCAAAAGCATTGAAGAACTCTGTATTTCAGCAAACTCCAGGTCAGAAATAAATGCCAATATGTTACTTTCATACATGAAGCTTCTGAAAGCTCTACATCCACAGTACTTAAACACACACTCAGGCTAAATATTTTAGTGCTTGCTATAAAATGTTAGGAAGCAGTAGAAGTGAAAGAGCTAAAAGCCTTATTTATTACAGAAATAAGAAACAAGTTACTGCTGAAATGGTAAACAACACTTTGAAAAATTCCAGAAAGTACTGACTAGAAAGAGTGCTGTCAAGGAAAGGTGGCTTCCCTATCCACAGCTCCAGAAAATAGCATAGAAGAACCAAGGCACTTTACAGAGCACCTTTTAAATGTAAGGTTGCAGAGGTCACATTTACAAAAAAGCGAGGGTTACCCATGCTGTAAAACAGGCATGGAAAAAAATCTTGATGTAATTCACATGCATCTTGCAAACCACCACCACCACCCGCCAAAAAAAAAAAAGAAAAAACAGAACAGATTATTCTCTGTTCATCATTTAAATGGTTTCTCTTGATCTACAGAAGGAGAAACAGTTTTGCCAGATGTACCTACTTCTGAATATAAGGGTGGAGGCAGAAAATGGAACTCCTGGACATACGCAAATAAAGGTCCCTGAAGCACTCTCTCAAAATCATCACAAGAAGATATAGGTGCAAGGCTAGACCGTCTGTGTTCCTCTGTGACCACTTCTGCATAGCTAGGAGGTGCTGAAGGGAGACGTTCAAACAAGTTCTTGTGCATGTTAAAATATATAACGTGACATATGCTAAACTTTAAACCACCATCAGGTAGGTAACTTAAAAATTGTTTAAAAAGGGGAGATTAGGCTATTTCCTTTTATTCCAAGATAAGCTTATGTTCAAAAAACCAGAATGACCACTGTTTATTGTGGCTTAATCATCCCCTTAAAATTTAAAGCATACCAAAGACAATGTATTTCTGTAAAGGTAGTAATGACAGAACACTGCAGTCCTCTGGACTCCAGAAATCCGACTCTGGGATTTATACTTAATTTTTTATTATTATTATTTTTTATTTTTTAAAGATATATGAAAACAGAGGGAAGGAGATAATGCATAGTTCCTTCTTTAGCCATAAGAGATTTACCATAGAAAAGAATATTAACTTTTCACAAAGTCTTGGCTACTAAGTTTGGTGAGCAATCACAGAAACTTCTATTATTGGTTGCAATTCCTTATAACCAAGGATGTGATCAGGATACTGAAGGTGAAAGCAATGAAGCTGTGCTCAGATAAAGTGGCATCCTGCACTTTTACTTCTGCCAGCTTCCAAGGCATCTGATTTTCACTGCCTTTCCTAGAGAGAGAAAGGCAGGGAGGGAAGAAACTTTGTTCTTTTACACAGGACAAACAGGAGACAAGAAAACATCCACAACAGATTTTGTGTGGGCTTTATTATGAAAGGATGTAATTCAAGTCTGTTCACAAGATGGCAGTGATTAAATAAGAATAGACTAGCAAATTGACTGGGATTTGTATTGTTAAGTTACCTTCCGGTCTTTCAGGCAGTATCAGACTAAGCCAACTCATGTTCATGCTACCCTGGCTGCTCACACTTGATGTTCTGCTACCAAATGGATGCAGAGGAATGGTACCAATGACCAGTGGTAAGTTAAGGAATAAATCCACAGCTCCTGGAATATCAACATATACCTGAAGAAAAATCATGTATGATTAATGAAGGGCAATAGAAACCCACATATAAGTATTAGACTAAGTTGTCTTTCCATGGAAGTTTCCATGAAGAACTTGTTTCTAATCATCTCTTCTAGGACCCATGTCCCTATGGAGACATAAGCCCTCCAAGTTAAAAGAAATTCATGATTCTTAACGTGGGCCCTCACATGGAAATGCAGTCTACTCATGAAATGTTTGCTTAGCTGACACACAATTGTTTTAAAGAACTTACATGATTTAAACCAAATTTACTTACAGATCTCCTGTCAGGACACAAATACTAGAACATGCATTTATTTTTTAACCGATTATCACAAAATGCTGTGCTAGGAATCTGTATGGAATGATGGAAATGACTCATGCTTGAGAGTGAAACAGATCATCCAACATACCATCAGTGAATACTCCACACGGATTATACTACAGTCAAGGACTGAAGGGGAAATAGGTGGAATTGTCAACTGTTTGCCATTTCAGTTTTCTGTTTTGCCAGATGACAAGGACTCCCCACGCAGGTTAGCAACAAGCTGTTTGACTTCTTTCATTTTCCCTTTGGCATAAAATGCCTGTGTTTGGTAAATGGATGCCTTTGGCACCACCATACGGGAAGAGCAGTTCTCAATCTCAGCAAAGATTTGAATTGATTCACCTGAAAAACAGATCTTCATGTTCATAGAATGGTTTGGGTTGGAAGGGACCTTAAAGATTATCTAGTTCCAACCCTCCTGCCATGGGCAGGGACACCTCCCACTAGACAAGGTTGCTCAAAGCCCCATCCAACCTGGTCTTGAACACCTCCAGGGATGGAGCATCCATGACTTCTCTGGGAAACCCATTCCAGTGCCTCACCAACCTCAGAGTAAAGAATTTCTTCCTTATAGCTAATCTAAACCTACCTTCTTTTAGTTTAAAGCCATTACCCCTTGTCCAACCACTACACTCTCTGATGAAGAGCCTCTCCCCATCTTTCCCGTAGGCCCCTTTTAAGTACTGGAAGGCTACTGTAAAGTATCTCCAGAGCCTTCTCTTCTCCAGGCTGAGCAATTCCAGCTCTTAGCCTCTATTCATAGGAGAGGTGCTCCAGCCTTCTGATCACCTCTGTGGCCCTCCTCTGGACCTGCTCTAACAGTTCCATGTCTTTCTTGTGCTGCAGGCCCCAGAGCTGAACACAGTACTCCAGTTGGGGTCTCATGAGGGCAGAGTAGAGGGGGAAGAATCACCTCCCTCGACCTGCTGGCCACGCTTCTTTTGATGCATCCCGGGATAGAGTTGGCTTTCTGGGCTGCAAGCACACATTGCCAGCTTGTGTCAAGCTTCTCGTCAACCAACTTCTCATCAGAGCTGCTCTCAGTCCATTCTCCACCCAGCCTGTATTTGTGCTTGGGATTGCCTGGATCCAGGTGCAGGACCTTGCACTTGGCCTTGCTGAACCACATGTTGGTTGCAAGGGCCTACCTTTCTGACAAGGTCCCTCTGGATGACATCCCTTCCCTGCAAGGTTCTCTTTACACTTACATTTCCTTATTCAAACCATTGCATTCTATGTACTATTATAATGCACCAGATGCTGCTCTCACTGTTCTACATGGAAAAACATCCACTAATGCTAATGGAAGAAAGATCCACATGAGCTATTCTGAAAGCAAAAAACATGCAAATTAATAGAAGCAAATGTCCTTCAACAATCTAGATACAAGTAGAATCATAGAATGTATTGGGTTGGAAGGGACCTTAAAGGTCATATAGTTCCACCCCCCCTGCTATGGACAGGGATAAAAAAAAATGCCAGTGCTGCCTTAATCAGTATACTCTTAGTTAAGACCACTGAAAGCAGACTGAGGTGGTATAAATGAAGCAGAAAGGATATTTTTTATAAGGGAAACAAAACATTTTTTTACTTTAAGTACAAACTGTAGCTTTAAAAGGAAAGGAAAAAACATTTCCTATAATTGCATCTGTTGCATACCTGGGGTGTAGCCCTTCCTTTCAATTTTGGCACTTAAGGATATTGGGCCCGAGGTACAAAACCAACAACACAGAGTCTTTTCCTTTGCGCCTGCTTGAGGTGACTGCAAGAATAGAACAGTATTATCCATTAAATTAAGAGCTTCATGAATCTCTTCAGTTATTTTAATCAAAGGAAAAAATAATTTTTATGATGTTTATTATTACAAATTTTGATAAACAAAGCTACTTCCATAGAAGTCCCAAGCAATTTAAACAGCATTACACTGATATAATGTTTGTCCTAATTCCATTACTGTATTAACATTGCTTTTTCTACTATCCTCCATACTACAGCCATATTTAAAAACAAGTTTTTACTAAAACTAAATACTGTATTGCTTAAAGCAAAAGACTTCATAGCCTGCACATCCCAACACACTATTGCAAAGCTTTTCATTTATTAGTAAATTAGAACATCTTCCCACTTTCCCATTAAGTGGTATTTCAGAAAGAAATAACAGTAATTTAGCTTAGTTATCTTGACTCCTGCTATTTCATCAGTTTCCAAGTAATCCTGTTTCATCTGTATTTAAAAAAAAACAAAAAAACCAACCTTCTTATTTTACACAACATCAAGATTTGGCACTTGATCTAAAGCCCATTAAAGTCAAATGAGAGTCCTTTGATCTCAACGGAATTTGCACAAGGTACATTTGTGAGTCTGATTTTTCATCCATGCACACAAGGAATTTCAACAGACTTAATCCCCCCCCCCCCCCCCCCCCCGATTAAAATTTGAGGAAGGGAAAAAAAGAGGAATTTGAGGCCAGACTGAAATAAAATCTTCATTAAAATCATTTTAATATCACAGTTGCTTTCAATAAAATGAAATTTCAGAGAAGGATTACACAGAATTGGGATCGTTTCTCCCCATTAGTAGAAAGTTATCCGTATGGAAGTTATCAGTTATAAAAATGCAAAGTAAAAAAAATTACTGTGGTTTAAGTCAGCAGTCCCTTGCTAAAATATTAAGAGTTGGACTGATCCTTCCATAGATTCTTTATTTACAGTTGAACAGTTCAAAGTTTTCCTCCTTAATGAGATTCTAAAATTTAGTAGTAACAATTTAAATTGACAAATGCATTTTATATATAATAAAAAGCAAGCAACTCCAAGTACAGATAACTTAACATTCAAAACACTAGCAGTTAAAGAGTTGATAAACTGGTCTTATACTTAAAGATGAGCTGTAGTTAAACCAGCAAATAAATACTAGGGAAAATTAGATGATTTTTTTTCAGTTACTATATTTCATTATTTTTAATGCCAAAAACAAAGAACGAGTAATTCTGTCAATTCTTACCAGTAATGAAGGGGTGTTGATATCTATATGTTCAAAGACTGTAAATTCCTTCTTTAGTTTTACTGGTAGAAGCCAAGGCCTATGCAATTCAGCTTTCACCCAATAGCGTACACTGCCATGTCTGCCTTCGAATGAGGTAGCAACTGGTCTGTGCAGGACAGAGGTCAAAAACTGAATGCAAGTTTTTAATCTTTTTAATAATAATACAACTGATCAGATTAGGAATTAGCACATAAATTTGTATTTTTAAAGCATCATAATAAGCATAACTTATTCGCACAATTTCCACATCTCAGAAAATGTAAGATTAAAGCTGGGAGAAAATATTGTCTCTAGTTCATCCAACATCAGTTTTATTGGAATTTTTAATAATCAAATAAAGAACCGTTCTAGAAAAGAACAGGCAGGGCGCACGCTCAGACAGGGCAGAGCATCCCGCCCCACTCAGAAGAACAGCTCATCTACTGGCTGTCTACCTATAGCTAAACCACCATGGTCTGTACCAGACAGAAAACTCTTCCTAGAAAGTCTGCGGCCACCCAGACTGCCTGCCTGCTCCAAAATGCTGCAGTTCAGGTCTCTGGGTGCAGGGAGTGCCTGAGCCTGTTGCTGCCATCTGAGGGCGGCAGAGACACCGTGTGACAGAGCTCAAGGAGGAGGTGGAGAGGTTAAGGACTATCAGGGAGCGTGAGCAGGAGATAGATTAGTGGAGCAACTCCCTGCAAGGCCTGGGAGAAAGGCACCGGGGTGAAACACCCCAAATAGTGGTGGACCCTCTGCCCTGTCGCTGTCGAGCAGAAGGAAGAGACCTAGGAGATGAGGAATGGAAGCAGGTCCCTGCTCGGCATCGCAGGCAACCCCCCTCCCTACTGGCCTCGCCTTCCCAGGTGCCCTTACACAAGAGGTTTGAGGCCTTGGAGCTTGATAGAGTAGTGGGTGAGGATGAGGTCAAAAGTCCACCCAGGAGGATGCCTAGGGCGAGGAAGTTGACTCCACACCTCAAAAGACTTCCTCTACTAAGAAAGAAAGAAGGGTAATCGCTGTAGGTGACTCCCTTCTCAGGGGAACAGAGGGCCCTATATGTTGGCCTGACCCTACCTGTAGGGAAGTCTGCTGCCTCCCTGGGGCCTGGGTCAGGGACATTGCCAGAAACCTTCCTAACCTGGTTCACCCCTCTGATTACTATCCTCTATTGATAGTCCAGGCTGGCAATGATGAAATTGCTGAGAGAAGCCTGAAGGCTATCAAAAGGAACTTCAAGGGACTTGGACGGTTCGTAGATGGAGCGGGAGTACAGGTGGTGTTTTCCTCCATCCCTACAGTGGCAGGGAGGGGTACAGAGAGGACACGGAAAGCCCACCTGATAAATACATGGCTCAGAGGCTAGTGCCAACACAGAAATTTTGTGGGTTTTTTTTGACCATGGGGTGCTTTACTCAGCACCCAGCCTGATAACTGCAGATGGGTCCCACCTGTCTCTAAGGGGAAAACGGATACTAGCCCAGGAGCTGGCAGGGCTCATTGAGAGGGCTTTAAACTAGGTAAGAAGGGGGAAGGGGATGAAATGAGGCTTGTTACAGATGATCCTGGGGGAACAATGTCAGGGTCGAGGGAGAAGGCAATGGCCCAGCTGAAGTGCATCTACACTAATGCACGCAGCATGGGCAACAAACAAGAGGAGCTGGAAGCCATCGTGCGGCAGGAAAGCTATGACTTGGTTGCCATCACTGAAATGTGGTGGGACCACTCCCATGACTGGAGTGCTGCAATGACTGGCTATAGGCTCTTCAAAAGGGACAGGTAGCACAGAAGGGGTGGTGGTATGGCTTTCTATATTAGAGAGTGTTTTGATGTTGTGGAACTCGAGACTGGGAAAGATAAGGTTGAGTCCCTATGGGTTAGGATCAGCAGGAAGGCCAACAAGGCAAGCATCCTGGTGGGGGTCTGTTATAGACCGCCAAACCAGGATGAGGAGACAGGTGAGGAGCTCTACAGGCAGCTGGCAGAAGTTGTGAAATCGCCAACACTTGTTCTTGGGGGGAACTTTAACTTCCCAGACATATCCTGGAAATACAATACAGCTCAGAGGAAGCAGTCTAGGAGGTTTCAGGAGAGCGTGGAAGATAGACAGTTCCCTGACGCAGATGGTTAGTGAGCCTACCAGGGGAGGTGCTGTACTGGGTCGGGCTGGGATGTTAACTTTCCCTGCAGCAGCCCATACAGTGCTGTGCTCTGCACTCGTAGCTAGAACAGCAATGGTATCACACCAGTGTTGTGTCTGCTGCTGAGCAGTGCACAGCATCAGGACTCTCTCTAACCCTCCTAGGGGGTGGGCAAAAAAGTGAGAAAAGAAACATCACGAGGGCAGCTGACCTAAACCAACTAAAGGGATATTCCATACCATATGATGTCACACTCAGCAATAAAAGGTGGAAAAGGGAAGAAGAGGGGAGGGGTGGGCTCTTGTCGTGAAAACGTCTGTCCTTCTCCCGAACACCGGCTACGTGCGTTGAGGCCCTGCTTCAAGGAGGTGGTCAAGCATCGCTCATTTGTGGGAAGTAGAGAGTAATTTCTTTCCTCTGCACTTCCACATAGCCTTTACTTGTTTTGTTTAGTTAAATTGTTTAGTTAAATTGTTTAATTAATAATAATCTTTCCTTAATAATTATTTTTTTCCCTTTAATTACATCATCCTTATCTCAACCCATGACTTGTTCTTTCCTTTACTTCTTCCCCTCCTCATCTAAGGAGGGGGAGTGAGAGAGCGGTTGTGGTGTTCAGCTGCCTAGCACAGTAAAACCACCACAGGTGCCCCGCTAGACCTTCTGTTCACAAACAGAGAAGGACTGGTGGGAGATGTGGTGGTCGGGAGCTGTCTTGGGCAGAGTGACCACGAAATGATAGAGTTCTCTATCCTTGGCGAAGTCAGGAGGGGGATCAGTAAAACTGACAGACTTTGAGCAGTTCAGGACACTGGTTGGCAGAGTCCCTGGGGAGGCAGTCCTGAAGGGCAGGGGAGTCCAGGAAGGCTGGGCACTCTTCAAGAAGGAAATCTTAATGGCTCAGGAGCAGTCTGTCCCCACGTGCCCAAAGACAAGCCGGCACGGAAGAAGACCGGCCTGGCTGAACAGAGAGTTGTGGCTTGAGCTCAGGAAGAAAAAGAGCATTTATGACCTTTGGAAAAGAGGGCGGTCCACTCAGGAGGACTATAAGGTGTTGTAAGGCTGTGCAGGGACAAAATTTAAAAGGCCAAAGCTCATCTGGAGCTCAATCTGGCTACTGCTGTTAAAGATAACAAAAAACGTTTTTACAAATACATCAACACAAAAAGGAGGACTAAGGAGAATCTCCATCCTTTACTGGATGCGGGGGGAAACTTAGTGACAAGAGATGAGGAAAAGGCTGTGGTGCTTAATGCCTTCTTTGCCTCAGTCTTTAGCAGCAAGACCAGTTGTTCTCTGGGTACCCAGTACCCTGAGCTGGTGGAAGGGGATGGGGAGTAGGATGTGGCCCTCATAATGCACGAGGAAACGGTTGGTGACCTGCTACAGCACTTAGATATACGCAAGTCGATGGGGCCAGATGGGATCCACCTCAGGGTACTGAGAGAACTCGCAGTCCTGGCTATCAGGGGAGGTCCCAGTCGACTGGTGACTAGCAAGCGTGACGCCCATCTACATGAAGGGCCAGAGGGTAGACCCAGGAAACTATAACCCTGTTAGTTTGACTTCAGTACCAGGGAAGCTCATGGAGCAGATTATCTTGAGGGTCATCACGCAGCACTTGCAGGGCAACCAGGCAATCAGGCCCAGTCAGCATGGGTTTATGAAGGGCAGGTTCTGCTTGACGAACCTGATCTCTTTCTATGACAAAGTGACGCACTTAGTGGATGAGGGAAAGGCTGTGGATGTGGTCTACCTTGATTTCAGTAAGGCTTTTGACACCGTTTCCCACAGCATTCACCTGAAGAAACTGGCTGCTCATGGCTTGGACTGGCATACACTTCACTGGGTTAAAAACTGGCTGGATAGCCGAGCCCAAAGAGTAATGGTGAGTGGAGTTAAATCCAGTTGGAGGCCGGTCACTAGTGGAGTCCCCCAGGGCTCAGTACTAGGGCCAGTTCTCTTCAATATCTTTATCGATGATCTGGATGAGGGCGTCCAGTGCACCCTCAATAAGTTTGCAGATGACACCAAGTTAGGTGCATGTGTCGATCTGCTCGAGGGTAGGAAGGCTCTGCAGGAGGATCTGGATAGGCTGGAGCGATGGGCTGAGGTCAACTGTATGAAGTTCAACAAGGCCAAGTGCCAGGTCCTGTACCTGGGGCACAACAACCCCAAGCAGCGCTACAGGCTGGGAGATGAGTGGTTGGAAAGCTGCCTGGCAGAGACGGACCTGGGAGTATTGGTTGATAGTCAGCTGAATATGAGCCAGCAGTGTGCTCAGGTGGCCAAGAAGGCCAACAGCATCCTGGCTTGTATCAGAAACAGTGTGGCCAGCAGGACCAGGGAAGTGATTGTCCCCCTGTACTCGGCCCTGGTGAGGCCACACCTCGAGTACTGTGTTCAGTTTTGGGCCCCTTACTACAAGAAGGACATGGAGGTGCTGGAGCGAGTCCAGAGAAGGGCAACGAAGCTGGTGAGGGGTCTGGAGAACACGTCTTACAAGGAGCGGCTGAGGGAGCTGGGAATGTTCAGCCTGGAGAAGAGGAGGCTCAGGGGCGACCTTATCGCTCTCTACAGGTACCTTAAAGGATGCTGTAGCGAGGTGGGGGTTGGTCTATTCTCCCACGTGCCCGGTGACAGGACAAGGGGGAATGGGCTAAAGTTGCGCCAGGGGAGGTTTAGGTTGGATATTAGGAAGAACTTCTTTACTGAAAGGGTTGTTAGGCATTGGAATGGGCTGCCCAGGGAAGTGGTTGAGTCACCATCCCTGGAGGTCTTTAAAAGACGTTTAGATGTAGAGCTTAGTGATATGGTTTAGTGTAGGACTTGTTAGTGTTAGGTCATAGGTTGGACTAGGTGATCTTGGAGGTCTCTTCCAACCTAGATGATTCTGTGATTCTGTGACTCTGTGAAAAAGCCAGAGAAGTACACATCTCCGTAAACTTTAGAGGCCACTTTCAAGTGTGGAATTTGCCCTTTTAGGGACTAATTAAGACTACCAACTTGAAATTAGCATTAGTATCATCCAATTATTGTTTTGGACATGGTATTTCATAAGTAACTGTGTAGCGTTTACTTGGTTGGTATGTCAGTGGTTTGGTTTAACTGTAACTGAGTACATTTGTAGTTTGTTTTGCCTTAAGTAGGGTAGCTAAATTTTTTTAGAGTTCCATATAGAGAGGCTATTTTGAACATCTAATTTTCCTTTATCCTGATGAGGCCATCTTAAAAAACGGGGGGGGGGGGGGGGGGAGGGGAGAGGGGAAAGAGTGACAGCAAAAATATAAAGACTGTTCTGAACTCTGAAAGACAGAGTCCTTTTTGGGAATTGGAAGAAAAAAAGATGTTGAAAATTTCTCCAAAACTTTCAGTATCACCCCTTCCCCCCCCCATACACACCTGTAACATCATAAAATGAAGGACATAACATTACAGTTAGCTGAATATAACTGGAATATCAAAGTCTTGTCTTTTCCTAACCTTTGCCTCCTTTAATCTCAAAAGTGCTTTTTTTTTTTTTTAAATATTGTACTCTGTTGGAAACACATCGTAATAAAACAAATTATTTGTAAAGCTTCCCTATGGAAGACGGGGAAGGAATAATACTAGCCATGCGAGTACTTCACTAACTTCACTAGAATGTTTTTTTCAGCTACAGATTTGGCATCTCTTTTCCTGCATCTGAAGTGTTTACTTTTTTCTTTTTTTTTTTTTTTAATAACACAAATGAAAGGATTTTCCAATCAGTCTTGAATGTTTCATCCTGCCCTTGTCGTCTTCCTCCTCCACCCCCCACCCCCCACCCCCCCTTAAAGGCAAAAGACAGTAGGGCCAGTCAGTGTCTTGTTTTGGTCTCTTACTTTGTAGTCAGTTGTATTAGGGCAGGCTGGGATGGAGGTAACTTTCCTCACTGCAGCCCATGTAGTGCCGTGGTTTGCATTTGTGGCTAAAACAGAGTTCATAATGCAGAAGGGTTTTAGCTATTGCTGAGCAGTGCTTGCAACAGATCAAGGTCTTCTCTCCAACCCCCCACAGTAGGCCAGAGATTTATGTGGGACGTAGCTGGGACAGCTGACCCAAACTGACCAAAGGAACATTCCATACCATGAGACATACTGTAGTAGGTTTACATAGCAAGGGGTTTTTTGGTAGCAGGGGGCTTCAGAGGTGGCTTCTGTGAGAAGAATCCAGAAGCTGCCCCATGTGTCCTGGTTTTGGCTAGGATAGAGTTAATTTTCCTCCTAGTAGCTGGTAGGGTGCTGTGTTTGGGATTTAGGATGAGAATAATGTTGATAACACACCAATGTTTTAGTCGTTGCAGAGCAGTGCTTACACTAAGTCAAGCACTTTTCAGCTTCTCGCTCTGTCCTGCCAGCGGGCAAGATGGGGGTGCAGCAGGAGTTGGGAGGGGACAGAACCAGGACAGCTGACCCAAACTGGCCAAAGGGGTATGCCATACCACCTGACGTCATGCTGAACAATTAATATGGAGTGGCTGGCCAGGGTGGGGGGACCAGCTGCTCGGGGATAGGCTGGGCATCGGTCAGCAGGTGGTGAGCAATTGCATTGTGCATCACTTGTTTATACATATTATTAGTAGTAGCACTATTATTATTATTATTATTATTATTTTCCTTTCTTTCCTGTCCTAATAAACTGTCTTTATCTCAACCCACAGGTTTTCATTTCTTTCTAATTCTCTCCCCCCATCCCAGAGAGGGAGGAGGGGAGGGTGAGTGAACGGCTGTTTGGTGTTTAGCTGCTGACCGAGTCGAACCACAAAAGTCCTTTTTGGGGCCCAACGTGGGGCTTGAAGGGTTCAGCTAATGACAGATCTGACCAGAGTGTGTTAAACTAAAATTGGTATAAGTATTAGATCTGATTAATAGTTGCTAGTCACAATGTTGATTTTTGTGATCTCAGGTCTGCTGTGCCTGTTTTCTGAATTGAGTTATATAGCACATTACTTACTGTGTGTGTTCCCTCTCGTGCTGTTTATCCTTTCCAGGACCTGGTTTAAGATCATTACTTTACTCTGCAGTGTAACACTGGCTTATGATATGATGAAATTGCTGGTCATGAGACTAACATGGTATTCGTACTCAGCACTGTTGTCGACTGTACTTTGGAAACTACATCTCAGAAACTCTTAACAATTACACCTATTGCCTTTTTTCATCAGGGAGCCAATCTATGGAGGGGACAGGGGGAGATGTTTTTTCCTACTTGTTCACTCTCCCTTTCTCCTTCACCACCCTCTTCTCCTCTGGGCTAATTACAATAGCTCTTCAAGATTTTGAATATCCTTGGGATGTTCAGACCAGCATGTTGTTATTCTTATGTCTCCTGAATGTGCTTCAGGTTTTGTTTAAACAACTACTTAGGAATGCCATCCAGAGATCGGTCCTGAGACAGGATGGTTATGAGTGGCAGGGAGTGTGGGAGGATTTGGGCAGGTATCTAGAGCAGTGGGTACCTTCAGTGTTTTGGAAATTCACCCCTGAACAACTGCAAAATCCTAAAAAACTGGTAGAATGCTTGAAAAAGGGGCGTCATCACTCTGGCAATTCGAAAGAGACACAAATCACTGCAACATGCTGGGGTCTGGCCTATGCCTATTGAGCTGCAAACGATGCAGCTATAAACCTAATGACAGCCCCTGTGGCCACTCCAGCCCCTGTGACAGGCGGTACGGTCGTTCCAACCCCTGTGACGAGCCCTGCAGCTGGGTTAGGGAAATGGACTGTAGCAGTGCAAGTTGCCCGTTTAACCAAGAGGAAACAATGGATGACAAAGTCAGGTCGTTTAGAACACAGAGGAACTCCTACTCAGACTGGGGAAGAAGACGACTATGAGATGGGCTACTCCGCAGTGCCTGGGCTATCATACGAACGGGAAGATGAAGAGGATGATATCATAAAAGCATCAATAACTACCCGAGGCCTATACCACTGTGAGCTACAAGATATGCGAAAGGATTTCGGTCGTTGTCCAGGTGAGCACATTGTCACCTGGCTGCCCCAGTGCCAAGAGTCTGGAATTAGAGGGCAGGGAAGCCAGGCAGCTGGGATCCCTTGCTAGGGACACAGACATTGACAAAGCAATTGGAAACGGAGCATAAATCTTCACCCTCTGGAGGTGTCTCTTGTCAGGTGTGAAGGAAAGGTATCCCTTCAAGGAAGATCTTGTATGTCAACCAGGCAAATGGACCCCCATGGAGAAGGAAATCCAGTACCTGAGAGAATTAACCATACAGGAGGTGATTTATGATGACCTAGACAACTCATTGGCAGTAATGACCTGGAAAGACCATGAGGAACCCATGGTGGATGAATTGGCTGAACAACTCTGGCAGTACAAAGAAAGTCTCAGCTCCCTCTTCCCTAAAGGCCTGTGTCTTGGCTGCGGAAAAACATTTTCAAGAGTTCCACCAACTAAAAGAGAATACTTTGGAGAAACTTTCTGAAGTTTCCAACCAAGTTAGAGAGAATACATCTTCCTCCCCACCTGTACAAACTAGTGTCTCAGCTATCAGGGGTAAGCGTCCATCCATGCAAGGAAGGAGATATAGTGGGTACACACCCCGTGCCACCCTGTGGTTTTACCTACGTGACCATGGAGAGTTCATGGGAAAATGGGATGGAAAATCTACCTCGACCCTAGAGGCATGGGTACGTGAATTGCAAGGAAAAACAATCAAGAAAGGGGGGTTCTGTGAGAAACTTCCTGCTCGAACTTCCAGCGGGCAGTCCTTTGCACAGAAATGAAGATTCTGACCAGGATTAGAGAGGTCCTGCCTCCAGCCAGGGGGAGGAAAGGGACAATCGAGTTTATTGGACTGTGTGGATTCGATGGCCTGGCACGTCAGACGCACAGAAGTATAAGGCTTTGGTAGACACCGGTGCACAATGTACTCTAATGCCATCAAGCTATAAAGGGCCAGAGCCCATCTGTATTTATGGCGTGACGGGGGGATCCCAGCAGTTAACTGTATTGGAGGCTGAAGTGAGCCTAACTGGGAATGAGTGGCAAAAGCACCGTATTCTGACTGGCCGGGATGCACCGTACAACTTTAGCATCTCAGGAGAGGATATTTCAAGGACCCAAAAGGGTTCTGGTGGGATTTTGGCATAGCTGCCTTAGAGACAGAGGACATTAAACAGTTGTCTACCTTGCCCGGTCTCTCGGAGGACCCTTCTGTTGTGGGGTTGCTGAGGGTCGAAGAACAGCAAGTGCCAATCGCTACCACAACTTTGCACCGGTGGCAATATCGCACCAACAGAGACTCCTTGATTCCCATCCATAAGCTAATTCGTCAGCTGGAGAGCCAAGGAGTGATCAGCAAGACTCATTCACCTTTTAATAGTCCCATATGGCCAGTGCGAAAGTCTAATGGTGAGTGGAGACTAACAGTGGACTATCGTGGCCTGAACGAAGTCACGCCACCACTGAGTGCTCCAGTGCCAGACATGCTAGAAGTCCAGTACGAACTGGAATCAAAGGCAGCCAAGTGGTATGCCACAATTGATATCGCTAATGCATTTTTCTCCATCCCTCTAGCAGCAGAGTGCAGGCCACAGTTTGCTTTCCCTTGGAGGGGTGTCCAATACACCTGGTTGCCCCAGGGGTGGAAACACAGCCCTACCATTTGCCATGTACTGATCCAGTTTGTGCTGGAGCAGGGGGAAGCTCCTGAACACCTGCAGTACGTTGATGGCATCATTGTGTGGGGTGACACAGCACAGGAAGTTTTTGAGAAAGGGATGAAAATAGTCCAAGTCCTTCTGAAGGCTGGTTTTGCCATAAAACAAAATAAAGTCAAAGGACCTGCACAAGAGATCCAGTTTTTAAGAATAAAATGGCAAGATGGACGTCGTCAAATCCCAATGGATGTGATCAACAAAATAACAGCTATGTCTCCACCAACTAGGAAAAAAGAAACACAAACTTTCCTAGGTGTCGTGGGTTTTTGGAGAATGCACATTCCAAATTACAGTCTGATTGTAAACCCGCTCTACCAAGTAACCCGTAAGAAGAATGATTTCGAATGGGGCCCTGAGCAAAGACAAGCCTTTGAACAAATTAAGCAGGAAATAGTTCATGCAGTAGCCTTTGGGCCAGTCCGAACAGGACCAGATGTAAAGAATGTGCTCTACACCGCAGCCGGGGAGAATGGTCCCACCTGGAGCCTCTGGCAGAAAGAACCTGGGGAAACTCGAGATCGACCCCTGGGGTTTTGGAGTCGGGGATACAGAGGATCTGAGGCCCGCTACACTCCAACTGAAAAGGTGATATTGGCAGCATATGAAGGAGTTCGATCTGCTTCGGAAGTGGTCAGTACTGAAGCACAGCTCCTCCTGGCACCCCGACTGCCGGTACTGGGCTAGATGTTCAAAGGAAGGGTCCCCTCTACACATCATGCAGCTGATGCTACATGGAGCAAGTGAGTTGCACTGATTACTCAGCGGGCTCGAATAGGAAACCCCAGTCGCCCAGGAATCTTGGAAGTGATTCTGGACTGGCCAGAAGGCAAAGATTTTGGGATATCATCAGAGGAGGAGGTGGCCCGTGCTGAAGAAGGCCCACCGTATAACAAGCTACCAGAAAATGAGAAGAAATATGACCTCTTCACTGATGGGTCCTGTCGTATTGTGGGAAAGCATCGGAGATGGAAAGCTGCTGTATGGAGTCCTACACGACGAGTTGCAGAAGCTGCTGAGGGAGAAGGTGAATCGAGTCAGTTTGCAGAAGTGAAAGCCATCCAGCTGGCTTTAGACATTGCTGAATGAGAAAAGTGGCCAGTTCTCTATCTCTATACTGATTCATGGATGGTAGCAAATGCCCTGTGGTGATAGTTACAGCAATGGAAGCAGAACAACTGGCAGCGCAGGGACAAACCCATCTGGGCTGCTGCATTGTGGCAACATATTGCTGCCCAGGTAGAGAACCTGGTTGTAAAGGTACACCATGTAGATGCTCATGTGCCCAAAAATCGGGCCACTGAAGAACATCAAAACAACCAGCAGGTGGATCAGGCTGCTAAGATTGAAGTGGCTCAGGTGGATCTGGACTGTCAATATGAGGGTGAATTATTATGGGCTCAATGGGCCCACAACACCTCAGGCCATCAGGGCAGGGATGCAACATACAGATGGGCTCGTGATCGAGGGGTGGACCTGACCATGGACACTATAGCACAGGTTATTCATGATTGCGAAACGTGCTGCAGTCAAGCAAGCCAAGCGGTTAAAGCCTCTTTGGTATGGAGGATGATGGCTGAAATATAAATATGGAGAGGCCTGGCAGATTGATTACATCACACTCCCTCAAACCCGCAACGGCAAGCGCCACGTACTTACAATGGTGGAAGCAACCACCGGATGGCTGGAAACATATCCTGTGCCCCATGCCACCGCCCGGAACACTATCCTGGGCCTTGAAAAGCAAGTCCTATGGCGACATGGCACCCCAGAGAGAATTGAGTCAGACAACGGGACTCATTTCCGAAACAACCTTATAGACACTTGGGCCAAAGAACATGGTATTGAGTGGGTGTATCACATCCCCTATCATGCACCAGCCTCTGGGAAAATCGAGTGGTACAATGGACTGTTGAAGACTACACTGAAGGCAATGGGTGCTGGGACATTCAAGCTTTGGGATACACATTTGGTAAAGGCCACCTGGTTATTCAATGCTAGGGAATTTGCCAACCGAGCTGGACCTGCCCAATCAAACCTGTTATGTACTGTAGAAGGGGACATAGTCCCTGTAGTGCACGTAAGAAACATGCAGGGGAAGACAGTCTGGGCTATTCCTGCCTCAGGCGAAGGCAAACCCATTCATGGGATTGCTTTTGCCCAGAGATATGAGTGCACTTGGTGGATAATGCAGAAGGGTGGGGAGGTCCGGTGTGTACCTCAAGGGTATTTAATATTTGGTGAGAGTAGCACATGAGCTGACTTGTAACATATTTATTGTCTAATACTCTATGTCATCACTATTGTGACTGCTGTATGTCAGTGTCCAATTAATTGTATCACAGTAAGTCCCGCAGATAAAAACAAATGAATGTCAATAGAGTTGGAGAAGCACAGTGGTGCAATGGAACCAGAACAAGCTTCAGTGTTCAACGATCCAACATCACACACCATCTCTTCTGCCCTGAAAGACTGCTGGGACAGATGGAGCTCAAAGTCAGTCACAGACTAAACAAACTTAGTGAACATTTCATATACATATATGAGGGTGGTGACTAATTGGAATATGGAATATGGCGGGAAGTGTGGGACCTAAGCGTGACATAAATGGTATGGAATAAGGGGTGGATATTGTCCTGGTTTCAGCTAGGATAGAGTTAATTTTCCTCCTGGTAGCTGGTATGGTGCTGTGTTTGGGATTTAGGATGAGAATAATGTTGATAACACACTGATGTTTTAATTGGTGCAGAGCAGTGCTTACATTAATCCTTTTCAGCTTCTCACACTGTCCTGCAAGCAGGTAGGCTGGGGATGCAGCAGGAGTTGGGAGGGAACAGACCCAGGACAGCTGACCCAAACTGGCCAAAGGCGTATTTCATACCATCTGACGTCATGCTGAACAATTAATATGGGGGGCTGGCCGGGGTGGGGGGCTGCTCGGGGCTGGACTGGGCATCAGGCAGCAGATGGTGAGCAATTGCATTGTGCATCAATTGTTTTGTACACACTATTATTAGTAGTACTATTATTATTATTATTTTCCTTTCTTTTCTGTCCTAATAAACTGTACTTATCTCGGCCTACAAGCTTTCACTTTTTTTCTGATTGTCTCCCCCATCCCAAAGAGGGAGGGGGGAGGGGTAGCGTACGGCTGTGTGGTGCTTAGCTGCCAGCCAGGTTAAATCATAACGCCATGTTAGGTAAGGGCCACTTTCAGCTGGCTCCAGTGGGACCCACTGCTTCCCAGAGCTGAGCCAATAATTGATGTTGGTTGCACCTATATGATAGCAGATTTAAGAAAGGGAAAAAAACCCGCTGCAAAACAGCAGCTGGGTGAGTGAGGAGTGATAAACAGCCTTGCAGACACCCAGGTCAGTGAAGGAGAAGGGGGAGGATGTGTTCCAGTCAGCAGCACGGAAGTTCCCCTGCAGCCTGTGGAAAGGACCATCATAGAGCAGGCTGTCCCCCTGCAGCCCGTGGTGTACCAAAGCAGAGCAGATTTCCATGCTGTAGCTCATTGAGGATCCCACGGTGGAGCAGATGAATCTGCCTTTAAAGAGGTTGCAACCTGTGGAGAGCCCCTGCCCGAGCAGACTCTGGACCAGACCTATAGTCCGTGGAGAGAAACCCACACAGGAGCAGATCTGTCAGGAGCTGCCACCCATGGGGGACCCATATTGAAGCAGTTTGTTTCTGACAGATGGATCCCATGATATGGGCCCATATCAGAGCAGTTCTTGAGGAGCTGCTGCCTGTGCTGCCTGCCCACGCAGAATCAGTTTGGGGAGGACTGTATCCCTTGGGAGGGACTCCACATTGGAGCAGGGAAAGAGAGTGATCATGAAGGAACCGTGGCAGTCAAGTTCTATAGATTGACCATAACCCCCATTCCTTGTTCCCCTGCGTCGCTATGGGGGAGGATGTACAAGAGTGTGGATGGGGGGGAGAAAGGTACTTTTAGTTTGTTTTGTTTCTCATTTCTCTAGTTTGTTAGTAATAGGTAATAAATTTCTCTAGTCTCCCTATGCTGAGTCTGTTTTGCCCATGGCGATATTATTGAGTGATCTCCGTTCTTATCCTCAATCCTAGAGCTCTTTGCATTGTATTTTCTCCCCCTTTTCCTTTGAGGAGGGAGAGTGAAGAGCTGTTGTGGTGGAGCTCAGCTGCCCAGCTGGCTAAAACCACAACACATGCTCAGCAATGAAAGTTGAAACGGAGGAACAACAGACATTTGTTGTTATAGCACTTGTCTTCCTGAGCAACTACTGCATATATTGAGGCACCACTTCCCAGGAAGTTACTGGACATGTGCCTGCCAATGGGAAGCAGTCAGTAAATTTCCATCCATCCATCCATCCCCCCCATCCTATTGACAAAGGGGAGTAAAGGATCAACTGGGTGGGGTTTGGCAGCCAGCCAAGGTCAACCCACCACACCAGTTTTGTTTTAAAGCAATTTAGGAATATTCTATGGATACAAGATAGCAATAAACAGTAACTAAGTAGTGTCAAACTACTGTTCTTCAGGCATTTAATACCAGCCTTCGTTATTTCAGTATTATGAAACCAGCTTTGATAGTTATTCCTTCGAGTCACTTGAAAATAACTTCATTATTCTGACCAATGCTTGTGATTGTTGACCGATCAATTTATCTTAAGACTTCTATCACTCTTGCTTCACCTTTGCTTTCTGAGACAAACAGGATTAGGTATGGGAATACTTCTTGCTTCATCCACCCATCCATCTGCTCTCTTTCGTCCTGGCTTTTTGCATAAAGGCCAGGCTGAATACATGTATCTTATTTAAACTAGAAAAGTCTTATTTTGTTCAAACGCAGTTCAGCTTGCCACAGGTGTTTCAGACTGAACCCAAACAAGATATTATTTTATCACTAGTTCTGATGGCTTGTATAGCTCTAGTAAAACCTTGTTTGATTTAAAAGGTACCTCAGCCACTCTACAAAACTCAAATGACAGTTCAATTCCCTTCTTCTGTGAAGGAGTAAAATATTAGAAGACAATGAGCCAAAAGACCTCAGCCAAAAGAAAGAATAATCAACTAGGAAACAATGAGCTCAGGTGGGGGGGGAATGGGGACATGACACAACACAGAATGGCTGAGGTTGGAAGGGACCTCTGAAGATAATCTAGTTCAACTCCCCTTCCAAGCAGGATCACCTACAGAACATTGCGCAGGACGGAATCCAGGCGGGTTTTGAATATCTCCAGAGAAGACGACTCTACAACCTCTCTGGGCAACCTGTTCCAGTGCTCTGTCACCCTCACAGTAAAGTGCCCCCTCATATTCAGCCAGAACCTCCTGTGCTTCAGTTTATGCCCATTGCCTCTCGTCCTCTCGCTGGGCACAACTGAAAAGAGACTGACTCCATCCTCTTAACCAGCTTAAAAACAACCTCAATGACATTATGTCCTCTATTGCATGCCTGAGCACAACTCCTACTACCAATGAAAAGATTTCCCCTACACACACAGTAATTTTTCTTAAGCAGGTATGTACCCTCACATTCTCTCACACAAGCTGAGTACTGCATGCAAGTACTTACATCTGTGGAAGCTCAAAACTGAATGCATATTCATGTCTTCCTGAACAAATGGTGTGAAGGCCTTCTTCAAAGTCATCATCTAGGAGGGAAAAACTCAATATGCTATTCCACCTGCAAACATTTTACACAGCATAACAGATGATAGAGTTTTCTTTTTCCAAGTAAGAGGGATTCATACATTCAATACTTAAGAACATGGTGTCCCAGAATCAAGTCTCATCGGTCCATTTATATTAACTGCTAGATATATGGCTACAGAACTTTTAAGTGGTATGTAAGATTCCAAGATTCATCTTCTTTAAAAACAGAGGTTAACTTCTTTTAATTTATGATCTTGGTTCCAAATACTGACATAGTTGTAACTGCTGCCATTTTAAGGTCTGTAATGAAAAATCACTTTTTCCAATATGATTCCTGTTTAAAACTTCTATTTCCTGCCTAGGAACAGCGCCCAGAAATTTAAGAAAAGCACAAAGTGCACAAGCACCACCTAGAAAGTACCAGACAAATTCAGGGGCACAAAAAGTGGCAAGCTGTCCAATTCATATTGTTTATAGCTAGTCTATCAAAAAACTTTAAACTTAACTCAATTTTGTTTGGACAACAAAAACCCAAATGTTTCCTAATTCCAGCAAGAAAGCTGACCTTTTAATTGAAGTCTGATTCCTTGTATTTCTTTAAGTGTTCCAACAAATTTGTTGTTTGTATTGATACAGTTACTCAAAAAATACTGACTCCAAAATATAAAGTCATTTAGAGAAAATAATTGAGCATCTCATATACAAAAAGGTTGGGATAGTAAAAAAAAAAAAAAAAACAACAACAAAAAAAACACATATAATGGGATTACGCAAGAGGCAAAGCCTACTGTTAATAGTCTGAAACATCATGGAGGAACGTAAGTGCATTTCAAGATTTTTAGTTCCTATTGTCCTACAAAAATGCTGATGCTCCAATTAATTTAGTGCACCAAAAAAGCTGAAACAAAACTATAAAAAAATAGAACACGACACAAATGCAACTTCACTCATCATGTAATGTCATGAAATAATAATCTTATGCACTCTGAAAGTCTAGAACAATTTGTATGGGTTTTGTGCTTTATTTGTTAATTATTTTAAATAAAAGTAATATTTTCGTTGCACAGAAATTTTCATCCCTCCTCTACCTTCCTGTCACCTTGGCAGTCCCATTGACTCTGAGCAGTAGCAGCACTGTGGTAAAACAGTGCTAATCTGTGAATCACAGGCTAAACTGGAGCAGAAGACTGGCCTAAACCAGCGTGACCAAATCCCCAGTCTCTCACATACAGCCCACTCCATGTACATACAGCATAGATTGCACCCCACCACATCTGCTCAGCAACTCTACTCACAGCCTAGCCTGACTACCACAGGAGTAAGAAGAGAGGGTCACCACCCATGCCTCGCAATCTAGACTCCCCCTATTACAGGGTCATGCTGCCAGCTTGCCCCACACTATGTGTAGGGTGGCATTCCAATGCTGTATAGCCCCTGCACTTCTCTCAGAAAGGCATGATTACTATTAGTGAAAGGCAACTGCATAGTAATACGATGTGCCTTGTGGTGTTTTAAGAATACGGGAGACTCCTATAGTGAGGAAGAAGAATCAATTAAGACGAAAATTGGAGTCCAATGAATACTTTGAGAGAATGTTGGATGAAAGACACTGTATTAAAATAGTAAAAGAATTTACTAATCCTCTCCAAAAGGGGGGACTGAGAGTAGGCTGAAAGAATTTTCGTAGATAAGATAGGCTAATGAGCATGTGAAAGGAAGCCAAAAGGATTTCAGTAGATAAGACAGGTAAGGGACATGTACTATATTTTCCGCTACCTATTGTGCAAAGAAACTGAGGCAGGAAATTCTGGCATTCCTCACAAAAAACAGTTCCTGCCAGCAATAGTTTTAACCTTTCTGACTGTTGGGTATGTATGCAACTGCCTAAAGGTAACCTGGAATTTCCTGTATGGGGAACACCCAGTATGAATTGGACACTAACCTTTGCACACCCAAGAAATGGAACATGTCCGTTTGGTAGGGATGATGATCATGGATATTTAGGTGAGAAATTTGAATTACTCCCACGTGGGAAAGTTAATGTTTAAATGACAAATTCCCGTGCGTGGGTACAGGTCCACTTAGTTGGCTAGCCCAGGAACCTGATAATTGTAACACGGCAGAATACATGGGAATTTTTAATCTTACCGAAATTAGAGTCGGGTGCAAGAGTCACGACATGTGCTGATAAAAAGGGGCATGATGGTTGTGGCCTCAATCCCCTCACACAAATTTGCAAGTTACAGAAGGGGTTTTATTGGTTGTGTGGAGACAGGCACGCCAGAAAAAGCCTCCTCTCAAATTGGAAAGGTCATTGTATTGGCGGCTATCTTAACCCACAAGGAGGTATTTTTACTGAACCACCCCCGGGAATAATTTAGACTTTATGGAGGCAGACCCATGCTGTCCCAGATAATCCCCTTGTAATAAGGCCCACAGGGTTCCACAGTTTCGTTAGATGGCTGATCCCATCCTTAGGAGTGAGTGAATTAGAGAAAGCTATTGTAAATATTTCAGCCACACTAGAAGCCATTGAGAATGCTACAGCCGATGATCTTTCAGCACTGCAAGAGGAGGTTTCGTCCCTACATAAAGTGGTGCTCCGAAATAGAATGGGACTGGACATGCTTTTAGCTAAGGAAGGGGGACTATGTACGGTAATAAATCAGACTTGTGTATATGTAAACAAGCAAAAACAGATACAGACAGATTTGGGGAAAGAAAAAAATCCTACATGCAGTAGCTCAGGATGATTCCTCCTGGGGGATTACAGATTGGTTAGAAAAATCAACTTCCTGGCTACCGAATTTAACTTGGCTGAAACAGCTATTTGTCACAATAATCATAGTTGTAATTTTGCCCATTGCACCCTGCATAGTAATACGATGTGCCTTGTGGTGTTTTAAGAATACGGGAGACTCCTATAGTGAGGAAGAAGAATCAATTAAGACGAAAATTGGAGTCCAATGAATACTTTGAGAGAATGTTGGATGAAAGAAACACTGTATTAAAATAGTAAAAGAATTTACTAATCCTCTCCAAAAGGGGGGACTGAGAGGAGGCTGAAAGAATTTTCGTAGATAAGATGGGCTAATGAGCATGTGAAAGGAAGCCAAAAGGATTTCAGCAGATAAGAGAGGTAAGGGACATGTACTGTATATTCTGCTACCTATTGTGCAAAGAAACTGAGGCAGGAAATTCTGGGATTCCTCACGAAAAACAGTTCCTGATAGAAAACAGGAAACACATTTCAAGAACCAACTGAAACCGAATCTGCAGTTTAAGCAGAAGCTGAGAAGCTTATGAGTCTGCACTGAGATGAGGTCAACCAGCGGTGACGAGGAAGACTCACTAATCTTCATCCCCATGACCCCCGGCAACGACTACCAGAAAACACTGTGCAAGCGTGGATAGGAGGAATCTATGAAAATGACTCCCTGGAACTGATTTTAATACAAAGCAGGGATAGGTCATGCATATGTATAGGCACCTCGAGAAACTTCATGCATATGTAACTCTTCACATATAACCAAGGCAAGTGTCATGCTGGGGTGCGCACGACTTTGGTGGGACTACCCCCTGTGCCGCCCAGCGCTGAATAAACTTACCTACTTTACAATCTTACTGATTGTGGAGTTTGCTTTCCACACGTCACAACTATGGATGTTGTTGGTCAGGAGCAAAGGAGGGGAGAGACAACAGTGGGGGATGTGAGGCAACAGGGCCCTGCGTTCCAATGGCCACCCAGACTGCAACCCCTGTCTCAGTGGATGCATATGGCAGGAACACGACTGCTTCTGCTTGTTGCCAGAGATGGACTTTCCCAGGAAAGAAAGACAGTGTGCCCTCTGAACCATCAAGGCCAACGTTGCCAGGTGGGCTGCACTCCTGAAGCCAGGGATAGAAGAATATGGGGCTTGCTTAATCGCTTTAAAATAGATATTGCTGAGTGTCTTTGCTTACTACTGTGCAAATTAACCGAAACAAGGAGTCTCGGGGCCCCTCACAGAAGATGTTTCCTGACAAAAATGGGGAACCTGTCTCAAAAACCAGCTGAGACCGACCTTGTGGTTTGGACAAGAGCCAAGGAGCAGCTGAGTCTGTACAAAGGCAGGGGGTCAATTAGTGGTGATGAAGAGGAGTTATCGGACTTCATCCCCATGACCTCCCGATGACCACTACCAGAAGGCACTGCACAGGCGCAGATGGGAGGAGTATATGGAAATGACTTCTTGGATCTAATTTTAATAGAAAGCGGGGATAGGTTATGAGTATGTACAGGCGTATTGGGAAACTTCATGCATATGTAACTTTTTACTGCATATAACCAAAGCAAGTTGCCGTGTTAAGGCGTGCATGCCTTTTGCAGCTATCCCGCATGTGCCCAGTGCCAAAATAAACCAAATACCTACTTTATAACTCATTTGCTTTGAGTTATAGAGTTCTTCCACGAATCATTTTGGCGAGCTAGCCAGGAGGCTCTCTGCCTGCCCACAGGAGTGGCTGCGCCGCAGAGTTCCTAGCACGCACCGGGCACAATTCCCTGGAGGAACTCCGCTCCTCGGCCGCTCACTGCGGGGGCAGACAAAGACCTGCTGGACCATGGACAAACGGTATGTGTAACAGTACAGGAAGGGCCTATAAGTCGTACACATGGCCGGGGCAGCTGGTAAATCGCACAGAGACGTCTGGTGTGTAGCATAGTCCCCGTAAGGGAGGAGGGTACCCTACAGGCTGACCGACAGAGTGGCCAAGGGGATTTGCTGACTGATAGAGCGGCCGCTAGTGATCCTGGGAGTAGATTGAGCAAATCCGAGGTTATCGCTGCATCCCAGTTTTGGGAGACAGGACGGACCTGCTAATGACTGTATAAGAAGCAGGAGAAGGGTAAGCAGGCCTCTCACAATTGTGACAAGGTTACCTGGGTAATATTTGCAGCTGCTGGAGGGATATTAATTGGAGTGTTAATAATTGCATGTCTTATTTGTGGATGTCTGGGTATCTCATGTTGAAAGCATTTGTGTAAGTGTATGTGTTTGAGACAAAGTATTGTTGTGAAGCGAGTTACTCCACGAGGAACACGGCCAGAGATGATACAAACAAGTTTGGTTATTGTTTTAAGTGATATATTCTTGTGGTATGAATGAGAAGTGCAAGGGGCCTTTTTGTGTGATTGCGTGATTGTGCTGTGTGAGTAAGACACAGCATTGCTGCAAAGCGAGTGCGGAGTTCTGATCCGCGGTTCCGTATTCCCCATGAGGGGAGAGGCCGGAGATGAACAAAGCGCGTGACAGGTTGAATGAATATTTTGTGCAGTTGGTTATTGTTATTCTTGTGGTGCTAGGGGCCTCTTTGTGTGATTGCGTGATTGTGCTGTGAGATGCAGCACCGCTGCGAAGCGAGTGCGGAGTTCCGATCCGTGGTTCCATATTCTCTGCGAGGGGAGCGGCCGGAGACGAATCAAGCACATGACAGACTGAAAAGAAGTGCTGTTTTATCCAAGTGTTGATTGGTGGTGCCCAATAAACGGGCCCGGCAGTGCATCTTGTAATCCTATTTTGTTCTTAAATGTTTTGAGTGTGACAAGGAGGAAGGCGGGAGCATTATCTAAGTAACAGTTTAGAAGTTTTGGTATATTCGCGGTGGTGTTTGGTCAGTTTCCCAAGTATCGGGGGAGGGGTCGGACTGATTATCAAAGTGGTAGAACAGAGAGTCACTTCTTTGGTGGTTTGGGCTTGAGCCCTGGGAATTTGGTAAGAAGGGGGAGAGCTAATTTATTTAGGCCTCACTACCTTTTAAACCCCCATATTGACAGATACACAGGAGTGATTCCTTGTTTTGTGTGGGCTTACTAACAAAGTGCATGAGAAAAATTGGCATTCGGCTTGAAATGTAAATTTTGTTAAAAAGGTGGTATTGTTTGTCTGGAAGACGGAGGGCTGAGTGCTTCAGGTGTTTTCCCGAAGCCCTGTGGATTTATGATTGGAACAGGGCTCATTAATAATCTGAAATAGTAAAGTTTGCATGCAGAAAAAAGAGTTTAATCCCAGGGAACTGGGACGTTTGGGAAGAAGATTCGGAAAAGATAGTAAAAACCTGCAATAAAAAGGTTTGCATGGAAATTGGAACAAGGGACAGTAACTAATAAGGAACAGTAATAAATAAATAAATAAAAGGGAATGGGAAATCAAGGAAATAGGTAATATCCAAAACAAAGACGTCCAAAAGAAAGCCTCCTTGGGTGCATATTGGCGCATTGGAAGGGTATTGTTAGAACTGGGGGCACAGAAAGCAAGAGGATTTTCATTAAGTATTGCAATGAATGGTGGCCACTATATGAGCTAAATGGCCACTTTATGGATCAATCGACTGTAACACTATCATGTAATTAATGTTGTTTTTGAGGAGAGAAGGGAAATAGGATGAAATGTTGTATACTGATATGTTGTTTCAGCATCTTGGAGGGAAAAGGTATGGAATTAAGTCGGCCCCTGACTGAGCCTTTGGTGTTGGCATTAGAAAAGTACAGGCTGGAGAAAGATAAAGGAAGTGTTAAAAGGGTTGTTGAAGGTGTTAAAGGTTGTGTGGCATGTAGTATTTAACAGAGCTGTTTGAAGTTGAATGAGCAGGGAAAGAGGATGTAGGAATGTTAATAGTTCCGCCTCAACCCGGAGGCTGAGATCTCTAAATCACGGGTGTGAGCCCTCTGGGGCAGAGGGACCATGATGGGTCCCAGAGAGTTGTCATGGAAACAGAAAAGCAGCTAACTTAAAACAACCTGAGTTCATGTGTGAGCTCAGATTGCCAATGGGACCGCTCAGGGAATTTTCAACGATTGCATTCCCCTGACCGACCCCCTCACTGAGACCCTAATCACCCTGGAAATTATGAACGGTTATGTAAATACCAAACTCTGGTTAAATTGGGAATTGAGAATCTGTTTGTGAGAAACGCTCTGTAGCCAATAACATAGGCTCAGGCGAGGATCTCAGTGACAGCATTTTTATTCGCGATTGCAGTGATGGGCATCCCACAAGCAGGAATGCGCCTACTAGTCACATAGTACAGTTTATATACTTTCTTTCTCGACAACTGGGACCCTCCCCTGTTTCCCCACTGGAGTGGGTAATCCAGGTTCACAATCTATCTGATGCTTCATAGACAATGCATGGCCTTCAGTTGCTGGCCTGTTAAATTTCAAATTTCTTTTGACTTTTTTACTGTTTGAAGTGGTAATGTTTTTTCCCTTATCTGACTTGACTTGACACTGTGATTTTCACCTAATTGCTCTAAGGAGTCTGGCTGTCTGCATTTTACAAGGTTGTCTGGCAAGCTTTCTTATCACTGCAAGCATATCTCAATACCACATTCCTTCCCTCTAAACAATGGAACTTCATGCAAAAGCAACATTTTATTCCCACAATTCCCCCCTTTTCTTCTTTATAAATTGTTGATTTTTGCAAAACTTTTCTCTAAGGTGTAATTTGGCAGATTTCTTCTTCTTCTTCACCTTCTTTGCTTTCCATCTCCTCTAAGATCATCACCTTATCTGAGTAGGGTGGTGGCTTCGTGGTCATTTGTTTCAGTAGTGCAGTTTCAGTTAACCACTGTAGTAGTCCTTTTACACAGGGGATAATGCAACAACCAACGGCTGTCAAAACTCCTTCTACTACGATCAAGGATGTAAATATGCCTGATTTTTCTGCCAATTCACTGGCAAGGGTGGTAAACCCTTGCAATGCTCTAGTTACTATGCCATCTGGCCATTTTTATTCCCACACTTTGAATGGGAAAATCCTAATAGAGGATGAAAAAATCAGCTTACTTGGACTGTGTTACCACAGGGGTTCAAGAATAGCCCCACCATATTCGGGAAACAACTAGACTGTGATCTTGACTCGTGAAAGACCCCTTCGGGAAAAGGGAACATTTTTGCAATACGCAAATGATAGCTACTGAAGAAGAAAAGAAATGTGTAGAATGGACTTACTAAAGTTCCTCAGCACTAATTCTGTGAACCCAGCCTCTTTCCTTGGTCATGTTTGCATCAAGACCACGGACACAGTATACTCCAGTTGACCAGACTTAAAGGATACATCCCTAGAAGATGCGGAGGATTGGTATATAGATGCCAGCAGCTTCGTCCACCAGGGACTTCGCCTCACAGGATATGCGATCTGAAGGATGCCTTCTTTTGCCTCCCTCTCCATGAAGCCAGACAGAAAATCTTTGCATTTGAGTGGGAAAGCCCTAAGAGTGGGCACAAAACACAGCTCACATGGACAAGGTTGCCTCAGGGCTTTAAGAACTCACCCACCTTGTTCGGAGAACATCTTGCAAAGGACTTGGAGAGCTGGGAAGCCCCACCAGGAGAAGGAAGGCTGTTGCAGTACGTAGATGACCTCCTAATAGCCACCCAGACAGAAGAAGCATGTGTGGCCTGGATGGTGAGCCTCCTAAACTTTCTGGGACTCCAGGGGTACAGGGTATTGAAGAAGGCGGCTCAGGTGGTAAAGCAGAAGGTGATCTACCTGGGTTATGAGGTTAGTGCCGGACAGCGGACCTTGGGGCAAGATCGTAAAGAAGCGATATGTCAAATCCCCATGTTATAAGTGAGACCACGCAATTTTCTGGTCTATCAAAAATATTTTATTAATTAAGTAAACAGGCACAAGCAAAACAGCGCTGGGCGGCTGGGGAGTCTCCACTCCACCACGGCACGCAACTTCCCTTTCCAGCGTCACTGTTTTATAGCATCCGAGTTCCAGCTTGTCAGGACTTGTTGAGCCTTCTGAAGCTGCACTGTCCGTTGTTGGGGGTCGTTGTTTTTCACGTGTTGTACTCGTGTTCAAGGGAGGGAGGGGGGGGGTCGTGAAGTGGCAAACAGGGTGGGTTGCTTCACAGAATCCTTTGTTTTAACAAGGATGTTTTCCCAAACTCCCTTCCTCATTATCTACTCGCTTAATCCCCTTATCACAATGTTGTGAATTGTGAAACCTTATCAGATTCTTTACATCCTTGAAGACAATGAACAAACCCCCTACTAATTTATCACACCCAAACCTGAGACAATAAAAGAACTGTGAACCTTTTTGGGAATGGCGGGGTGGTGCAGATTGTGGATCTATAATTATGGATTGCTCGTAAAACTGCTGTATGTGCTCATTGCAAATGGGAACAGGAATCTCCAATGGACAAAGGAGGCCACGCAAGCCTTTGACCAACTAAAGAAGGCTCTCATGTCAGCTCCAGCTCTGGGACTTCCAGATGTGAATAAACCATTCTTCCTCTTCTCCCATGAGAAACAGGGGATTGCCCTGAGAATACTAGCACAGAACCTGGGCCCATATCGAAGGGCAGTTGCTTATTTTTCTAAGCAGCTGGATGCTGCCACCAAGGGATGGCCGGGATGCCTCAGAGCCGTTGCAGCAGCGGTGCTAAATATCCAGGAAGCATGCAAGTTCACCTTGGGCCAGAAAATAACTGTGCTAATGTCTCACACAGTGTCTGCAGTGCTGGAAGTGAAAGGTGGTCACTGGCTTTCCCCACAAAGGTTCCTGAAATAGCAGGCTATCACGGTAGATGATGTAGAAATAGTGGTAACTAACATTGTCAACCCAGCTTCTTTCCTCAGCAGAAACCAAAGGGGAGCCAGTACACCACGACTGCATGGAGACCATCGACCTACTCCAGCCGTATGTGGAAATCTGGTTCACGGATGGGAGCAGCTACGTCATCAGCGGAAAACGACATGCTGGGTATGCAGTTACCACTTGCAAAGAGGTAATAGAATCTGGACCTTTGCCAACAGATACCTCTGCACAAAAAGCTGAGATAATTGCTCCGACCAGTGCCTTAGAAATAGCAAAAGGAAAGAAAATAAACATCTATATGGACTCAAGATATGCATTTGGGGTTGTACATGCACATGGAGCCATCTGGAAAGAAAGAGGACTGTTGAACTCGCAAGGGAAAAACATCAAACATGAAATAATGCGATTATTGGAGGCAGTTCAGCTGCCTGAAAAGGTAGCAATCATGCACATTAAGGCACACCAGAAGGTGAGCTCAGAACTGGAGGAAGGAAATGGTCTGGCGGACAGAGAGGCAAAAGAAGCAGCAAAAGGTGAGGTAGCAACTGAGGAAGCCCTGATTCCAGACGGGCAGATTCCCCTTGAAGGTAAGCCTGTGTATAACAGAAAGGACAGAAAATTAATCGAAAGTCAAAAGGGAGAGTATAACCAAGAGGAATGGGCTATTACCAAAGAAGGGAAAGGGAAATTAGTCATCCCCTCTAATTTGCTATGGTCACTAGTAAGGGAAGAACACCGGAAAACTCATTGGGGAATAAATCCCCTATATAACTATCTGATTGGGAAAATTACGGCTAGGAATTTGTATGCTACTGTCACACAAGTAACCCGACAATGTGACCTCTGCCTCCAGACCAACCCCCAAAATACCCCCAAACTGAAATTGGGCCAAATTGGGAAAGGCCATGGGCCTGGACAACAATGGCAGATTGACTTTTCTGAACTTCCAAGAAAAGGGTGGTATCGATATTTGTCAGTATTAACGAATACCTTTTCAGGTTGGCCAGAGGCGGTACCCACTAGAACTGCCAAAGCCCGAGAAGTAACCAAGGTATTGCTACAAGAAATAATACCACGCTTCGGAGTTCCAGCCACCATATCCTCAGAGCGGGGACCACACTTTATTTCAAAAATAGTGCAGCAAATTAGTCGGCATTTGGGCATAGATTGGGAACGCCACACTCCATACCACCCTCAGTCAAGTGGCCAAGTGGAGAAAATGAACCATTTGACCAAACAACACATTGTAAGGTTAGGGCAAGAAGCTACCTTGCCCTGGCCCCAAGCTCACCTGCTAGCATTGCTGCAGATTTGGACTAAGCCCCGAACTAAAGAAAAATTAAGTCCTTTTGAAACACTTTATGGGAAACCATACGGGGTCCGGAAGGGAATGTCTACCCAGGCTGGGGAAGAGACGCTGACTACCGGTATGGTGGCTTTGAGTAAGCAACTTAGAGAAATAGAAAATCATGTGGCTGGAACTCAGAGTAGAGAGCTGGATGGACCAGTGCATGACATACAGCCTGGAGATCATGTATATGTCAAGTCTCTTGCAGAGAAAACGTTGAAACCACAGTGGGAAGGACCATACCAGGTGCTCCTTACTACCTTCACTGAAATTAAGATCATTAGGGAAGGAAGTGAAGGCATTTTCCCGGTTGAAGTCCGAAAGGCTGTTTGGGGCAATGCCAATGATTTTGAGGAAGTTCCAGTCTTGGTGGACTCTGGTAAATTTTACCTATGATCCCACTGTTAACATGGCTACTGTCTTTGTGCTTACTATATGTAATGCCACAGTTTGTTATCCACCCCATCACTGCACTAGGATTAAACCATGAGATGTGTGTCTTGACACTGAGCAAGGTGTTTGCCACTTTGAAATTCATCCAAATACTAGTCAAAAGACTGTGCTTAAGTAGATAAGAATATAACTCTCCCTAGCAAAAACCATTCTAACCTTTGTATTTGTAACTTTGTTAGAACTGTCGGGTGTGATTTTTATATTTGGCACCAGTGGTATCCCACCAGTTGATCAAGTACAACAATACAATGTAAACAAGATGCTAGTCATCACTGGTGGTTCGGGTGGTCACCAATGGCAAATGGCATTCTCAATACATTGTGTCACCCGATCATAGTCATATTGATCTTAGTTGGTATAAGTCTTGTATTGTCTGTAATTATACTAATCTAGAACTGGAGAATGTTATAATGGGTAGCCACACTGACTTCTTTGTCGCACGTCCATGGTATGGCATTAAGAGATCAGTAACAAGTTGGGAATCTTTGCTGTGAGTAAAAGAATTTACTAATCTTCTAGAAAAGGGGGGACTCCTGAAGCCAGGGATAGAAGAATATGGGGCTTGCTTAATCGCTTTAAAATAGATATTGCTGAGTGTCTTTGCTTACTACTGTGCAAATTAACCGAAACAAGGAGTCTCGGGGCCCCTCACAGAAGATGTTTCCTGACAAAAATGGGGAACCTGTCTCAAAAACCAGCTGAGACCGACCTTGTGGTTTGGACAAGAGCCAAGGAGCAGCTGAGTCTGTACAAAGGCAGGGGGTCAATTAGTGGTGATGAAGAGGAGTTATCGGACTTCATCCCCATGACCACCCGATGACCACTGTAATTGGTAAAGCCTTGTTTGTTCATTAAATGTTGCTGATGGGAGGTTTCAACGGTTGATTGCTTATACCCCCAATATCCTCTTGAAGGAAAAAAACAAGTATGGGAACTTCCTGTTAAGTTAACAATTGCAGTAGAAACCAGCTCCAAATAAGGGCAAAATGGCATTCCCCCTCGCATGAGAACACACATATCGCAGCAAAGTCATGACCCCAACGCAGAGGAAGATGACGATCTTCATCCCCACGACCACCAGAGGACTGACGAAGACCCCCTAGCAACAGGCCGCACAGTCGTAGAAGACACCAGGATGTGCCACTAAACCCGGAACTACTAGGTTATAAATCGAGACTCTGGCGGGCTTAGGGGCGCGCCGTTGGCAGAGCAGGAGACTCCCCGGCCGCCCAGCGCTGTTTTACTTATCGCTGCTTGCTGAAATGCTCAAATAAATTGAAATTCGATCCACCTTACCCACGATGTGTTGGGAATGATTTCTACCAGAACTAATTTATAACAAATTGGTGCCGTGACTCGGATAGTGGTAGCTTGGCTGGATCCCTCCCAGGGGAGGCACGCCCCGCTGATTCTGCGGTCCCTGTCTGGAGGTCCCCAAGCCAACACACCCCTACCAACGAACCTAAAGTTCCAGTGATAAGTAAATAAATAACCGGTAACCCCTTAATCTTTGTGCACGAAGCTCCGAACGAAGACTCAGGAGTGAGTAAGTATAGGCCGGTTATCCGTTCGGTTGGGGTTGGGAAGCCCAGAGTGTGCCTGTGTGAGACGTCCAATCGAGGACGAAGCGAGTGCGGACTCCCTGGTAGTGCGGTTCCCACCTCCCGCGAGGGACTGGGCCACGAACGGGAGGCAAAGACTGTGTGTGTGAAGGCACTCTGGAAGATGGGACAGAAGAAGAGCAAGTCTTCTGGTCCCACGGGTGGGTCGGAACCCAAGGCTAGGTTGCCTCCGATACCACCAGGGAGCCCGTTAGGGTTAATGATTAAAAACATTGGAACGATTACCCCTCTAGGCAGGGTAAGGATAAAGTTAAGATGATACATTATTGTATGGAAGTCTGGGGTGGGAAGCAAATTAGGGGCTCACCCATTATACTGGCCCGTGTTTGGGTCCTTTGAGGAATGGATCTGTCAGGCTCTAAACCTTTATGTGAATTCAAAGGAGCCTTTCAGCCTAGAGGAGAGTGAGTATGCACACTTATGGATAGGATCTGAGACCCGAGCCAACTTATACCCATTAAGAGAAAAAGGGGGGAGGAAAAAGAATGAACGGAATGAGGAAGAAGTCCCACTTTCACCCCCCCCTTATATACCCCGTCCTCCGCAACCTCCAGCCCCCCCCCCCCCCCCCCCCTCCGGGTTACCATAGTGACTCTGATTCGGCCACGGACACCCCTCGGGGAACTAGACGGGTAACTCGGAGCCAAACTAGAAATCGAGAGGGTGAGGGTAGACTATATCCCCTAAGAGATTGCCAAAAGAAGGGACACATGAAAAAGGACTGCAGAAAACGCTTACAAGATGAGCGAATGTTTAAAGAAGATTAGGGGAGTCAGGGGCTCCATCTACTGGGGACTTCTGGTATAACGGAGCCCTTGATAAAATTGAAGTTAGGTCCCCAGCATCAAGAAGTGGAGTTCCTTGTGGACTCTGGGGCAGAAAGATCGACTGTCCAAATGGTACCCCGGGGATGTCAACCTTCCTCGGAGAAATTACAGGTGATAGGAGCAAAAGGAGAGCCCTTTAGGGTCTCAGTAATAAAAGGGGTGAAAATAGAGACCCCAGCCCAAAGTTGCATAAGATCCTTCTTATTAGTACCAGAAGCTGAATATAACCTGTTGGGAAGAGACTTAATGGTTAAGCTAAAAATTAATTTGGAGGTGAAAAATAAAGGAATTGAGGTTAAATTATACGCCCTCACAGTAGAGGATGAGGCAAAAATAAACCCTGAGGTGTGGTATTCTCCCGAATCAGTAGATATTAGATATTAGTCCCTCTGAAGTCACTATCAGGAATCCTATCAGGGTAAAACAATACCCAATGTCCCAAGAAGGCAGGGAGGGGCTGCGGCCAGTAATCGAAAGGCTACTACAACAGGGATTACTGGAGCCTTGCATGTCACCTCATAACACTCCTATATTACCTATCAAGAAATCTGATGGCTCTTATCGCTAGTCCAAGACTTGAGGGAGGTCAACAAAAGAACAATAACCAGCTTTCCTGTAGTAGCTAACCCACATACCTTGCTAAGCCAGCTGTCCCCAGCGCAGAAATGGTATAGTGTCATAGACCTAAAAGATGCATTTTGGGCATGTCCTTTAAAAGGGGAATGCAGGGATTATTTCGCCTTCGAGTGGGAAGATCCCACAACCCATCGGAAACAACAATTAAGATGGACCGTGCTTCCTCAAGGATTCACGGAATCACCAAATCTATTCGGTCAGGCATTAGAACGAGTATTAGAGAACTATGAACCAAATCCCGAAATAACTTTAGTCCAATATGTGGATGATTTGCTGTTAGCAGGAGAGAGTCAGGAGGCAGTCAGGGGAGAAAGTATCAAGTTACTAAACGTCTTGAGCTTAAAGGGACTAAAAGTATCAAAGTCAAAATTACAGTTCACGGAGGAAGAGGTGAAATATTTAGGACATTGGCTAAGTAAGGGCACTAAGAAACTAGACCCCAAACGAGTGAATGGGATTTTGTCACTACAAGCGCCAAAAAGCAAAAGACAAGTTAGGCAGCTGCTGGGGTTGTTAGGATACCGTCGACAATGGATTGAAAATTATAGTAGCAAGGTGAAGTTTTTGTATCAGAAACTGGTTGGGGAAGGATTTATGAAATGGAGCCAAAGCGATGAGCAAAGCCTGATAGACTTAAAAGTGGATTTAGTGAACGCTCCTGTGTTAAATTTACCTGATGTGAAGAGACCCTTTTATCTATTTATCAACATAAAGGAGGGGACAGCGTTCGGGGTCTTAACTCAAGACTGGGCAGGGAAAAAGAAACCCGTGGGATATCTTTCTAAACTTTTGGACCTCGTGAGTAGGGGATGGCCCACCTGTCTCCAGGCAGTGGTCGCGGCTGCGCTCTTGGTGGAAGAAACGCATAAAATCACCTTTGGGGGCAAACTGAGGGTATTGTCACCTCACAATATAAGGGGGATCCTGCAGCAAAAGGAGTAGTACAACTCCCCCCCCCCCCCCAAGAGATGGCCATACACAGGATCAAACCAGGAGACCAGGTTCTGATAAAATCCTGGAAAGAGACCTCTTTAACTCCTCGTTGGGAAGGACCCTACCTTGTTCTACTTACCACAGACACAGCTGTCTGGACAGCCGAGAAAGGATGGACTCACGCCAGCCGAGTTAAAGGACCAATACCGGAGGAACAGTGGAGAGTGACCAGCCGACCCGGAGACTTGAGGCTGACCATGCGAAAAGGGACTGATGAGTGAATTCGTAATCGTATGATCGGTAACCCTCTCTAAGGAATAATAGGTTCACTGTAAACGAAACTGGGAAGTAGAGGAAGGGAAATTCCTTAATGTACCAAGACCCATACATCAGAAGGGTAACGCGCCTAAGGAGGAGTGAGTAACTGGGACTGGGAGTGGCTGGAACAGGGAAATCGGTACCTAGGCCCCTGAAGATTACCCTTGCTGCCGTGAAGAAAGTGAACCCCGCTGCTTGAGGCAACCAAGTAGGCGGGCAAGGCAGAGGGGTACAACAGTGGGGAGAGTTATTTGGTACCCACCCCTATTTGAGATGATGGAGTCCGGCCGAATAAACCGCCCTAGTACCCACCATAACTCGAAGCCGCCTCCCCAGAATTATAAAAGGACCTTGCCCTTCTGGTGTATGTTGGCGCTACCTCTCCTATTGAATATCCCCTGTCCGGCTGGGGCCGACCAGGGATATTCGCACCAGCCCTTTAAGTGGAGTTTAATTAGGTGGGAGGACCAAGTTATCATTAACCAAGTAACTACGGCGAGTGCACCAAGTTTTCTCACATCCCTTTGTCAACTGGCACCCATAAGCCTGTGTCTGAACCAAATAGGTTTCTACCTCTGCCCCAGCTCGAACCCAGGAAGGGGATACTGCAATTATCCCAACTCCTACTATTGTGCTTATTGGGGTTGTGAAACAATTGCTTCAGATTGGAGTCCGGGAGCTGGGAGGGATAAGTTCCTAACTGTAGGATATGGACCCTACGGATGTAGGCCTCTGAGCCGAGACTGGAGCCCTATGGAGATTGCAAACAACTGTATGTAAATATAACGGATCCGACCGACCCAGCCTGGTTTATGGGAAAACATGGGGTGTAAGATATTGGGAACCTGGAGTCGATAGAGGAGGTCTAATATTTATAAAAAAGGAGGCCGTACCACCGGAACCTGAATCGGTGGGACCCAACCCGGTATTGAACCCAAGCTTGGATGGAGAGGGTATCAAGAATAATACTAGAAATTTCACTGTTAATAAGGACACCGTCATCTAGAATCTCGAGAACGACAATGGGGAAAATTCCCTGTGGAAATTGATGCAAGTAAGCTACCAGCTGTTAAATGCTACCAACCCTCTCCTGACTGAGCGGTGCTGGCTCTGTTATGGGGTAAGGCCGCCCTTTTACGAAGCTGTGGGGGTCAATGAGAAGGCCCGACGGGTAAATGGATCCAATCCCTCACAATGTACGTGGGGGAAAGAGGGTCAGGGCATAATGCTGACCCAAGTGACTGGGAAGGGGAGATGCGTGAGACAAGTCCCGCCCGATAAAATGCACTTGTGTGCAAATCAAACTAACGTCGGAAGGAAAAAAAAAAAAAACGGCGAAATGGTTATTACCAGCAGAGAGTGCTAGGTGGGTATGCTCAAAGATGGGCGTTACCCCTTGTCTATCCCTGGACTTGTTCGATGAGTCTGTAGAATTCTGTGTTCAAGTAATAATCATCCCAAAGATACTCTACCACCCAGAGAATTTTATGTATGACAATCAGATCAATCAAGAACACCATTTGACAAAACAGGAACCAATTTCCACACTGACAGTGGCTACCCTAATGGTTTTGGGGGGGGGGGGGGGGTGCAGGGGTAGGCACAGGAGTTGCTTTGCTAATCAAACAAGGAAGAGAGTTCACCTCTCTAAGAGCAGCTGGGGATGAAGATTTAGCCAGAATTGAGAAATCTATCAATGCTTTAGAAAAATCTATAAGGTCGTTATCCAAAGTGGTATTACAGAATCGCAGAGGACTAGATTTATTGTATTTACACCAAGGGGGATTGTGCGCCGCTCTCAGGGAGGAATGCTGTGTATATGCTGATCATACTGGAATTGTGAGGGATACCATGACCAAACTTAGAGAAGGGTTGGAAAGGAGAAAAAGAGAGCGGGAGGCCCAGCAAAGTTGGTACGAGTCCTGGTTTAATCGCTCTCCGTGGCTCACCACTCTGTTGTCAACAATAGCTGGCCCGCTGATTTTATTAACCCTAGCACTGACGTTTGGTCCTTGTATCCTTAACAAAGTCATAGCTATTGTTAAAGGTAGATTGGAGGCTGCTCACCTGATGCTTATGAGGACAAAGTACGAATCGATAAATGATAGACCCATACTAGAGGAAACATTAATCCTGAGTCAATTAGAACTAAATAGATTTAATGAACAAAATGATACAGAGAAAAAGGGGGGATTGTAATGGGTAAAGCCTTGTTTGTTCATTAAATGTTGCTGATGGGAGGTTTTCAACGGTTAACTGCTTATACCCCCAATATCCTCTTGAAGGAAAAAAACAAGTATGGGAACTTCCTGTTAAGTTAACAATTGCAGTAGAAGCCAGCTCCAAATAAGGGCAAAATGGCATTCCCCCTCGCATGAGAACACACATATCGCAGCAAAGTCATGACCCCAACGCAGAGGAAGACGACGATCTTCATCCCCACGACCACCAGAGGACTGACGAAGACCCCCTAGCAACAGGCTGCGCAGTCGTAGAAGACACCAGGATGTGCCACTAAACCCGGAACTACTAGGCTATAAATCGAGACTCTGGCGGGCTTAGGTGTGCGCCGTTGGTGGAGCAGAAGACTCCCCGGCCGCCCAGCGCTGTTTTACTTATCACTGCTTGCTGAAATGCTCAAATAAATTGAAATTCAATCTACCTTACCCACGATGTGTCAGGAATGATTTCTACCAGAACTAGTTTATAACAGCATGAGGAATAAAATGGATGAGCTCGAAGTCTTGGCCCAGTCCCACAGCTACGACATCATCAGCATAAGCGAAACCTGGTGGGATGAGTCCTGTGGCTGGTGTGTTGCAATAGATGGTTACAGGCTCTTCAGGAGGGACAGGCAGGGGAGGAGAGGTGGCGGGGTGGCGATGTATGTGAAGCATGGGCTGGACTGTGTGGAACTTCAAGTTGGCGATGGCCAAGTTGAGAGCCTCTGGGTAAGGATTAACGGACGAACAAATAAAGGGGATGTCGTTGTGGGAGTCTATTACAGACCACCTGACCAGGACGACAACGCCGATGAATTATTCTTTGTCGAACTAGGAGATGCCTCCAGATCAACTGCCCTTGTCCTTATGGGGGATTTCAACTTGCCAGACGTCAACTGGGATCACCACACGGCTGACACAAGCAAGTCCACGAGGTTCATAAAGCACCTAGATGATAACTTCTCGGTGCAGGTGCTAAGGGAGCCAACTAGGAAAGGTGCCCTCCTAAATGTGTTGCTGGAGAACAGAGAGGGTCTTGTGGGGGACGTGGCAATTGGCGGCCGTCTCGGTCATAGTGACCATGAAGTGGTTGAGTTTAGAATTTATGGTGACAGAAGGAAAACTGTCACCAAAACTTCAGCCCTGGATATGGGGAAAGCAGACTTCAGGCTGCTCAGGGAACTAGTCAGCAAGGTCCCCTGGGAAACTGCTTTTGAAGGCATTGGCGTCCATCAGTACTGGTCAGTTTTTAAGCACTGCCTTCTAAAAACACAAGATCAGGTGATTCCAAAATATCAGAGGTCAGGCAGGCGGGGCAGAAGGCCAGCCTGGCTGACCAGGGATCTTCTTCTGGAGTTTAGGCATAAAAAGAAAGTGTACGGCTCCTGGAAGGAGAGTCAGGCGACGAAGAAAGAATACAGGGATGCTGTTCATGTTTGTAGGGAGAAAATTCGTGTGGCCAAATCCCAACTAGAGTTGAAGCTGGCCGTGTCTGTGGGAGACAATAAAAAAGGTTTTTTTAGATATGTGAACAGAAAAAGGAGAACCAAAGAAAACATAGGTCTGCTACTTGATGGGGAAGGTCTCCTCACAGACAATGACATAGGCAAAGCAGAGACGTTTAATGCCTTCTTTGCCTCTGTCTTCAACACTGATGATGGGCTTTGGGATCCAGGGTGCCCTGAGTGGGAGGACCATGACGGTGGGAATGACAAACTCCCTACAGACCCTGAACGTGTGCGAGATTTGCTGCTCCACCTGGATCCATACAAGTCCATGGGTCCGGATGGGATTCATCCCAGGGTGCTCAGAAAGCTGGCTGACGTCATCGCGGGACCTCTCTCAATTATTTTTCAATGATCTTGGGAATCTGGAGAGGTCCCAGTAGACTGGAAGCTGGAAAATGTTGTGCCAGTTTTCAAGAAGGGTAAGAAAGAAGACCCCAGCAATTACAGGCCTGTCAGTCTCACGTCAGTGCCTCGTAAAATTTTGGAGAGGATGATCCTTGAAGTTACTGAAGCACACCTGGGGGACAATGCAGTCATTGGTCCCAGCCAACATGGGTTCACGAGGGGTAGGTCCTGCCTAACAAATTTGATTTCCTTTTAAGATAAGATCACCCATCTAGTCGATCAAGGGAAACCAGCTGATGTAATCTTTTTGGATTTTATTAAAGCTTTTGACACAGTCTCCCATAGGATCCTACTGGACAAAATGTCCAGCATACAACTTAACAAAAACATCATATGATGGGTGAGCAATTGGCTGACGGGCAGGGCTCAAAGGGTTGTGGTAAATGAGGCTATATCAGGCTGGCGGATGGTCACTAGTGGGGTCCCTCAAGGCTCCATTTTAGGGCCAGTCCTCTTCAATGTTTTTATAAATGGTTTGGATGTAGGACTAGAAGGTGTTTTGAGCAAATTTGCCGACGACACCAAACTTGGAGGAGTTGTGGACTCAGCTGAGGGTGGAAAGGCCTTGCAGAGAGGTCTGGACAGATTGGAGAGCTGGGCGATCACCAACCACATGAAGTTTAACAAAAGCAAGTGCCGGGTCCTGCACCTGGGACGGGGCAACCCTGGCTATACGTACAGACTGGGCGACGAGACGCTGGAGAACAGCCTCGCAGAGAGGGATCTGGGGGTTGTGGTTGACAGCAAACTGAATATGAGCCAGCAGTGCGCCCTGGCAGCCAGGAGGGCCAACCATATCCTGGGATGCATCAAGCACGGCATCGCTAGTCGGTCGAGGGAAGTGATTGTCCCGCTCTACTCTGCGCTGGTGCAGCCTCACCTCGAGTACTGTGTGCAGTTCTGGGCACCACAGTAAAAAAAGGACGTGAAACTGTTGGAGAGTGTCCAGAGGAGGGCGACGAAGATGGTGAAGGGCCTAGAGGGGAAGACATATGAGGAGCGGCTGAGGGCACTGGGCCTGTTCAGCCTGGAGAAGAGGAGGCTGAGGGGGGACCTCATCGCAGCCTACAACTTCCTCGCGAGGGGGAGCGGAGAGGCAGGTGACCTATTCTCCATTATCACCAGTGACAGGGCCCGTGGGAACGGTGTTAAGCTGAGGCAGGGGAAGTTTAGGCTGGACATCAGGAAGAGGTTCTTCACCGAGAGGGTGGTTGCACACTGGAACAGGCTCCCCAGTGAAGTAGTCACTGCACCAAGCCTGTCTGAATTTAAGAAGAGATTGGACTGTGCACTTAGTCACATGGTCTAAAATTTTGGGCAGACCTGTGCGGTGCCAGGAGTTGGACTAGATGATCCTTATGGGTCCCTTCCAACTTGGGATGTTCTGTGATTCTAACCTTCTTGCTATTGGTCAGTTCTCAAATCATATTGATCTTATATTAAACATAGTTTCAAGGCTCTGGAGAGTGAAAATAGTCAAAGCAGAAACTGAAGGAAGTTCTACTCAGAACTTCTGGTGTTAGCGAAGAATTAGCAAATATTAATACAGACCAAAGGGGATTTCTATATTTTTTCTTTATCGGGAAGAAACCAGCAGAGAATAAACTTCTGCACTCTTTAAGAACCTAGGGGAGCAATTGAATAAAGTATAAAGTAAAATGACTGATTCCTATATGCCTTTGTACATTCATTTGGTGGTTGAACAAAAGGCTTCTCAGTCACAGAAGCACAAAGTTCATTTACACAAAGAGACCTTTGGAGCATAAAAACTTCCATGCTTGTGGAGACTGCAAGTCTCTTCAAGCATTCCTGCCAGGCACTTGTGTACCATACTTTTTCTCCAAGAAAACAAGGTGCAATTTTTTAGGCTAACATTAAATTCATGATCAGAATGCAGGAGATTGGGTGGAGGGTGGAGAGGAGGGCTGGTTTGTTTTTTACTCTGAAGAAAAACTTCTAGTTTTGCAAATAGAAAGCATTTATTTAATTCTCAAAAATAATAAAGAAAAGAAAGAACTCTGTTCCCATCATGACCCCTCCTCTTTCACAGAACCTATACATATCTTTCTTATAGGGAAAACTTAAGTACCACATAAAGGATTACCTTTTCCTTCATATATGTGAGCAAGCAGACTTCTTCTTCTTCTCCTTCATACATGTGCCTGAATCTCACTTTTCATTTTCCTCTTTTCTACTTCCCTTCTGCTGCACCCCGTGATGTCTCCCTGTTAGCCACTGAAGCCTGACTCTCTTGTTGTGACCTGAGTCCTAATCTAATCTTTTCTCATTCATCTTGGGGATCACCATTTTTCTCTTTTACACCGTCTGTAACAGACAGTTCCTATTAATGTGCATTTCCTCTGGGTCACAGAACAAGCAGCCTCCTCAAAAACTGTTGCTAATGACCTCAAACCTGATATGAACAAAGCTATTTTTTAGGCAGAAAGCCTAAAATAAAATCTTTAAGAGAAACACGAGTTTGTCCCAAATATCTCAAGATAACAGCCTTCCTAAAGAATAATTATGGCAATCTATGATTCAGCTACAGGTTTTTGCAGGAAAAATATTTCTTCAGTAGTAAGGTTAGATCTGAGGTACTTCTAGCCGTAGTAACAGAGAGTGGAACAAAGAGAGAAGAAAGGCAAAGGATAATGAGAAATAAAATGAGCTCAATCATGCTATGCCTAGACATTGTGATAATTTTGGTTATTAGTCATCCTGAACCATCAGTCTGAAACTTTTGAGTATGTTTCTCATCTGTATCCCATCATCACCCACACCATTACCTCAGGCTGACTCAGTTTACGTTACATTTGATCCCAAGAACTGAATTTGTTGTCTTTGCTGCACATCACAGTCACTTAATGATCCCCTACCTCTCTCCAAATAGCTTCTTAGGAAGAAAAATGTTTTTAGTTCTTCTCTGCCAGCACAGCATCTGTGAAATCCTTTTCATCAGAATAGCTCCTTCTGTTTGACAGCCCAATGAAATCAGAGTTGTCTCTTCTAGGTATATAGCTGAGTATTTATTAATATGACAATTAGATTTGGATTCATCAAGTCAGCCTCTGGGAAGTCACTTTCATGTCAGTAAAAGACTATAACATTTCCTATTAGCAAGTTTTGGATAGCGTCAGCCAAAGAAGTTCTGGAACTGCTATTAAAAAGGTGATGAAACTACAACTCGAAACTATATTCTTTATATCCAACTTAATGAACCAGGGTGGGAGCTCTCAGTGGAAAATGTTATTGTCCCTCTTAAGGAAAGAGAAGGTTTTAGCCAATGGTACTGCAGAGAACATGACATTTATTTATAGCAACAGTGGTACATGAACAATAATCCATTCTGTACCGCCTTCTGATCAGATCTGGATAACACAGCCTGTTATTTATTCTGCCTAGTGCTTTGAAAGCATCAGAGACTAACAGATGCAGGATCAGTTGGGAAAAATGCTCAAAGAACAGGGTAAAACTGGCCTTCATCCCTTGATGGCTGCCTTGTTAGATAAATATCCATATTCTTTTATTATTTTTTTTTCTGGGGTGTTTTTTAGTTTTCACTAAAACTCCTGGAGTTTTAGTGAGCTGGTGTACAAAATGGTTGACATCTACTAATTACTATTTCTCGTGGGAAGCAAGCAATGCTGTTTCATTTTCTGTACTCACTTCCTAATTATTTCCATATTTGGTTAAAGAGAGTAAAAGCAATCTAGAAAGCTCTTTATTGTTTGGACCCTGCTTATTTTTGCAAGGAAGGATGGCCTGTGGTTGAAGTAGCGGAAACTGAGGAAACTGAGATTTGATTCTTTGCCTGTTATAAGGTCTTAGTGACCTTGGGTTATGGATAGCTCTGTCTTATTGGAATTGAAGAATTCACCACTGATAGAAGAGTAAAAACTACTCTGACAAAAGTACTTTTATAACTGCACAAAGATTTTAAAGGCATCTGTATTGGGTTTATATGGCAAGGTTTTGGTAGTGGAGGGCTGCAAGGGTGGCCTCTGTGAGAAGAGTCCAGAAGCTGCCCCATGTTAGATAAGGGCCACTTTCAGCTGGCTCCAAAAGGGGCCTGACACTGGCCAGAATCAAGCCAATAAGCGATGCTGTTTGTGCCTCTGTGAGAGCAGATTTAAGAAAGGGGGAAAAACTGCTGCACAACAGCAGCTGGGAGAGTGAGGGGTGAAGGACAGCCCTGCAGACACCAAGGTCAGTGAAGAAGGAGGGGGAGGAGGTGCTCCAGGCACCAGAGACAAAGTTCCCCTGCGGCCTGTGGAGAGGATCATGGTGGAGCAGGTTGTCCCCCTGCAGCCCATGGTGTACCATGGCAGAGCAGATTTCCACACTGCATCCTGTGGAGGAGCCCACGGTGGAACAGGTAGATCTGGCCTGAAGGAGGCTGCAGTCTGTGGATAATCCCCACCAGAGCAGACTCTGGGTAGAACTTGTAGCCTGTGGAGAAGAGCCCATGCAGGAGCAGGTGATTTGGCGGGAGCCGCCACCTATGGGGGATCCATGCTGGAGCAGTTTACTCATGATGGATGGATGCTGTGGTACGGACCCATATTTGGAGGAGTTCTCCAAGAACTGCTGCCTGGGGAAAGACCGCACAGGATCAGTTTGGGAAGAACTGCATCCTGTGGGAGGGACCCCACGTTGGAGCATGGGAAGAGAGTGACCCTGAGAGAGTGGCAGAGATGAAGCATTATGGACTGACTGCAGCCCCCATTCCCCATTCCCCTGTGCCGCTCAGGAGGATGATGTAGAAGAGGGGGGAGAGGGGGGAAGGTGTTTTTAGTTTCTCACTGCTCTAGCTTGTTAGTAATAGGTAATAAATTACATTAAACTCCCTATGCCAAGTCTGTTTTGCCCATGATGATAATTATTGAGTGATCTCCGTCCTTCTCTCAACCCTTGAGCCCTTTTCATCGTATTTTCTCCCCTTTTCCCTTTGAGGAGGGGGAGTGAGAGAGCGGTTGTGGTGGAGTTCAGTTTCCCAGCTGAGTAAAACCACCACAGCACCCTGATTTTACCTTGATTAGTGCTTTATAAATGCATATGCAAATAGCTTCAAAGGCAGAGTGTTTCTCTATTATGCTCTTTCGTGACACTTGAGAAACAGAAAAATACACAAACTAACATACTTCATGTCTTGGTATTCATGTTTTATGGAGGATGTCAAATTCCCTCCCGTTTTTTAAGGAAATTTTCATTGTCAAGGAGTGTTTTTAGCTCATGTTACAACAGATGATGCTCTGACCTTCAAAACACAGAATAGGTATTACAAATAAGCATATACCTGAAGGCATACTATTTCACCAGTGGCTTTCTTTCACTTCTCTGCAATAAGTCATGTTACCAAGTGTTTGAATTTCTTTAAGGGGCTTTGAAATGAAACTGGATTACCAAAACTTTGGTCAGGAAGAAACTTTCCCCACAACAGACTTGTGGAGACTATCAAGGTTGTTTAGTTTTTTATCTCCTCTGTAACAGGGGAAGTAGTTTACTCTGCACAACTCCACTATATTGGCAATAGATTGGAGTCCTCCTTCTCTTTCCTAGTGATGCTATTATAAGTGTCATTTTGATCCTTTACATATATTTAGATATGTCAAACGACACCAGGGAATGACTGTGTACCATGCATTGTGGACCTGTTTTTGCTCAGTGACCTGATCAGTCCCTTGCAGTTCTCTGTGAGGTGATAGGTGCATAACAGCAGGTTCATTCAGAAAACTTGTGCTTACCCTGTTTCCTCGAGGAGATACAGAGCTGCCTGTGGCATGGCTGCTTTTTTCATGGCAGGGAGAAATGAGACTCCTCCAGATCAGGAAGCCAGACTAAAAACACACATATGAACACATACAAAAGTTGCTTGTTAAGTAATTTTATGTTGTTCTAAACTCATGCTGTCTTGCACTGGGTGGAGAGAAGGCCTGCTGGTTTTACAGAAGAGTCGGCTGGAGGTTTTGGAGAACCTGAGCGAGCCATTCAGCCCATGAAGCCAGGGCTGGCCTGCTGGGTTTACAAGTGTCATGCACCCTTCAGAACCTCATCCTGATTAGCTGAGCACTTGCCAGTGATATCAACCAGCTCACTTTTCATTAGCCGGCTGGTTGCTGGGACTGTAACTCCTCCAGAAAAATGCTTAACACTTTCAACGCCGTGCAGCACCTTCATCTCCACAAACGCGTTCCCCCGCAGTCCACTGGCAGCACCACACACCCCTTCAGTGGGAATCGAGCCTCGTGGAAGCTGCAACAAGGAAACCACAAGGATGACACAGATACACCGCACCTCCCCCTGCGTCATCGCCCTTTTAAATGGGCGTGCAAAGGCACCCAGAGTAGCACGTGGTCTAGGGAGAGAACATGGGGATTGGTGGATCTGCTGCCTGGTGGACATACTCTCCCATATAAAAAAAGGCTCATTTTCATAAAAGAGGCAAGAAGGTAAATAGAATCGATTTGTGTTGTCTGCTGGCCAATGGGGGAGGGAGCGTGACTCGTTCAGCTCCACATTTAACATGATGGGATTCTATGCAGCTGTTCCTGAGCCGGAATGCATCGGGTAGCCAGCAGTTTCTTCTCTACCAGTGCTTGCGCATCTGCGATCAGCTGCCGCCAGATCCTTGGCGCTTTCCTCTGCCAGATGCATACTGGGGGTGGGGGGGTGCTATGGGAAAGATTTGATTTTTTTCCCCTCCTATTTTCTTTACTAAACATCTCCTAGTGAGCTACTGAAGGTTGGCTCCCGTGGCAGCAACCCTGCGCCTCATCCCTACAGCGTGCTGCCTAGTACTGGACTGACCCTCCAGCAGTCGGTGAGCCATGGCTTGCAGCACGTAGTGCAGCAGCGTGGCAGGCCCTGCGGGAGCATACTGAGGTGCTCCACACCGCCTGGGGACTCAGAGAGGCGCAGCTGACAGCAGGGCCGTGCCTGTACCATGTCAGCCGTCGCCTACATGGACTTCGTGGCTGCCCAGTGCCTGGTGTCCATCTCCAACCACTCTGCTGTGCCCGAGGTGGCACGGTAGAAGGTACCAGGCAAGGGGCAGGTGAGCAAGGAGCTGGGTGATGCCTGGAAGGACTATTGCACCTTGATGATTATTGCCAAGAGCCTCCTGAAGCTGAACAAGTACTGTCCCCTGCCCGTCCCCTCTGCCTGCGGTGGCAACGTGGAGAGCCCGGATGAGGACATGGGCTCTGACAGCGACTCAACCACAGAGCTGGGGTTAAGCCTGAAATGCAACCTGGCACTGGGTAAGCCCCTGCACCTGTGTGACGCCACGCCCCCCAAGATGAAGCAGGGGGCTGAGAAGCGGCACAAGTGCCCCTACAGTGGCTAGGTCTACGGGAAGTCCTCCCACTTAAAAGCCCACTACCGTGTGCACACAGGCAAGCCACGGGCGCGGGGGGTGGGCGGGCTGGGGGGCGGGGCTCAAGGGAACTGTTTGTCCTTGAGTGAACCCTGTGGGGACCGCTTAATGCAACATCACCTATTTTCCCCACGCATACGCATTTTGGGAGGGGGCCGCATGTGAGCCGGCAGCACCACAAATCTGTCCGAGAGCCTTCGGAAACGCATAAAATAGTGCGGCTTGGTTGGGTGCGGTGTCTATCAGGGCAGCGGTCAGTGAGCAGGCCGCCAACTCCCGCGAGGGGGTGAAAGCAGCACCGGCTGCCGTGGGCAGGGCTGTGGCAGCGGGGCATGGCTCGGCCTCCCACACCCCCCGCTGGATTCCTGAATCCTCAGTGAGAGCCCAGCCCACTCTGCTCCTCCGTTAGCCCTCCCAAGAGTTACAGTTCTTCAAGAACTGCTCCAGCATGGGTTCTTTTCCATGGGATGCATTCCTTCAGGAACGGACAGTTCCAGCGTGGGCTCCTCTCTATGGACTGCAAATGAATCTTTGCTTTAGCACCTGGACTTGTGTGGTGGTCATGTCTACCTGGACAGCTGAATTTCAACACAACCACTCTCCCACTCCCCCTCGTCAAAGGGAAAGGGGGAGAAAATACAATGCAAAGGGCCCAAGAGTTGAGAGAAGGACAGGGAGATCACTCAACAATTGTCATCAAGGGCAAAACAGACTCAGCATACGGAGGTTAATATAATTTATTGCCTATCACAAGCAGGCTAGAGCAGTGAGAAACCAAAAGCAAACTAAAATCACCTTTCCCCCATCCACCCTCTTCTATGTCCTCCCCCCCAAGCAGCACAGGGGAATGGGGGCTGTGATCAGTCCATAATGCTTTGTCTCTGCTCCTCCTTCAGGGTCACTCTCTTCCCATGCTCCAACGTGGGATCCCTCCCACGGGATGCAGTTCTTCCCAAACTGATCCTGTGTGGTCTTTCCCCAGGCAGCAGTTCTTGGAGAACTGCTCCAAATATGGGTCCGTACCACAGCATCCATCCATCATGAGTAAACTGCTCCAGCATGGATCCCCCATAGGTGGCGGCTCCCGCCAAATCACCTGCTCCTGCATGGGTTCCTCTCCACAGACTACAGGTCCTGCCCGGAGTCTGCTCCGGCAGGGGCTATCCACAGACTGCAGCCTCCTTCAGGCCAGATCTACCTGTTCCACCGTGGGCTCCTCCACAGGATACAGTGTGGAAATCTGCTCTGCCATGGTACACCATGGGCTGCAGGGGGACAACCTGCTCCACCATGATCCTCTCCACAGGCCGCAGGGGAACTTTGTCTCTGGTGCCTGGAGCACCTCCTCCCCCTCCTTCTTCACTGACCTTGGTGTCTGCAAAAAGTTTCTCACTCCTCACTCTCCCAGCTGCTGTTGCACAGCAATTTTTTTTCCCTTTCTTAAATCTGCTCTCACAGAGGCACAACCAACATGGCTTATTGGCTTGGCTCTGGCCAGTCGAGGGTCTCTTTATGAGTCAGCTGAAACTGACTCTTAATTAACATGGGGCAGCGTGGTGGTTTTACCTTGCTGGGCAGCTGAACTCCAACACAACTGCTCTCTCACTCCCCCTCCTTAGAAGAAGAGGGGAAGAAAAAAGTATGCTGGAAAGGAGGAAAAAAAACTTATGGGTTGAGATAAGGATAATTTAATTAAAGGGAAGGCGGGGAGGGGACAAGCAAAGGCCGCGTGGAACTGCAGTGAGAGAGAAAAGAAAATACTCTCTACTTCCCATCAGTGAGTGATTTTTGGCCACGTCCTGGGAAGCAGGGCATCAATAGGCATAGCTGTTGTTTGGGAAGATGGGTGTTTTCACAACGGGAGCCCCCCTCCTCCTTCCCCTTTTCCACCTTTTATTGCTGAGTGTGACCTCATATGGTATTGAATATCCCTTTGGTTGGTTTAGGTCACCTGCCCTGATGATGTCCCCTCCCCACCTCTTGCCCACCCCCAGCCTGCTGGCTCTTGGGGGCTTGGAGGGAGTCCTGATGCTGTGCCAGTATTGCTCAGCAATAGACAAAAACACTGGTGTGATACCAGGGCTGTTATAGCTAGAAGTGCAGATCACAGCACTGTATGGGCTGCTGCAGGGAAAGTTAACTCCATCCCAGCCAGACCCAGTACAACCTCCACCCCTTATTCCATAACATCTTTGTCACACTCAGGTTCCACATACCTTAGTATATAGGTATTCTCATCACCACTGTTCCCTGTCCTTTAACAGATTTATCAATAGCTACTACTTTTCATTCTATAAGCCTCTTCCCAAAATGTTCATAAGAACCATTGATGATTTAGGCTTCATCTGCCAAAATGGTCACTTAGGACAGGTGGAGTTGGATTTCTGGATGCCAGCACCAGCTTAGCTCGAGTCGTTGCTGCACTTGCCCAGCTCCTTGCGAAGCTGACCTGTCATTGGTTCTGCAGTGTCTTCCTACAACAAATAACTTAGATTACAGATTAGTTTTCTCCCAAGGTTAAATCTCCTTGAGGCATGCACCTTATATCCCCATCCTTTTGCATGACCCACCAGGTGTACCTTGGTCCTTGGGTGAAGAGAATCACCTGAGTGGTTTGCCTTTTCCCAAGGCAGGAGCAACCCACACTGCCTTCCCCATCCACTTCCCTACATGCACTACAGGGATGTTAGCTCCTCCCACAGTGTGTAGGGGTTTTGTTTCAGCAGGACCAGGATGGATGTCAGACCCTCTGGTGTTAACTAGCCAAGTGGCTTCTGCTAGATTTGTCCCAGTGTTTCCATGTCCCAGCACGCAATGCTCGCAACATGGTCTTTAACAGTCCATTGTACCTCTCAACCTTCCCAGAGGCTTGTGGGTGATAGGGGATGTGATACACCCAATGCCATGCCTCTTGGCCCAGGAGGTGACAAGATTGTTTCAGAAGTGACTCCCATTGTCAGACTCAATTCTCCTTAGTGCACCATGATGCCATAGCACTCGCCTTTCCAGGCCCAAGATGGTGTTTTTGGTGGTGACATGGTTTACTGGGTATGTTTCCAGCCACCCAGTAGTTGCTTCTACCATGGTGAGTATGTACCGTTTGCCTTGGCGGGTTTGTGGGAGCGGTCCGATATAGTCAATTTGCCAGGCCTCACCATATTGAAACCCTAGATGACGCCCCCTATTCCAGGGATATTATACCCTCGTGGTTTGCTTGATTGGAGCACAGGTCTCACACTCATGGGTAACCTGTGTGATGGCCTCAATGGTCAGGTCCACCCCTCGATCACGAGCCCATCTGTATGTGGCATCCCTCCCCAGATGTCCTGCTGTTTCATGGGCCCATCGAGCTACAGACTGATCACCCTTACGTCCCCAGTCCAGGTCCACCTGAGCCACTTCAATTTTCGAAGCTTGGTCCACCTCTTTGTTATTCTGATGTTCTTTGGTGGCATGACTCTTGGGCATGTGAGCATCTACATGATGCACCTTTACGGCCAGGTTTTCTACCCGGGCAGCGATATCTTGCCACAGTGTAGCAGCCCAGATAGGTTTACCTCTGCACTGCCAGTTGCTCTGTTTCCATTGCTGCAGCCACCCCCACAGAGCATTTGCCACCATCCATGAATCAGTGTAGAGATACAGTACTGGCCATTTTTTCTCTTTTGGCAATTTCTAAGGCCAGTTGGATGTCTTTCACTTCTGCATACTGACTCGACTCGCCTTCCCCTTCCATGGCCTCCACAACTTGTCGTGCGGGACTCCACACAGCAGCTTTCCATTTCCGATGGCTCCCTACCACACGGCAGGATCCATCAGTGAACAACACATACTGCTTTCTGTCTTCTGGCAACTCATTACATGGTGGTGCCTCTTTGGCACAAGTTACCTCTTTGGTCAATACTCCACTTACTCTACGTAGCATCAGTTGCATGGTGTTTAGTGGGGATTTTCCCTTTGAACATCCAATGTAACACTGGTAGCCGTGGTGCCAAGAGGAGCTGTGCTTCTGTACCCACAACTTCTGAAGCAGCTCAAAACCCCCTCATATGCTGTTAGTATCTCCTTTTCAGTTGGGGTGTATTTGGCTTCTGATCCTCGATAGCCCTGGCTCCAGAACCCCAGAGGTCGACCTCGAGTTTCTCCTGGGGTCTTCTGCCAGAGGCTCCAGGTGAGGCCATGCTCCCCAGCTGCAGTGTAAAGTATGCTTTGCACAGCTGGTCCATTACAGACAAGGCCAAGGGCTACTGCATGAGCTATTTCTTGTTTGGTTTGTTCAAAGGTCTGTTGTTACTTGGGGCCCCACTCAAAATAGTTTCTCTTTCGAGTCACTCTATATAGAGGACTCCCAAGCTAACTATAGCCTGGAACATGCATTCTCCAGAATCTCACAAGGCCTAGGAAAGCTTGTGTTTGTTTTTTTCTCATTGGAAGAGACATAGCTGTTATTGTGTTGATCACATCCATTGTGGCAACGCCCATCCTGCCACTTTACCCCCAAGACCCGGATTTCCTGTGCAGGTCTCTTGACCTTACTCTGTTTAATGGCAAAACCAGCTTTCAGGAGAATTTTGATTTCCCTTCCTCAAAAATTTCTTCTGCTGTGTCACCCCACACAATGACGTCATCGATGTACTGAAGGTGTTCAGAGGCTTCCCCCTGTTCCAGGGCAGACTAGATCAGTACATGGCAAATGGTAGGGCTGTGTTCCCACTCCTGGGGCAGTCGATTCCAGGTGTATTGGATGCCGCTCCAAGTGAAAGGGAACAGTGGCCTGCCGCCAAAGGGATGGAGAAAAATGCATTAGCGATATCAGTTGTGGCATACCGCTTGGCTGCCTTTGACTGTAGTTCGTACTGAAATTCTAGCACGTCTGGCACTGCAGCACTCAGTAGTGGCGTGACTTCATTCAGGCCAGGATACTCCACCGTTAGCCTCACCTCCCCATTAGACTTTTGCACTAGCCATATGGGACTATTAAAGGGTGAATGAGTCTTGCTGATCACTCCTTGGCCCTCCAGCCGATGAACCAACTCATGGATGGGAATCAGGGAGGCTCGGTTGTTATGATATTGCTGCCGGTGCACCGCTGTGGGAGCGATTGGCACCTGCTGTTCTTCAACCCTCAGCAATCCTACAACAGAAGAGTCTTCTGAGAGACCAAGTAGGGTAGAGAGCTGCTTAATCTTCTCTGTACTCAAGCACACCAGTACCCTTTTGGGCCCTTGACGTACCCTCTTCTGAGGTAGTCTATGCCAAAGCATGCACAGAGCCTCCAGGCCAGCCTCTGGGTTGTTTGGGAGGACAGACACCATAATGAGAGCCCCCCTTCCCCAGTTTTTATTTCTGAGCATGAAGTCATATGGTATGGAGTATCCCTTTTTATCCCCCTTATCCCTAGGGTAAGCTGCCCTAGAGATGTCCCCTCTCCACTACTTTCCCACCCTCAGTCTGCTGGCTCTTGGGGCAGGCGGGGCCAGAGGGTTGGAGGGAGTCTTGATGCTGTGCCAGCATTGCAGAATCACAGAATGACAGAATTGTCTAGGTTGGAAGAGACCTCCAAGATCACCTAGTCCAACCTCTGACCTAACACTAACAAGTCCTCCACTAAACCATATCACTAAGGGCTACATCTGAACGTCTCTTAAAGACCTCCAGGGATGGTGACTCAACCACTTCCCTGGGCAGCCTATTCCAATGCCTAACAACCCTTTCAGTAAAGAAGTTCTTCCTAATATCCAACCTAAACCTCCCCTGGCGCAACTTTAGCCCATTCCCCCTCGTCCTGTCACCGGGCACATGGGAGAATAGACCAATCCCCACCTCTCTACAGCCTCCTTTAAGGTACCTATAGAGAACAATAAGGTCGCCCCTGAGCCTCCTCTTCTCCAGGCTGAACATTCCCAGCTCCCTCAGCTGCTCCTCGTAAGACTTGTTCTCCAGACCCCTCACCAGCTTTGTTGCCCTTCTCTGGACTCGCTCCAGCACCTCCATGTCCTTCTTGTAGTGAGGGGCCCAAAACTGAACACAGTACTCAAGGTGCGGCCTCACCAGAGCCCAGTACAGGGGGACAATCACTTCCCTGGTCCTGCTGGCCACACTGTTTCTGATACAAGCCAGGATGCTGTTGGCCTTCTTGGCCACCTGAGCACACTGCTGGCTCATATTCAACAGACTACCAACCAGTACTCCCAGGTCCATCTTTGCCAGGCAGCTTTCCAACCACTCATCTCCCAGCCTGTAGCGCTGCTTGGGGTTGTTGTGCCCCAAGTGCAGGACCCGGCACGGCCTTGTTGAACTTCATACAGTTGGCCTCAGCCCATCGGTCCAGCCTATCCAGATCCTCCTGCAGAGCCTTCCTACCCTCGAGCAGATCGACACACGCACCTAACTTGGTGTCATCTGCAAACTTATTGAGGGTGCACTCGATCCCCTCATCCAGATCATCGATAAAGATATTGAAGAGAACTGGCCCCAGTACTGAGCCCTGGGGGACTCCACTAGTGACCGGCCTCCAACTGGATTTAACTCCATTCACCACAACTCTTTGGGCCTGGCTATCCAGCCAGTTTTTAATCCAGTGAAGTGTATGCCAGTCCAAGCCATGAGCAGCCAGTTTCTTCAGGAGAATGTTGTGGGAAACGGTGTCAAAAGCCTTACTGAAGTCAAGGTAGACCACATCCACAGCCTTTCCCTCATCCACTAAGCGTGTCACTTTGTCATAGAAGGAGATCAGGTTCATCAAGCAGGACCTGCCTTTCATAAACCCATGCTGACTGGGCCTGATTGTCTGGTTCCCCTGTAAGCGCCGTGTGATGACACTCAAGATAAGCTGCTCCATGAGCTTCCCTGACACTGAGGTCAAACTAACAGGGCTATAGTTTCCTGGGTCTACCCTCTGGCCCTTCTTGTAGATGGGCGTCACATTTGCTAGCCGCCAGTCGACTGGGACCTCCCCTGATAGCCAGGACTGCTGATAAATAATGGAAAGTGGCTTGGTGAGCGCTTCAGTGAGTTCTCTCAGTACCCTCGGGTGGATCCCTACCGGACCCATCGACTTGCGTACATCCAAGCTCCGTAGCAGGTCGCCAACCATTTCCTCGTGCATTATGAGGGCCACATCCTACTCCCCATCCCCTTCCACCAGCTCAGGGTACTGGGTACCCAGAGAACAACTGGTTTTGTCGCTAAAGACTGAGGCAAAGAAGGCATTAAGCACCACAGCCTTTTCCTCATCTCTTGTCACTAAGTTTCCCCCCGCATCCAGCAAAGGATGAAGATTCTCCTTAGTCCTCCTTTTCATGTTGATGTATTTGTAAAAACGTTTTTTGTTATCTTTAACAGCAGTAGCCAGATTGAGCTCCAGATGAGCTTTGGCCTTTCTAATTTTGTCCCTGCACAGCCTTGCAACATCCTTATAGTCCTCCTGAGTGGCCTGCCCTCTTTTCCAAAGATTATAAACCCTCTTCTTTCTCCTAAGCTCAAGCCACAACTCTCTGTTCAGCCAGGCCGGTCTTCTTCCGCGCCGGCTTGTCTTTGGGCACGTGGGGACAGACTGCTCCTGAGCCATTGCTCAGCAATAGATAAAACACTGGTGTGATACCAATGCTGTTCCAGTTACAAGTGCACAGCACAACACTATATGGGCTGCTGCAGGGAAAGTTACCTCCATCCCAGCCAGATCCAGTACATTCCCCTGGTGGTGAAGGGGAATGGGGATTGTTGTCCATCTACAATGCTTTCACAGAATCACAGAATTGTAGGGGTTGGAAGGGACCTCAAGAGGTCATCGGGTCCAACCCCACTGCTAAAGCAGGTTCCCTAGAGCAGGTTGCCCAGGTAGGCGTCCAGGCGGGCCTTGAATATCTCCAGAGAAGGAGACTCCACAACCTCCCTGGGCAGCCTGTTCCAGTGCTCCGTCACCCTCACCGTGAAGAAGTTCTTTCACATGTTGGTGCGGGACTTCCTGTGATCCTTTTTGTGGCCATTGCCCCTTGTCCTGTCCCCACAAACCACTGAAAAGAGGTTGGCCAAATCCCTCTGTCTCCCACACTTAAGATATTTGCAAACATTAATAAGATCCCCTCTCAATCTTCTCTTCTCCAGGCTGAACAGACCCAGGTCTCTCAGCCTTTCTTCATAGGGAAGATGCTCCAGGCCCCATATCATCTTGGTGGCCCTCCGCTGGACTCTTTCCAGGGGATCCCTGTCTTTTTTGTACCGGGGAGCCCAGAACTGGACACAGTACTCCAGGTGAGGCCTGACCAGGGCAGAGTAGAGGGGGAGGATCACCTCCCTTGACCTGCTGGCCATGCTCCTTTTAAAGCACGCCAGGATCCCATTGGCCCTCTTGGCCACCAGGGCACACTGCTGGCTCATGGTCAACCTGTCATCCACCAGGACCCCCAGGTCCTTCTCCGCAGAGCTCCTCTCCAGCAGGTCATCCCCAGCCTGTACTGATACATGCGATTGTTCCTTCCCAAGTGCAGGACTCTACACGTGCTCTTGTTAAACCAGCTCTCCTGCTTGTCCAGGTCTCGCTGAATGGCAGCACAGCCTTCTGGCGTGTCGGCCACTCCTCCCAGCTTTGTATCATCGGCGTACTTGCTGAGGGTGGACACTATTCCCTCATCAAGGTCACTGATGAAATGCTGAACAAGACCGGACCCAGCACCGACCCCTGGGGAGCTCCACCAGTCACAGGTCTCCAGCCGGACTCTGCGCCGCCGATCACCACCCTCTGAGCTCAGCCAGTCAGCCAGTTCTCAACCCACTTACTGTCCACTCATCTATCCCACACTTTCTCAGCTTTGCTAGCAGGATGTTGTGGGAGACAGTATCAAAAGCCTTGCTGAAGTCAAGGTAGATGACATCCACTGCTCTCCCCCCGTCCACCCAGCTGGTGATGCCATTATAGAAGGCAACGATGTTGGTCGAGCATGATTTCCCCTTGGTGAATCCATGCTGACTATTCCTCATAACCTTCTTCTCTTCCAATGGCTTGGAGATGGCATCCAGAACAAGCTGTTCCATCACCTTTCCAGGGACAGAGGTGAGACTGACTGGCCTGTAGTTTCCCAGATCCTCCTTCTTGCCCTTCTTGAAGACCAGAGTGACATTGGCTATCCTCCAGTCTTCAGGCACCTCTCCTGTTCTCCGAGACCTTTCAAAGATGATAGAGAGCGGTTTGGCGATCACCTCTGCTAACTCCCTCAGCACACGTGGATGCATCCCATCGGGGCCCATGGATTTGAGTGCGTTGATCCCACCCAGACGCTCCCAAACCACTCCCTCCTCAACCAGAGGGGAGGTCTTCCTTTCCCAGACTCTTTATTCCTCCAGTGTCCAGGAGTCCTGGGGGGGAGTCTTTGAAGCAAAGACCGAAGCAAAGAAGGCATTCAGTATCTCCACCTTCTCAGCATCCCCCATTACCAGGATACCCCCCTCGTTCAGCAGGGGATCCGCATTATCCCTAGTCTTCCTTTTACTGTTTACATACTTTAAAAAACCCTTCTTATTATCCTTTATCTCCTTTGCCAGCTTCATCTCTAGGTGGGCTTTAGCCTTCCTCGTCGCGTCCCTGCAGGCCCTGACAACACTCCTATACTCCTCCCAAGGGGACAGGCCCTTTTTCCACATTTCATAGACCTTCCTCTTCCTTCTGATCTTATCGATGAGCTCCTTGCTCATCCACACAGGTTTCCTGCCCCCCTTCCCCAATTTCCTATTCTTAGGGATGCACCGATCCTGAGCTTGGAAGAAGTGCTGTTTAAATGTTGCCCAGCTCTCACAAGCACCCTTGCCTTCTAGCAATCTAGCCCATGAGATACTCCCAAGTAGGTCCCGGAAGAGGTCGAAGTTGGCTCTCCAAAAGCCCAGGGTAGCAATCCTACTTTTTGCCTTACTTCTTCCACCAAGTTCCATCTTGAACTCCACCATCTCATGGTCACTGCATCCCAAGCTGCCCACAACCTTCACATCCCCAAGAAGCCCATCCCTGCTGGTCCAGAAGCACCCCCTGCCTCATCCGCTCCTCCACCACTTGCATCAAAAAAATTATCTTCACTGCATTGTAGGAACTGTTTGGACTGCGCGTCCCTGGCCAAGTTACTTTCCCAACTGATCTCTGGATAATGAAAGTCCCCCATGAGAACCAGTGCCTGGGATCACGGGGCTATTTCCAGCTGCTTGTAGAAGGCCTCATCGACCTCCTCCTCCTGATCTGGTGACCTGTAGTACACACCCACAACAGTGTCCCCCATACCAGCCCGCCCCTTAATTCTCACCCACAAGCTCTCCACTTGTTCTTCACCCAGGTGGAGGTGGGTGCATTCTAATTGCTCCCTCACATAAAGGGCAACTCCTCCCCCTCGCTTCCCCAGCCTGTCTTTCCTAAAAAGGACATATCCCTCCATGACAGTGTTCCAGTTATGTGAGCTGTCTCACCACGTCTCTGTGATCGCACTGAATTCGTGGCCCCTCGACTGTACAGAGATCTCGAGCTCATCCTGTTTATTTCCCATGCTTCGCGCATTGGTATACAGGCACTTTAGGGAAGCAGCAGTCTCAGTTACCCCTAGAGGGATGCAAGAAGAAGATTCCAGATGGGGAATTGGGATCATTACCTTTTCGAGGAATCCTCGGACAATCCTATGGGACATCTCAGAGGTTTTTCCCTACTATCTTCAACAGTGACAGCAGTGACAACATCCAGCATCCAGTGAAAACAAAGCATTCTCTTTGAGTGGGTGAAACTCTTGAGAAAGCTTCTCCACAGCTGAGACGCAGGCCTGTAGGCAAGAAAGTCTTTCTTTGTACTGCTGGAGTTGTCTAGTCAATTCATCCACCGTGGGTTCCTCGTGGTCTTTTCCGGTCATTACTGCCAATGAACTGGCATATGATGATGGTGCCACTCCTTACAGACTTCCAGCACGAATTGTGTGCACTTGACTTCATCTGGATCTGTGCATATCTGTTCGTTGTCTAGGTCCGTATAAATCACCTCCCATACGGCTAATTCCCGCAGGTACTTGATTCCCCTCTCCATAGTGGTCTACTTGCCTGGTTGACATACAAGTTCTTCCTTGAAGGGATACCTTTCCTTCACACCTGACAGGAGTCGCCTCCAGAGGGTGAAGATTTGTGCTCCGTTTCCAATTGTTTTGTCAATGCCGCCTTCCCTAGTGAGGGATCTCAGCTGCCTATCTTCCCTTCCCTCTAATTCCAGACTATCGGCTCCGCTGTCCCAGCACCGGAGCAGCCAGGTGACAAGGTGCTCACCTGGATGATGGCTGAAATCTTTTTGCTTCTTTTGCAGCTCACACTGCTATAGTGATCAGGTAGTTACTGATGTTCTTATGATAGCTTCCTCTTTGTCTTCCTGTTCCCCTGGTGGCCCAGCTACTTCTGAGGAGCCTGCCTCGTCTTCTTCCTCCCCAATCTGAGTAGGAGTTCCTCTGCTTTCTAAATGACCTGACTTTCTCAACCACTGTTTCATCTTATATAGGGGCAACCGATACTGGCACAGGTTGGTCCTCTGGCCCAGCGGGGCCCCATGGGTCCTTTCGCAGGGGTTGGAGTGGCTCGGGGTATGTCGCAGGGGTTATAGTGGCATTGACTGCAGCTTAGTAAGCATAGGCCAAGCCTCAGCACCTTGCAGTGACTTGTGTCTCCTTGTAATTACTAGGGTGATGGCACACCTTTTTCGAGCATTCTGCCAGTGTTTTAGGATTCTGCACTTGTTCAGGGGTGAATTTCCAAAGCACTGGAGGTGCCCACTATTCTAGGTGCCTGCCCATATCCTCCCACACTCCCTGCCACACATAACTGTGCTCCCTCAGGACAGATCTCTTGATCTAAGTAGTATAATTCCTAAGTACTTGTTTAACCTTAAACAAAACCTGAAGCGCTTTGAGGAGACATAACAATAAGAACGTGCTGGTCTGAACATCCCAAGGATATTCAAAGTTTTGAAGAGCTATCGTAACTAGCCTGGAGGAGAAGGGGAGAAGTGGGGAAAAGTATCCCCCTCTGTTCCCCCCATAGATTGGCTCCCTGAGGAGAAAAGGTAAATTCTGTAATTATTAATAGTTTCTGAGATATGGTTTCCAAAGTAGAGTTGACGGCAGTGCTGAGTACAAATACCAGGTTAGTCTCATGACCAGCAATTTTATCATATCATAAGCCAATGTTACACAGTACAGCAACATAATGTCCTTAAACCACCCCCCAGAAACAATAAGTAGCGCAACAGAGAACACAGAATAAGTAATGTGCAATATAACACAATTCAGAAAACAGGCACAGCAGACCTGAGATCAAAACTATTATATATATTTTATATATTTATATTATAAATATATTATAGATCATCTATTATATATATTTAAATATAATACTTGTAACAAATTATAAAGAAATTTGTTCTAACATGCTCTATCTAACATGTTCGATCTATCATTATCTCATCATTATATATATCCCTTCATGCCTCAAGTTGAGCACCAAAAAGGACTGTTGAGGTTTAACCTGGCAGACAGCTAAGCACCATATAGCTGTTCGCTCACTCCCCCCACAGTGGGAAGGGGGAGAGAATTGGGGCGGGGGTGGGGGCAAGGGGAAGTAAAACTCATGTCTCATAAAGACAGTTTAATAGGTCAGAACAGGGAGGAAAAAAAAGGGGGAAAAGAAACCAAGCAAACAAAAAGAATACACAAAACAAGTTATGCGTAACTCAATTGCTTACCACCAGCTGACTGATGCCCAGACAGTTTCTGAGCAACAGCAGCCCCCCGGCCAGCTTCCCCCAGTTTTGTTTTTGAGTATGATGACATATGGTATGGAATATACCTTTGGTCACTTTGGGTCAACTGTCCTGGTTGTGTCCCCCCCTAGCTCCTTGTGCACCCCCAATCTTCTTGCTAGCTTTTTTTTTTCCTCTGCCTTCCTGCAAACAACAGTCTTGTTTTCCTAAGTAGTTTTTCTCTTGCCTGATGACAAAAGATTTCTTTATTTCAGTTTTCATTACTTGTGTGCTTTTCTATCATCTCCGTCAAATTTATGATAGGAGGAGTCATCTCTGCTGCAGTTCTGTACCTCTGGATTTTTGGACAGGTGCTGCAGATAGAGGTGGAAGTCTCTGGAACTTCTTTATCGTTGCTTATCTAAATTAAATCATCTTTGTTAAAGCCACTGAACTGCAGCTCCTAACCTCAGTCATCCACATCTAAAACAGCATTTTTGTAGTGAGAAGGTAAATGATGAATCAGGATACTGGGAGATACCTGTACTATTAATGTACTACTAATGGTGACCTTATATTCTTTTTTTGAGAATCCCTTCCTGCACAAGATCACAGTGTGAAATATCTGGAATGTCTCAGGGTAGGACCAAAAAAATAAATAAATAATTGACCCCTCTAGTCAGAAGAAAATGGAAAGTTACCTGCCTCAGGACATACAAAGCAGCTTGGATGTAGAGTTTAAATTTGCAGAGAAAGAAAATAACTCTCAGTTTGATGGAGAGTACATGAGAAGGAATAGGGATAAAAGATCAACTAGAGAAGAGATCAAAAAGATCCACAATGGCCTTTATATCCATATGGGATATATGGCAAGCCAGGGTTGGAGAAGCAAGAGTTCTTTAGACTTCAGAGAAGCTCTAGGGAGAGCCAATGTCAGCTTGTGCTGACTACATCCCTGGTGGCAAACAGGACAAAGAATGGGAATTCTGCAGACACCTATTCCAATAACCTGTAAAACAATTTGTTTCATTTGTTACTTCTGTAAGCTGCCCTGGATATGTATTTTGAATAAAGTTATTTACGTCTTTTATTTCTTGTTCCGATTCTATTGCACATTTCTATTGTAACGGTTTTAAGATATTGATATATCACTGGCCATTCATCCATCACTTGATTGAAATCCGAACTAGGGTATATTTTAAAACATAAGCAGCATATGCAAGTATAAGTATGATTCAATAGCACCGTTTTAATGGTTTATTCTTCCCATTTCGAGCCTTGGCAGTACTAAGAGGAAAAACATAAGGAAAAAATGTCTGACTTAAGGCACAGAAGTCAGTAGCACCAGATGGAGGCAGCACTAGTATGCATTGCAGCCTCTATGCTCTTACACATCTGGCATAAATTGCATAACTCAGTTTTTTGTTCTGTAGACTTTTACACAAACACCTCTCCTCCCTAAGAAATAGTGTGCTGAATATAACCAACTTTTCCATCTTTGAGTACACAATTATCACATGTCAACAGATATTTCTGCTTTTAAAAAAGCTTTCAAATGCACACTCCACTGCTCTGCATCTATTCAGTCAGTCACTGGACCACCGTCTCTCTGGGCTTTTATAATTGGTTATAGCTTCATTTAGGCTTCTTTTAGATATGTTTCCAATGCGGTTGTGACAGTATCCTAAAGCTTGTATTGCCAAGGTGATGAAATATTTTTCTGTCACCATACTTCGGGATTTGGCTGTAAGTGGCTTGTGATGGGTTCCATTTGGAGTTCTCATGTTCTTCAGGCAGTGCAAATGTTTGTATCTTTCAGTCATCTCTGCTGCATTGCCACCCTGTGTGCATAGGCGGCTCTTCTATTTATAACAGGGCATACCTCCACCACGAGTCTCCCTGTGGCCTTTGTAGCTCAGTGCTGGTTTCCACAGGGAGGTTGTTTCACAGAATCTTTCGATTTGTATGTGACAGAATCACACAGAATCACAGAATCATCTAGGTTGGAAGAGACCTCCAAGATCACCTAGTCCAACCTCTGACCTAACACTAACAAGTCCTCCACTAAACCATATCACTAAGGGCTACATCTAAACGTCTCTTAAAGACCTCCAGGGATGGTGACTCAACCACTTCCCTGGGCAGCCCATTCCAATGCCTAACAACCCTTTCAGTAAAGTTCTTCCTAATATCCAACCTAAACCTCCCCTGGCGCAACTTTAGCCCATTCCCCCTTGTCCTGTCACCGGGCACGTGGGAGAATAGACCAACCCCCACCTCGCTACAGCCTCCTTTAAGGTACCTGTAGAGAGCGATAAGGTCGCCCCTGAGCCTCCTCTTCTCCAGGCTGAACATTCCCAGCTCCCTCAGCTGCTCCTCGTAAGACTTGTTCTCCAGACCCCTCACCAGCTTCATTGCCCTTCTCTGGACTCGCTCGAGCACCTTGTTTCTCTCCATTCTCTGATGAATGATGGTCTTATCTAGGTACTGTGATTCTGCAAACTTATCCAAGGAGTCTTGAGCAAGTGCTACCTTTTCCCATACCTTTGTGGTTACGTTACACCTAAAATGTTTTCCCACGGTACGTGAAATAGTGATACAGGGTAAAGATGGTGGAAGTCACACCACTCCCATTGCATTTCAGAAGGAATTCCAGTAAGTGAGCTCAATTTCTTTCTTGCTTTCTGCAAGTACTGAGAAAAGGTAGCATAGTTTCTCAAGAGATATGTGGGGTGTTCAAAATACCTGCTTTTAGGCACCCAGTTTGAATATTACAACACCTAAAAAATAGACATTGAGCCCCAAGACTGTGATCTTTGTTATTCAGCCTAGGTACCTGGTCTTTCTCTAATAGATTTAGCCATTTCTGCAGGCTGAAGAGCTATCCTGAGGTAGATGATAAGAAATGTTGCTTCTGGGAAAGGGGCAGGATGTCTGAACTTCTTCCATGGCTCTGGAGCATAGGTACCTAACACAGGGACATATATATACTACATGCCTCCACACATGCAGGATTTATAGCACTTCTCCCACATTCCCTGGGGGATACAGAAAGCCTTTCTGCATCTCCCACTGATGCCTGCTTCAAGAACCTGTGACAGAAACCATGAAATAGATAGTAAAAGTGCAGTACAAGTGAAATGCTTGACTCAAATGTCATGTGCAGACAAAGCCAAAAGAGACCATTTAGCACAGTGCCATCACACAAGTGCTCTGTATGGCGGGTGCGCACCTTCCAGTACTATCCTGTGTTGTAGCTGTGATCATGGCCTTCACGTGTATGTGAACATACAGTTTTAATTTCTTCTATATAGGCAGTGCTTATTCAGAAAGGCTTCCAAACATTTAAAAACATACAGCAGGAAGCCAAGAAATCTGTAAAAAAAAGAACCCACACATCAGAATGGCTCGCAGTGATGTCTCCACCATTCTCTGGGTTAATGCATCAGGCTAAGTTGGCATTTTGCTACTTCTGCTTCCTTCTTTGATGAAGAGCCAGTCTTGCTGTGAGATGAGGAAAGAAAATGCACAGGAAGCAAGCTGTGCTGTGGTTGGCTCTGGGACAGAGTAGCCTGCTTGTCAAGGAATACCATATAATTAGAAGCCTAAACCATTAAAATTACATTTCTTAAGAGACTTTCACTAGGGCTTTCAGGGCCCATTCTGTGTCTAAATCTCAGCTTTAGTCCACCATCTTCCTCCTTGACATCATATCTTCTGGATGCCATCGGTCATTTCCCCCCAACCCTCTGCCCCCCATTCTCCTCCCTAAAGCTTTACAATACTTTCCATTCCTTGTTGTCATGCTGGCTTCTGGGTTATTCATTCCTTGAGTCTTTAGCCTGGTCTTTCATCTTTGCTGCTGTGTCTGAGGAGTTATTCAAAGGCACAATTACTTGTAAATGAGTCCTTTTTTTGCAATCTATAAATGTAAAGTGAGCTTGTGTGTTCCAACTCTTCCAAGTTGGAAAAATTCCTGGGATAAATTTTATATTTTATGGTTGATTATAAATAGCTGTCACATAGCTGTCATTTATATTCCCTTCAGGAGACTCTTAAGAAAGGGAATTAAGGTATCAAAATGTACTGGTACATGACGTCTGTGACTGAAATCTTCCATGCAAATTTAAAAGTTTTCATTTCCATTTAAAAGTTTTTATTTCATTACAGAATATTACGATATCTTGTATCATATAATTGAGTCAGCTTTGCAGATCAGGAAGAATTGGGTCTGTGACTGTATGCAAGTCCCATGCAACCTGCAGAGGTGAACTTCAGGCATTTGGGGTGCTAGAGAAATTATAGTGAGTGTTGTTCACTCCTCATATCCTTGTTTTTAAAATAAAGATGCAGTATGTTTTAGGTTAAGGTAATGGTTTTGTTCTTTACCATCATAGCAACATTCATATTGATAAAGCTGTGTATAATGAAATAATTTTCTTGCCCTCAAATCACCCATCTAAGATATTGAGGGGAGTCCTTTATTTTCTGAAGCAGCTTGGATTTCTGGGAGAAAGGGAAAGGAAAAGAGGGGGGCATGGGCCTTCTCTCTACAACTACAATTTTTCTGTACATATTTGTAGCCCTGGGGCTGTGCAACTCTCCCAATCCCCTCACTACTCAATTCTTCCCAGACTGGAATTACTTGTCTGAGTTGAAAAATGTTTTGTCTTCTTTTCAGATGGTTACAGGTGATCTTATTGAGCGTAATGGAAGTGTTAGAGGAATAATAGTGATGTGTGGGAGACAGAGGGATTTGGCCAACCTCTTTTCAGTGGTTTGTGGGGACAGGACAAGGGGTAATGGCCACAAAATGGAGCACAGGAAGTTCCGCACCAACATCTTTGTAGTGAGCACAACATAAAAAATGTACAGGAATAGGCAGAGCTCGTCTGTTGTTATGACAGTGTTCAGGGTTACTTTGGTGATTTCACAGTGAAAGCTAGCTAAACTCTACCACGCTGCTGTCTCACTCCCCCTCCTCAAAGGAACAGGGGGAGAAAATATGATGAGAAAAAAAGGCTCACAGATTGAGATATGGACAGTTTAATTAAAGGAAAAGAGAAAAACAAGCAAAGGCCACATGGAAGCAGAGAGAAAACAATTATTCTCTACTTCCCATCAGCAAGCGGTGTTCAGCCACATCTTGGGAAGCAGGGCCTGAATATACATGGCGGTTGTTTGGGAGGACAGATGTCTTCATAATGAGAGACCCCCTTCTCCTTCCCCTTCCCCAGCTTTTATTGCTGAGCATGATGTCATATGGTATGGAATATCCCCTTGGTTGGTCTAGGTAAGCTGCCCTGGAGATGTTCCCTCCCCACCTCTTGCCCACCCCCAGCCTGCTGGCTCTTGGGAGGGTTTGGAGGGAGTCTTGATGCTGTGCCAGTACTGCTCAGCAATAGACAAAACACCGATGTCATATCAATGCTGTTCTAGCTACAAGTGCAGAGCACAGCGCTATATGGGCTGCTGTGGGGAAAGTTAACTCCACCACAGCCAGAGCCAGTACAGTCATGTAAGGTTCTGCACTAGAGTGCAAGTTTCATGTGGTTGGAGGGGCTTTGTTTTTTGGCTTCTGCTAGAGGTGAGACTGTAAACCTGATGAAATAAGTTATCAACAGCTCTACAAACACTGGCACCATGGCAATAAAGGCAGCTTTTCCCCTCAGCAGCGTATTCCCTTGCTTTCCAGCTGTCTTGCTGCAGCAAAGTTTGTATATGCTGGTGTTATATCCTCCCCTAAATTTCTTGTCCTCCTTTCTTCCATGCAGGTGAACGACCATTCTCCTGCACATGGCCCAATTGCCTTAAAAAGTTCTCTCGTTCCGATGAGCTCACCCGGCACTACCGAACCCACACTGGTGAGAAACAGTTCCAATGCCCCCTCTGTGAGAAGCAGTTCATGCGGAGTGACCACCTGACAAAGCATGCCCGGCGCCACACTGAGTTTCACCCCAGCATGATCAAGCGTTCCAAGAAGTCCAGCTCCTGTTCTTTGTGAAAGCAGAGCTGGCCTGGGGAGGGGAGTGGGGGGAAGCAAGCTGCGCCAAGGACATGATGAACAGTGCAACAGCAGTCTGCTGCAGTGCCATTCATGGTCCCTACTCATGGTTTGAAAGCACATGTAGCTGAAGTTCAAAAAATGAATACTCTGTGTCCCCCTTCCCACACTTTGCAAGGAACAGTCTTAAGCAAGTCAATTGCAGAGAGAGTGAGGGAAGGGATGGCAATCAAACTAGACTTTCTTCTGTAATTTAAAGCACTGACGCTGCTGTATATACATCTGACTGGACATTTTGGCCCGTGACACCACATAGTGTGATTTCAAGGTTTTTGTGATTGCTGTGTCATGAACACATTTTGTTGAACAATGTAATGCTGCTTGTATTTAAAATTTATTGAGTAAAGCCACTTTCAAAGTTGCATAAATAATTCTCAAGTAAAAACTCCAAAGCACGTTTTAAAAGTGGGTTTACTTCTATCTCAGAATGATCCTTCATTTTAAAAGGTGGTTAAGAGAAACACTGCATTTGTTACTTAAGGCATATGACTGATATACAAAAATAAGGTGAATTTATACACAAGAAGACCCATTAAAGTAAATGTCTTTTTTTTTCTTTGTATTAACTATATTTTTGAATATAAGCTTTCAGTAAAAATGTGCATAATTCAAGCAGATACCTAGAGGGGAAAAAAAAAAAGGCTCAGTAATTTTCTGACATTATGTGTGTTCAGCTCTATTATTTTACTTACCCGGAAAAAATAGAAGTCAGCCTATGCAATGTGGCAGGGGTATGAGGGAAGAAACATATGTCTCTCAGTCCTATACTTTAATTATATGTCATACACATATATTTAGGACATATATATGTCCTAAATATCATAGAATTATAGAATCATAGATCATAGAATCATAGAATCATAGAATGGCTTGGGTTGGAAGGGACCTTAAAGATCATCTAGTTCCAACCCCCCCTGCCATGGGCATGGGCATGTTCCACTAGATCAAGTTTCTCAAAGCCCCATCCAACCTGGCCTTGAACACTTCCAGGGATGGGATAACCATAACTTCTCTGGGCAACCTGTTCCAGTGTCTCACCACCCTCTGAGTGAATATCCTTCTTGTGCTTTTTGCCCATGAGTTAGCAGGGCTGATTGACAGGGCTTTAAACTAGATGCTAATGGGGAAAGGGACAAAACCAGGCCCACCAGAGATAAGCTATGGGACTGCATGCCAATTTTTGAGAAACTGCACGCTGGGGGGCCTTCGGACTGCCCCACAAGGGGCTAAGTTGAATGAAAGACATCTCAAGTGTTTCCATACACACACATGCAGCATGAGAGATAAGCATTTCAGCTCCCTGAAATGCTTGCGTACTAATGCGCGTAGTACAGGAAACAAACAGGAAGAACTGGAGATCTGAGAGTGGTCACATGGCTATGATCTCATTACAGTCACAGAGACATGGTGGGATAGCTCACATGACCGGAATGCTGTTTAGGAAGGCTACGTGCTTTTTAGAAAAGACCGGCCAGGAAGGCAAGGTGGCGGAGCTGCTCTTTATGTGAGAGAGCAACTGGAATGCATGGAGCTCTGCCCGGGGGTGAATGAAGAGAGAGCTGAGAGCTTATGGGTAAGGATTAAAGGGCAGGCTACCATGGCTGACACTGTTGTGGGTGTTTGCTACAGGCCACCTGATCAGGAAGAGGAAGTTGATTAAGCCTTCTTCAGACAGCTGGAAGTAACATCTCAGTCACAAGCCCTGGTTCTCATGGGGGACTTTAACCATCCTGATATCTGCTGGGAAGACCACACAGCTAGGCACAAAGAGTCCAGGAGGTTCCTGTAGTGCACTGATGACAACTTTTTGACACAGGTCATGGAGGAGACAACAAGGAGAGGTGTGCTGATGGACCTTGTACTAACGAATGAGGAAGGACTAGTTGGAGATGTGAGGGTTGGGGGCAGCCTTGGCTGCAGTGACCATGATATGGTGGAGTTCAGGATCTTGCAAGGAGGAAGCAGGGCAAAAAGTAGGATTGTGACCCTGGACTTCAGGAGAGCAGACTTTGTCCTCTTCAGGGATCTACTTGGAAGAATTCCAGTTGAATTGCTGAAAGCCTTTTTTTCTTCAGTATTTACTGCTAAGATCAGCCCTCAGGAATCTCAGACCCTGGAGACAAGAGAGGAAGTCTGGAGAAAGGAGGACTTTAACTTGGTCAAAGAAGATCGGGTCAGAGCTCATCTAAGCAAACTTGACATCCACAAATCCATGGGCCCTGATGGAATGCACCCACAGATGCTGAGGGAGCTGGCCGATGTTATTGCTAGGCCACTCTCCATCATCTTTGAAAGGTCGTGGAGAACAGGAGAGGTGCCTGAGGACTAAAAGAAAGCCAGTGTCATGCCAGTCTTCAAAAAGAGCAAGAAGGAGGACCCAGGCAACTACAGGCCAGTCAGCCTCACGTCCATCCCTGGAAAGGTGATGGAACAGCTCATCCTGGATGGCATCTCCAAGCATGTGGAGGAAAAGAAGGTGATCAGAAATAGTCATCATGGATTCACCAAGGGGAAGTCATGTTTGACCAATCTGATATCCTTCTATGATGAGATGACTGGTTGGGTAGATGAGGGGAGAGCGGTGGATGTGGTCTACCTTGACTTCAGCAAGGCTTTTGACACTCTCTCCCACAATATCCTCTTGGACAAGCTCAGGAAATGCAGCCTAGATGAGTGGACGGTGAGGTGGATTGGCAATTGGCTGGACGACAGAGCTCAGAGGGTTGTGCTTAGTGGTGCAGAATCTAGTTGGAGGCCTGTAGCTAGCGGTGTCCCCCAGGGGTCAGTACTGGGTCCAGTCTTGTTCAACTCATCAACAACCTGGACGATGGAACGGAGTGCACCCTCAGCAAGTTTGCTGATGACAAAGCTGGGAGGAGTGGCTGATACCCCAGAGGGCTGTGCTGCCATTCAGAGGGACCTCGACAGGCTGGAGGGTTGGGCCGAGAGGAACCTCATGAAGTTCAACAAGGGCAAGTGCAGGGTCCTGCACCTAGGGAGGAATAACCCCAAGCACCAGTACAGGCTGGGGGGTGACCTGCTGGAGAGCAGCTCTGCAGAGAGACCTGGGAGTCCTGGTGGATAGCAGGCTGACCATGAGTCAACAATGTGCCCTTGTGGCCAAGAAGGCCAATGGTATCCTGGGCTGCATTTGGAAGAGTGTTGCCAGGAGATCAAGGAAGGTGATTCTCCCCCTCTACTCAGCCCTGGTGAGGCCACACCTGGAGTACTGTGTCCAATTCTGGGCTCCCCAATACAGAGGGACATGGAACTACTGGAGTGAGTCCAGGGGAGGGCTACGAAGATGATTAGAGGACTGGAGCACCTGTCATACGAGGACAGGCTGAAAGAACTGCACCTGTTTAGCCTTGAAAAGAGAAGACTGAGGGGAGACCTCATCAACGTGTATAAATATCTGAGGGGAGGGTGTCGAGAGGATGGAGCCAGTCTCTTTTCAGTTGTGCCCAGTGAGAGGACGAGAGGCAATGGCCACAAACTGAAGCACAGGAGGTTCTGGCTGAATATGAGAGGGCACTTCTTTACTGTGAGGGTGACAGAGAACTGGAACAGGTTGCCCAGAGAGGTTGCGGAGATATTCAAAACCCGCCTTGATGCCATCCTGTGCAACATGCTCTAGGTGATCCTGCTTGGCTGGGGGCGTGGGCTAGATTATCTAGAGGTTCCTTCCAACCCCACCCATTCTGTGATTCTGTGATTCTGTGATTCTGTGATTCTGTGCTGGGGGCTCCACACCTGGATGCAATACTCCAAGTGGGGCCTCACAAGGGTAGAATAAAGGAGGACAATCACCTCCCTTGACCTGCTGGTCATGCCTCTGTTGATGCAGCCTAGGATACAGTTGGCTTTTTGGGCTGCAAGCACACTGATGGCTCATGTCAAGCTTTTCATCCACCAGAACCACCACATCCTTCTCTGTGGGGCTTCTCTCAATGAATTCTTTTCCCAGTCTGTAATCATGTCTGGGATTGCCCCGACCCTCTGGGTGCGACTCTCTGGGTGCGACCTTCAAGACGACTCCTTATCTACTGAATGGTCCACCCTTCAAATCCATCTCTCTCCAATTTGGAGACCAGGATGTCATGTGGGACCATGTCAAAGGCCTTGCATGTAGATGACATCAGTCGGTCTTCCATTGTTGACTGATGCAGTCACTCCATCATAGAAGGCCACCAGATTGGTCAGGCATGATTTGCCCTTGGTGAAGCCATGCTGGCTGTCTCGGATCGCCTCCTTGTCTTGCATGTGCCTTGACATTGCTTCCAGGAGGATCTGTTCCATGATCTTTTCCAGGCACAGAGGTGAGGCTCACCTGTCTATAGTTCCCCAGGTCCTCCTATCTGCCCTTTCTAAAAATGGGAGTGATGTTTCCCTTTTTCCAGTCACCAGGGACTTCGCCTGACTGCCAGGACTTTTCAAATATGATGGAGAGAGGCTTGGCAACTACATCAGACAGTTCCCTCAGGACCCTGGGATGCATGTCATCAGGCCCCATAGACTTGTACTCGTTCATTTTCATCAGGTGGTCTCAAACCTGCTCTTCGCTTACAGTGGGAATGACTTTGCTCCTCCAGCCCTCATCTACAGGTTCAGGGAAGTCTGACTGGCAGTGAAGACTGAGCCAAAGAAGTTGTTGAGTACCTCAGCCTTCTCCATGTCTGTCGTTACCAGTTCACCCTTTTCAGCCATCAGAGGAGGTACACTCTCCTTGGCCTTTCTTTTCTGAGCAATGTACCTATAGAATCCCTTCTTTTTATTCTTTGCATCCCTTGACAAGGTCAGTTCCATCTGTGCCTTGGCTTTCCTCATCCCATCCCTGCACATCCAGAGTGCATCTCTGAAGTCTTCCCAGGCCATGTGTCCCTGCTTCCACTGCCCCCGCGTTTCCTTCTTGCACCTCAGTTTGACTAGCAAGTTCTTGCTCAGCCATCCTGGTTTCCTGCCCTCCACGCTTGCTTTCTTACACAGGGGGATGGAGAGTTCTTGTGTTCTAAGAAAAGTATCCTTAAAGATCTGCCAGCTCCTTTCAGCTCCTTTATCCCTATAGACAGTGTTTCAGGAGATCTCATCCACTAGGTCTTTAAACATCTGGAAGTTTGCTCTTTGGAAGTTCAGGGTCCTGACTTTGCTCTTCATCAGGCCCATATTCCTTGAGATCAGAAACTCAACCAGGGTGTGTTCACTGCAGCCCAGACTGCCTCCAATCTTGACCTCTTTAATGAGCTCATCCATGTTGGTGAGCACCAGGTCAAGTAATGCTTCTCCCCTGGTTGGTTTGTCTAATACCTGGACCAGGATGTTATCCTCAACACACTGTAGGAATCTCCTGGATTGCTTATAGCCTGCTGTGTAGCTTTTTCAGAAGACATCCAGGTGGTTGAAGTCCCCCATCGGGATGAGAGAGTGCGAGCATGATACCTCTTGTAGCTGAAGCAAGAAGGCCTCATCAACAGGCTCCCCTTGATCAGGCAGCCCGTAGTAGACCCCAAGGTAGACCCCAAAGGTGACATGTCCTTTATTGGTATGGTTCTTAACTTTTACCCACATGCTCTCAACCTGTCTGTGGCGTTTTCTCAGAGGTAGCTCTTTGCAATCAATTCCTTCCCTAACATAGAGGGCAACACCCCCACCACTCTTTCCCTGCCTAGAATATACTAATTTGACAAGAAATACAGTACTGTACTATAGAAATGTCAGTAACAGTCCTTTATTCTGATGTGTTTATTTTGAATGGATGCATAACAGCAGCTGCCATCTTTATAAACTTCTGCTTTTTAAAGGTTTGTTTTTTTCTCTTCGTACACTTGCCTTAAAGATTTATTCTCTTCATACACTTATCTAACTTCTGCAAAATCCAGTGGGAGTTGTGTGTGTTTATGGAGAGAATAGACCTTTCCTTAAGAGCACTCTATTAATTGAAACAGCTAAAGTTATTGTAAAGAACATTTTGTAAGGACTCCTCTATCTCTTTATATATTTCTGTAGAGTATGGGGGAAAACCATGAGCTAACCAATGACAGAACACAAGGGAACAGCACAAAGCTGTGTCAGGGAAAGTTCAGAGTGGACATTAGGAAACATTTCTTTACTGTGAGGGTGGTGAAACATTGGAACAGGATTCCTAGAGAGGTGGTTGATGACCCATTCCTGTCAGTGTTCAAGAGGCATTTGGATACTGCCCTCATCAATATGCTTTATCTTTTGGTTACCCCTGAAGTGGTCAAGCAGTTGGACTAAATGATCTTTGTAGGTCCCTTCCAACTATTCTATTCTATTCTATTCTATTCTATTCTATTCTATTCTATTCTATTCTATTCTATTCTATTCTATTCTATTCTATTCTAATTGTAAATATAAAACAGAAGGTGTGTCATAATGTTCCTTATGACATAAGCTTCTCTATGTACCTTTCATGGTAAATGTGTCGTGCATGACATAAATTACTGAGAAAGGGAATATTGTGTTTATTTTAAAACTGCTTTGCTCTTTAAGAGGAGCAAAAGCATCACTGAAGGAAAATTTTAAATCATTGTCATTATCTGAGTATTCCATCTTTATTTATGTTAAAAGCATGAACTGTAAGGTTATCGGTGATTTTTTTTCTCTCTGCAGCTACTTATAGGGGGAGAATTATGTTTACACATTTTTCTTTCCAGAAACATACTTTTTCTGTACTGTTTTCACCCCTTCCTAAAGAAGAGGACAGCCCTTAAAGACTTTGGGCCAAATTCATCCTAGGAGTAATCACACTGAAATCTGAAATGTTTTCCCTACAGATGAATTTAGGTCATCTTCTAAAAATTTTTTACATAAAAATCTTGTTAGTACACCTGCAATTACAGTATCTTTTTGTTTTACCTGTTAAAAAGCTTGCTTCCTAGAAACAAACATTAAAAAAAAAAAAGCTTGTATTTTCTTCTACAGCTATATATAGCTTTCAGCATTAGAAACAATTTGCATATAGAGTTTTTACCTATGTAGTTCATGATAAATTCTGTCTATGTGAGGAGAACTGCTTTTAAGGCATTAGGGATATTGAGCAGTCTGTGTAATAAAAAGGGATGTGTTTTCTTCGGTGAAAGTATCAGGAAACCAAGCACACTTTCTACCTCTGTTTTAGCTTTTTGAAACTTTTATTTTAGAAACCAAACTTTAATTTCTGGTGTCCAAATTGGGTTGTAGATACATGTTCTTCCTAATAAAAATAGTTCACCAGTATTTCTATTGATCTAGAAATATAGTGTTCTACTTACCAGTACTGTTAATGCTGCCTTGTTGAGTGGGGTCAGGACCACGTGTAACCCAGTGACATTCAAAGGAGCGTTCACATTCATCTTCATTCTTCTCTGTGAAGATCACACAAACTTTAGAATCTGTCCTACAGTCTGTATTGTTGCCATTCTGTAGGACAAATGCAGTACTTGGAAAATTAAGGCCTGATCTTGTGAAATATGAAACACCCTCGCATCTTATAGAATCATAGAATAGAATCATAGAATCATTAGGGTTGGAAAAGACCTCCAAGATCATCTGGTCCAACCATCCCCCTACCACCAATATCACCTACTAAACCATGTCCCTAAGCACCATGTCCAACCTTTCCTTAAACACCCCCAGGGACGGTGACTCCACCACCACCCTGGGCAACCCATTCCAATGCCTGACTACTCTTTATAAGAAGAAATGTCTACTACAATGGGGAGCTACCTCTGATAAGCACCTCTTAAATCTATATGTAAATGTTTTGGTCACTTAGCTACCAGGATTAACCTATATATGGATGTAAACGTCCAAATTTAGGGATCCCAGCTCAAATAGTTGGAGTAGAATGCACATTTAAAGAAATGTCATTATTCACATTCTGAAGGAATTAATGGATGAAGGGGGTACTTTGGCCCATGAAACAATGGACTATATAGACTCATGTCATTATTACTTGTGACAAAATTCTGTTTCTGAAAAAAAAAATCTCCTAAACAGTAACCAATTTGCTCTAAAGTATACATTATTTCAGCTTTGGACAGATGGGATTAATATGATTCATTAACCACTAATAGAATATATTGGGAATTATCAGGTTTGGAGTAGCTATTTGTTTTGTTCATTTGTTTTTTTTAGGGCTTTTTTTTTTTAGTAAAAATGAACAGCAGATCTAACATGAAACAAACTATAGGTTAGTTCTTTGCATGTTGAAGTTAAGTTTTGAAAGAATTTCAAATGGTGGAAAAGAAAATCAGGTTCTCTAATACCATATGTACTTGTATGTTTTGGAAATACTTTATAGTGTTGAAGTTAGGACAGATCATCTCCTTGGTCAAGAAAGCCCATTACTATAGTGAAGTCATAGCTTTAAAGGTATAGTTATACAACACCTTTTCTGAACAATTTTATATGGACCTATATTATAGAATGATTTTCAGTTTGCAGATAAGCTTAGCCCAGCATACAACAAACAGGACACATACTTCAAAATGCTGGTTTACAAATTAGTGTTCTGTAACACTGTAAAATACCAACTTTCTGACAGTTTAATCAGTTTTCTTTCTGTACAGTATCAGTATTCTTTATAAGTTATTTTGCTGTCCTGTTTTGTAAATAACAAGAAATTAAAAATAAAAAGTAGACATAGATGGTTTTGTACATATGTATATATATTGTCCAAATAATAATAATATTAAAAAAAAAGAATTAAAAAAAAATTGTTTTGAATAATTGGAGTCAGAGAGAAAGTGATTACGTAAACTAATCCGGATGATTATAAAAAAATACTGATGCACAGGATGAAATCCCTGAGTTGAGCAGTGTATGAACCAGCTTCACAGATCTTAGCATTGCTAGTTATTATTATGCTTGGGTCTTGTTTCTGGACTTTCCCCAAGTATTTTCCTAGGTATTCCTTCTCCCACTACTGCAGGGAGACAGAAACTAATTGTGACATAACTTGCAGTGGGGGGAAGAATATCACCTCACTAGTATGCTCCAGCTCCTAAAAAGTTTCTCTCCCATTGCTCATTGACCTTTGAGCTCATACTGATGTTCTCCCTTTCACCATGCAGCTGCCCCATGAGCTAACATGCTTAAGCCTTTGTGACCACAGCTGCCTCGAGCTTTCCATGGACTTGGAGGGGTTCACTAATGTAAGGAGAAAAACTGCCTGTTCAGCCTCTGAAGAAAGGAAAGACAAGGAGCTCTGCCCCAAAAAGTTCACTGACATTTATAGTCAGAATTAGCTAAGACTACTAACTCAGCTACTTACACAAACCTTAATCTGGTACCTGAACTGTGCTAGGATGTGAGCAAGATTAAACCCCCTGACCCAAGGGAATATTTAACCTTCTGGCAACATTTAACCCTATGGCAAGGAAAGCAAAGACGAAGGGATGGTATAGTGCTATCTGCAGCCAGAACAAGATACGTAAACAGACTTCAGATTTCAGGTTTTGACTTGATATTGACTTCTGAGTTATTTGATGGTGTGTTGTTTTTTTTTTAAGCCCAAGCACTGGAACTTTCTGTCCTCAAGCAAACAGCCAGAAGACAAATACAACAAACTCAGCATGAAGTTTTCTCTCCTCCCCCCCCCCCCCCCATCATCATAATTGGGAATAAATGATACAGAATTGGGACATTGAGCTCATTCCCCTGCAATATCATGTAGCACTTGTAGCTTTGTATCATAAATTTAACAGTTCTCCCAGGAATTATGTAAATTTTGCCTGGAAGAGGCACAACATATGAAGACTGGAAGCATTTCAGTAGATGCTGGTGGTAAGACTTCAGCTGTGACATGAGGAGGTGTGAACCTCAGTACAGAACAACTGATTCAGCGAACGCAATTTGTACAAGGAGATCCTCCCCCCCCAAGAGGAGAAGAAAGGAAACACAACATACAATACCATAAAAGTTCAGTTAAATGCACACAGCGTGGTTCAGAAAGCCACATACAAGGGTAATCTACCTTCTAGGATGACTAGGATGACTTCTTTCACTTCCATGAGAGTTGAAAACATATGTTGTTCAGCATTCATTCAGAGTCAAGGAAGTTTCCTTTCTGCATCAGAGCTCCAGAACAACTGCTACTTTTCCAATGTTTTTCCTCTGGAGACAAAATCACTTCCAGGTTGAGCTCCTCACATCTACCAGCCATATTGGACAAATTGCATCAACAATAACTTAATCCAAAGTCACATTTGTCAGAACGATGTACTTACCAAAGTCTGCTTTAAGGGACAGGTTGCCCAGAGAGGTTGTGGAGTCTCCCTCCTTGGAGATATTTGAAAGCCATAGTCCTGCACAACCAGCTCTAAGTGGCCCTGCTTGAGCAGGGGGGTTGAACCAGATGACCTCCAGAGATTCCTTCCAACCTCAACCGTTCTGTGATTCTGTGACTGCCTTAAGGTGAAGGAAGCTTTCACAACGGTATGAATTTTGCAATTACAGTGCTTTCAGTATCATACCCTCAACTGAAAACTTCCTTGTCCCCTAAAATATCTCCTCAAACACTCCCACAGGTATTATGGAGCTCTTCACCTTTCAAAAATGGGAACTTCTTGATTGACACCATTTGTTTAATCCTTAATATACATTATTATACATATTATTACACACTGTTCATATGGAGCTCACCTGTTCCTTTAGGGGGGAGAGAGATCAGAGTTACTGTTGCTTTCAGCTTCTATTTTTGAAGTGGCTACAACTGTTCCTGGTTTTTATTGTCTTATGGTCCCCAATTTATAACTGATAAATATCCTATTGCTTTCCATATCAAAAACTGTCAGTATCTGTTTCAGTATTGTCTGTTGACTCTTAGGCCATGCAGCACTGATCAAATCAACACCTAAAAATCTCCATTGCTGAACACAAGGTACAAGGGAAGTGCAGTGTGTAAACTACAGGACTAGGAGAAAAACTTCATAGATAAGAACAACTTGCCATTCTTACATACCAACCCAGAGATCCATAAAAGCCTCATGGGCATTCAGAAGGCACAGAAAAAGAAACCATAGGGCATGGACAAGATCAGACACCTCCTAATCTTGTTATAACAATGTGCAAAGAAAAGTCTTAGGCTTTCCAAATGGCTTTTTCTTTCTCTTCTGGCTAATGGGCAGATCCCATAAAGACAGCAGCAGAAAGTTTCAGGAGAAATGAGGAAGAAGGAGGTGTAAGTTACAGCAGAGCTCCCTGTAGAGAGCATATGTGGGCTCTTCCGTTGTTAACCACTGTTTCAGTGGCCTTGAATAGTGTTTCTAAATGGAAAACATTTTTCAGATCCTATGAAAAGCTATATATAAACTGCTCTGTCAAAAACAGAAAGACAAGGAAAAACACAATTGTATTATTAGTACATGCAAAGTTGTCAATAAATCACTATGCCTGTTTTACTGGATCACAGATAAACAAATTAGGCCTTCCTTAGATGCTAATCTACATTCAGCTCTTAGATCCAATGAACCTTTCTTCTCAGGGGTAAGATTTTTTAAATTAAAAATTTCAAATGGGACAGCCTTACTGTTAACACCTTTAAACAGAAATAAAGGAGATTTTCTCAATATAATTTATTCAAATAATTTTACATGAGTGAACTGGTCTAAGGCATAATGATGTTTGAAGAGCTGCATACATCCTGGAGCCTGTACCACTTTATAATGTCATAAAACTAGTACATGTTATACAGCCAAACATATTTTAAACGGTACAAAAGTTCTGATCATGAAACTCCTTCATGAACAGCACGATTAAGCTCAAAAGAAGACACTATGCGAATCTAGTTTCCTCGGCCATTGGTGCCCATAGAAAACTTTAATATCAACATCTTTTAACCTAAACAAACCAATAAGCATCATTGCAGCAGTACAGAGAAGGGCTGTGGTGATTTTACCTTGCTGGGCAGCTGAACTCCACCACAACTGCTCTCTCACTCTCCCTCCTTAGAAGAAGAGGGGAAGAAGAAAGTATGCTGGAAAGAAAAAACAAACAAACAAACAAAATGTATGGGTTGAGATAAGGATAATTTAATTAAAAGGAAGAGGAAAAAAAAAAGCAGCAAAGGCAGCGTGGAAGCATAGTGCGAGAAAAATAAATATTCTCTACTTCCCATCAATGAGCGATGTTTGGCCATGTCCTGGGAAGCAGGGCTTCAATATGCGTAGCAGCTTTTTGGGAGGGCAGATGTCTTCATAACGCGAGCCCCCCCCCTCCTTCCTTTTTCCCACCTTTTATTGCTGAGTGTGACATCATATGGTATGGAATATCCCTTTGGTCGGTTTAGGTCAGCTGCCCTGATGATGTCCCCTCCTCACCTCTTGTCCACCCCTAGCCTGCTGGCTCTTGGGAGGGTTTGGAGGGAGTCTTGATGGTGTGCCAGTATTGCTCAGCAACAGACAAAACACTGGTGTGATATCAGGGCTGTTATAGCTACAAGTGCAGAGCACAGCACTGTATGGGATGCTGCAGGGAAAGTTAACTCCATCTCAGTGCAGGGGCTGATACTGCCAGTGCTGTGTGAGAGTAAGTCCCTTTCTGCTTTCTTTACTGATCACCTCCTTTGGATTTTACTCTGTGTTCACAATTTGCAATTCCTGGGGGAGGAAAGGAAACAAACAAACAAGCAAACAAACAACTTTGTTGTCCATGACAAAGCTATGACATGACCCAAATCGAGATAAAGCATTATTAATGGATTTCAATTAAAACCAAGCAACATAACATTCACAATCTAAAGCTTTGATTACAAATTGGGAAAGGGAGGAATATAAAGATGAACTAGGCCTCTTCCTAGACTTCCTATTGTATTTGTTCCTTGCCTCTTCATTATGATCACAGAAGACAGCAAATGTTCCCATCAATAAGTGGAAGAAAAAGATGGATTTTCTGTTCTGTTGAAAATGCTAATTTTCCAGTATAGTCATGTCTCCCAAAGACACTTGCCTCTTCTACACTATTTATTCCATAAGACTTGTTGTGGTTTAGCCCACACAAGCATCTAAATGTCACACAGCCACTTGCTCACTCTCCCCAAGCTGGGATGGAGGAGAGAATCAGAGAGATAAAAGTGCAAGAATTCATGGGTTGCATTAAAGACAGTTTATGAGGTAAAGTAAAAGCCACGTGCATAAGCAAAACAAACCAAGGAATTAATTCGCTACTTCCCATCAGCAGGCAGGTGTTCAGCCACTTCCAGGAAAGCAGGTCTCATCATGCATAATGGTTTCTTGGGAATGACAAACACCATCACTCCAAACATCCCACCCTTCTTCCTTTGCCCCAGTTTTTATTGCTGAGCACGATGTCATATGGTATAGAACATCTCTTTGGTTAGCTGTGGTGGTTTTAGTCAGCTGGGCAGCTGAACTCCACCACAACTGCTCTCCCACTCCCCCTCCTCAAAGGGAAAGGGGGAGAAAATACAATGGAAAGGGCTCAAGGGTTGAGAGAAGGACAGGGAGGTCACTCATTAATTATCGTCACAGGCAAAACAGACTCAGCATAGGGAGATTAATAAAATTTATTACCTATTATTAACAAACTAGAGCAATGAAAAACTAAAAACTAAAAAAAAAAAAAAACAAACCTAAAAACACCTTCCCCCTATCCACCCTCTTCTCCGTCCTCCCCTCGAGCGGTGCAGGGGAATGGTGAATGGAGCTTGTGGTCAGACCGTAACGCTTCTGTTGCATTAAGAGGTGTAGCCAATTAGCCGTTATAAGTCCGGTGGGGTTCAGAGTACTGAACTATCACGATCACGGGTTCACAAATAACATGGCATGCCCTCACTCTAGTCATGTTCCATGAACTACCTCAGCCACACTTAAAGAGTTTGATCGCATTCAATGAGAACTATCACAGATAGGATCAATGCAATTAAGTGCAATTTATTAAAGCAACAGGTACACAGGTTCTTTGGATTGCTGGCGATAAATTCACTGTCTGCAAAAGCACACTAGCATGCCAAAAGTACACAGGTAACACAGCCTGGCTATGAACGTGTTAAATGGCACAAAGACTCTATAGAGATTTCTAAGTTTCCCGGAGAGGCACTTGGTATAACCAAGTGTTCAAATATTACCCAAAGGTGTCCCAATGGGAGTGAAGAGAGACTCAGCCTGTCGACTGATGCCAGAAGTCACAATGGTATCTTCCATCACATCCCCTCTCTCTTAAGCCAATTTATATTATTTTCTGTCTTTTAGGTGGAGCTTGAGTGACTCTAGCCATGCATATCTTGGTTATGATTGGTGAAAAGTTTTCTTGCTTTCATTTAAAGGTATAGGCTCCGAGAAATTCAGAGCGCATGCTCAGTGAAGGGTGGTCACACCTTGGAGGCGGGTAGCTTTTGGGATGAAGATGTGTTTTGGTATTATAATGAACAAAGTTCACTAGAATACAGCATTTTGTCAAAAACACGACAGGTCATTGGCTCAGGGCAGCAAATGTGTAGCTTATCGGTCTCAGCATGCACAAGAACAAGAAAAGTCCCCATCTTGTCACAGAGCCTAGCCGCAGTGTCTCCACTCCGCTAATCACTCCGTACTGTTCCTTAGAGTCAGCTCATCTGGTTCCCCCAGTGTGATAGCATCTAAGGTTAGGGAACGCTTAGGTAGTGCAGCTACACTCCATCCTGAAAGCTTCTTCAATGCTGTACATTTTCCTTAAAATATGAATATTAGTTTAATTTCCCAAGTCACCTCAGGCAATTATTCCACACACTTCATCTCTGCCACTCCTTCACGGTCACTCTCTTCCCCTCCTCCAAAGTGGGGTCCTTCCCAAGGGATGCAGTCCTCCCCAAACTGATCCTGTGTGGGCTTCCCACAGGGAGCAGCTCTTCAAGAACTGCTCCAAATATGGGTTCGAACCACGGGTTCCACCTGTCAGGAGCAAACTGCTCTAACATGGGTCCCCCACGGGTGGCAGCTCCTACCAGATCACCTGCTCCTGCGTGGGCTCCTTCCCACAGGCTACAAGTCCAGCCTGGAGTCTGCTCCAGCAGGGGTTCTTCATAGGCTGCAGCCTCCTTCAAGTCAGATCCACCTGCTCCACCATGGGCTACTCCACAGGCTGCAGCATGGAGATCTGCTCTGCCTGGTACACCATGGGCTGCAGGGGGACAACCTGCTCCACCATGGTCCTCTCCACAGGCCGCAGGGGAACTTTGTCTCCAGCGCCTGGAGCACCTCCTCCCCCTTCTTCACTGAATTTGGTGTCTGCAAAGCTGTTTCTCACTCCTCTCTCTCCCAACTGTTGTTATGCAGCAGTTTTTTTTCCCCTTTCTTAAATATGATCTCACAGAGGCACAACCAACATGGCTTATTGGCTCAGCTCTGGACAGTGGCGGGTCCCTTTTGGAACTAGCTGAAACTGGCTCTTATCTAACATGGAGCAACTTCTGGATTCTTCTCACAGAGGCCACCCCTGCAGCCCTCCCCGCTACCAAAACCTTGTCATGCAAACCCCGTACATCATCCTGCGTCAGCTGTTCTGGCTGTGTCCCCTCCTGACTTCTTGTGCACCCCCAGCCTCCTTGCTGGCAAGGCAGCATGAGAAGCAGAAAAGTCCTTGGGTCTATGCAAACACCATTCTGCAGCAACTAAAACCATCAGTATGTTATCACCACTATTTTCATCAGAAATCCAAAACACACCACTATGTGAATATTTATGAAGAAAATTAATTCTGTCCTAGCCAAAACCATGACAACGGGGCAACTTCTCTGGGCAATCTGTTCCAGTGCCTCACCACCCTCTGAGTGAAGAATTTCCTCCTAACATCTAATCTAAATCTTCCCTTTTTAATTTAAAACTGTTCCCCATTGTCCTATCAATTTTGCTTCTGACACACTCTATCTTTTTTATAAGCCCCTGTCCTGGTTCCAGTTAGGACAGAGTTAATTTTCCTCCTAGTAGCTGGTAGGGTGCTATGTGTTGGATTAGGATGAGAAGAGCGCTGATAACATGCTGATGTTTTAATTGTTGCAGAGCAGTGTTTACACCAGGCCAAGGACTTTTCGGCTTCTCGCTCTGTCCTGCCAGCGAGCAGGCTGGGGGTGCAGCAGGAGCTGGGAGGGGACAGACCCAGGACAGCTGACCCAAACTGGCCAAAGGGGTATTCCATACCATCTGACGTCATGCTAAACAATATATAGGGGTGGCTGGCCGGGGTGGGGGGCCGGCTGCTCGGGGATAGGCTGGGCATCGGTCAGCGGGTGGTGAGCAATTGCATTGTGCATCACTTGTTTTTTACACATTATTATTATTAATACTATTATCATTATCACTATTATTATTATTGTTATTATTATTTTCCTGTCTTAATAAACTGTCTTTATCTCAACTCACAGGCTTTACTTTCCCGTTTCTCTCCCCCATCCCAGAGAGGGAGGGGGGAGGGTGAGCGAACGGCTGTGTGGTGTTTAGCTGCCGGCCGGGTTAAACCACAACAGCCCCCTTTATGTATTGCCTTCCCCGCTACCAAATCCTTGTCACGTAAACCTAATATAATGTATAAACAATGAATCTCCATGCATTTCTTAAGTTTTGTCTCATGTACACAATTATAACTTTACCAACCAATAATATTATATATTTGAAAATAGAAGTGTACCAGTAAGGGATTATATGTACTTCTGGTAGTGTTGACTTGTATATTGTAACTTTTAAAGTACCTTTAAATAGTGAGTTAAAAGCTGGGATATCATAGAATGGCTTGGGTTGGAAGGGACGTTAAAGATCATCTAGTTCCAACCCCCCTGCCATAGGCAGGGATGCCACCCACTAGATCAGGTTGTCCAAGGCCCCATCCAACCTGGCTTTGAACACCTCCAGGGATGGGGCAGCCACAACTTCTCTTGGCAACCTGTTCCAGTGCCTCACTACCCTTACAGTGAAGAATTTCCTCCTAATGTCTAGTCTAAATCTATCCTCTTTTAGTTTAAGACCATTCCCCCTTGTCCTATCATTATCCACCCGAGTAAAGAGTCCTTCTCCAACTTTTTTATAAGACCCCTTTAGGTATTGAAAGGTTGCAATGAGGTTTCCCCGGAGCCTTCTCTTTTCCAGGCTGAACGTCCCCAGCTCTCTCAGCCTTTCTTCATAGGAGAGGTGCTCCAGCCCTCTGATGATTTTGTGTCTCTCCTCTGGACTTGCTCTAACAGGTCCACATCTTTCTTGTGCTGGGGGCCCCAAACCTGGATGCGATACTCCAGGTGGGGCCTCACGAGGGCAGAGTAGAGGGGCAAAATCACCTCCCTTGAGTTGCTGGTCACGCCTCTTTTGATGCAGCCCAGGACACAGTTGGCTTTCTAGGCTGCAAGTGCACACTGATGGCTCATGTCGAGCTTTTTGTCCACCAGAACCTACAAGTCTCTCTCCTCAGGGCTGCTCTCAATCAGTTCTTCTCCCAATCTGTACTCCTGTCTGGAATTGCCCCGACCCAGGTGCAGCACCCTGCACTTGGACTTGTTGAACCTCATTTGATTTACATGGGCCCACTTCTCCAGCCTGTCCAGGTCTCTTTGAATGGCATCTCTTCCTTCTGTTGTATCAACTTCACCACTCAGCTTGGTGTCATCTGCAAACTGGCTGAGGGTGCACTCAATCCCATTGTCTATGTCACTGATGAAGATATTGAAAAGCACCGGTCCCAAGACAGACCCCTGAGGGACACCACTCATCACTGGCCTCCACCTGGACATAGAGCCATTGACCACTGCTCTCTGGGTGCAGCCATCGAGACAATTCCTTATGCACCAGATGGTCCACCCTTCAAATCTATATATTTATGTCATTATAAAGGCTAATAATGGGGATCACACTGGTATTATGATCAAACTGTACATTGCAATCACTATATTTTCCTAAGTGTAAGTTACACCTGTATTGCAATTTAAATATATTGCTGGATCACTCTATTAAATCAAAAATTCAAATATCCTCAAATAAGTAAATTTGATGTTAAATGTTACTTTCTGGACTTTTTCAAGGACCTTACCATCCTTTTTATATTGTAGAGACCAGAACTGCACACAAAATTCAAGGTGAGGCCACAACAGTGCTAAATATAGTGAGAGAATCACCTTTTTTGACTGGCTAGCTATGCTGTGAAATTTAAAGTGACTCAAATAAGGATAATATGAAATTTGTAGTGTTACAATCCTTTTTATGATACATAAAGACCATAAGGTCTTGTCTGATCTTGTTTGACTGCCTGTGTATCAGACCATTAACTTTCACACAGTTGCCCTTACACTGAGTGCAATGCCCTTTCATTGAGCATAACTGTTTCTTGACTAAAATGTGAAGTGTCCAAGATGCAAGGAATCCACTCTTGATTTGAGGATTCTAAGGATGCAGGATCTGCAGGGGTTTTGTTTTAATCGCTGATCATTAAATCCAGCCTTTAACCTAGAACCACCAAGTCCACCATTAAGTCATGTCACTAAGCTCTACATCTACACGCTTTTTGAAGACCTCCAGGGATGGTGACTCAGCTACTTTCCTGGGCAGTCTGTTCCAATACTTCACAACCCTTTCAGGGAAGAAATTTTTCCTAATATCCAACCTAAACCTCCCCTGGTGCAACTTAAGACCATTTCCTCTTGCCTTATCACTTAGTGCTTGGGAGAAGAGACCGATCCCCACCTCGCTATAGCCTCCTTTAAGGTAATTATAGAGCACGATAAAGTCTCCCTTGAGCCTCCTTTTCTCCAGGCTAAACAACCCCACCTCCCTCAGCCGCTCCTCATAAGACTTGTTCTCCAGACCCTTCACCAGCTTTGTTGCCCTTCTCTGGACACACACTTCTCTGGCACCTCAATATCCTTCTTGTTGTGAGGGGCCCCAAACTGAACACAGTACTCAGGGTGCGGCCTCATAAGAGCTGAGTACAGCAGGACAATCACTTCCCTAGTCCTGCTGGCTGGTGTTTGTTCATTGTCTTTAAAAGGAATTCAGAGAATCTGCTGAGAAGATAAGGTTTTGCAATTTACGACCTTGTTAAGGGGAAGACTAAGCGAGTAGATAGTGGGGAGGGGGGGTGTTGGATAAACGTCCTTGGTAAAACAAAGACTCTGTGAAATACTGTTTGCTGCTTTTGCTTTTGCTACCCTTGAACACGAGCACAACCCATGATCATTGAAAGAAACAGAACGAACTGCACAGCTTCAGAAGATTCAACAAGTCCTGACAAGCCGAAACTTGGATGCTGACAAGCCGAACTTGGATGCTATAAAACGGCGACACTGAAAAGGGAAAGTTGCGTGCTGTGGTGGAGCGGAGACTCCCCAGCCGCCCAGCGCTGTTTTGCTTGTACCTGCTTACTTAATTAATAAATTATCTTCGATAGACCAGAAAATTGCGTGGTCTCGCTTATAACAAATTTGGTGCCGTGACTCGGATAAAGGCAAATTGACTGAGGACCCTTTCGGGGGAGGCGCCCCGCCGATTTCGGCGGCCCCTGGAAGGGAAAGCCTCACTCGAGCCCTTCACCGACGAACCCTAAAATTAGGCACAAGCAAATAAAACCGGTAACCCCAAGCAATCTTTGTGCATGAAGACCGAATGAAGACTCAGGATTGAGTAAGTATAGGCCGGTGATCCATTCGGTTGGGGTTGGAAATCCTGGAACACGACATACGAGACGTCCAATTGTGGACGAAGCGAGTGTGGACCCCTCGGTAGTGTGGTTCCCACATCCCGCGAGGGCCTGGCCCACGAAAAGGGGGAAGCGTTGTGTGTGAGTGTGTGAAGGTGTTCCGGAAGATGGGGCAGAAGAAAAGTAAGCCTTCTGGCCCCATGGGAAGGGAATCCAGTGGTATAGGGATACCCTCCATTCCCTCTGATAGCCCGTTAGGGTTAATGATTAAACATTGGAATGATTCCCCTTCTAGGCGGGGAAAGAACAAAGTTAAAATGATTTATTATAGTATTGAAGTGTGGGGCAATAAGCCCATAAAAGGGGACAGTGTTTTCTGGCCCCCGTTTGGTTCTTTTGAGGATTGGGTATGTCAAGCCTTAAATATTTATGTAAACTCCAAAGAGCCCTCTAACTTGGAAGAAAGCGAGTATGCGCACCTCTGGATAAATTCAGATTTGAGGACGCATTTATACCCTCTAAAAGAAAAAGGAGGGAGGAATAAGAAGAATAAGAAGAGGAGAGACTTAGAAATCCCACCACCACCCCCACCCTATGTACCACCACCTGCACCAACGGCCCCTGTCCCTAACGGACTTTGCGAGCCAATAATATCAGACGAATCAGAGGAATCAGAGTCAGATCATGAGATACAAGGGCCAATAACTAGAAGTAGGGCAAGAAATCAAAAGATTGATCTAGGAGGAGGATTGTATCCGTTGCGAGAAATAGCAATGGGAGGACCCCAGCTGGGGATGGGATATGTAGCAGTCCCCCTTAACTCAGGGGATGTTAGAGATTTTAAAAAAGAAATGGGAAGCCTGTTGGAGGACCCACTGGGGGTAGCAGAACGAGTAGATCAAATCCTGGGTCCCAATATATATACCTGGGAGGAATTACAGTCCATCCTGGGAATCCTCTTTACATTAGAGGAAAGAGGAATGATTAGGCGTGCCGGTATGCGAATTTGGGGTCAGCAGCACCAGCAGGGGCCAGCTGCAGACGTAAAGTGGCCAATGCAGCAGCCCAATTGTAACAACCAAGACCCTATACACCAAGGGCATATGCAAGACTTAAGAACAATCATAATTCAGGGAATACGAGAATCTGTCCCTAGGGGACAGAACATAAATAAAGCTTTCAATGAACAGCAAAAAAAGGATGAAACCCCGACAGAATGGTTAGAAAGACTGCGAAAGAACTTGCAGTTATATAGTGGTCTGGATCCTGGAACCCCGGTCGGGGAGGCATTACTCAAAGCTCAGTTTGTAGCAAAATCATGGATAGATATTAGAAAAAAAATAGAGAAGATAGAAGGTTGGCAGGACAGAGGGTTAGATGAACTCCTGAGGGAAGCACAGAAGGTGTATGTTCGTAGAGAAAATGAAAAGGAACGGAAGCAAGTGCGTATGATGGTGGCAGCGGTACGGGAGGGACAGAGAGGAGTTGGGTTGAATCGGAGGTTTGGCCTCATGCATGGGAAATTCAGAAAGGAGAAAAAGAGTGGCCAGGGACAAAGAAATGTGACCTGTTTCTATTGCAACACAAAGGGTCACATGAAAAGAGAGTGCAGACAGAAGAAGGAAGATGAGAAGATGTTCAAAACTGAATAGGGGTGTCAGGGGCTCTATCTGCTGGGGATCCGAAATAAAAATGAGCCCTTGATAAAACTAAAAGTGGGTCCCCAGCGTGAGGAGGTGGAATTCCTCGTAGATACAGGGGCTGAAAGATCAACAGTTCAAACCTTACCCACTGGATGTAGGGCCTCTACAGAAAAAGTGCAGGTGATCGGAGCAAAGGGGGAGCCCTTTGGGGTCCCTGTTATAAAGGAAGTAACCATTGAATCTGATTCTAAAGAGGGTAAGGGATCTTTGCTCCTAGTACCGGAGGCCGAATATAATCTGTTAGGTAGGGATTTAATAATAGAGTTAGGAATAGGGTTAGGAGTGATAGGTAAAAAGTTAGAAATTAAGTTGTGCCCGCTTCGAGTAGAAGACGAAGCGAATATTAATCCTGAAGTCTGGTATACCTCAAAAAGCGTAGGGAAATTGAATATAAGACCTTTCAAAGTAACTGTAAAAAAAACAGAAATACCGATTAGGATAAAACAATACCCTCTTTCAGAAGAAGGAAGGAGAGGGCTGAAACCCGAGATCCAAAGATTATTGCAGCAAGGGCTGTTGGAGCCTTGTATGTCTCCTTTTAACACTCCTATCTTACCAGTAAAAAAGAAAGATGGTAAATACAGACTAGTACATGATTTAAGGGAAATTAATAAAAGAACTGTTGCCAGGTTCCCTGTGGTGGCAAACCCGCACACCCTGTTGAGCCACCTACATCCGGAGGATCAATGGTATAGTGTGATCGATCTGAAAGATGCATTTTGGGCATGCCCTCTGGACGAGAAATCTAGGGACTATTTTGCTTTCGAATGGGAGGACCCAGACACACATAGAAAACAACAGCTGAGGTGGACAGTTTTGCCTCAGGGTTTTACAGAATCCCCAAACTTGTTCGGGCAAGCCTTGGAGCAAATTTTACAAGAATATAATAGGATACCGGGCACAATAATGATTCAATATGTGGATGATCTGCTAATAGCAGGGAAAGATGAGGATGCCGTGAGGCAAGCTAGCATTAGCCTGCTGAATTTTTTGGGGTCACGGGGATTAAAAGTGTCTAAGTCAAAATTGCAGTTTGTAGAAGAAAAAGTGAAATATTTGGGTCATTTGTTAAATAAAGGGACAAAAGGATTGGATCCTGAAAGGGTTAAAGGAATTCTAGGGATAAAAGCCCCAGCTACTAAAAGGCAGGTACGGCAGTTGTTAGGATTGACCGGATACTGTAGACAATGGATAGAAGATTACAGTGGAAAGGTTAAATTTTTATATAACAAGCTGAATAAGGATGGATTACTCAAATGGACAAAAGAAGATGAGGAGCAATTAGAAAAATTAAAGGAAGAGCTTGTGCATCCGCCAGTTTTAAGCTTCCCAGAGCTAAAGAAACCATTCTTCTTGTTCGTAAATAGTACAGAGGGAACTGCTTACGGCGTGCTTGCCCAAGAGTGGGCAGGCAGTAAAAAACCTGTGGCCTATTTATCTAAATTATTGGACCCCGTTAGTAGGGGTTGGCCTAGCTGCTTGCAGGTAGTGGTGGCAGCTGCCCTATTAGTGGAGGAAGCTCAAAAGATTACATTCGGGGGAGAAATCAGAGTTATATCCCCCCACAATATATGTGGGGTGTTGCAACAGAAAGCTGAAAAATGGATTACAGATGCAAGGCTGCTAAAATATGAGGGAATTTTAATATCTTCACACAGATTAACATTAGAAACAACCTCAGTACAGAACCCTGCCCAATTCCTTTATGGTGAACCGAGCGAGCAGCCTGAACATAATTGCCTTAGAAATATAGAAGAGCAGGTAAAATTGAGACCTGATTTGGAAGATGTGGAGTTACCCTTAGGGGAACAGATATATGTAGACGGATCCTCGAGGGTAGTTGAAGGGAAAAGAAAATCGGGATATGCATTGGTTAATGGAAAAACATTCGAGGTAATAGAATCAGGCCCTCTGAGCCCGAGCTGGTCAGCACAGGCCTGCGAGCTATATGCAATGCTAAGAGCTCTGAAATTGCTGAAAGATAAAAGTGGAACAATATACACCAATTCTAAATATGCATATGGAATAATCCATACCTTTGGAAAAATATGGGAAGAAAGGGGACTAATTAATTCTCAAGGGAAAGGGCTGGTTCATGAGGAGTTAATTACCCAAGTGCTACAAGCTGTAAGGGAACCAAAAAACATCGCTGTGGTACATGTCAAGGGACATCAGAAGGGAACAAGCCCTCAAATTAGGGGAAACAATTTGGCAGACCAGGAGACCAAAGGGGCACCACTCCTGTGTGTATATGAGGTGACAAAAAGGGCTGATTGCCCGAGCTGTGGAAAGGGGGAGGATTTGAAGAAATTTCCATGCTATGATTGCTGGAGTGAATGGGGAGTGGATGGGATTGAATGCAATTGTTCTGAGGAAGAGAGCCCGCCTTATAAAAACTGCTACAAGTGCGGGCCGGCTAACTCCCTGTGGTCAAATGAACCCATACCCCTCCCCCTGATCTGTTTCACTACCACAGAAAAGGACAAGATGACTCAGATGGGGATTCGAGAAAATGATAAAGGGAAATGGGTACTGCCCGATGGACGGGAAGTGTTACCAAAATCAGTAGCTATGAGGGTGCTATGGAGATTTCATGAACAGACGCACTGGGGTACTCAGGCGTTGGTGGATCAATTTGCCACATATTATATGTGTATAGGGATTTATAATATAGCAAAGAGAATCGTAAATGATTGCATAACTTGTCGGAGGGTAAATGCTCAACACATGACAAAAAGGGTCCCGGGAGGAGGACGAGAATTGGCACATCGACCTTTTGCAAAGATTCAATTGGACTTTACTGAACTTCCAAAAACGGGGCGATATAGATACTTATTAGTTATTGTAGACCACCTCACAAACTTTGTTGAAGCATTCCCTACGGCAAGGGCCACAGCTCAAACCGTGGTAAAGATATTATTAGAAAACATCATACCTAGATACGGGGTAATAGAAACAATTGATTCTGATCGGGGACCACATTTTGTGTCAAAAGTATCCCGTGATACCATGAAAGCTTTAGGAATTAAATGGGAATATCACACTCCCTGGCATCCTCAGAGTTCCGGAAAGGTAGAACGAATGAATGGAGAAATTAAAAAACAACTTACTAAGCTCATGTTAGAAACAAAGACTTCTTGGATAAAATGCTTGCCGTTAGCCTTGTTAAACATACGTACTAAACCCAGGGCTGACCTGGGAATCTCACCCTTTGAAATGCTATATGGCATGCCTTATGATTTAGAGGTACCTCTTGATCACCCTCGTTTACAAGATGATAAAATCAGGCCCTATCTAATACAGCTAATGAACCGGAGAAGGGAATTACAGAGGAAGGGTTTAATCGCACAGCGCCCCCCGTTGGACATGGCAGTACATAACATACAGCCAGGTGATAAAGTTTTGGTCAAAACATGGAAGGAAGTTTCACTGACACCACAATGGGAAGGTCCCTATGTTGTTTTGCTCACTACAGAATCTGCCGTTCGAACTGCGGAAAAGGGATGGACACACGCCAGTCGTATTAAAGGACCGATCCATGGCGAAAAGTGGGAGATTGCTCCAGGAACTGAGGACCTGAAGCTCACCCTGCGACGGACCCGATAAGTATCGTGGGTTAAGGCAAAGGCCCTCCCCTGAAGAACACTACTGCTGCCGAGAAGAACTAAAACCTCGTAGTTGGTCGCAACCCAACTGACGAGCAAGGCAGAGGAGTGAATTAGTGGGGAAAGATGGGTCTCGGCCATTCCTATTGGTATTTGGGGGTCCTCGCAATAATCACCTCCTGCATCGCGACTCAACACCACCCACACCAGCCTTTCCAGTGGAGTCTGATAAGAGGGGAAGACACCACTATGGTACAACAAATCATTACGGCTGGTGCCCCCAGTTTTAAGACAGACCTTTGCAAAATAACAACCGTAAAACCGTGCAATAATCGATCAGATTTCTATCTTTGTCCAGCCTCCCATCCAGGAAAAGGTTACTGTAATGTCCCAACTCAGTATTTTTGCGCTTCCTGGGGATGTGAGACTATTGCCTCAGCATGGAATCCAGGTGGGGGGAAAGACAAATATTTAGCTGTCCAATTTGGACCTAAGGGCTGTGTAAACCACAGGGTAACAAGGTGGATACGTGGGGTTCCCCTCGTTAGGGGAAACTGCATGTTTTTATGGATAAATGTAACTAACCGTACGGATCAGGGATGGATTTTTGGAAAAACTTGGGGAATACGATATTATGAGCACGGAAGCGACAGAGGAGGATTTATTCTAATTAAGAAAAATAGGCCACCAGAGGCACCGCGACCCGTGGGGTCCAACCGAAGTTTGGGACCACTTTATACGGTGCCCCGCTTCACACAGTCTAACAAAAGCATAAGTACGACCGAAACAGCACCCCCTTTGGCCCAATTCCCCAGTGTTACCGAGGGAGATATGATTGCCCCTATAAACGGTATGTGGAAAGTCATAAATGCTAGCTTCCAAGTGCTCAATCAAACCAACCCGGATATAACAAGAGGGTGTTGGCTGTGTGTTGGTATTAGGCCTCCGTACTACGAAGCAGTAGGGGATATGGGGACCCCTGAATACTCGAACGAAACTAGTCCCTACAAATGTAGCTGGCGACAGGAGATTGGGATAACACTAACTCAGGTCACGGGAAAAGGTAGATGTGTGGGGACAGTCCCAAATGGGAAGAGAAATTTATGTGATATTACTGAAAATGGGCATCAGTCACATAATTGGTTAATTCCTGCAAAGAACACTAGATGGGTATGTTCGTCTTTGGGGATAACACCATGTCTATCTTTAAAATTGTTGAACTCTTCTCATGATTTTTGTGTACAGGTACTAATTATACCTAGGATTCTTTACCATTCTGAGGAGTATATGTGCATTCAACGTGCTATGGCAAAAAACCGCTTCAGGAAGAGAGAGCCTATTACGGCTGTTACTTTAGCCACTCTGATGATTCTGGGGGCTGCAGGAGCCGGAACTGGAATTACCTCTCTGGTAAAACAAAGCCAAGAATTTACCTCTCTACGCATTGCTGTAGATGAGGATTTGGCCCATATCGAGCAATCTATATTGTTAGTGTTGGGGAGAATCGAATGGATGTTTTATTAATGTCTCTTAGGTGATGGGTCATACAGTATAATTAAGCATTGCCAAATGTACTTACATTATCAATTAATTTATGTATACTGGGAAGTTTAGGGAGTATATTATCAAATAATCTATGTATACTGGGAAACTTAGGGAGTATACTGAACAGTCAAATGAATCTTTGAAGGGGAACCCTGGGAGGGAACAGGTACAACCTGACCTTGGATAAGGGCCTGGAAGTGCTGAAATGAGTTGAAGCAGAACCAAGAAGCGGAGGGAGCATGCGTCGAGTGAGAAAGGTGAAAAGTTTAGCAGAGAGGAAGACTCCTTACTTCATCTGGACGACCACCTGGACGACCACCAGAGAGCACCACGCATGTGCAAATGGGAGGAGAGCTAATTAGAATGGAATGCGAGGCTGATGTTGCAACCTGTAATGAATATCACAGTATCACAGATTTCTAGGTTGGAAGAGACCTCAAGATCATCGAGTCCAACCTCCAACCTCCAATATGTATGCCTTACGTAATGTTGAATGTATAAATAATGGCTGGGAAGTAACGGGACTTGAAGCCAGATTTGGGCACCTGCCCCGGCTTCCAGCGCTGAATAAAGCACCTTCATATAATCACTTGGTGGTTATGTGGTTGCTACGCTAACATTTTGGCGACCCAGATGGGACGGCGTGGGCACTGCTGAGGCGGATCGTGTCTCGGTTTCGCTCCAGCCGGCACCGAGGGATTCTCGGGGAGCAGTCGACCACGACCGACCTCCGCTGCTCACGACGTACCACTGGAGCGGTAAGCAAAGGTGCTTTCAACTTTGGGTATTAGGTACCGATTTGGTTGGGAAAGCCTGCCGGTCAGACGCGGCGAAAGCCACGCTCAGTTGGGCAGGGAGCTCCCGGGGTAAGCCTAGGCGCCGTCCGTTAGACAGAGCGAAAGCTCTGCAGGTTCGGCATTGGTGGTTTGGTATTGGTAATTGTATTGGTTTGTGCTGAAGGGTCAGCACCTGGTATTATTGGTATGTGGTAAGCACGCTGCTGCTCCGGCAGCTTCTGGGAGAGCGTGCTGCTGCTCCGGCAGCTTGTGGGGGAGTGTGCTGCTGCTCCGGCAGCTTCTGGGGGAGTGTGCTGCTGCTCCGGCAGCTTTTGGGTTTGTATCATAAGCTCAAAATGAAAAAGATTAAAGGAATTCTGGGAAAAGATGTACCTATCCCGCGAACATCCCCACTGGGGTGTTTGCTAGCACATTGGAAAGAGGGAGGTTTTGGTCAAGAAACGCGGAAAGGAAAGCTGATTGATTATTGTAATATTTGGTGGCCACAGTATAAACTAGAGGACCAAGAAACTTGGCCTGAGAATGGAACATTGCAATATAATACAATTTTACAATTAATGCTATTTTGCAAGCGGGAAGGAAAATATGATGAACTGCCGTATGTGGAATTATTCTTTTATTTGCGCCGAAAGCCTGAATGGCAGCATGCTTGTGGAATAATGGTGCTTGAAGTTTCAACTGAGGAACGTTGTTGTGCATGTACTAAGGAGGGACGCTGTATACAGCATCAGGCAATAGAGAATAATAAGTATCATGGGGAAATGAATAATGGAAATATTGATTTGGAAGTTGCGCCGTCGACTCCGCCGGAAGAGCCAGGACAGGGAGGGAAAAGGGAGAATGAAGATAGCAGTAGTGATGGAGAATCCCCGACTTTAGCCTCCCCTGTGTCACATAGGACTCGGCAACAGCGAAGGGCAGGAGAAACTATAAATGAACAGAGAGGGAAAATAATCGCTCCCCTCAGGCAAGGAGTGGGGACAGAAGGACCGGTATATGTTAAGGTGCCTTTTTCAGCTGGGGACTTAATGATATGGAAACAAGCAGCCGGCACCTACAGGGAAAACCCAGATAAAGTAGCCAGGGTAATGAAAATGATAATTAAAACCCAAAATCCCAATTGGGATGATCTCCAGGTGATCCTGGATACTTTGATGGACTCGACAGAAAAAGACATGGTATTGCGGGCAGCCAGAGAGAGAGCCCGAGAAGATATACGAAATGGATTAGTGCTTGGAAATCTAGATCAAAACTTCCCCACTGAGGATCCCCAATGGGATTATAACACAGGGGATGGAATAAGGAAGCTGAAGAGATATCAAGATTGGGTACAAGTCGGGGTACAGAATGCCATGCCCCGGACCATAAATTGGTCAAAATTGTATAATGTCAGGCAAGAAAAAGCGGAATCACCTTCCGCCTTTTTAGAGAGATTGAAAGAAACTGCTAAGAAATATACAGATTTAGACGTAGAGACTGAGCAAGCTAAAGCTCAATTAGCACTCATTTTCCTGGGACAAGCCCAAGAGGATATTAGGAAGAAATTGCAAAAGTTGGAAGGTGCAGATTTGAGAAATTTGGATAGGCTGTTGGAAATAGCCTGGAAAGTGTATAATAACAGAGAAAAGGAAACGACAAAAAGGCAACAACAGAACTTATTAGCAGTAATTCAAGGGAGAGAACATGCAGGATTAAGGGGCAGGGGAAGAGGAAATATTAATGGTCGAGGTAGAGGAACAGGGAGAGGCTACCCGAGCTCAGGGGGAAACCGGCTGGGTCTTAACCAATGTGCCCATTGTAAGGGGGAGGGTCATTGGAAAAACGAATGCCCTCTCCGTGGACAGCTGATCGTTGGTGGGGGAAATTCGTTCCGAAACCAAGAAGCAGCCAAGGCGATGGTTCTGGGGGAATACAGTAGCTGACTAGGAGATCCGGTAGCAGAAACTAAAGAGCCCTTAGTAAAAATTCAAACAGGAAATAAGGAAGTAAAATTTTTAATTGATACAGGGGCCACATATTCAGTACTCAATAGATTAAGTGGTAAGATAGGGGAAAGGAAAACTACTATTGTAGGTGCCACCGGGAAGGAGGAAATACGGCTGTTCTTACAACCCCTTGATTTATGGTTTGGAGGTAAAGAAATTACGCATGAATTTTTATATGTACCAGAATGCCCTATTCCTCTTTTGGGACGGGATTTGTTGACTAAACTAAACGCTACCATAATGTTTGAAGATGGAGAATTGATTATGAGAATCCCGGAATCAAAAGTGGGACAAATATTAATGATTAAAGAGAAGGCTGTTCCTCATATACCAAAAGAGGTAGAAAATGCAGTAATGCCTACGATTTGGGAAACGGACGTGCCTGGAAAATCAAAAGTAGCCCAGCCAGTAAAAATTGAACTTAAGGAAGGGGCCCGACCGGTACGGATTAAACAGTACCCATTGAAGCTAGAAGCTAGGCTAGGAATAGTAAAGATTATAGATAAATTTCTTAGCTACCACATTCTGGAGGAATGCAAATCCGAATATAATACCCCAGTTTTCCCAGTAAAGAAACCTAATGGGGAATACAGGCTAGTGCAGGACCTTAGGGCAATAAACGAAATAACAAAAGATATTCACCCAGTGGTGGCTAATCCTTATACATTGTTAACATCTGTAAAAGAGAAATATAAGTGGTTTACGGTAATTGATTTAAAAGATGCCTTCTTCTGCATACCCATTGACAAGGATAGTAGAAAACTCTTTGCTTTTGAATGGGAAAATCCACGGAACGGACGAAAGATGCAACTGACCTGGACAAGATTGCCTCAAGGATTCAAGAATAGCCCGACCCTCTTCGGCGGTCAACTAGCTAAAGAAATAGAAGATTGGATTAACCAAGGACAGATTCAGGTACCAAAGGATCGATACCTGCTGTTACAATATGCGGACGATATATTAATAGCTACCGAAGGAGAGTCAGAATGTATTCAGGTAACTATTGATATTTTGAATCAATTGGGACTAAATGGGTACAAGGTTTCTAAACAAAAGGCACAAATCGCGTGCACAACAGTAATTTATTTGGGATGTGAAATTTCTCAAGGACAAAGAAAATTGGGAGTTAACCGAATACAAGCTATTTGTGAAATCCCCGAGCCGCGAAATTTGCATGAACTACGGGCTTTCCTAGGTATGTCCGGGTGGTGCAGACTGTGGGTAATGGACTATGGACTCATAGCAAAGCCCCTCTATGAAACCCAAAAGGCCTGTACATTTACCTGGGGAAAGCCACAACAAGAGGCCTTTAAGAAATTAAAGGAAGCCCTGATAAAGGCGCCTGCCTTGGGCTTGCCGGACTTATCAAAGGACTTCCAGCTGTTTGTGCATGAGAGACAACGATTGGCATTAGGAGTACTGACCCAGCGACTTGGGAGCTGGAAAAGACCTGTGGGGTATTTTTCTAAACAACTGGATGCGGTAAGCGCTGGATGGCCCTCGTGTTTAAGGGCCGTGGCAGCCACAGTCCTTTTAATACAGGAAGCCAGGAAGCTCACATTAGGGAAACGAATTGAGGTGTTCGTGCCACATATGGTGACTACGGTATTGGAGCAAAAGGGGGGCCATTGGCTATCGCCCAGCCGAATGATGAAATATCAAGCTATACTAACTGAGCAAGATGATGTAATCTTAAGAACTACTAACTTATTGAACCCAGCAGTGTTTCTAGGAACAACTACGGAGGAAGGAGACCTCAGTCATGATTGCATGGAGATCATCGAACATACCTATGCCAGCAGAACAGACTTAAAGGATCAGCCTCTGGGGAGACCGGATTGGGAACTTTTCACGGATGGAAGCAGCTTTGTGGAAAATGGGACTCGTTACGCAGGATACGCGGTAACTACATCAAAGGTAGTGATTGAGGCAAATTCCCTACCTCCGGGAACTTCAGCCCAACGAGCAGAAATAGTTGCCCTGACACGAGCCCTGGAACTAAGCGAGGGTAAGAACGTGAATATTTGGACAGATTCAAAATATGCATTCGGGGTAGTTCATGTACATGGGGCATTATGGAAAGAAAGGGGAATGCTATCCTCACAAGGGACTAATATAAAATACCAGGAAGAAATATTGAAATTAATAACAGCTGTACAGAAACCCCAACAGGTGGCCATAATGCATTGTAAAGCCCATCAAGGAGGGGTGTCAGAGATTGCAGAAGGTAACAGACTGGCAGATTTGACGGCCCGGAAGGTTGCGCGTGAAGTATGGAAAGTAATGGCTCTAATTCCATCAAAGGTAGGCCTCTCTTGTTTTAAATTACCTAAAGACCCAAAGTATTCAGCAGAAGACGAGAGACTTGCAAATTTGATGAAGGCCCAGAAGAATCCTGACGGATGGTATGTGACTGCGACAGGACAACTCATAGTGCCTCCTATAGTAATGCGAGAAAACTTACAAATAAAACATAATGAATGTCACTGGGGTGCAGGAGCAATGGTGACCTATTTGAAACGAGGTGTCATCTCGGTACACATGTTAACAATGGCAAAGTCAGTAACGTCAAAGTGCGAGCTTTGTTTAAAGAATAATCCAGTAGCAAGGAAACATGCTGAGATGGGAAGAACTAGGGCTGGGATAGAGCCTGGAGATTACTGGCAAATAGACTTTGTGGAACTGCCTAAAGCAAGAGGTTATAAATACCTATTGGTAGGGGTTGATACTTTTTCAGGATGGCCGGAGGCCCTTCCCTGTCGCACCAACCAAGCAAAGGAAACGGTAAAATGGTTACTACAGGAAATAATCCCTAGATTTGGTGTACCATTGGGTATTTCTTCAGACAGGGGACCACATTTCATTGCCAATGTGGTTAAGGAGGTTAGTAGGTTACTGGGAATCACCCAGAACACCCTATCCCACTTACTCCACCCCCATCCTATAGTACTAGCGTTAACAAGCAGGCATAGAGGAATCAATAAGATAGTAGACTAACGAAGATGCGTTAAGATTATACTTACTAATCTCTATATCAAGTTATACTCACTAACCTCTACTAACCTGATTCAACCTAATAGTAATGAAAATACTTGCTCTTGGTATGAGTGAAGTATTTTCAAAGGGGGGAAATGTTAGTGTTGGGGAGAATCGAATGGATGTTTTATTAATGTCTCTTAGGTGATGGGTCATACAGTATAATTAAGCATTGCCAAATGTACTTACATTATCAATTAATTTATGTATACTGGGAAGTTTAGGGAGTATATTATCAAATAATCTATGTATACTGGGAAACTTAGGGAGTATACTGAACAGTCAAATGAATCTTTGAAGGGGAACCCTGGGAGGGAACAGGTACAACCTGACCTTGGATAAGGGCCTGGAAGTGCTGAAATGAGTTGAAGCAGAACCAAGGAGCGGAGGGAGCATGCGTCGAGTGAGAAAGGTGAAAAGTTTAGCAGAGAGGAAGACTCCTTACTTCATCTGGATGACCACCTGGACGACCACCAGAGAGCACCACGCATGTGCAAATGGGAGGGGAGCTAATTAGAATGGAATGCGAGGCTGATGTTGCAACCTGTAATGAATATGTATGCCTTACGTAATGTTGAATGTATAAATAATGGCTGGGAAGTAACGGGACTTGAAGCCAGATTTGGGCACCTGCCCCGGCTTCCAGCGCTGAATAAAGCACCTTCATATAATCACTTGGTGGTTATGTGGTTGCTACGCTAACAATATCAGCTTTAGAGAAATCTGTGCGATCCTTATCTGAAGTAGTACTACAAAATCGTAGGGGATTAGATCTGATTTTTCTACAACAAGGAGGACTGTTTGCAGCCCTAAGAGAGGAGTGTTGTGTATATGCTGATCATACTGGAGTAGTAAGGGACACAATGACTAAATTGAGAGAAGGGCTAGAAAAACGAAAAAGGGAAAATGAAGCCCACCAGAATTGGTATGAATCCTGGTTTGATTACTCACCTTGGCTCACTACACTGCTATCAGCTATAGCAGGACCTTTGTTGCTGCTCATATTTACACTAACTTTTGGACCATGTATATTCAATCAAATAATCGCGATTGTAAAAAAACGATTAGAGGCAGCTCACCTTATGCTTGTGCGTGCGAAATATGAATCTCTTGAACAGGAGGAGGATGACGCAGAAACTTTAATATTGAGCAAACAAGTGCTTCAAAAATTCATCAATGAACAAAATATGTTAGAAAAAGAAAAAGGAGGGATTGTGATAAATTAGCGGGTGTTTGTTCATTGTCTTTAAAAGGAATTCAGAGAATCTGCTGAGAAGATAAGGTTTTGCAATTTACGACCTTGTTAAGGGGAAGACTAAGCGAGTAGATAGTGGGGAAGGGGGGTGTTGGATAAACGTCCTTGGTAAAACAAAGACTCTGTGAAATACTGTTTGCTGCTTTTGCTTTTGCTACCCTTGAACACAGAACGAACTGCACAGCTTCAGAAGATTCAACAAGTCCTGACAAGCCGAAACTTGGATGCTGACAAGCCGAACTTGGATGCTATAAAACGGCGACACTGAAAAGGGAAAGTTGCGTGCTGTGATGGAGCGGAGACTCCCCAGCCGCCCAGCGCTGTTTTGCTTGTACCTGCTTACTTAATTAATAAATTATCTTCGATAGACCAGAAAATTGCGTGGTCTCGCTTATAACACTGGCCACACTGTTTCTGACACAAGCCAGGATGCTGTTGGCCTTCTTGGCCACCTGAGCGCACGGCTGGCTCATATTCAGACGGCTATCGACTTGGTGTCCAACAGGACCTCCAGGGCCTTTTCTGCAGAGCTGCTTTCTAGCTGGGTAGCCCCCAGCATGTGCTGGTGCCTGGGGTTGTTCCTTCCCAGGTGAAGGACTCTGTACTTCTCCTTGTTGAACTGCATGAGATTTTTGTTAGCCCACCTCTCCAGCCTATCAAGGTACCTCTGGATGACAGCATGACCCTCTGGTGAGTCAGCCACTCCCCCCAGTTTCATGTCATCCGCGAATTTATTGAGGGTGCACTCTACCCCATCATCCAGATCATTAGTGAAGATGTTAAGCAGGACTGGACCCCTTGAGGTACTCTGCTCATTACTTGCCTCTAACTACACTTTGCACCACTGACATCTACCCTCTGGGTCCATCTGTTCAGCCAGTTTTCAATCCACCTCGCTGTCTGCTCATCCAGCCCATACATCAGCAGCTTGTCTATGAGGATCTTAGGGGGGACAGTGTCAAGTTTCTTACTGAAGTCTAGGAAGACAATATCCACTGCTCTCCCCTCATCCATCAGGCTGATGACTTCATTATAGCTTATCAGGTTGGTCAGGAATGGCTTCCCCTAGGTGAATCCATGCTGACTACTCCTGATGGTTTTCTTTGCCCTTCATGTTTCTGGAATTGGTTTCCAGGAATAGTTGCTCCATTACCGTTCCAGGGATCTTCCTGTGTAAACCGGTGTCCCATTTCCTTCTGGAGAGGGCCCATATTTTCCCTAGTCTTCCTTTTATCAGACGTACTTGTAGAAGCTCTTCTTGTTTACCTTGACATCCCTAGCCAGATTCAACTCCATTTGGGATTTAGCTTTCCTAACTTCATCCCTGGATGCTCTGACAATGTCTCTGTATCCCTCCCAGGTTACCCGTCCTTGCTTCCACCCTCTGTAGGCCTCCTTTTTGTGTCTGAGTTTGGCCAGGAGCTCCTTGTTCATCCATGCAGGCCTCCTATGGCATTTTTGCCTGACTTCCTCTTTGTTGGGATGCATCACTCTTGAGCTTGGAGGAGGTGATCCTTGAATGTTAGCCAGCTTTCTTGGGCCTCTCTTCCCTCCAGGGCCTTATCCCATAAGACTCTAACAAGCAGATCCTTGAAGCTGTTCAAAAAGCAGACTCTACCAAGCAGATCCAAAAGCTGTTCTCCTGAAGTCCAGGGTGATAAGCTTGCTGTGCACCCTCCTTGCTGCCCTGAGGGTCTTGAAATCTACCATCCCATGGTCACTGCAGCCAAGGCTGCCTTTGGCCTTCACATTCCCCACCAGCCCCTCCTCATTGGTGAGAATGATGTCCAGCAGAGTACCTCTCCTTGTTGGTTCCTCTATCACGTGGAGGAGAAAGTTATCATCAATGCATTCCAGGAACCTCCTGGATTGCCTGTGCCCTGCTGTGTTGTCCCTCCAACAGGTATCAGGGTGGTTAACACCCCCATGAGAACCAGGACTTGTGAACATGAGGCTGCTCATATCTGTCTGTAGAGGGCCTCATCTGCTTGGTCTTCCTGTTTGAGTGGCCTGTAGCAGAGTCCCACTATAATGCTGCCTAAAAAACCCCACCTGCTTCTGGAAAAAAAAAAAAAGTTTGGAATATGATATGTGAGAATTACAGTTGTGTTTTTTCAGTGGAAAATTCCACTAACCTTGCATATTCAAAAGTGATTGTTCAGGCATAACAGTGGGGAGTACGTTAAGCAGATAAGGGGACAGTGGAAGGTCCCATCGTCCCAAAATAAGGAGGATAGATAAGAAAAACAGGATGAGCAGTGTGAAATCAGTAAAAAGAAAAAATCACAGGCCCTCTAGTCACAAGAGAAGAAGGAAAAAAAATGAAAAGGAGAAATTAATGGTTGGTCAAATAAAATGATATGGCAATAAAAATATATGGTATAGTAATAGGCGTTGAATAGTTTGTGAACCTGTAGTACTCAGCCAATGAGGAAACAGGGGAGGAATTAAGCGTTGGGTAATAGGGAATATAAGGTTATAATATACTTTTGGAAGGCACGCACGACACGGACTCCTGATGGCTCTTGAACAGCAGGACCTTTTTTGCCATTTTTCACCACTACATATACTTTCCCCGTAGCCCCACATGCTGTCCACGTGCCCGAATCTGTCTTACAATTAGTTAGAGACACTCAGACATGTGCCTTGAGCCAGCCAGCAATTGGCCACTGCCCAAAGCTCATCTTTAACATTTTAGCCAATTTACTTTATCTCGTCCTTGCTCAAGTTTTTGGTTCTACCGCTGTTTTCCTCATTATCTCTAACTCAGGGACGTGTGAAACAGCGCAAAGCCACCTGCGAATTCCTTTCCCACAAAACAGCACAAAGCTCCCTGCAAATTCTTCTCCCACAACTTTTGGCTTATATTCAGACAGCTATCGACCAATACCCCCAGGTCCCTTTCTGCCAGGCAGCTTTCTAGCTGCTCTTCCCCCAGCCTGTAGCATTGCATGGGGTTGTTGTGCCCCAAGTGCAGGATCCAGCACTTAGCCTCGTTAAACCTCATGGTCTCCGCCCATCAGTCCAGCCTATCCAGATCCCTCTGTAGAACCTTCCTACCCTCGAGCAGATCAGCACTTGCGCCTAACTTGGTGTCGTCTGCAAGCTTACTGAGGGTGCACTCTCCTGGTGCCTTTGTGTGCTGTGAATAGATGACTAGGGTTGTTAAGTCCGGTGTGGGCGGGGGGGGGGGGGGGGGGGGGGGGGGGGGTCGTTGGTGGAGAAGAGCTTTTGTCAGGTTGTGCAGGGTTTATTCCTGTGTAAATAAGGGTGTTGGTGAGTTTGGTAGGGAGATCTTTTATGTTGCAAGTGTTTGTCCTCCCTATATGCGAGGGCTATATGTTAAAAGGGCATTGAGAGAACGTCTGTCCCTGTTTATGGGGATGGATTTGTGACAATAATGAGTATCACTGTATGTGGAAAGGTGCAGGCTTGGGGAGAATTGTTCTGGGGTGCTTGTCTTTGCATGTGGAGAAGGCACAGGTTTGGAGGAGCAGTGCCAGGGGTGCCTATCCCCGTGTGTCAGTAAGGATAAATGAGGCAGTGGAAAAGCCTGCATGGCAAAAGGGCTATTTCTGGGTACGTTCACCCCTCACCCAATCACAACCCTCTTAACAAAAAGAGTATACAGGTATGCTACCCTGTGCATTCATGAGGGAGCGATACCAGGCAGGGAGTCCTTAAGGGGCCACCCTAGTGAGAAATGCACAGTGCAATAGAGGTATCCTCCACCCTGAGCTTAGGGGGGGGGATGAGAAAACGGGACCCCTCTTTTCACACGCATAATGGAGTGGGATATGAGGAATGGCTAGTGCGAAACTAACCCTGTATCTCGAGGGAGACAAAAGTAGACCTGCGCGTGTGTACACATAGTACGCATGCGCTGTACGCATGACACTCACTCGGCTTCATTCGAACCGCGCTCGGCTATTTCCGTTTCTTTTGTTTTAAACTCCGAGTTGGGGTCGGAGGAGGAAATACAAAGTGGTTTGGTTTTTTGTTTGTTTTGTTTTTTCTTCCCCCTCCCCCTCCTCTTTCTGCGGGGGAAGGGAAAAATAAAAGCAGAACTGGAAGGAAAACGGAGGGGGGAATCACACCCGGAGATAAAAGATTCCTGCTCCTCCCATTTTTCCCAGTAGCCGGATATAGCGTTGCTCCTCTCCTCTCCTCTCCTGCCACTGTCGCTGCCGTTTGCTGACAGGTTAGTCTGCCGCCCTACGGTGCTGGACGGGGACGACACCGGGTCGGGTGAGGGCATACGAGGGAAAGGCTCTGCTTGAACTTTCTATGATGCAGAAAATGTACGTTTTTGTCTCGGTGGGTTCGATGGTATTTTAATAGGTAGTGTGGGTTTTTGTTCTTAACCTCCTCCCCCTGCTGCCGCTCTCCCCCGCCCCCCCCACCCCGTTCCCCTAGGACGTGCGAGTCTTCTGTTGGCTGTCGGAGTTATGTGTGTGACTGTATGTGTGCACTTCTGTGTACGTTAATAAGAGGGCATTTTTCAGTGCATAAGAATACCTTCTTCTTCCCCCACCCTCCTTTCAATTTTCACCCCTCCCTTTCCTTTTGTAACTGTTAAGCTTCCTGGCTTGCGGAGGAGTGCGAGCACTTCCTTCATTATGTGTGCATGGTCAGTGTGCCTCTGCATCCTGCCAATAGGCTCTTGTTCTCAAGTTCGCATGGAGACCTTGCATTGCTGTGGATTGGCTTAGGCATGTACCTCAGCAGGGTGATAAGGAATGCTTTTGTGTTTGTAAAGAGGCGATGGTAGAGTTCAGATGGGAGCTGAGTCATGTTCAGAGCGCTTTTCCTCCTTTCCCGCTCCTTCGTTAATGGCTTTGCATGGATTAAAACCCCACTGTCTTTTTCGGGAGGAGGGGAAGAAATCTGTCTCTAGTCAGAATGGAGTGGGCATATTCCTTGCTAAATGACCTCATTTATGCAAATGTGAGGTTGCAATGCTGCGTGTAGCTTTCAAGTTCTATGAGAAGTAGGACTTGAAGTAGATTTAAAAGATTAGATCTTTAGGTTAGATAGATTAGATTTAAAATTATAGATTTTAAAATTATAGATTAAAAAAATTAAGATTAGATTTTATAGATTTAAAAAAATTTTAAGTTATAGATTTATAGATTAGATCTAAAAGATTAGATTTAAAAAATCCCCCCCCCCCAGCCCCGAGTGTTTCTAGTTATTTTCTACAAAGGTTGAGTTTGCCAGTGAGTTGTGGTGCTATGGAATAATGTGGCAATTGGTCTCTTGTCGAAAAGTAGCTGATTCCACTTCAGAGTGTCCTGTGAAGAAACTACAGGACACTTAATATTTTAATACTATAGTTATATAATATTTAGATGCTCTTTACTAGTTCATGTATATTTTGTTTGGGGAAATGTTGTGTACTCCATAATTTTGTGTATGATTAGTCTCAAATCAGTTTAGCTTTTTTTTTTTTCTTTCTTCCCCTGTGCATATCAAATATGGGTGACTGAGAAACCTAGATCTAGAAATTCTGTTTGATAACCCATGTGTGCTCTGGAATGTTCCTTTAAAAGTGTTTTGCTTTGGTATTTTTCAGGAGTCCTGCATAACTGTCTGCATATATTTCTTAAAATTAAGGTTGTGGACAAGAAGATTGACATTTAAAAAAACAAACAAAAAAACAAAGATGCTATCTAAACACAGTGTTCATTCTAACTTACAAATTTCACATGCATAATGATCCTTCTCTGGACTAAAGTAATTTTAGATCAAAATTTTGGTCTCTCCAGGAAGCTACTTCATAAATATATTAAAAATGCATGCAAACTTTAAGCTAGATATGTCTGTAAAGTGAATGTATGTTTTGGGAAAAACACTGCATGTGTGCAGTGTTTTACCCTTTCAGCTACTGTTTTTAATAGGTGATGTGGGCTGACTTAAAAAAAAAAAAATTGTAATAATGTGAGTGTATAATATTCCTGTTTGTGTATATCTCCCTTCATCCTTTTATATCGGGATAGTGGTCTGACTGGTATGTAGCTTGAAACAGATACTAAACAACAGCCTTTATCAGTAGTTCAGCAGTATTTGGTAATGCAACACATACAAGAATGTTGATGTTCTTGAATGTCCTGTGGTCTAAACTGTTTCCTTTCTGAAATTACTAGTAAAAGGCCGAGTAACAGTTCAAACTCTACCCCTTTGTGATGTGGTAGGTACTCGGTCAAGTTTGAAGGGAGGCCAGAAAAACACAGAATCACAGAATCGTCTAGGTTGGAAGAGACCTCCAAGATCACCCAGTCCAACCTCTGACCTAACACTAACAAGTCCTCCACTAAACCATATCACTAAGGGCTACATCTGAACGTCTCTTAAAGGTCAGGGATGGTGACTCAACCACTTCCCTGGGCAGCCCATTCCAATGCCTAACAACCCTTTCAGTAAAGAAGTTCTTCCTAATATCCAACCTAAACCTCCCCTGGCACAACTTTAGCCCATTCCCCCTTGTCCTGTCACCGGGCACGTGGGAGAATAGACCAACCCCCACCTCGCTACAGCCTCCTTTCAGGTACCTGTAGAGAGCGATGAGGTCTCCCCTGAGCCTCCTCTTCTCCAGGCTGAACATTCCCAGCTCCCTCAGCCGCTCCTTGTAAGACTTGTTCTCCAGACCCCTCACCAGCTTCATTGCCCTTCTCTGGACTCTCTCGAGCACCTCCATGTCCTTCTTGTAGTGAGGGGCCCAAAACTGAACACAGTACTCGAGGTGTGGCCTCACCAGAGCCCAGTACAGGGGGACAATCACTTCCCTAGACCTGCTGGCCACACTGCTTCTGATACAAGCCAGGATGCTGTTGGCCTTCTTGGCCACGTGAGCACACTGCTGGCTCATATTCAACAGACTACCAACCAATACTCCCAGGTCCTTCTTTGCCAGGCAGCTTTCCAACCACTCATCTCCCAGCCTGTAGCGCTGCTTGGGGTTGTTGTGCCCCAGGTGCAGGACCCGGCACTTGGCCTTGTTGAACTTCATACAGTTGGCCTCAGCCCATCGGTCCAGCCTATCCAGATCCTCCTGCAGAGCCTTCCTACCCTCGAGCAGATCGACACATGCACCTAACTTGGTGTCATCTGCAAACTTACTGAGGGTGCACTTGATCCCCTCATCCAGGTCATCGATAAAGATATTGAAGAGGACTGGCCCCAGTACTGAGCCCTGGGGGACTCCACTAGCGACTGGTCTCCAACTGGATTTAACTCCATTCACCATTACTCTTTGGGCCTGGCTATCCAGCCAGTTTTTAACCCAGTGAAGCGTACAGCAGTCCAAGCCATGAGCAGCCAGTTTCTTGAGGAGAATGTTCTGGGAAATGGTGTCAAAAGCCTTACTGAGGTCAAGGTAGACCACATCCACAGCCTTTCCCTCATCCACTAAGCGCGTCACTTTGTCATAGAAGGAGATCAGGTTCATCAAGCAGGACCTGCCTTTCATAAACCCATGCTGACTGGGCCTGATTGTCTGGTTCCCCTGTAAGCGCCGTGTGATGACACTCAAGATAAGCTGCTCCATGAGCTTCCCTGACACTGAGGTCAAACTAACAGGCCTATAGTTTCCTGGGTCTACCCTCTGGCCCTTCTTGTAGATGGGCATCATGTTTGCTAGCTGCCAGTCGACTGGGACCTCCCCTGATAGCCAGGACTGCTGATAAATGATGGAAAGTGGCTTGGTGAGCGCTTCAGCGAGTTCTCTCAGTACCCTCGGGTGGATCCCTACCGGACCCATCGACTTGCGTACATCCAAGTGCTGTAGCAGGTCGCCAACCATTTCCTCGTGGATAGTGAGGGCCACATCCTACTCCCCATCCCCTTCCACCAGCTCAAGGTACTGGCTATCCAGAGAACAACTGGTTTTGTCGCTAAAGACTGAGGCAAAGAAGGCATTAAGCACCACAGCCTTTTCCTCATCTCTTGTCACTGTTTCCCCCCACATCCAGTATAGGATGGAGATTCTCCTTAGTCCTCCTTTTCATGTTGATGTATTTGTAAAAACGTTTTTTGTTATCTTTAACAGCAGTAGCCAGATTGAGCTCCAGATGAGCTTTGGCCTTTCTAATTTTGTCCCTGCACAGCCTTGCAACATCCTTATAGTCCTCCTGAGTGGCCTGCCCTCTTTTCCAAGATTATAAACCCTCTTCTTTCTCCTAAGCTCAAGCCACAACTCTCTGTTCAGCCAGGCCGGTCTTCTTCCGCGCCGGCTTGTCTTTGGGCACGTGGGGACAGACTGCTCCTGAGCCATTGCTCAGCAATAGATAAAACACTGGTGTGATACCAATGCTGTTCCAGTTACAAGTGCACAGCACAACACTATATGGGCTGCTGCAGGGAAAGTTACCTCCATCCCAGCCAGATCCAGTACATTCCCCTGGTGGTGAAGGGGAATGGGGATTGTTGTCCATCTACAATGCTTTCACAGAATCACAGAATTGTAGGGGTTGGAAGGGACCTCAAGAGGTCATCGGGTCCAACCCCACTGCTAAAGCGGGTTCCCTAGAGCAGGTTGCCCAGGTAGGCATCCAGACGAGTCTTGAATATCTCCAGAGGAGACTCCACAACCTCCCTGGGCAGCCTGTTGCAGTGCACCGTCACCCTCACTGTGAAGAAGTTCTTTCGCATGTTGGTGCGGGACTTCCTGTGATCCATTTTTTGACCATTGCCCCTTGTCCTGTCCCCACAGACCACTGAAAAGAGGTTGGCCAAATCCCTCTGTCTCCCACACTTAAGATATTTGCAAACATTAATAAGATCCCCTCTCAATCTTCTCTTCTCAAGGCTGAACAGACCCAGGTCTCTCAGCCTTTCCTCATAGGGAAGATGCTCCAGGCCCTGTATCATCTTTGTAGCCCTCCACTGGACTCTTTCCAGGAGATCCCTATCTTTTTTGTACCAGGGAGCCCAGAACTGGACACAGTACTCCAGGTGAGGCCTGACCAGGGCAGAGTAGAGGGGGAGGATCACCTCCCTTGACCTGCTGGCCATGCTCCTTTTAATGCACACCAGGATCCCATTGGCCTTCTTGGCCACCAGGGCACACTGCTGACAGTATCAGAAGCCTTGCTGAAGTCAAGGTAGATGATATCCACTGCTCTCCCCCTGTCCACCCAGCTGGTGATGCCATCATAGAAGGCAACGATGTTGGTCGAGCATGAATTCCCCTTGGTGAATCCATGCTGACTACTCCTCATAACCTTCTTCTCTTCCAATGGCTTGGAGATGGCATCCAGAACAAGCTGTTCCATCACCTTTCCAGGGACAGAGGTGAGACTGACTGGCCTGTAGTTTCCCAGATCCTCCTTCTTGCCCTTCTTGAAGACCAGAGTGACATTGGCTATCCTCCAGTCTTCAGGCACCTCTCCTGTTCTCCGAGGCCTTTCAAAGATGATAGAGAGCGGTTTGGCGATCACCTCTGCTAACTCCCTCAGCACACGTGGATGCATCCCATCGGGGCCCATGGATTTGTGTGCGTTGATCCCACTCAGACGCTCCCGAACCACTCCCTCCTCAACCAGAGGGGAGGTCTTCCTTTCCCAGACTCTTTATTCCTCCAGTGTCCAGGAGTCCCAGGGGGAAGTCTTTGAAACAAAGAACGAAGCAAAGAAGGCATTCAGTATCTCCGTCTTCTCAGTGTCCCCCGTGACCAGGACACCCCCCTCGTTCAGCAGGGGATCCACATTATCCCTAGTCTTCCTTTTACTGTTTACGTACTTAAAAAAAAAAAACTTCTTATTATCTATTATTTCCTTTGCAAGCTTCATCTCCAGGTGGGCTTTAGCCTTCCTCGTTGCATCCCTTCAGGCCCTGACAACACTCCTACACTCCTCCCAAGGGGACAGGCCCTTTTTCCACATTTCATAGACCTTCCTCTTCCTTTTGATCTTGTCGATGAGCTCCTTGCTCATCCACGCAGGTTTCCTGCCCCCCTTCCCCAATTTCCTACTCTTAGGGATGCACCGATCCTGAGCTTGGAAGAAGAGCTGTTTAAATGTTGCCCAGCTCTCACAAGCACCCTTGCCTTCTAGCAATCTACCCCATGAGATACCCCCAAGTAGGTCCCGGAAGAGGTCGAAGTTGGCTCTCCAAAAATCCAGGGTAGCAATCCTACTTCTTGCCTTACGTCTTCCATCAAGTTCCATCTTGAACTCCACCATCTCGTGGTCGCTGCATCCCAAGCTGCCCCCAGCCTTCACATCCCTAACAAGCCTATCCCTGTTGGTAAGAACAAGGTCCAGAAGCACCCCCCACCTCATCGGCTCCTCCACCACCTGTGTCAGAAAATTATCTTCAACACATTGTAGGAACCGTTTGGACTGAGCATGTCTGGCCGAGTTGCTTACGCAATAGATGTCTGGATAATTGAAGTCCCCAATGAGAAGCAGCGCCCGGGATCGTGAGGCTACTACCAGCTGCTTGTAGAAGGCCTCATTGACCTCCTCCTCCTGATCTGGTGACCTGTAGTACACCCCCACAACAGTATCACCCATACCAGCCCGCCCCTTAATTCTCACCCACAAGCTCTCTGCTGGTTCTTCACCCTCCCCCAGGTGGAGCTGGGTACACTCTAATTGCTCTCTCACATAAAGGGCAACTCCTCCCCCTCGCTTCCCCAGCCTGTCTTTCCTAAAAAGGAAAAGCCTCCATGACAGCGTTCCAGTCATGTGAGCTGTCCCACCAAGTTTCAGTGATTGCAATGAGATCGTGGCCCCGTGACCGTACACAGTTCTCCAGCTCATCCTGTTTATTTCCCATGCTACGCGCATTGGTATACAGGCACTTTAGGGAAGCAGCAGTCTCAGTTACCCCTAGAGGGATGCAAGAAGATGATTCCGGACAGAGTATCGGGAATATTACCTTCTCTGAGGAGCCCTCAGATCATCCTATGGGACAGCTCAGAGGTTTTTCCCTACTATCTTCAACAGTGACAGCAGTGACAACATCCCCCAGCCCTTCTCTGTCACTTCTAAATCCCCTCCCTTCCTCCGTCAAACGTAGTTTAAAGCTCTAGTAGTAAGTCTAGAGAGCTTGCTCCCCAATATGATTGTGCCCCACTTGCTGAGCCGGAGTCTGTCAGCAGCCCACATACCCGGCTTCTCAAAGGCCTGCCCAAGACCAAAATACCCAAAGCCTTGGTCCAGACACCATCCCCTCAGCCAGTCATTTTCCTGTCCCATTCTCCTCCTTCTTTCTGGGTCCCGGTCACCCATCGGGAGGATAGATGAGAACACTACCTGCACCCCTGATCCCTTCAACATCCTTCCCAGGGATGCAAAGTCCTTTTTAATATTACTCATTTTTCTTGTTGCAGCTTCCCAGGACCCAGCCTGAATGACAAGAGGATAATAGTCCTCCGGTTTAACGAGCTGTGGCAAAGCTTTCCTAATGTCTCCGACACGTGCTCCAGGAAGACAGAACACCTCTCTGGAGAGGTTATCCGGGCAGCAAACGGGAGCTTCAGTGCCTCCCAACAAGGAGTCTCCAATCACTAAGACTCTCCGCCCTTTTTTTGTGGTGCTGGTTTTGATGCAGTGCCCTGTCCAGCCCCGCTTCCTATGCTTGGTACTTCCCTCATTCTTGACATGCTTCTCAGGGCCCGGGTTCCGACAGTGCTCGGGACGTTTTGCACAGCTGGTCTGGTACCGACAGGCCCAAGGGCTACTGCACGAGCTATTTCTTGTTTGATTTGTTCAAAGGCCTGTTGTTGCTCGGGACCCCACTCAAAATAGTTCCTCTTTTGAGTCACTCGATATAGAGGACTCACAAGCTCACTATAGCCTGGAACATGCATTCTCCAGAATCTCACAAGGCCTAGGAAAGCTTGTGATTCCTTTTTGCTAATTCGTGGACACATAGCAGTTATTTTGTTAATCACATGCTTTGGGATGTGGTGACATCCATCCTGCCATTTTAGCGCATGAATTGAATTTCCTGTGCAGGTCTCTTGACCTTACTCTGTTTAATGGCAAAACCACCTTTCAGGAGAATTTGGATTATTTTGTTCCCTTTCTCAAAAACTTCTTCTGCTGTATTGCCCCACACAATGATGTAATCAATGTACTGCAGGTGTTCAGGAGGTTTCTTGAACAGTTGGATTGATTTGCAGAGGCCAGTGGGATGAGGTTCAACATAGCTAAGGGCTGGGTCCTGCAATTTGGTCACAACAATCCCATGAAATGCTCCAGGCTTGGGGCAGAGTGGCTGGAAAGCTGTGCAGAGGATAAAGCTTCACACCACCTTTGGGCAGCTGCAGAGATAGCAACTGCATGAGATGTGAGCAGGTGGAAGATGTGCTCAGCATGGTAGCTGAGCTATGAGAAGAGGTGGAAAAACTGAGGGGCATTTGAGATGCAGAGACGGAGATAGACTGGTGGTGCCAAGCTCTGGACTCTGTCGAACAAGAACACGCACCAGGAATTCTCCAACAAGAAGGGAATGCGGTATCCATCCCCCAGCAGATACAAGGCGTAAGCTGCAAAGATGTGAATGAATGGAAACAAACCAGGCTTGAGATGGCAGGAGAAATCTGCCTTCACCCATCTCACCCTCTCAGGTATCCCTGAGCAATAGGTATGAGGCCCTGGAGGCTGAAAGGTAATCGATGGATGGAGAAAGTGATGATCCCTCTCCACCAGAGATATTGCCAGGGTCGGAAAGGCCAGCCCCCTGTATCGTGACCACTGGCAGGAGGAAGAAAAGGTGGGTTTTAGTTGTGGGTGATTCCACAATAGGGGGAACAGAGGGTCCAGTATGTAGAAGGGATCCCCCTCTAAGGGAAGTCTGCTGTCTTCCTGGGGCCCAGGTTAAGGATGTCACCAGGAGACTTCCCAGCTTGATTCAACCCTCAGACTATTACCCATTGCTGGTCCTACATCTAGGAAGAGAAGTGGCAACGTGTAGCCTGACAACAATCAAAAGGGACTTCAAGAAACTGGGATGGATGATCAGGAACTCGGGTGCGCAAGTCATCTTCTCCTCTATTCTCCCCAGTACTGACAACGACAGGAACAGAAGGATAGCATCCATTAACATGTGGCTCCGTGGCTGGTGTCATCGCCAAAATTTTGGGTTCTTTGACAACAGGAACCCTTACATGGCACCAGGCTTGCTGGCATTGGACGGGATTCATCTTTCCCAAAGGGGGAAGAGGGTCCTTGATCATGAGCTGGTGGGGCTCACTGATCAGGCTTTAAACTAGATTTGATGGGGAAAGGGGAAATCATTAGGGATGCTGGTGATAAGGTACGGGATGACATGCCATCCCACTCATGCCAGCTGAACACCAGAGCCGGCAAAGGATGCCCAGAGTCTAGAGAGGCAACAGAGCTTAACAGGAGAGTTACTGTAGGCCCACATGGATGAGCTATTGTCTCCCCATCCAGAAAGGTAGACGCTTTGGGAGACCAACTCAAATGCCTCTATGTGAATGCACACAGCATGGGGAATAAACAAGGGGAACCGGAGGTGTGCATGCGGTTGTAGGGCTATGATCTCGTCGCAAGTACTGAGACATGGTGAGACAGCTCCCGTGACTGGAATGTGGCCATGGATGGCTTTGTGCTTTTTAGGAAGGACAGCTCAGGAAGGTGAGGTGGTGGAGTTGCTCTTTACGTGAGTGAGCAACTGGAATGCATGGAGCTCTGTCTAGGGGTGGACGAAGTGCGAGTCAAGAGCCTATGGGTGAGGATTAAAGGGCAGGCCAACAGGGGTGACATTGTGGAGGGTGTTTACTACAGGCCACCTGATCAGGAAGAGGAAGTGGATGAGGCCTTCTACAGGCAGCTGCAAGTTGCCTCACGTTCACAGGCCCTGGTTCTTATGGGGGACTTTAACCACCCTGATATTTGCTGGAAAGACAATACAGCTTGGAACAAACAGTCCAGGAGGTTACTGCAGAATGTTGCAGATAAATTCTTGACGCAAGTGGTAGGTGAGCCAACAAGGAGAGGGATGCTGCTGGACCTGATACTAATAAACAGAGATGGTCTAGCTGGAAACGTGAAAGTTGAGGGCAGACTCGGCTTCAGTGACCACAAGATGTTAGAAATGAAGATCCTGCGAGGAGGAAGCAGGGCAAAAAGTAGACCACAACCCTGGATTTCAAGAGAGCTAACTTTGACCTCTTCAGGGACCTAATTGGAGGAATCTCCTGGGCTAGGGCCCTAGAGGGAAAGGGAGCCCAGGAGAGTTGGCTAATATTCAAGCATCACTTCCTCCAAGCTCAGGATCAGTGCATCCCTATGAGAAAGAAATCTAACAAGGGGGGCAGGAGACCTGCGTGGATGGGCAAGGAGTTCTTGGGAAAACTTAAACAGAAGAATAAAGCATACATGATGTGGAAGAAGGGACAGACCATTTTCAGAGAATGCAGGGATGCAATGAGGAAGACCAAGGCCCGGTTAGAATTAAATTTAGCAAGAGACATCAAGGACAACAAGAAGGGCTTCTTCAAATACATCAGCAGCAAAAGGAAGACTAAGGAAAATGTGGGTGCACTGCTAAATGAGGTGGGTGCCTTGGTGACGGCAGATACAGAGAAGGCAGAGTTACTGAATGCCTTCTTTGCTTCAGTCTTCACTGCTAAGGCTAGCCCCCAAGCACTACCGAGCCCGGAAACAAGAGAGGAAAACTGGAGAGAAGAAAACTTTCCCCTGGATGAAGAGGATTGGGTTAGAGGTTATTTAGGCAAGCTAGACACCCACAAATCTATGGGCCCTGATGGGATGCACCTGAGGGTGCTGAGGGAGTTGGATGTGATTGCTGAGCTGTTTCCATCATCTATCAGTGGTCACGGTCATCTGGAGAGGTCCCGGGTGACTGGAGACTTGCTACTGTGATGTTGTGACAATGACATAAGCAATCATAGTAGTGATGACATACAGTATTATATAATAATTAACATAATACAATTCAACTCATGGGCTATTCTCACCCAGTATTAAATCCCCTTGAGGTACACACCGGACCTCCCCATTCTTTTGCATTACCCATCAAGTGCATCCAGGTCCCTGGGCAACAGCAATCCTATGGATGGGTTTGCCTTTTCCTGAGGCAGGAATAGCCCAGACTGCCTTCCCTAGCATGTTTCTCATGTGCACTACAGGGACTATGTCCCCTTCTACAGTACGTAACAGGTTTGATTGGGCAGGTCCAGCTCGGTTGGCAGATCTCCTAGTATTGACTAACCAGGTGGCCTTTGCCAAATGTGTATCCCAGTCTATGAATGTTGCAGCAACCATTGCCTTCAGTGTAGTCTTTAAAAATCCATTGCATTGCTCAACTTTCCCGAAGGCTGGTGTATGAGAGGGGATATGATACACCCACTCAATACCATGTTCTTTGGCCCAAGTGTCTATAAGGTTGTTTCGGAAATGAGTCCCATTGTCTGACTCAGTTCTCTCTGGGGTGCCATGTCACCATAGGACTTGCTTTTCAAGGCCCAGGAGAGTGTTCCGGGCGGTGGCATGGGGCACAGGATATGTTTCCAGCCATCCGGTGGTTGCTTCCACCATTGTAAGTACGTGGCGCTTGCCGTTGCGGGTTTGAGGGAGTGTGATGTAATCAATCTGCCAGGCCTCCCCATATTTATATTTCAGCCATCGTCCTCCATACCAAAGAGACTTTGACCGTTTGGCTTGCTTGATTGCAGCACATGTTTCACAATCATGAATAACCTGTGCTATAGTGTCCATGGTCAGGTCCACCCCTCGATCACGAGCCCATCTGTATGTTGCATCTCTACCTTGATGGCCTGAGGTGTCATGGGCCCATCGGGCTATAAATATTTCACCCTTATGTTGCCAGTCCAGCTCCACCTGGGCCATTTCAATCTTAGCAGCCTGATCCACCTGCTGGTTGTTTTGATGTTCTTCAGTAGCCCGATTCTTGGGCACATGAGCATCTACATGGCGTACCTTTACAACCAGGTTCTCTACCCGGGCAGCAATATGTTGCCACAATGCCGCAGCCCAGATGGGCTTGCCCCTGCGCTCCCAGTTGTTCTGCTTCCATTGCTGTAACCACCCCCACAGGGCATTTGCTACCATCCATGAATCAGTATAGAGATAGAGAACTGGCCACTTTTCTCGTTCAGCAATATCTAAAGCCAGCTGAATGGCTTTCACTTCTGCAAACTGACTCGATTCACCTTCTCCCTCAGCAGCTTCTGCAACTCGTCGTGTAGGACTCCATACAGCAGCTTTCCATCTCCGATGCTTTCCCACAATACGACAGGACCCATCAGTGAACAGGGCATATTTCTTCTCATTTTCTGGTAGCTTGTTGTACAGTGGGGCTTCTTCAGCATGGACCACCTCCTCCTCTGGTGATTTCCCAAAATATTTGCTTTCTGGCCAGTCCATAATCACCTCCAAGATTCCTGGGCGACTGGGGTTTCCTATTCGAGCCCGCTGAGTAATCAGTGCAACCCACTTGCTCCATGTAGCTTTATTTGCATGATGTGTAGAGGGGGCCCTTCCTTTGAACATCCAGCCCAGTACTGGCAATCGGGGTGCTTCAGTACCAACCACTTCCGAAGCAAATCAAACTCCTTCATATGCTGCCAATATCTCCTTTTCGACTGGAGTGTAGCAGTCCTCAGATCCTCTGTATCCCCGATTACAAAATCCAATGGGTCATCCTCTTTCCCCCAGAGGCTCCAAGTGGGGGCATTCTCCCTGTGTGCACTGTAGAGCACATTCTTTACATCTTGCCTGCTCGGACTGGCCCAAGAGCTCCCGTTTAATTTGTTCAAAGGGTTGCTGTTGCTTGGGGCCCCATTTGAAATCATTCTTCTTAGGGGTTACTTGGTAGAGCGGGTTTACAATCAGACTGTAATTTGGAATGTGCATTGTCCAAAACCCATAACACCTAAGAAAGCTCGTGTTTCTTTTTTGCTAGTTGGTGGAGACATAGCTGTTATTTTGTTGATTGTATCCATTGGGATTTGACTATGTCCATCTTGCCATTTTGTTCCTAAAAACTGGATCTCTCGTGCAGGTCCTTTAACTTTATTTTGTTTTATGGCAAAACCGGCCTTCAGAAGGATTTGGACCATTTTCTTCCCCTTCTCGAAAACTTCCTTTGCTGTGTCACCCCACACAATGATGTCATCGATGTACTGCAGGTGTTCAGGAGCTTCCCCCTGCTCCAGAGCAGACTGGATCAGTCCATGGCAAATGGTAGGGCTGTGTTCCCACCCCTGGGGCAGCCGATTCCAGGTGTACTGGACACTCCTCCAAGTAAAAGCAAACCGTGGACTGTACTCTGCTGCTAAAGGGATGGAAAAAAATGCATTAGTGATATCAATTGTGGCATACCACTTGGCTGCCTTTGATTCCAGTTCATATTGGAATTATAGCATGTCCGGCACTGCAGCACTCAGTGGTGGCGTGACTTCGTTCAGGCCACGATAGTCCACTGTTAGTCTCCACTCACCATTAGACTTTCGCACTGGCCATAGGGGACTATTAAAAGGTGAATGAGTCTTGCTGATCACTCCTTGGATCTCCAGTTGTTGAATTAGCTTATGGATGGGAATCAGGGAGTCTCGGTTTGTGCCATATTGCCGCCGGTGCACCGTTGTGGTAGCGATCGGCACTTGCTGTTCTTCAACCCTCAGCAACCCCACAACAGAAGGGTCCTCTGAGAGACTGGGCAAGGTAGACAACTGTTTAATGTCCTCTGTCTCTACAGCAGCTATGCCGAAAGTCCAGCAGGTACCCTTTCGAGTCCTTGAAATATCTTTTCTGAGGTAGTCTATGCCGAGGATTCACAGAGCATCCTGGCCAGTCACAATACGGTGTTTTTACCACTCATTCCCAGTTAGACTCACTTCAGCCTCCAATACAGTTAGCTGCTGGGATCCCCATGTCACCCCATAAATACAGGTGGGTTCTGGCCATTTATAGCTTGATGGGATTACAGTACACTTGTGTGGTGGTTTTACCTTGCTAGGCAGCTGAACTCCTACAGAACCGCTCTCTCACTCCCCCTCCTCAGAAGAGGAGGGGAAGAAGAAAAGGAAAGAAACGACTCACGGGTTGAGTTGTTTCTTAACTTATAAGGATAATTTAATTAAAGGAAAAATAATTATTAAGGAAAAATTGTTATTAATCAAACAATTCAACTAAAGGGAAAAAAGGGAAAGGGGAAAAGGGGGAAAAAAAACAACAAGCAAAGGCTGTGTAGAAGTGCAGAGGAAAGAAATTGCTCTCTCCTTCCCACAAATGAGCAATGCTTCACCACGTCCTTGAAGCAGGGCCTCAACGCATGTAGCCGTTGTTCGGGAGGACAGACGTTTTCACGAGAGGCCTCCCCTCCCATCTCCTTCCTTTTCCCACTTTTTGTTGCTGAGTGTGACATCATATGGTATGGAATATCCCTTTAGTTGGTTTAGGTCAGCTGCCCTGGTGATGACCCCTCCCCATCTCTTTCCTACCCCCAGCCTGTTGGCTCTGCGGGGGTTAGAGGGAATCCGGATGCTGTGCCAACACTGCTCAGCAGTAGACACAACGCTGGTGTGATACCAGGGCTGTTCTAGCTAAAAGTGCAGAGTACAGCACTGTATGGGCTGCTGCAGGGAAAGTTAACATCCCAGCCAGACCCAGTACAACTGGGCACAGGCGTCTACTAAAGCCTTATACTTCTGTGGGTCTGAGTTGCCAAGGAGGAGCCATCGAATCCACACAGTCCAATAAACCTCAATATCACTTTCCTCCCCCTGGCTGGAGGCAGGTCATGTCTAATACTGGTCATAATATTCATTACTGTTTCTGGGGGACTGCCCTCTGGAAATTGGAGCAGCAAGTTTCTCAGAGAACCCCCCTTTTTCCAATTGTATTTCCTTTCAACTCATGTACCTGTGCCGCTAGGGTCGAGGTAGATTTTTCTATCTCATTTTCTCATGGCCTGTCCATGGTCACATAGGTAAAACCACACGGTGGCATAGGGTGTGTACCCACTATATCTTCTTTCTTTAAACGGAAGGATGCTTACTTCTGATAGCTGAGACACTAGTTTGTAAAGGTGGGGAAGAAGATAAATTCTCTCTAAGTTGGTGGACCTCTTGAGAACGTTTTTCCACAGCCGAGAGGCAAGCCTGTAGGGAAGGGGAGAGAATTTTTTCGTACTGCCATAGTTGTTTAGTCAGTTCATTCACTGTGGGTTCCTCATGGTCTTTCCAGGTCATTACTGCCAATGAGCTGGCATATGATGATGGTGCACTCCGTACAAACTTCCGCCACATGGGTAGTGTACGCTTGACTTCATCTGGATCTGTGGATTGCTTTTTCTTGTCTAGGTCCCTATAAATCACCTCCCGTACGGCTAATTCCCTCAGGTACTTGATTCCCTTCTCCATAGTGTTCCACTTGCCTGGTAGACGTACAAGTTTTCCCTTGAAGGGATAACTTTCCTTCACAGCTGACAGGAGATGCCTCCAGAGGGTGAAGTTTTGTGCTCCGTTTCCAATTGTTTTGTCAATGCCCCCTTCCCTAGTGAGGGATCCCAGCCGCCTGGCTTCCCTGCCCTCTAATTCCAGACTATTGGCTCTGGTGTCCCAGCACCAGAGCAGCCAGGTGACAAGGTGCTCACCTGGACAATGACCGAAATCTTTTCGCACATCTTGTAGCTCACGCTGGTATAGGCCTCGGGTAGTTATTGATGCTTTTATGATATCATCTTCTTCATCTTCCTGTTCGTCTGATGGCCCAGCCTCTGCAGAGTAGACGATCTCGTTGTCTTCTTTCTCTCCAGTCTGAGTAGGAGTTCCTCTGCTTCCTAATTGACCTGACTTTCTCATCTATTGTTTCATCTTGGATACAGGGGCAACTTGCACTTGTACAGTGTGTTTCTCTGACCTTGCCTTGGGGCCTGTCATATGAGTTGGAACAGCTGCAGGGCCCATCACAGGGGTTGAAATGACCGCAGGGCCTGTCACAGGGGTTGGAACAACTGTTGCACCCATCTCAGGGGTTGGAACGACCGCTGCACCTGTCACAGGGATTGGAATTACCACTGGGCCCATCACAGGGGTTAGAGCGGCTGCTGGGCCTGTCACAGGTGTTGGAGTGGCTGCAGGGGTTGGAGAGGCCATTGGGCCTGTCAGAGGACTTGGAGTGGCCACAGGGTCTGTCACTAGGGTTATAGCTGCATCGATTTCAGCTCAGTAATCATAGGCCAGACCCCAGCACGTTGCAGTGATTTGTGTCTCTTTGGAATTGCCAGGGTGGTGACACACCTTTTTCAACCATTCTACCAGTTTTTTAGGGTTTTGCAGTTGTTCAGGGGTGAATTTCCAAAGCACTGGAGGTGCCCACTGCTCTAGTTGCCTGTCCATATTCTCCCACACTCCCTGCCACTCATAACTGTCCTGCCTCAGGACAGATCTCTGGATGGCATTCCTAAGTACTTGTTTAACCTTAAACAAAGCCTGAAGCGCATTGAGGAGGCATTACAATAAGAACATGCTGGTCTGAACATCCCAGGGATATTCAAAGTCTTGAAGAGCTGTTGTAACTAGCCTGGAGGAGAACAGGGCAGGTGAAGGAGAAAGGGAGAGTGAACAAGTAGGAAAAAACATCTCCCCCTGTTCCCTCCATAGACTGGCTCTCTGAAGAAAAAAAGGTAAAAGGGGTAATTACTAATAGTTTCTGAGATATGTTTTCCAAAGTATGGAGTTGATGGCAATGCTGAGTGCAAATACCAGATTAGTCTCATGACCAATAATTTCATCATATCATTAGCCAGTGTTACACCATACAGTAAAGTAATAATCTTAAACCAGGTCCTGGAAAGCATAAACAGCACGACAGGGAACACATACAGTAAGTAATGTGCTATATAACTCAGTTCGGAAAACAGGCCCATCAGACCTGAGATCAAAAAAATCAACATTGTGACTAGCAATTATTAAACAGATCTAATTCTGTACTGGGTCTGGCTGGGATGTTGACTTTCCCTGCAGCAGCCCATAGAGTTCTGTGCTCTGCACTTGTAGCTAAAACAGCCCTGGTATCACACCAGCATTGTGTCTGCTGCTGAACAGTGCTGCCACATCATCAGGACTCTCTCTAACTCTCTCAGAGTCAGCAGGCTGGGGGTGGGTAAAAATGAGAAAGGAACATCACCAGGGCAGCTGACCTAAACCAACCAAAGGGATATTCCATACCATATGATGTCACACTCAGCAATAAAAGGTGGAAAAAGGAGGAAGAGGGGAGGGGTAGGCTCTCGTGAAAGCGTCTGTCCTCCTCCCGAACACCGGCTACATGCGTTGAGACCCTGCTTCAAGGACATGGTCAAGCATCGCTCATTTGTGGGAAGTAGAGAGTAATTTCTTTCCTCTGCACTTCCACATGTACTCGTTGTCCCTGAGAAACATCAAAGCCCAGGTACCGTACATTCTGATGGGCTATCTGGGCTTTTTTCTGGGACACCCGGTATCCAGCTGTTCCCAGGTGATTGAACAAGCTAACTGTAAACATTTTTCTTTGGTTGGGGCTCCTAGCAGTAAGTCATCAACATACTGTAATAAGATTCCTTCATTCTTGCTTTGCCAATTGTTTAAATCTGCCCCTAAGGCAGTCCCGAATAATGTGGGGCTATTCTTGAATCCTTGTGGTAGTAGTGTCCAGTACATTTGAGTCCTTTTCCCTGCTGTGGGACTTTCCCATTCAAAAGCAAATAGTCTGGCTATCAGGCTCCAGAGGTATACAAAAGAAGGCATCTTTAAGATCCAGTATTGTGAAATAAGAATCTTTTTCAGATAGTGTTGTTAGAAGGGTATACGGGTTTGGCACTACAGGGTGGATGTTCTCGGTTATTTTGTTTATGGCTCACAAATCTTGCACAAACCTGTATTCACTGCTTTTTTTTTACTGGCAGTATTGGGGTGTTGAAGATAGATTGGCATTCACAGATTAGTCCATAAAATAAGAAATTGTTTATCGGATGCTCCAGTCCCTTCCTTGCTGTAAGGCTAATTGGATATTGTGGCACCCGTACCGGTACAGCTCCTGGTTTAAGCTCAATACGAATGGGAAGTGAGTTTTTCGCTCTCCCAGGCTGTTTTCCTGCCCATACGAAAGGAGTCACTGCATTCAACACCTCTTCAGGGATCTGTAGCCTTTCCTCTGCCTTTGGTTCTGTCAGTAAACCAATTTGTGCCTTCCATGCATTCTCAGATGGAATTTTAACTGTTATCCCGTTTGTGGAGAAGGTTACCTGTGCATGCAGTTTTCACAGCAGATCTCTTTCCAACAAAGGGAGAGGACATTCACGCATATATAAGAACTGGTGTGTCAAAACCTTCCCTCTGCTCTCACAATCCATAGGCTGTAAAAAGGGTCTTCAAGTACGTTTCCCAGTTGCTCCTATAACTGGAACTTTTATCTTAAGGGTCTTTTGCAATCTATTATTACTGAATGAGTTGCTCCACTATCTAAAAGAAAATCAATTATTTCCCCCCCCCAGCTTCACTGGAACCAGGGGATCAGGGGATCTGCTGGGGAAATCGGAAATTCATCCCCCAGTCTCCTTCAGTCTGAGTCCTCTAGCGTAATCAAAGCCTGCTCTTGTTTTTCACTGTCTGCTGTTTTCTTTTTCTTCCTCAGTGGACAGTCTTTCCTCCAGTGCCCCTCCTTCTTGCAGATAGCACACTGATTGGGGCCCAAGTGAGTTTTTTGCTGTGCCTCCCTTGCCTTCTCTTGCCCTTGCCTCCCTGAAAATTCCTCTCGTTCACCCCTACTCCTACCTCCTTCTCACATAGCCACTGCTATCAGTGACACCTGTACTTTCATCCTATCCTTATCTTTCTTTGCTTCCCGGTTGTTATAAACCTTATAGGCTTTGTCGATCAGTTATGATATTGACATTCTTCCATCCACCTCCTCTATCTTTTGCAGCTTTTTCCTAATGTCTGGAGCTGATTGCCCTATGAACAGCATGGAAAACAGTCGATCATTCACCTGCTCATCTGGGTCTAAATCTGTCCACTTTCTAGCTGTTTTACAGAGGTGTTCATAAAAAGCAGATGGATTCTTATCTTGGCCCTGTCGGACCTCATATAATTTAGAGAGGTCTCTTGTCTTTGGTACTCCGTGTTGAATCCCATATAGGATTAATTGCCGATATTGTTCTATTGATCGCTGACCCCTGCCAGTATTTGGGTCTCTTGTGGTTTAACCCGGCTGGCAGCTAAACACCACACAGCCGTTCGCTCACCCTCCCCGCTCCCTCTCTGGGGTGGGGGAGAGAAACGGGAAAGTGAAGCCTGTGAGTTGAGATAAAGACAGTTTATTAAGACAGGAATATAATAATAACAATAATAATAATAGTGATAATTATAATAGTATTACTAATAATAGCGTGTACAAAACAAGTGATGCACAATGCAATTGCTCACCACCCGCTGACCGATGCCCAGCCTATCCCCGAGCAGCCGGCCCCCCACCCCGGCCAGCCACCCCTATATATTGTTTAGCATGACGTCAGATGGTATGGAATACCCCTTTGGCCAGTTTGGGTCAGCTGTCCTGGGTCTGTCCCCTCCCAGCTCCTGCTGCACCCCTAGCCTGCTCGCTGGCAGGACAGAGCGAGAAGCTGAAAAGTCCTTGGCCTGGTGTAAGCACTGCTCTGCAACAATTAAAACATCAGCATGTTATCAGAGCTCTTCTCATCCTAATCCAAAACATAGCACCCTACCAGCTACTAGGAGGAAAATTAACTCTGTCCTAACTGGAACCAGGACAGATATCCACCCCTTATTCCATACCATTTATGTCATGCTCAGGTTACACTCTTTCCAATACATTCTAATTAATCACCATTTTCATCTATGATATATAGCAATCATGGTAGTGATGACATACAGTATTATATAATAATTAACATACTACAATTCAACTCATGGGCTATTCTCACCCAGTATTAAATCCCCTTGAGGTACACACCGGACCTCCCCATTCTTTTGTCATTACCCACCAAGTGCATCCAGGTCCCTGAGCAAAAGCAATTCCATGAATGGGTTTGCCTTTTCCTGAGGCAGGAGTAGCCCAGACTGTTTTACCCAGCATGTTTCTTACGTGCACTACAGGAACTTTATCCCCTTCTACAGTGCGTAACAGGTTTGATTGGGCAGGTCCAGCTCGGTTGGCAGATCCCCTGGTATTGACTAACCAGGTGGCCTTTGCCAAATGTGTATCCCAATTTTTGAATGTCCCAGCACCCACTGCTTTCAGTGTAGTCTTCAACAGTCCATTGTATCGTTCAACTTTTCCAGAGGCTGGTGCATGATAGGGGATGTGATACACCCACTCAATACCATGTTCTTTGGCCCAAGTGTCTATAAGGTTGTTTCGGAAATGAGTCCCGTTGTCTGACTCAATTCTCTCTGGGGTGCCATGTCGCCATAGGACTTGCTTTTCAAGGCCCAGGATAGTGTTCTGGGCGGTGGCATGGGGCACAGGATATGTTTCCAGCCATCCGGTGGTTGCTTCCACCATTGTAAGTACGTGGCGCTTGCTGTTGCGGGTTTGAGGGAGTGTGATGTAATCAATCTGCCAGGCCTCCCCATATTTATATTTCAGCCATCGTCCTCCATACCAAAGAGGCTTTGACCGTTTGGCTTGCTTGATTGCAGCACATGTTTCACAATCATGAATAACCTGTGCTATAGTGTCCATGGTCAGGTCCACCCCTCGATCACGAGCCCATCTGTATGTTGCATCTCTACCTTGATGGCCTGAGGTGTCATGGGCCCATCGGGCTATAAATATTTCACCCTTATGTTGCCAGTCCAGCTCCACCTGGGCCATTTCAATCTTAGCAGCCTGATCCACCTGCTGGTTGTTTTGATGTTCTTCAGTAGCCCGATTTTTGGGCACATGAGCATCTACATGGCGTACCTTTACAACCAGGTTCTCTACCCGGGCAGCAATATGTTGCCACAATGCCGCAGCCCAGATGGGCTTGCCCCTGTGCTGCCAGTTGTTCTGCTTCCATTGCTGTAACCACCCCCACAGGGCATTTGCTACCATCCATGAATCAGTATAGAGATAGAGAACTGGCCACTTTTCTCGTTCAGCAATATCTAAAGCCAGCTGAATGGCTTTCACTTCTGCAAACTGACTCGATTCACCTTCTCCCTCAGCAGCTTCTGCAACTCGTCGTGTAGGACTCCATACAGCAGGTTTCCATCTCCGATGCTTTCCCACAATACGACAGGACCCATCAGTGAACAAGGCATATTTCTTCTCATTTTCTGGTAGCTTGTTGTACAGTGGGGCTTCTTCAGCATGGACCACCTCTTCCTCCGGTGATATCCCAAAGTATTTGCTTTCTGGCCAGTCCATAATCACTTCCAAGATTCCTGGGCGACTGGGGTTTCCTATTCGAGCCCGCTGAGTAATCAGTGCAACCCACTTGCTCCATGTAGCATCAGCTGCATGATGTGTAGAGGGGACCCTTCCTTTGAACATCCAGCCTAGTACCGGCAGTCGGGGTGCCAGGAGGAGCTGCGCTTCAGTACCGACCACTTCCGAAGCAGATCGAACTCCTTCATATGCTGCCAATATCACCTTTTCCGTTGGAGTATAGCGGGCCTCAGATCCTCTGTATCCCCGACTCCAAAACCCCAGGGGTCGACCTCGAATTTCCCCAGGTTCTTTCTGCCAGAGGCTCCAGGTGGGACCATTCTCCCCGGCTGCGGTGTAGAGCACATTCTTTACATCTGGTCCTGTTCGGACTGGCCCTAGGGCTACTGCATGAACTATTTCCTGCTTAATTTGTTCAAAGGCTTGTCGTTGCTCAGGGCCCCATTCAAAAGCATTCTTCTTACGGGTTACTTGGTAGAGCGGGTTTACAATCAGACTGTAATTCGGAATATGCATTCTCCAAAACCCCACGACACCTAGGAAAATTTGTGTTTCTTTTTTGCTAGTTGGTGGAGACATAGCTGTTATTTTGTTGATCACGTCCATTGGGATTTGACGGCGTCCATCTTGCCATTTTATTCCTAAAAACTGGATCTCTCGTGCAGGTCCTTTAACTTTATTCTGTTTTATGGCAAAACCGGCCTTCAGAAGGGTTTGGACTATTTTCTTCCCTTTCTCGAAAACTTCCTGTGCTGTGCCACTCCACACAATGATGTCATCGATGTACTGCAGGTGTTCAGGAGCTTCCCCCTGCTCTAGCGCAGAGTGGATCAGTCCATGGCAAATGGTAGGGCTATGTTTCCACCCCTGGGGCAGCCGATTCCAGGTGTACTGGACACCCCTCCAAGTAAAAGCAAACTGTGGACTGCACTCTGCTGCTGAAGGGATGGAAAAAAATGCATTAGTGATATCAATTGTGGCATACCACTTGGCTGCCTTTGATTCCAGTTCATATTGGAATTATAGCATGTCCGGCACTGCAGCACTCAGTGGTGGCGTGACTTCATTCAGGCCACGATAGTCCACTGTTAGTCTCCACTCACCATTAGACTTTCGCACTGGCCATAGGGGACTATTAAAAGGTGAATGTCTTGCTGATCACTCCTTGGCTCTCCAGTTGACGAATTAGCTTATGGATGGGAATCAGGGAGTCTCGGTTTGTGCCATATTGCCGCCGGTGCACCGTTGTGGTAGCGATCGGCACTTGCTGTTCTTCGACCCTCAGCAACCCCACAACAGAAGGGTCCTCTGAGAGACCGGGCAAGGTAGACAACTGTTTAATGTCCTCTGTCTCCAAGGCAGCTATGCCAAAAGCCCAGCGGAACCCTTTTGGGTCCTTGAAATATTCTCTTCTAAGGCTCAGGCATTCCCTGTATCTGGATACATGAACAGCCACATTTTGGGGCAAGCAGTCGGTCTGGGTTGCCACAGCCTTTTTGGTGAGTGCTTTGTGCCTGGTGGAGACCATGGCTAGGTATGCCGTCAGGGAGGCAGTCGATAGGTGAGCTGCTCTCCTGAGTGGGGAGGGATCCTCCACCCTCCCTGCTCGCACTGTTTGTGTGCACTGCCGTGCCATGTCCTTACTGACATGCCACGCCCTGTTTGCTTGCTCTGGTCACTCACTCTCCCCAGGGGCTGCCTTTGTACAACAGAGGATGGGCGCTCGTGCCATGTCCTTACTGACATGCCACGCCCTGTTTGCTTGCTCTGGTCACTCACTCTCCCCAGGGGCTGCCTTTGTACAACAGAGGATGGGCGCTCCTGGCTCCACCCAAGCCTCATCAGCCGCCCTCGTGAGGGCTGCTGTGTCCTGGTGGCTCCCTCGGCTGCCTCGAGTGGCCTCGAAGCAGAAAACCCCCTGCACACTGCAATCCCCCGCTCCACTGCAGAATACGTCTGCCCCCGGAGCCAATCACCTCATCAAGTGACTGCAGTTCCTTGCAGTTCATGTACCCGAGCTGCTAGGGTTGAGGTTGGTTCACCATCTCGCTTCCCCATGTGTTCCCTGTGGTCACACAGATAAAACCACAGGGTGCCATGTGCTGTGCATCCCAGGTACTCTCTCTCGAGCAGGAAAATGCTGACTCTTAATGGCTCAGATACTGCTCCATCTGGGTAAGGAGGAAGATATATGTTCTTCAAGGTGGTGGACCTGTTGGGACAATTTCTCCATAGCCGAGATACAGACCTGTAGTGGGGCAGAGATATTTTCTTCATATTGCTGAAGCTGGCTGGATCCAACATCCACTGTTGGTCCCAGCCCATCTCTCCAATTCATCTCTGCCAGAATGCTGGTGTGTGATGATAATACACTCCGTACAAACTTCAGCCACATGGATGATGTGCGCTGGACTTCATTGGTATCTTTGGGTGTCTGGTCATTGTCCAAATCACTATAAACCATCTTCAGCACAGCTAATTCCCTCAGTTGCTGGAGACCTTTCTCCATGGTGGTCTGCTTGCCTAGTTGATATACAATATCTTCCTTGTAGGGATACCTTTCTTTCATGCCTGACAGGAGTCGCCTCCAGAGGCAGAGAACCTGTGCCTCTCTCCCAATTTCTCCGTCAGCGACCCTTTCTCTAGAGAGGGATCCCAGCTACTTGGATTCCTTGCCTTCTAGTTCCTGGCCACCGGCCCCAGTGTCCCAGCATCGAAGCAGCCAGGTGAGAATGTGCTCACCTGGATGACAGCTGAAATCCCTTCGTATATCTCCCAACTCACTCAGGGATAGGGATCGTGTGGTTTCTGACTCATTTATGATTTCTGTCTCTTCTTCCTGCTGTCTTTGTGATGGCTCTGCTTTAGAGCTGCCTCCTTCTTCCACTTCTCCCTCCTCAAACTTCCTAGGAGCTTCTTCTCTTACTAAACAAGCTGACTTCCACTTCCATTGCTTTGTCTTGACTGTGGGGGCGACTGGTACCATCAGTGGTTGGCCCTCTGGTTTAGCCACAGCGTGTGTTATTTGGTCATCAGATTCAGAGACCTCCTACTCCCCTTGAGGAGAAACTATACCGCTATACTGGGTCTGGCTGGGATAGAGTTAACTTTCCCTGCAGCAGCCCATACAATGCTGTGCTCCGCACTTGTAGCTAGAACAGCACTGGTATCACACCAGTGTTCTGTCTACATCTGAGCAATAGTGGCAAAGCATCAGGACTCCCCCTAACAACCCCAAGAGCCAGCAGGCTGGGGGTGGGCAAGAGGTGGGGAGGGGGCATCAGCAGGGCAGCTGACCTAAACCATCCAAAGGGATATTCCATACCATATGATGTCACACTCAGCAATAAAATGTGGAAAAAAGGAAGGACAGGGGAGGGGTGACCTGATGAGATGAATCCAAGGGTCCTGAAGTAACTGGTGGATGAAGTTGGTAAGCTACTATCGATCATATTTGAGAAGTCATGGCAGTCCGGTGAAGTTCCCAGCTGTTGTGGTTTAAACCAGTTGACAGCTAAGCACCACACAGCCATTCACTCACCCTCCCCCCCTCCCTCTTTGGGATGGGGGATAGTATCAGAAAAATGAAGCCTGTGGGTTGAGATAAAGACAGTTTATTAGGACAGAAAAAAAAAAGGAAAATAATAATAATGATAATAGTATTGCTAATAATAGCGTGTACAAAACAAGTGATGCACAATGCAATTGCTCACCACCCGCTGACCGATGCCCAGCCTATCCTCGAGCAGCTGGTCTCCCCACCCCGGCCAGCCCCCCCATATTAATTGTTCAGCATGACGTCAGATGGTATGGAATACCCCTTTGGCCAGTTTGGGTCAGCTGTCCTGGGTCTGTCCCCTCCCAGCTCTTGCTGCACCCCCATCCTGCCCGCTGGCAGGACAGAGCGAGAAGCTGAAAAGTCCTTGGCTTGGTGTAAGCACTGCTCTGCAGCAATTAAAACATCAGTGTGTTATCAACATTATCCTCATCCTAAGTCTAAAACACAGCACCATACCAGCTACTATGAGGGAAAATTAACTTTGTCCTAGCTGAAACCAGGACAATATCCACCCCTTATTCAATACCATTTATGTTATGGTATATAGCCCAAAGGCTACTGCATGAACTATCCCCCGTTTAATTTGTTCAAAGGATTGTCGTTGCTCAGGGCCCCATTTGAAATCTTTCTTCTTAGGGGTTACTTGGTAGAGCAGGTGTACAATCAGACTGTAATTTGGGATGTGCATTCTCCAAAACCCCACAACACCTAAGAAAGCTCGTGTTTCTTTTTTGCTAGTTGGTGGAGACATAGCTGTTATTTTGTTGATCGCATCCATTGGGATTTGACGATGCCCATCTTGCCATTTTGTTCCTAAAAACTGGATCTCTCGTGCAGGTCCTTTGACTTTATTTTGTTTTATGGCAAAACCAGCCTTGAGAAGGATTTGGACTATTTTCTTCCCTTTCTCGAAAACTTCTTCTGCAGTGTCACCCCACACAGTGATGTCATCGATATACTGCAGGTGTTCAGGAGCTTCCCCCTGCTCCAGCGCAGACTGGATCAGTCCATGGCAAATGGTAGGGCTGTGTTTCCACCCCTGGGGCAGCCGATTCCAGGTGTATTGGACACCCCTCCAAGTAAAAGCAAACTGTGGCCTGCACTCTGCTGCTAAAGGGATGGAGAAAAATGCATTAGCAATATCAGTTGTAGCATACCACTTGTCTGTCTTTGATTCCAGTTCATATTGGAATTATAGCATGTCCTGCACTGCAGCGCTCAGCAGTGGCGTGACTTCATTCAGGCCACGATAGTCCACTGTTAGTCTCCACTTGCCATTAGATTTTCGCACTGGACATATGGGACTATTAAAGGGTGAATGAGTCTTGCTGATCACTCCTTGTGTTGTGGTTTAACCCAGCTGGCAGCTAAACACCACACAGCCGTTCGCTCACCCTCCCCCCTCCCTCTCTGGGATGGGGGAGAGAAACGGGAAAGTGAAGCCGGTGAGTTGAGATAAAGACAGTTTATTAAGACAGGAATATAAGGAATATAAGGAATATAATAATAACAATAATAATAATAATAGTGATAATGATAATAGTATTAACAATAATAATGTGTAAGAAAACAAGTGATGCACAATGCAATTGCTCACCACCCACTGACCGATGCCCAGCCTATTCCCGAGCAGCCGGCCCCCCCACCCCGGCCAGCCACCCCTATATATTGTTTAGCATGACGTCAGATGGTATGGAATACCCCTTTGGCCAGTTTGGGTCAGCTGTCCTGGGTCTGTCCCCTCCCAGCTCCTGCTGCACCCCCAGCCTGCTCGCTGGCAGGACAGAGCAAGAAGCTGAAAAGTCCTTGGCCTGGTGTAAACACTGCTCTGCAACAATTAAAACATCAGCATGTTATCAGCGCTCTTCTCATCCTAATCCAAAACATAGCACCCTACCAGCTACTATGAGCTACTTAACTCTGTCCTAACTGGAACCAGGACACCTTGGCTCTCCAGTTGTTGAATTAGCTTATGGATGGGAATCAGGGAGTCTCGGTTTGTGCGATATTGCTGCTGGTGCAAAGTTGTGGTAGCGATTGGCACCTGCTGTTCTTCAACCCTCAGCAACCCCACAACAGAAGGGTCCTCTGAGAGACCGGGCAAGGTAGACAACTGTTTAATGTCCTCTGTCTCTAAGGGAGCTATATGCCAAAATCCCACCGGAACACTTCTGGGTCCTTGAAATATCCTCTCCTATGATAATCTATGCCAAGGATGCAAGGATCATCCTGGCCAGTCACAATACGGTGCTTTTGCCACTCATTCCCAGTTAGACTCACTTCAGCCTCCAATACAGTTAACTGCTGGGATCCCCCCGTCACACCATAAATACAGATGGGCTCTGGCCCTTTATAGCTTGATGGCATTAAAGTACATTGTGCACCGGTGTCTACTAAAGCCTTATACTTCTGTGCGTCTGACGTGCCAGGCCATCGAATCCACACAGTCCAATAAACTCGATTGTCCCTTTCCTCCCCCTGGCTGGAGGCAGGGACCCTCTAGTACTGGTCAGAATCTTCGTTTCTGTGTTTAAAGGACTGCCTGCTGGAAGTTGGAGCAGCAAACTTTTCAGAGAACTCCTTTTTCCCGATTGTCTTCTTTTGCAATTCACGTACCCGTGCCTCTAGGGTTGCAGTAGATTTTCCATCCCATTGTCTCATGTCCTCTCCATGGTCACGTAGATAAAACCACAGGGTGGCGCGGTATGTGTGCCCACCATATTGTCTTCCTTGCATAGATGAACGTTTACCCCTAATAGCTGAGACACTGGTTTGTACAGGTGGGGAGGAAAATAATCTCTCTTCAAGTTGGTGGATCTTTTCAGAAAGTTTCTCCAAAGTATTCTCTTTTAGCTGGTGGACACTGGTTCGTTCCGGTGGAGGGGAAGATAAATTCTCTTTAAGTTGGTGGACCTCTTCAGAGAGTTTCTCCACAGCCGAGACACAGGCCTGTAGGGAAGAGGAGAGGTTTCCTTCGTACTGCCGGAGTATTTTAGCCACTTCATCCACTGTGGGTTCCTCATCCTCTTTCCAGGTTAGTATTGCCAATGAGCTGGCATATGATGATGGTGCACTCCGTACAAACTTCCGCCACATGGGTCGTGTACAATGGATTTCATCTGGATCTGTGGATGTTTGTGCGTCGTCTAGGTCCTTATAAATTACTTCCCGTACGGCCAATTCCCTCAGGTACTGAATTCCCTTCTCCATGGTGGTCCATTTGCCTGGTAGACATACAAGTTCTTCCTTGAAGGGATACCTTTCCTGCACAGCTGACAGGAGATGCCTCCAGAGGCTGCGAGATTGTGCTCCATCTCCAATTGCTTTGTCAATACCTGCGTCTCTAGCAAGGGATCCCAGCCGCCTGGCTTCCCTGCCCTCTAATTCCACACAATTGGCTCCGGTGTCCCAGCACCGGAGCAGCCAGGTGACAAGCTGCTCACCTATGCAGCGACCAAAATCTTTTCGCACATCTCGTAGCTCACGCTGGTATAGAGTCCGGGTAGTTACTGTTGATTTTTCGACATCCTCATCCTCATCTTCATCCTCCTGCACATTTGATGGCCCAGCCTCGTCTTCTCTATACCCAGACTTCGGAGAAGACTGTCTGCGTTCTAAACGACCTGAGTCTCTATACCATTTTTTCACCTTGTCTACAGGGGCAACTTGCACTGCTACAGCTCGTTTCTCTGACCCAGCCACAGGGTCTGCCACAGGGGTTGGAATACCCTCTGCGGGGTCAACTTGCACTGCTACAGCTCGTTTCTCTGACCCAGCCACAGGAGTGGGAGCAGCTGCAGGAGCTGGAGCTGCTGCAGGAGCTGGAGTGGCTGCCGGAGCTGGAGCAGCTGCAGGAGCTGGAGCTGGAGCGGCTGCAGGAGCTGGAGCTGGAGCGGCTGCAGGGGCTGGAGCGGCTACAGGAGCTGGAACTGGAGCGGCTGCAGGAGCTGGAGCTGAAGCAGCTGCAGGAGCTGGAACTGGAGCGGCTGCAGGAGCTGGAGCGGCTGCAGGAGCTGGAACTGGAGCGGCTGCAGGAGCTGGAGCTAGGTTGATAGTAGGGTTGAAAAGTCCTTGCCCTGGTGTAAGCACTGCTCTGCAACAATTAAAACATCAGCATGTTATCAGCGCTCTTCTCATCCTAATCCAAAACATAGCACCCTACCAGCTACTAGGAGGAAAATTAACTCTGTCCTAACTGGAACCAGGACAGGGTCCCACTTAGGATCTTTCTTAACAGGTACTTCTTCTACATCCTCTCTCTGGTACAAGTTCCTCGTTTCTGCCTGAGCTTTTTCTACAACCATTCTCTTTTCTTCTACAGTCAACAGTGTATTTAACAGGGCTTGCATATCCGCCCAGTTAGGGTTATGAGAAATCGTAATAGTTTCTAACAACTGATGCATTTCTGTCGGATTCTCCCTATGGGGTCCGACAGAGTTTTTCCAGTTTAACACCTACACCTTCCCAGTTTACCACTTAACCACCTACAGTGTGACTTTTGGGGAAGATTTCCCTATGACCAGGTGACCCGCCTGGTGGATGAGGGAAAGGCTGTTGATGTAGTCTACCCAGACTTCAGTAAGGCCTTTAACACCGTCTCCCACAGTATTCTCCTGGAGAAGCTGGCAGCCCAAGACTTGGACAGGTACACTCTTTGCTGGGTTAAAAACTGGCTGGACAGCCAGGCCCAGAGAGTGGTGGTGAATGGAGTGAAATCCACATAGCGACCGGTCACAAGTGGTGTTCCACAGGGTCAGTGTTGGAGCCCATCCTCTTTAATATCTTTATTGATGACTTGGATGAGGGAATTGAGTGCACCCTCAGTAAGTCTGCAGATGACACCAAGTTGGGGGGAAGTGTTGATCTGCCGGAGGGTAGGAAGGCCCTGCAGAGGAACCTGGACAGGTTGGATCCATGGGTGGAGGCCAATGAGATGATGTTCAACATGGCCAAGTGCCAGGTCCTGCACTTTGGCCACAACAACCCCATGCAACACTACAGGCTTGGGGCAGAGTGGCTCGAAAGCTGTGCAGAGGAAAAGGGTCTGGGGGTGTTGGTCGACACTCACCTGAACATGAGCCGGCAGTGTTCCCAGGTGCCCAAGAAGGCCAATGGCATCCTGGCTTGTATCAGGAATAGTGTAGCCAGCAGGACCAGGGAGGTGATTGTCCCCCTGTACTCTGCTCTGGTGAAGCCACATCTCATCATTATCTCGAGTACTGTGTTCAGTTTTGGGGCCCTCACTTCAAGGAAGACATTGAGGCCCTGGATCATGTCTAGAGAAGGGCTATGAAGCTGGTGAAGTGCCTGGACCACAAGTCCTATGAGGAGCGGCTGAGGGAGCTAGGGTTGTTTAGTCTGGAGAAGAGGAGGCTCAGGGGAGACCTTATTGCTCTCTACAACTACCTGAAAGGAAGTTGTGAGGAGCTGGGGGTCGGCCTCTTCTCTCAGATAACCAGTGATAGGACTAGAGGGAATGGCCTTAAGTTGCGCCAGGGGAGGCTGAGGTTGGAAATCAGGAGACATTTCTCAGAAAAAGTACTGAGACATTGGAACGGTGTTGCGTTAAGGGTATACCTAATTAGCCATTATAAGGCCAGTCGTGTTCAGTGTAGTGAAGTATTGCGATTATGGTGTCAGTGAGAAAGTTTACCAGTATTTTGCGGGGTCCAAGGGGAAGGGCACTGGTAGGGCCAGTGTATTCATCAGAGAGCCATTGAATTGCTAATACCCACTGAGCAGTGTGGCTTACTGCCCTCCTGGGGAACAGGAGTTTTTTTTTTTTGTCTGAGATTCTGCCTTGTCAATCGGGCTTGATGCAGAAGGTGCACTTTCCTTGTGGATTGGGGGTTCTCCAGCTAGGCAATTCTCCTCAGCTGGGATATTTTTCTTACCCAGAGATCGGACTAATGTACAGAGATCCTCTGTAGAGATGCCACACAAAACTGGTCGGGGTACACCAAAATCTAGGGCCTTACACCACAACTCACCCTGTTCCTTATTAGGTTTGAACCTTTCTTTGAATTTGGGGTATCTGGGTTTTTGAGTATAGATTTGGCACACACTGCGGGAGTGATCTGGGGGCTTAGTACTGGACAAACTAATCCAGCCCATTTGGTGTCCCTACTTATCTGTGTTTTCTACGAAATCACTACAGGTGGGAATGGGGGAGTGCAGATTTTTTCTACGACTACGATCACCATCCCTACGAGCAACTTGTATGCGATCCTGGGTATTTGCTACAGACATTTTAAGACAATTAGGGAGGCCACGGATAAGAGGGGTTAATCAAGCTGGGTCAATAGGAGCTAACATCAGGGATTTCCTGAATTCATCTCTTTCATATATTGCCTGTATACAGGCTGCTTTCTGTACTGCTACTGCCAGGTCGGAATAGCTTGTGGCTTTAATTTCCAGTGGTTCCCCTCTCTCTTGAGGATCTATACCACCTGCCCAGTATGCAGCTCTTGTGGTTAAGGACTAATTATGCTCTCCCGGTGTGGTAGTTAAAAATACTCCTGGTCTCCAATAGCCTCCTGCTTCTTCCTCACTCAACATAATTCGGTCTCCTCCTTCAAGAGAAACTTGCCACACATACTTGACTTCCAATTCTCCTGACCGCCTTGAGAATTTCTCCTGTATTTTTATCAGCTCTGCTGGTGACCATGGAATCGTTCGCACAGTAGCGTGGATTTCATCTTCATCATCAACAGTGGTCTCAGTTTTAACCAAAGGTCGTAAGGAAATCAATTGGGGTTTGGAATCGGCAGTTCCTTTAACCTCATCATTACTGTCATACCAAATATCAGCATCCCAGCTTTCAGGGTCTGCATTACGTCTTAATCTGTGAACCTGCTTAACTGGAGCAGAAAGTTGCATTTTATCTAACAGACGATTAACCCTTTCCAGCAACTGTTTAAGATGATTATTCTCATTCAAAAGTTTAGCAACTCTGATTCCTAGTGTTTTTCCTGTCTCCTTTTCAAAGGTCAATGATGATTTCAACACCTCAACTTCTGATTTTAAAGCTGTATATTCCACATCAGAGATTAGTTTGGGAGCAGGAATTTCCTTAGCTTCTTGCTGAGCGCAAGACAAACAGGATCCTAATACTGCACAGACTGCACCTTTACCTTTTATCACTCCAGTCTTTTGTACAGCCTGACACTGCTTAATGCTTTCTACCACTTTTTCATTTTTCCAAAATTTTTGAGGCCACTTCTTCCCAGCCTGGGAAGGGGCATGTTTGTATTTTTGCAGCAGTTTATCCATGACAACCCTGCCAAGTAGGCCAATTTTCCTGTTGCATTAAGGGTATACCCAATTAGCTGTTATAAGTCTGGTCGCACTGAGGATACTGAACTATCACGATTATGGAATCATAAGTAACGTAGTACACTCTCACTCTAGTCGCATTCTATGAACTACCATGGCCACACTTAAAGAGTTTGGTTGCATTTAGTGAGATCTATCACGGCTAGTAACAATGCAATCTAGTGCAATTTATTAAAGCAACAGGTACACAGGTTCTTTGGACTACCGGCGATAAATTCACTGTCTGCGAAGCACATAAAAATACCAAAAGTATAAGTAATACAGCCTAGCTATAAACACATCAAAAGGTATAAAGCGACTCATAGAGATTTCTAAGTTTCCTGGGGAGGCACTTGGTATAATCAGGTGTTCAGATCTTACCCAGAGGTGTCCCAATGCGTAGGAAGAGAGGCTCAGCCTGTCAACTGATTCCAGAAGCCAGAATGATATCTTCCCTAACATCCCCTCTCTCTTAAACCAATTTATATTATTTTCTGTCTTTTAGGTGGAGCTTGAGTGACTCTAGCCATGCATATCTTGGTTATGATTGGTGAAAAGTTTTCTTGCTTTCGTTTAAAGGTATAGGCTCCGAGAAATTCAGAGCGCATGCTCAGTGAGGGGTGGTCGCACCTTGGAGGCAGGTAGCCTTTGGGATGGAGGTGTGTTTTGGTATTATAATGAGATTATAGTGAAAAAGTTCACTAAAGTACAGCATTTTGTCAAAAACATGTCAGGTCATTAGCTCAGGGCAGCAAATGTGCAGCTTATCGGTCTTGGTGTGCACAAGAACAATCAAGTTCCCATCTTATGACAGAGCCTAGCCACACTGTCTCCCCTCCACGCTCCGTACTGTTCCTCTTACAGTCAGCACACTGAGTTCCCCTGGTGTGATTAATGTCTAAGGTTGGAGGCCTAGGGAGCTTTTATGTAGTGCAGCTATACTCCACCCTGGAAGCTTCTTCAGTGCTGTACCTTTTCTATAAAATGTGAATATCACCTTAATTTCCAAGTTCCCTCAGGCAATTATTTCAGAAATGGGTGGCCCAGGGAGGTGGTGGAGTCACCATCCCTGGGTGTGTTTAAGGTAATGTTGGTCTTGGTGCTTAGGGACATGGTTTAGTGGGTGATATTGGTGGTAGGGGGATGGTTGGGCCAGATAATCTTGGAGGTTTTTTCCCACCTTAATGATTCTATGATTCCCCTTGTTCCAGGACATTCTGGATCAGTCCATGGCAAATGGTAGGGCTGTGTTTCCACCCCGGGTCAGTCGATTCCAGGTGTACTGGACACTCCTCCGAGTGAGGAGGACAAAAATTCAAGGACTGCTTGAATTTTTACTCTTTTTTATTTTTCTGTGGTAAGTTTGTCCATTCACAGAAGGATGTTACGTGGGTATTTCCTGAAGTTCCTTTTTTCTTCAAATTTTGGCTGGCTTTCCTTTTTTTTTTTTAATTTTAATCAGAAAGTAATGTTTATTTTTCCTTTGAGCTGTCTTGGGTTAATACATGTAGGTTGTGTTAAGTGAGCTTACTAAGTTAAGATTTCCATGTGGTATTTGGATTCTAAGGAGTTTGGGATGTTATCTTTCAGAATATTTTTCTATTTTTTTAGGTCTCTGGATGGCAGACTCTGAAAAGAAATGCAGTTTTAAGAGGTATGCCTTGTAGCCCAAAATATTCCTGACTAGAATATATACTAATGATAAAGCTTGTGTGTGGGGGGTCTCTTTTGCTTCTCTTCTGTTTCTGTGAGTCTACTCCATAAAAAGTTTTCAGTGCTGGAATCTATGAAAGCTGCTTCTTCAAAGCTGCCTTGTCAGTGACACAACTTTACTGAAGATGTCTGTAATATACTGCTTACCTTTCTGGTTGATAACTTTAATACGACATTACCTTGGTAGAGAAAGTACAGCATAAATGGCGATACTTTATCTGACACATACCTACCCCCTTCCACCCACTCCTCCTGTGGATTTTCTTTAAGTTTGGGAGTATACTCCAAAGACTTCTGTAGTTTCCCCTACTCCCTTCCTCCCTTGGGCTATCAGGCACCAACACTGTTCCAAGCCTCAGTGTATTGTAACATTATCCATCACCAGTAAAACTGCAGCAGCAGCAGCCGTTGCCACTTGCTGAGAGGAACGTGAGGCTTGTGAGGATCTCTGAGAAGGTTTCTGAGTCCTGACACTCTCAGGTTGTGTGTATGGAGGAAATGACTGGCAAGCGATCGGTTCTGTGAGAGGGGCAGGTGAGAGTTAGGCAGTGCTGGCTGATGACGTGGCCAGTTCAAATGTCAGGAAGCCACATGAAACCACCCTTAGGGAGTGCCAGCGACCAGGGTGTGCAAACAGGAAGTGGTGCAGCAGTTGTGAGGCAGGGCACGTGCATTCTGCCACTAGGTGGGCTGCCATCTCCTCTCACCAGCAGACTTACACTGCAGCCTCGAGGGTCTCTCCAGCCCATTGTTGACTGTGCAAACCTACTGAGCAGCTCAAGGCTTCCATGGAATTATCAGGGCTGATTAGATCCCTGATCCTCAGAGATCTTTGGAAGAATAGTGGTTGAGACTATGCAAATGCTGTGCTCTGCAGCAGCCAGGAACCATCTCCTTAGCCAGGCCAGCCTGGGATGAGTGGAGGTAGCCATCCAGATAGAGCTTCCTCTCAGGGCAGCTGGTGTCCAGGTGGAGGGCTGCAAAATCTACAGCCCACGCTCCTGGGCAAAGGAGGGTGAGAACTCCACCGGTGCAAGTTGTGCGCTGGTGGAGTCACTCGGGCAGCAGGTGCAAGAACTGCAGGAAGAAGTCAGCAGGTTATGCTGCATTAGGGAAGGGGAACAAGAAATGATGGAGTATTACTTGAGGCATTGCACAGAGAATTATTAGGGCCCTGTTACACTGACCTCTAAGGACTAGAAAACAAAGGAAGTCAAGACATAGATAGCACCTTGGAAAAGGAGGCGTCATGGTGTCTCATAACTTGTGGCAACAGGATGATGATTCCCCCTGTTTCCTCACAAGTACCAACCAGCAACAAATATGAAATTTTGGCAGTGGATAAAATCAAAGAGCGAGACTCACAGGGCGAAACAGCACCAGCTACACATGCTAAAAGTTTCAGAAGGAAATGGCAAGTGCTGGTAGCGGGTGACTCCCTACTGAGGGGCACCGAGGCGTCCATTTTCCAGCCTGATATGCAGTGAAGGGAAGTCTGCTGCTTGCCAGGAACCAAGGTCTGGGATGTTGCAGAGACACTGCCACAACTGGTAAAAAGTGCAGACTACTAATTCCTACTTCTTTTCCATATGGACACCAATGATATGGTACAGCATAGCCTGGGAAAGATCAAGCAGGACTTCAGGGTCCTGGGGGCACAAGTGAAGGGGATGGGGGCCCAGGTGGTCTTCTCCTCTGTCTTACCAGTCAGAGACAGGGGTTTGGGCAGAAGTCAGTGCATCATGGAGATTAACACCTGGCTACGTGGTGTCACAGAATTAGATTTTACACAACACTAATCTAGCAGCAATTAAGGATTTATTATATACCTTTATAGCAAACAGCAAAGTTAGATTACATGATTTTTAACAGCACTTAATCAGTATCTAAGCATTAGTTAATTAACACAATGATCTAAAGAACTTACTACAATAAAAACAGCCACTTAGTTAAAGATTCGAGAATGGCAAGGTTCACCTGAGAGTTACTGCAGGGTCCTGGTGTGTTTCCAAATCCAGTTGCATGCAATAGATAGAAGTAAATCTGACCAAGGATGTCAAAGGCAACAAGAAAAGCTTCTATAATTATGTCAGTGATAAAACTCGATGTGATTGACTCGCTGAGGCAATTGGCTCCAGGGCAGATGTGTTCTGCAGCGGAGCAGGGGATCTCGGCACGCAGGGGGTACTCCTACATCGAGGCCCCTTTGAGGCAGCCAAGGGAGGCTTGGGCTGAGCCAGGAGCAGTGGCAGGCCATTTAAATCGGGCGTAACCGCCATTTTACAGTCACTCACCAAGGCTCCGGGGCAGATGCGTCCTGCAGCAGAGCAGGGGATTGCAGCGTGCAGAGGGTTTCCTACGCTGAGGCCCCTTTGAGGCAGCCAAGGGAGCCATCAGGACCCAGCAGCCCTCGCGAGAGCAGCTGATGAGGCTTGGGTGGAGACAGGAGTGCCCCCCCCCCCGCCCCTGATGTACAAAGGCAGCCCCTAGGGAATGCAGGCAAACAGGGCATGGTGTGCCAGTCAGGGTATGGCGTGGCAGCACGCGCAGTCAGGGTTCAAGGCGGGTCATTTTGTATTCTGGGAGAGGCAGAGGAAGGGCATTCTACTTTAACAGAAATGGTGTTCACCCACCGAGTCTGCCGGTCTGAGGCTGAAACACAGATGGGAGGGCTGCAACCTCCCCGGGCAGATGTCTACACCCAAACAGACCTCCCGAGTATCGAAAGAGCTGCCTTGATCCTCAGTTCCAGGGAACTCCAGTCTCTGGAAGTCCCCCTAGGCCCTGAAGGTAGAGATGGGTGTCATGGGTGCAAGTGTGTCCGGCTGGATGAGGTCTTCAAACAGGTGGTTCTGTTGCAAGAAGGAGCTTACCAGGCAACGTAGCATCCAGGAATCTGAGCGGGAGATTGACAAATGGTATTATGCACTGACACGGTCCGAGCAACAGCCCTGCCTTAAGCCCTGGCAAGGGGAAGGTAAACAACCTTGCAGCCCTGAACGAGCACATGTGAAGGACTCACAGGACAAGGGAGAGGGGACCCTTGTCTCTGATTGGAGCCAGAGGAGGAGTCTCCCCCTTGCCCCTGAAGTGCCCTTGCACAACAGAGTTGATGTCCTAGGGCAGGAGAGAGGAGACTCCAAGAGAACTAGTAAAGACCTCAGAAAGGCCAACCACGCAAAGTTGGCTCAGTCTCCCACCTGCATCAGAACCAGTGCCACAAAAAGGGGACGAAGGGCGTTCGTCATTGGAGACTCCTCTCTGAGAGGCACTGAGGCTCCCATTTGCCGTCCGGACAATCTCTCCAGAGAGGTTTGCTGCCTGCCTAGAGTCCATATTTCATAGAATCATAGAATATCCCGAGTTGGAAGGGACCCATAAGGACCATCAAGTCCAACTCCTGGCACCGCACAGGTCTGCCCAAAAGTTTAGACCACGTGACTAAGTGCACAGTCCAATCTCTTCTTAAATTCAGACAGGCTTGGTGCAGTGACTACTTCACTGGGGAGCCTGTTCCAGTGTGCGACCACCCTTTTGGTGAAGAACCTCTTCCTGATGTCTAGCCTAAACTTCCCGTGCCTCAGCTTAACACCGTTCCCACGGGTCCTGTCACTGGTGATAATGGAGAATAGGTCACCTGCCTCTCCGCTCCCCCTCGCGAGGAAGTTGTAGACTGCGATGAGGTCCCCCCTCAGCCTCCTCTTCTCCAGGCTGAACAGGCCCAGTGCCCTCAGCCGCTCCTCATATGTCTTCCCCTCTAGGCCCTTCACCATCTTCGTCGCCCTCCTCTGGACACTCTCCAGCAGTTTAATGTCCTTTTTGTACTGTGGTGCCCAGAACTGCACACAGTACTCGAGGTGAGGCCGCACCAGCGCAGAGTAGAGCGGGACAATCACTTCCCTTGACCGTATATTTGTGATATTATGACCGTAATATTTGTGATATTATGAAGAGGCTACCAAGTCTGGTGGGTCCCAAAGCCTACCACTCCTTTCTACTTTTTCACGTAGGATCAAATGATGCTGCAACAAGGAAACTCCAAAATACAAAAAGGATTTTATGTCCCTTGGAAAGATGTTGAAGGGATCGGGAATGCAAGTAGTGTTCTCCTCTGTCCTCAAGAGGACCCAGGAAGAAGGAGACGAATGGACCAAGTGATGGCATGCTGACACAGGATGGGGCGCAGCTGACCAAGTGGGGTAAGAGTGTTCTGAGCAGTAAGCTGGCTGGGCTTATCACAAGGGCTTTAAACTACATGTGGTGGGGGAAGAAGATGCACCTCTGAGTGAAGGAGGCATACCTGAGAACATTGTCACTCTAAGAAACAACAGGGAAATACTTGTGAACTGTCCCAAAGCAATAAGGAAGTGTTCTTCTGGAAAAGTGATGTGACCGATAGCCCAGCTGAAGTGCCTCTACACCAATGCACGCAGCATGGGGCATAAGCAGGAGGAGTTGGAAGCCATGGTGCAATTAGAAAACTATGATCTAATTGCTATCACGGAAACATGGTAGGACGGATCACATAACTGGAACGCTGGAATAGAGGGCTACAAGCTCTTCAGAAGAGAGAGACAGGGAAGGAGGGGAGGGGGTGTTGCCCTTACATTAGGGAAGGGATTGATTGTGAAGAGATGCTTCTGAGAAGCAGCCACAGACAGACTGAGAGCTTGTGAGTGAAAGTTAAGGACCACACCAATAAAAGACATCTTGTGGTCGGAGTCTACTACAGGCCGCCTGATCAAAGGGAGCCTGTGGATGAGGCCTTTGTGCTTTAACTACAAGAAGCGTCACGCTCACACGCTCTCATCCTGATGGGGGACTTCAACCACCTTGAGGTCTGCCGGGAAAGCTACACAGCAGGCTATAAGCAATCCAGGAGATTCCTACAGTGTGCTGAGGATAACATCCTGGTCCAGGTATTAGACAAACCAACCAGGGGAGAAGCATTACTTGACCTGGTGCTCACCAACATGGACGAGCTCATTAAAGAGGTCAAGATTGGAGGCAGTCTGGGCTGCAGTGAACACACCCTGGTTGAGTTTGTGATCTCGAGGAATATGGGCCTGATGAAGAGCAAAGTCAGGACCCTGAACTTCCAAAGAGCGAACTTCCAGAAGTTTAAAGACCTAGTGGATGAGATCCCCTGGAACACTGTCCTCAGAGACAGGGGAGCTGAGCAGAGCTGGCAACTCTTTAAGGATGTTTTCCTTGGAGCACAAGAACTCTCCATCCCCCTGTGTAAGAAAGCGGGCAGGGAGGGTAGACAACCGGGATGGCTGAGCAAAAACTTGCTGGTCAAACTGAGGCTTAAGAAGGAAATGCACAGGCAGTGGAAGCAGGGACATGTGGCCTGGGAAGAGTACAAGGATGTTGTCCAGATGTGCAGGGATGGGAAAGCTAAGGCACAGATGGAACTGAGCTTGCCAAGGGATGCAAAGAATAACAAGGGATTCTATAGGTACATTGCACAGAAAAGAAAGGCCAAGGAGAGTGTACCTCCTCTGATGGGTGAGAAGGGTGAACTGGTAACGACAGACATGGAGAAGGCTGAGATACTCAGCAACTTCTTTGCCTCCGTCTTCACTGACAGACAGGCTTCCCATGTCTCTCGTTTCCCTGAACCCATAGATTGGGGCTGGAGGAGCAAAGTCCCTCCCACTGTAAGCGAAGAGCAGGTTCGAGACCGCCTGATGCAACAAGTACAAGTCTGGGGCTTGATGATATGCATCCCAGCATCCTGAAGGAATTGGCTAACGTAGTTGCCAAGCCTCTCTCCATCATATTTGAAAAGTCCTGGCAGTCAGGCGAAGTCCCTGGTGACTGGAAAAAGGGAAACATCACTCCCATTTTTAGAAAGGGTAGAAAGGAGGACCCGGGGAACTACAGACCCGTGAGCCTCACCTCTGTGCCTGGAAAAGATCATGGAACAGATCCTCCTGGAAGCAATGTCAAGGCACATGCAAGACAAGGAGGCGATCCGAGACAGCCAGCATGGCTTCACCATCATGCAAATCATGCCTGACCAATCTGGTGGCCTTCTATGATGGAGTGACTGCATCAGTTGACAAGGGAAGACCGACTAATGTCATCTATCTGGACTTCTGTAAGGCCTTTGACACGGTCCCACCTGACATCCTGGTCTCCAAATTGGAGAGAGATGGATTTGAAGGGTGGACCATTCAGTGGATAAGGAGTCGTCTTGAAGGTCGCACCCAGAGAGTGGTGGTCAATGGCTCTATGTCCAGGTGGAGGCCAGTGATGAGCGGTGTCCCTCAAGGGTCTGTCCTGGTGCCAGTACTGTTTAATATCTTTATCAATAACATAGTGGGATCAAGTGCACCCTCAGCAAGTTTGCAGATGACACCAAGCTGAGTGGTGCAGTTGATACAACAGAAGGAAGGGATGCCATCCAAAGGGACCTGGACAAGCTTGAGAATTGGGCCCGTGTGAACCTAATGAGGTTCAACAAGTCCAACTGCAAGGTGCTGCACCTGGGTCAGGGCAATTTCAGATATGAGTACGGACTGGGAGCAGAACTCATTGAGAGCAGTCCTGCAGAGAAGGACTTGGGGGTTCTGGTGGATGAAAAGCTTGACATGAGCCACCAGTGTGCGCTTGCAGCCCAGAAGGCGAACTGCATCCTGGGCTGCATCAAAAGAGGCGTGGCCAGCAGGTCGAGGGAGGTGATTTTGCCCCTCTACTCTGCCCTTGTGACCTGTTAGAACGGGTCCAGAGGGGGGCCATGAAGCTGATCGGTCTTCACTGGCAAGTGCTCTAGCTTTGCAGCCCAAGTCCTGGCCTGTAGCTTATGGAAAGCAGCTCATGGTGGAGCAGGTGATCTGGCGGGAGCTGCTGCCCGTGAGGGACCCATGCTGGAGCATGGGAGACTGAGAGAGACTGACCACGAAGAAGTGGTGGAGATGAAGTTGTATGGACTGATCGCAACCTCCATTTCCCTGTTCTCCTGCACCACTTGGGGGAAGGACGTAGAAGAGGGTGGATGGGGGGAAGGTGTTTTTAGTATGCTTTTAGTTTCTCACTGTTCTAGTCTGCTAGAGATGGAAAGGGCTCAAGGGTTGAGATAAGGACAGGGAGATGACTCAACAGTTATCGTCTCGGGCAAAACAGACTCAGCATAAGGAGTATAAGGCATAAGCCCTACCATTTGCCATGGACTGATCCAGAATGTCCTGGAACAAGGGGAATCATAGAATCATTAAGGTTGGAAAAAACCTCCACAGAATCTGGGCCAGACCTGTAGCTTATGGAAAGCAGCTAGAGATAGGTAATAAATTACATTAATCTCCTTATGCTGAGTCTGTTTTCGCCTTCTGGGCTGCAAGCGCACACTGGTGGCTCATGTCAAGCTTTTCATCCACCAGAACCCCCAAGTCCTTCTCTGCAGGACTGCTCTCAATGAGTTCTGCTCCCAGTCCGTACTCATATCTGAAATTGCCCTGACCCAGGTGCAGCACCTTGCAGTTGGACTTGTTGAACCTCATTAGGTTCACACGGGCCCAATTCTCAAGCTTGTCCAGGTCCCTTTGGATGGCATCCCTTCCTTCTGTTGTATCAACTGCACCACTCAGCTTGGTGTCATCTGCAAACTTGCTGAGGGTGCACTTGATCCCACTATGTTATTGATAAAGATATTAAACAGTACTGGCACCAGGACAGACCCTTGAGGGACACCGCTCATCACTGGCCTCCACCTGGACATAGAGCCATTGACCACCACTCTCTGGGTGCGACCTTCAAGACGACTCCTTATCCACTGAATGGTCCACCCTTCAAATCCATCTCTCTCCAATTTGGAGACCAGGATGTCAGGTGGGACCGTGTCAAAGGCCTTACAGAAGTCCAGATAGATGACATTAGTCGGTCTTCCCTTGTCAACTGATGCAGTCACTCCATCATAGAAGGCCACCAGATTGGTCAGGCATGATTTGCATGATGGTGAAGCCATGCTGGCTGTCTCGGATCGCCTCCTTGTCTTGCATGTGCCTTGACATTGCTTCCAGGAGGATCTGTTCCATGATCTTTTCCAGGCACAGAGGTGAGGCTCACGGGTCTGTAGTTCCCCGGGTCCTCCTTTCTACCCTTTCTAAAAATGGGAGTGATGTTTCCCTTTTTCCAGTCACCAGGGACTTCGCCTGACTGCCAGGACTTTTCAAATATGATGGAGAGAGGCTTGGCAACTACGTTAGCCAATTCCTTCAGGATGCTGGGATGCATATCATCAAGCCCCAGACTTGTACTTGTTGCATCAGGCGGTCTCGAACCTGCTCTTCGCTTACAGTGGGAGGGACTTTGCTCCTCCAGCCCCAATCTATGGGTTCAGGGAAACGAGAGACATGGGAAGCCTGTCTGTCAGTGAAGACGGAGGCAAAGAAGTTGCTGAGTATCTCAGCCTTCTCCATGTCTGTCGTTACCAGTTCACCCTTCTCACCCATCAGAGGAGGTACACTCTCCTTGGCCTTTCTTTTCTGTGCAATGTACCTATAGAATCCCTTGTTATTCTTTGCATCCCTTGGCAAGCTCAGTTCCATCTGTGCCTTAGCTTTCCCATCCCTGCACATCTGGACAACATCCTTGTACTCTTCCCAGGCCACATGTCCCTGCTTCCACTGCCTGTGCATTTCCTTCTTAAGCCTCAGTTTGACCAGCAAGTTTTTGCTCAGCCATCCCGGTTGTCTACCCTCCCTGCCCGCTTTCTTACACAGGGGGATGGAGAGTTCTTGTGCTCCAAGGAAAACATCCTTAAAGAGTTGCCAGCTCTGCTCAGCTCCCCTGTCTCTGAGGACAGTGTTCCAGGGGATCTCATCCACTAGGTCTTTAAACTTCTGGAAGTTCGCTCTTTGGAAGTTCAGGGTCCTGACTTTGCTCTTCATCAGGCCCATATTCCTCGAGATCACAAACTCAACCAGGGTGTGTTCACTGCAGCCCAGACTGCCTCCAATCTTGACCTCTTTAATGAGCTCGTCCATGTTGGTGAGCACCAGGTCAAGTAATGCTTCTCCCCTGGTTGGTTTGTCTAATACCTGGACCAGGATGTTATCCTCAGCACACTGTAGGAATCTCCTGGATTGCTTATAGCCTGCTGTGTAGCTTTCCCGGCAGACCTCAAGGTGGTTGAAGTCCCCCATCAGGATGAGAGCGTGTGAGCGTGACGCTTCTTGTAGTTAAAGCACAAAGGCCTCATCCACAGGCTCCCTTTGATCAGGCGGCCTGTAGTAGACTCCGACCACAAGATGTCTTTTATTGGTGTGGTCCTTAACTTTCACTCACAAGCTCTCAGTCTGTCTGTGGCTGCTTCTCAGAAGCATCTCTTCACAATCAATCCCTTCCCTAATGTAAGGGCAACACCCCCTCCCCTCCTTCCCTGTCTCTCTCTTCTGAAGAGCTTGTAGCCCTCTATTCCAGCGTTCCAGTTATGTGATCCGTCCTACCATGTTTCCGTGATAGCAATTAGATCATAGTTTTCTAATTGCACCATGGCTTCCAACTCCTCCTGCTTATGCCCCATGCTGCGTGCATTGGTGTAGAGGCACTTCAGCTGGGCTATCGGTCACATCACTTTTCCAGAAGAACACTTCCTTATTGCTTTGGGACAGTTCACAAGTATTTCCCTGTTGTTTCTTAGAGTGACAATGTTCTCAGGTATGCCTCCTTCACTCAGAGGTGCATCTTCTTCCCCCACCACATGTAGTTTAAAGCCCTTGTGATAAGCCCAGCCAGCTTACTGCTCAGAACACTCTTACCCCACTTGGTCAGCTGCGCCCCATCCTGTGTCAGCATGCCATCACTTGGTCCATTCGTCTCCTTCTTCCTGGGTCCTCTTGAGGACAGAGGAGAACACTACTTGCATTCCCGATCCCTTCAACATCTTTCCAAGGGACATAAAATCCTTTTTGTATTTTGGAGTTTCCTTGTTGCAGCATCATTTGATCCTACGTGAAAAAGTAGAAAGGAGTGGTAGGCTTTGGGACCCACCAGACTTGGTAGCCTCTTCATAATATCACAAATATTACGGTCATAATATCACAAATATACGGTCAAGGGAAGTGATTGTCCCGCTCTACTCTGCGCTGGTGCGGCCTCACCTCGAGTACTGTGTGCAGTTCTGGGCACCACAGTACAAAAAGGACATTAAACTGCTGGAGAGTGTCCAGAGGAGGGCGACGAAGATGGTGAAGGGCCTAGAGGGGAAGACATATGAGGAGCGGCTGAGGGCACTGGGCCTGTTCAGCCTGGAGAAGAGGAGGCTGAGGGGGGACCTCATCGCAGTCTACAACTTCCTCGCGAGGGGGAGCGGAGAGGCAGGTGACCTATTCTCCATTATCACCAGTGACAGGACCCGTGGGAACGGTGTTAAGCTGAGGCACGGGAAGTTTAGGCTAGACATCAGGAAGAGGTTCTTCACCAAAAGGGTGGTCGCACACTGGAACAGGCTCCCCAGTGAAGTAGTCACTGCACCAAGCCTGTCTGAATTTAAGAAGAGATTGGACTGTGCACTTAGTCACGTGGTCTAAACTTTTGGGCAGACCTGTGCGGTGCCAGGAGTTGGACTTGATGGTCCTTATGGGTCCCTTCCAACTCGGGATATTCTATGATTCTATGAAATATGGACTCTAGGCAGGCAGCAAACCTCTCTGGAGAGATTGTCCGGACGGCAAATGGGAGCCTCAGTGCCTCTCAGAGAGGAGTCTCCAATGACGAACGCCCTTCGTCCCCTTTTTGTGGCACTGGTTCTGATGCAGGTGGGAGACTGAGCCAACTTTGCGTGGTTGGCCTTTCTGAGGTCTTTACTAGTTCTCTTGGAGTCTCCTCTCTCCTGCCCTAGGACATCAACTCTGTTGTGCAAGGGCACTTCAGGGGCAAGGGGGAGACTCCTCCTCTGGCTCCAATCAGAGACAAGGGTCCCCTCTCCCTTGTCCTGTGAGTCCTTCACATGTGCTCGTTCAGGGCTGCAAGGTTGTTTACCTTCCCCTTGCCAGGGCTTAAGGCAGGGCTGTTGCTCGGACCGTGTCAGTGCATAATACCATTTGTCAATCTCCCGCTCAGATTCCTGGATGCTACGTTGCCTGGTAAGCTCCTTCTTGCAACAGAACCACCTGTTTGAAGACCTCATCCAGCCGGACACACTTGCACCCATGACACCCATCTCTACCTTCAGGGCCTAGGGGGACTTCCAGAGACTGGAGTTCCCTGGAACTGAGGATCAAGGCAGCTCTTTCGATACTCGGGAGGTCTGTTTGGGTGTAGACATCTGCCCGGGGAGGTTGCAGCCCTCCCATCTGTGTTTCAGCCTCAGACCGGCAGACTCGGTGGGTGAACACCATTTCTGTTAAAGTAGAATGCCCTTCCTCTGCCTCTCCCAGAATACAAAATGACCCGCCTTGAACCCTGACTGCGCGTGCTGCCACGCCATACCCTGACTGGCACACCATGCCCTGTTTGCCTGCATTCCCTAGGGGCTGCCTTTGTACATCAGGGGCGGGGGGGGGGGCACTCCTGTCTCCACCCAAGCCTCATCAGCTGCTCTCGCGAGGGCTGCTGGGTCCTGATGGCTCCCTTGGCTGCCTCAAAGGGGCCTCAGCGTAGGAAACCCTCTGCACGCTGCAATCCCCTGCTCTGCTGCAGGACGCATCTGCCCCGGAGCCTTGGTGAGTGACTGTAAAATGGCGGTTACGCCCGATTTAAATGGCCTGCCACTGCTCCTGGCTCAGCCCAAGCCTCCCTTGGCTGCCTCAAAGGGGCCTCGATGTAGGAGTACCCCCTGCGTGCCGAGATCCCCTGCTCCGCTGCAGAACACATCTGCCCTGGAGCCAATTGCCTCAGCGAGTCAATCACATCGAGTTTTATCACTGACATAATTATAGAAGCTTTTCTTGTTGCCTTTGACATCCTTGGTCAGATTTACTTCTATCTATTGCATGCAACTGGATTTGGAAACACACCAGGACCCTGCAGTAACTCTCAGGTGAACCTTGCCATTCTCGAATCTTTAACTAAGTGGCTGTTTTTATTGTAGTAAGTTCTTTAGATCATTGTGTTAATTAACTAATGCTTAGATACTGATTAAGTGCTGTTAAAAATCATGTAATCTAACTTTGCTGTTTGCTATAAAGGTATATAATAAATCCTTAATTGCTGCTAGATTAGTGTTGTGTAAAATCTAATTCTGTGACACCACGTAGCCAGGTGTTAATCTCCATGATGCACTGACTTCTGCCCAAACCCCTGTCTCTGACTGGTAAGACAGAGGAGAAGACCACCTGGGCCCCCATCCCCTTCACTTGTGCCCCCAGGACCCTGAAGTCCTGCTTGATCTTTCCCAGGCTATGCTGTACCATATCATTGGTGTCCATATGGAAAAGAAGTAGGAATTAGTAGTCTGCACTTTTTACCAGTTGTGGCAGTGTCTCTGCAACATCCCAGACCTTGGTTCCTGGCAAGCAGCAGACTTCCCTTCACTGCATATCAGGCTGGAAAATGGACGCCTCGGTGCCCCTCAGTAGGGAGTCACCCGCTACCAGCACTTGCCATTTCCTTCTGAAACTTTTAGCATGTGTAGCTGGTGCTGTTTCGCCCTGTGAGTCTCGCTCTTTGATTTTATCCACTGCCAAAATTTCATATTTGTTGCTGGTTGGTACTTGTGAGGAAACAGGGGGAATCATCATCCTGTTGCCACAAGTTATGAGACACCATGACGCCTCCTTTTCCAAGGTGCTATCTATGTCTTGACTTCCTTTGTTTTCTAGTCCTTAGAGGTCAGTGTAACAGGGCCCTAATAATTCTCTGTGCAATGCCTCAAGTAATACTCCATCATTTCTTGTTCCCCTTCCCTAATGCAGCATAACCTGCTGACTTCTTCCTGCAGTTCTTGCACCTGCTGCCCGAGTGACTCCACCAGCGCACAACTTGCACCGGTGGAGTTCTCACCCTCCTTTGCCCAGGAGCGTGGGCTGTAGATTTTGCAGCCCTCCACCTGGACACCAGCTGCCCTGAGAGGAAGCTCTATCTGGATGGCTACCTCCACTCATCCCAGGCTGGCCTGGCTAAGGAGATGGTTCCTGGCTGCTGCAGAGCACAGCATTTGCATAGTCTCAACCACTATTCTTCCAAAGATCTCTGAGGATCAGGGATCTAATCAGCCCTGATAATTCCATGGAAGCCTTGAGCTGCTCAGTAGGTTTGCACAGTCAACAATGGGCTGGAGAGACCCTCGAGGCTGCAGCATAAGTGGAAAGTGATCCTCACAAAGGTGAGGCTCACCTGTCTGTAGTTCCCCGGGTCCTCCTTTCTACCCTTTCTAAAAATGGGAGTGATGTTTCCATTTTTCCAGTCACCAGGAACTTCGCCTGACTGGCAGGACTTTTCAAATTTGATGGAGAGAGGCTTGGCAACTGCATCAGCCAATTCCTTGAGGATGCTGGGATGCATGCCATCAAGTCCCGTAAACTTGAATTCCTTTGGTCAATTTGGGTTAGCTATCCCAGCTGTTTCCCCTCCCAACCCCATGCTCACCCCCAGCCTACCCTCTGTGTGTGTGTGAGACGGAGGCGGGGAGGGGAAGAAAGTTTTGAGGCTGTGCAAGCACTGTTCAGCAGTATCCAAAACATTGGTCTGTTATCAACACTGTTTTAGTGACAGATGCAATACACCATGTACGCTGCTATGAAGAAAGTTAACTCCATCCCAGGTAGATCCAGTACAATTAGGATGAAAAATTAGTTAATGGATGATTATTTAATTCATTTTGCAATGTGCACTTTCCTCTTATGTGATATAAACCTGATAAATTCCTAAATACATTTTTCTGAAGTGTTTTTAATCGTTGTTCCTAATTTTAATGTCTCATTTAAGGTGGTAATTTGAGTCCTTTCATTTCTTCTTTATATGTCTCAGTAGTTTGTGGGGTGGTTTTTTTTAGAATTATTTTCTCTTTTCCTCTTTAAACAAAACAGCTCAAATGGGAATAACCTCATGGTTGGCTCAAAACCTCTGATTTCAGATGTTACTTTAAAGAGAAAGGATAAAGGCAACTTAATAGTACTTTGAATGTTAAATCAATGTTCACTTTGCAGATTAAAAACAAAAAAAAATTTGCGAAGCACATCAGTTGGTTAGTATCTCTAATCTAATCAAACTTACATCTTTATAATGTACCATTTTGCTGCAAGTTTCTTCTTGTCTTTCTAAACAGTTACAAATATATCTGGCATTGCTTCTTCTGAAACAGCATTTTAAAGCATTTCTTTGTTTCATTAAAGCATGCATTTTGTAGCCTGTTTTCAGTACCAGTGATAAGCAATGTTGTCAAAAAATATTTTTAAAAATCTATTTCATTTTTAAATTCGAAATGCCTTCCTCTTAATGGTGGTTGTAGCACCCTTTAATCTGTAAGGGAGGGAAAAAAAGCTCTGTACTTCACATTTTTTAATAAAATGGTGTAGCTCTACTGGTGGGACAAAAGTTTTAGTTTGTCATTTTTTCTTTAATTTGATTTTTAACTTTTCAGAAATTTTAATTTTACTTTACTTTTAAAAAAATATTTAATTTTACTTTAATTTTACTTTTCAGCACCCTTTTTCAGATATGAATTAAAAATCATGCTCTAACCATATAGAGATTCGAGGCCAAAACTTAGTGTGGTTAGACCTCTGTGGGAAGAGGTCAGGGACTGCCATGTGCTGGACATAACCATCTCTGCAACAGACCCAGCACATGTCAAAGATGAGTCCATCAGCAAGGTTTGTGGCACCTCTGTGAAAATATCTTTAAGAAGGGGCAGAAAGCACTACAGAGAGAGGAGTTGGGAACAAAGAGTAAGAAAACGGAGGCAACACCAAAATCAGAGGAGGAGGAGGAGTTGCTTGCTCCATGGCACTGGAGCAGATATTCCCTGCAGTTTGTGGATAACCCATGCCAGAACAGATGGATATTCCTGAAGGAACTGCTGCCTGTGGAGAACTCATACCAGAGTAGAGGAAAAGCATGAGGAAGAAGGAACAGCAGAGAGAAACCATTACTGGTTGTAACTCCCCACTCCATTTTCCATGTGCCGCTCAGGAGGGTAGAAGAGTCTGGAGTGAAGGAGTGAAGTTAGACAAAGGAAAGGGGGGTGAGGAAAGGTGTTGTTTTAATGTTTGTCTTTTTGTTTCCCACTACCTGACTTAGTAATTACAATTTTATTTTAGTTGGCTATAAAGTTAATTTTCCACAAGTTGAGTCTGTTTTGCCTGCAGTGGTAATTGGTAAGCAATCTCCTTGTCTTTATTCAAACCACAAGCTTTCTTGTTCCCATTCTTCCTATTTCCCCACCCATCCTGTTGAGGACGGGGAATGAATGAGCAGCTGTGTGGGAGTTTGGCTGTTAGTCAAGACTAACCCACCACGTTTGGTAAGTAGGAGAGCAGTATTAGTAATGCACTAGGAGTCTTCCATTCTGAAATCTTGACATGTAAAATAGTGTAGATTTCAATTATTTCACCATTCATTTTTATCAGCCTTTAAAAGTTTAGTACTCTTTCAAAATATGTGCATGAGTATACAAGAACCTGAAGCTCTCTGCATAAGCATATAATTAATGTGAATTATAGTTAATAATTCATTCCAAAACTACTTTTACGTCATCAGTACATCTGAGTTACTATCTAATGTGTGGGTGATTTATTTTTTTTTTACAGATACCAAAGATGATGACTAGAAAGATTAAGCTTTGGGACATTAATGCCCACATAACCTGTCATTTGTGCAATGGATACCTGATTGATGCCACCACTGTAACAGAATGCTTACATACTTGTAAGTAGGATTATAATTCTGTGAATAAGCTAAAATTGTTTTTGTACTTGATATACTAGATGTTTTACCAGTTTGTAGTTGAAGTTTCAAAATTTACTGTTTTTCAGTCAGAATAATGCAAGCTTTGCTATGCACTTACAATTTTTCAATAAAGCAATATATATTGTCTCATGAGACAAATAGGGAGAGGAAACTTGAAAACATATATATAACCAACAGCAATGTATATTCAGGAATGTAGTTTTTCTGTTGAATACTAGAAGAAATGTGGCATGCTCTACAGAGATTATATGGCGTTTCAGATTTGCCAGAGATCACTTTTTCCACTGCATTTGATTTCTAGATGCTGTTCATCAGCTTTAATGTATTTGCTTTTCTTTTTTAGCTCATTCTTGAGCCCCTTCTCCATGTGCTCCAAATCTGAAGTTCCTCAGTGTTCTGTTTGGAGTAAAGCATTTAGAATCCTAATCTAGGAGTTGCTCTGTTATGTCCCAAATCCTGTAAGGCTGCCGTTAAGTATTAAATTTGGTCTTGCTAGAGGGTCACTTTTTCATTGTTCTAAAATGTACTTATTTATTTATTTGCAACCCTAAAACATGCACTGCAAGCATGTTTCATAGGCCATGCCATTTCTCAGGTTTGTATATAGCAATAAATTTTTAGAGCAAACCTACAGGGCTTGCTTGAGAAGCCAAGGAGATTTTACTGCCCTCTTTTTTCTTTTTTTTTTTTTCTTTTCCTTGTGGATTATGTCTTATGAATTTATGTTTTCAGAAAGTTTTATTGCTTTTGGTTTCATCCTTAGACTTATGGTATTAATTCTGAGGGGACACATAGCCTCATGTTATGAGTGGAAGGGTAGGGGACAGCTTTTTCAAAAACAGCTGTTGGAAAAGTGAGTTTCCCCATTTGTATCTTTTTACTTTGTCTGTGACAAACTGAGCTGACGTGTGCTGAGCTGAGTTTAGGAGGGGTTGGTATCTGCTTATTCTGAACTGGAGGATCTGCTGATGGCAAGTGATTGTGTTTTTTACAAGATGAGTTTGGTTCTTTTGTTTATTTGGTTCAGACAGGTTTGGGCCTCACCCTTGCAACTGGATCTGCTAGAATATTCCACTGGAGTAGATTTCAGTGCAAGATATGGGCTTAGTGAGTAAAGCTGCTAGGGTTGGTCCAATGGAGAGTGTCCAGAGAAGGGCTACTAAGATGGTGAAGGGCCTAGAGGGGAAGACATAGGAGGAGGAGGAGTGGTTGAGGTCACTTGGCCTGTTCAGCCTGGAAAAGAGGAGGCTGAGGGGAGACCTCATCGCGATCTACAGCTTCCTCACGAGGGGGAGTGGAGGGGCAGGCGCCAATCTATTCTCTTTAGTGACCAGTGATAGGACCCTAGGGAATGATGTCAAGCTGTGACAGGGGAGGTTCAGGCTGGACATCAGGAAGAGGTTCTTCACGGAGAGGGTGGTCACACACTGGAACAGGCTCCCCAGGGAAGTAGTCACAACACCAAGTCTGCCGGAGTTTAAGAAGCGTTTGGACTGTGCTCTTAGTCATATGGTCTGAATTTTTGTGTGGATCAGTGTGGTGCCAGGAGTTGGGCTCGATGAGCCTTATGGGTCCCTGCCAGCTTGGGATATTCTATGATTCTATGATTCTATACCATAATTTTGTCTGAGAGAGAGATGGCACTACAGCTAGAGTTCTCTTGCCTTATATTGTTGTAAGGCTACCTAAGATTAAAGGAATCGCTGTTTAAGGAAAAGATGTTTAACCTTTTTTAATAGAAAAAAACAAAACAACAATATAACTTAGGTAACTTGAGCTTTTTTTTTTTTTAAAGCTGGAGTTTGTTTATAACTTCAGGTCAGGAAAACACATTTTACTGTAATGTATTATTACTTGTGGATAAACAGTACTACCGGTTAAAATGAGTGAATTGTGTTTTTTTTAATCAAACACATGGTGGGGAATAGACTTAGCTCCAAAAGCATGCTGCTCTATGTTATCTGTTTTAACAGTTTTAACCTACATATTAAAGACCTTTCCTCATTTAATTTTCTGATTGAAGTCTAATTGTATTTTATTTTGTAAAAGTTAAAAGTAAAATTTCATCTGAATAAAATGATTCAAAGCATCTGACTTGAGGAAAAATAAATGATTCTTTTGCCACAAATTTATTATCATAGCCCATCTTTCTTCTGCATGTATCTATGATTCACAGCAAATTGACTAAGTATCTTAATGGCATGTGCCATGTTGTAAAGGGTTACCTGGCCTGCAGGTGTACAGAGGCCATGACAGTGGGTTCACAGGTTTCTGTAATACACAAGGACGTTTTATTTCCTAAATTTCTCTATTTTATTGCAAATTGCCGCAAGTCATCACTAGCAAGTATACCTATGATTAATAAAGCAAGAATATATCAAGCTATTAAAAATTATTACCAGGAAAGCAAGTATACGTATATATATTATCAATAGTAGCAGCAATCAATGGTAGCAATTAATAGTAGCAGCAATCAATAATATAGCAGCAAGTATATATATATATATATATATATATATATATATTGACTTGCCGAGGCGACCGGCTCCGGGGCAGACGCGTGCTGCAGCGGAGCGCGGGATCGGGACAGGCAGGGCTATTTTTCGGGCATCGAGCCTACGTGAGGGAGCCGCCAGGCACCGGCAGCCCTCGTGAGGGAGGCTGACGAGGCGTAGGCGGAGCCAGCAGCGTCAGCGACAGCTCCTCCCCCCGGCCGTTCAAAGGCAGCCCTTAGGGAGCGCGAGCGACCAGGAGCGCGGCGACCAGGGCCGGCAAACAGGGAGTGACGCGGGGGAGAGACGCGGCAGTTAGCGAGGCAGTTAGCGCGGGCAGGAAGGGCGGGGACCCATCGTCGCTCTGTTGCAGCTACCTCTCCCTTCCGTGCTTGTAACCTGCTTGCGTAGAACCTGACCATGGTATCAACCAGGCAGAAAACCGTGGCCTCCGCATCTCGTGCGGCATCTCCAGCCACGGTCACCACGGTGGCTACTCAGACGGAGGGATCCGGGAAACACGCAGCCGTCCAGGTCCTGGGCTGCAGAGTGTGCCCCAGCCTTCTGTCGGTCTCCGACAGCAGTGGTGGGTATGCCTGTGGGAGGTGTGCCCAGGTTGAAGAACTGCTCAGCCAGGTAGCGGTGCTCCGGGAGGAGGTGAACAGGCTCAGAAGCATCAGGGAATCGGAGATGGAAATTGACTGGTGGAGGTGCACTCTACCCTCTCTGAGGCAGGCTCATGAGCCTGCCACAGCACAGGCGTCTCCTGTTATACAGAAAACGGAGGTTCCCTCCTCCTGCCAGGCAGCGGGAGGAGACCTAGATCAAGGGGAGGAATGGAGGCAGGTGCCTATTCGGGGTGGTAGGCGAGCCCTCTCTCTGCCCACCTCACCTTCTCATCTACCCTTAAATAATCGATATGAAGGACTAGAACAAGACAATCCGGATGACAAAGTAGATAAAAACCCGTCCCAGCTGGAGGGGGTGCCTAAGACAAGGCGACCTACACACCGCATTGCCACATCATCCTTCAAAAAAGAAAGAAGGGCTATTGTTATGGGGGGCTCCCTTCTGAAAGGGACAGAGGGACCGATATGCCGACCGGACCCAACCCGCAGAGAAGTCTGTTGCCTCCCTGGGGCTCGGGTGAGAGACTTCGCCAAGAAAGTCCAGCGCCTGGTACGGCCCACTGACTACTACCCGCTACTGGTCTTTCAGGCTGGTAGCGATGAAGTAGCAACGAGAAGTCCGAAGGCGATCAAAAGAGACTTTAGGGATTTGGGGCGACTACTTAGAGGATCAGGGGCGCAGGTTGTGTTTGCCTCTGTCCTTCCGATAGGGGGGATCGAAGCTGAAAGGCGTGCTGTTCACATAAACTCGTGGCTTCGAGACTGGTGTGACCGGCAGAACTTTGGGTTCTTTGATCACGGGAAGGTCTATGCTACACAGGGCCTGATGGCACCTGATGGGATGTGCCTCTCTCGGAGAGGGGTAAGGATCTTTGGTCAGGAGTTGGCAGGGCTGATAGATAGGGCTTTAAACTAGAGTCGAAGGGGGAAGGGGCTAAAACCAGGCACGCCGGTGAAGACCTAAGGGAAGGTACGCTAGAATCAGAGGGGCTGGGTGCCAGTGAGGTCCTTCGGGCAGATCCACAAGGTGCTGAGTGTAAGGAGACGCACCTGAAGTGCTTCTACACGAACGCACGCAGTATGAGGAATAAAATGGATGAGCTAGAAGTCCTGGCCCAGTCCTGCAACTACGATATCATCGGCATAAGCGAAACCTGGTGGGATGAGTCCTGTGACTGGGGTGTTGCGATAGATGGTTACAGGCTCTTCAGGAGGGACAGGCAGGGTAGGCGAGGTGGTGGGGTGGCGATGTATGTGAAGCAGGGGCTGGACTGTGTGGAACTCCAGGTCGGCGATGGCAAAGTTGAGAGCCTCTGGGTAAGGATCAAGGGACGAACGAATAAAGGGGATGTCGTTGTGGGAGTCTATTACAGACCGCCTGGCCAGGACGATAGCGCCGATAAATTATTCTTTACAGAACTAAGAGAGGCCTCGAGATTAACTCCCCTTGTCCTTATGGGGGACTTCAACTTGCCAGACGTTAACTGGGAGTGCCACACGGCTGACACGAGCAAGTCCAGGAGGTTCATGAAGCACCTAGATGATAACTTCTTGGTGCAGGTGCTAACGGAGCCAACTAGGAAAGGTGCCCTCCTAGACCTGTTGCTAGAAAACAGAGAGGGTCTGGTGGGAGATGTGGTGATTGGTGGCCGCCTTGGTCAAAGCGACCATGAAGTGGTTGAGTTCAAAATTTACGGTGACAGAAGGAAAAGTGCCACCAAAACCTCATCCCTAGATATGGGGAAAGCGGACTTCAGGCTGCTCAGGGAACTAGTCAGCAAGGTCCCCTGGGAAACTGCTCTTGAAGGCCTCGATGTCCACCAGTGCTGGTCATTCTTTAAATGATGCCTCCTAGAAGCACAAGATCAAGCAATTCCTAAATATCGCAAGTCAGGCAGGCGGGGCAGGAGGCCGGCGTGGCTGACCAGGAACATTCTAATGGAGATTAGGCGGAAACAGAGAGTGTTTCGCTACTGGAAGGAGGGCCAGGTGTCATGGAAAGAATACAGGGATGCTGTTCATGTTTGTAGGCAGAAAATTCGTGTGGCCAAAGCACACCTAGAGTTGAAGCTGGCTGTGTCTGTGAGAGAAAATAAAAAGGGCTTTTTCAGATATGTGAATGGAAAAAGGAGAACTAAAGAATACATAGGGCCGCTCCTTGATAGGGAAGGTCTCCTCACAGACAATGACATAGGCAAAGCAGAGACGCTTAACGCCTTCTTTGCCTCTGTCTTCAATGCCGATGATGGGCTTCGGGACCCAGGGTGCCCTGAGCTAGAGGACCGGGACGGTGGGGATGACAAACTCCCAACCAACCCTGAACCTGTGCGGGATTTGCTACTCCACCTGGATCCCTACAAGTCCATGGGTCCGGATGGGATTCATCCCCGGGTGCTGAAAGAGCTGGCGGACGTCATCGCGGAACCTCTCTCAATTATTTTTCAACGATCCTGGGAATTTGGAGAGGTCCCGGTAGACTGGAAGCTGGCAAATGTTGTGCCGATTTACAAGAAGGGTCAGAAAGAAGACCCTAGCAATTACAGGCCTGTCAGTCTCACGTCAGTGCCTGGTAAAATCATGGAGAAGATGGTTCTCGAACTTATTGAGGCTCACCTGGGGGACAAAGCAGTCATTGGTCCCAGCCAGCATGGGTTTGTGAAGGGCAGGTCCTGCCTAACTAACCTGATTTCCTTTTAGGATAAGATCACCCGTATGATGGACCAAGGGAAACCAGCTGATGTAATTTTTCTGGACTTCAGCAAGGCTTTTGACACGGTTTCCCATAGGATTCTACTGGACAAAATGTCCACCATACAGCTAAATAAAAACATCACACGATGGGTGAGCAATTGGCTAACGGGCAGGGCCCAAAGGGTTATGGTAAATGGGGCTGCGTCAGGCTGGCGGGCGGTCACCAGTGGGGTCCCTCAAGGCTCCATTTTAGGGCCGGTACTTTTCAATATTTTTATAAACGATCTGGATGTAGGAATAGAAGGTATTTTGAGCAAGTTTGCTGACGACACCAAACTTGGAGGAGTTGTGGACTCGAATGAGGGTGGAAAGGCCTTGCAGAGGGATCTGGATAGGTTGGAGAGCTGGGCGATCACCAACCGCATGAAGTTCAATAAGAGCAAGTGCTGGGTCCTGCACCTGGGACGGGGAAACCCTGGCTGCACGTACAGACTGGGCGATGAGACGCTAGAGAGCAGCCTAGAAGAGAGGGATCTGGGGGTCGTGGTAGACAGCAAGTTGAATATGAGCCAGCAGTGTGCCCTGGCGGCCAGGAGGGCCAACCGTGTCCTGGGGTGCATCAAGCACGGCATCGCTAGTAGGTCAAGGGAGGTGATTGTCCCGCTCTACTCTGCGCTGGTGCGGCCTCACCTCGAGTACTGTGTGCAGTTCTGGGCACCACAGTACAAAAAGGACATGAAACTGTTGGAGAGTGTACAGAGGAGGGCTACGAAGATGGTGAAAGGCCTGGAGGGGAAGACATATGAGGAACGGCTGAGGTCACTGGGCCTGTTCAGCCTGGAAAAGAGGAGGCTGAGGGGAGACCTCATCGCAGTCTACAACTTCCTCGTAAGGGGGTGTCGAGAGGCAGGAGACCTTTTCTCCATTAACACCAGTGACAGGACCCGCGGGAACGGGGTTAAGCTGAGGCAGGGGAAATTTAGGCTCGACCTCAGGAGGGGGTTCTTCACAGAGAGGGTGGTTGCACACTGGAACAGGCTCCCCAGGGAAGTGGTCACTGCACCGAGCCTGTCTGAATTTAAGAAGAGATTGGACTGTGCACTTAGTCACATGGTCTGAACTATTGGGTAGACCTGTGCAGTATCAAGAGTTGGACTTGATGATCCTTAAGGGTCCCTTCCAACTCAGGATATTCTATGATTCTATGATTCTATGATATAGTAATATTACAGGCTACTATGAACTTATCACTAGTAAATTTGCAAATATACTTATGATTTGTTACATATATGTGCGCATATATATACACACAAATGCATATATATTCAAAATGTTACTGGTACCAAGCACTATCAAACCAGTCCTGGAGGTGGGGTCAAACCAACCTCAGAACTGGGGCCAATTAAAAGTGGCTCAGGAGTGGGACAAAAGGAAATAATGGACAGAGTCTTGCTTTGAAAATGATCCACGTCAGAAACTTTGTAGTCAGCTAGGTGTCCCCAGAGAAAGGCCAATTTGTTTAGGAAAGTTTACTTTCCCAGACTATTTTTCTGTTCTTTCAGCTAAAACAGCCAAAAGCAGTTGCTGATTCCTACTTTCTCAGGATGTTTTCCCCTTTTTCCAGACTGTTTTCACTTTTCCAGATGATAAGTTGCTGTTACATTTTCTTGTTTTTGCCCTTATCAATGGTATCTTCAGGATGTCTCTGATTCTTAGGTACACAGCTGCACTTCAAAGAGGCCAGCTTTGCCTTTTCAAGGATGCTGTTAGTTCCCAGACCTAGTTCCTAGGCTAGCAATTCTCAGGCTGACAGGCCTTTTCTTCTGTCAGTGTTTTAGCAAATATTTTAGCAGACATTTTCTGTTAGTATTTTTCCATTGGAGCCAGGTCACCTTTACGGCTGCTCCCGTCACCATGCAGTGTCCATAACATCCTTTGTAAAAGATGAACAGTGCAAATAAATATACTGTTGACCTTTTTGAAATGCTGTTCTTGTAACTTTTGGAATGGGACTGTGTTCTAAATTTAAGTATGTTTCTTAGGAAGACTCCAACTATATATAATTTCTTACTAAAATTACAATGCATCATTTTTCTATATTGAAAATATTCATGAAAAATAGTGGAAATTTTGTGCTAAATGATTATACATACAAAAATGATATTACAAATTAACTTTATGATTACAGTACCATGTAGTTCTTAAACTGTATATAGCAAGCTTCTTTTTCTTCGAACTACATCTTTTATTTTTTCCTGTTTATTAATGTTCTTGTTATTAGTCTGTAGAAGCTGCTTGGTGAAGTATTTGGAGGAAAACAACACCTGTCCAACATGTAGGATAGTTATACACCAGAGCCATCCATTACAGTATATCGGGTAAGTGTGCAGTATGAAAGTGTAAAGCAGAACCAGTTACTTTCTGGACTGTATAGACCTCTCAAATACAGCAAAGTTTCTCTTTAGATTTTTTTAAATTTGCTTATCAATATTTTAAATATATATAAAGAAGTTTGATTAGAAGATAAAAGATTTATATAAAGGAGGTAAGGTATTGAATTCTTCTGTGAATTTGCAATTCTTCTAAGGCAAATCAGACAAACACAGTAGACTTTATTGTTTAATTCCTGAGAGAAGTTTAATGAGATTTAGTCACTTTTAGTGACTTTTAGTTTTGTATGCCTGGATCATAGAAGTTACAAATATGGAACATATACTTGAATTACACTTTTACAAAATCTTTAGAACAATGACTAGCAGTTGGACAGTGGTTTTCAGTGACATAGAGGGTATGTTCAAAGACCGTAAATACATAGCATTATTGTTGATTTAGTCTTTCAAAGAACTGTTTAGTTCATAGGTGTAGATGAGAAATATGGCAGCAGAAAAGTTAGACTAGTGGCTTCAACCTCTTAAATGGAACAATCTCTGAATGTAAGGTTTGTGCCTACTTCTTTTCATTCCCACATGGAACTCCCTTACCGTGTGACCTAACATGATTGGGGTGTTATATCTTAATTTCCTTCTTTTTCAGTGTATTTTGCGTTTATTTGTACGTTACCTTTCTTTTTCTTCAATGATTTCCTCTTATCATTTTTATTATTATAAATCATCATATTTTTATTTTTATTATTATAAATTTTTATTATTATAAATTATCATTTTAAAATAAATTATTTTAATAAATTATTATTATTATAAAATATCAATTTTTAATTTTTAAAAAATTATCATTTTTATTATTATAAATTATCATCTTGTTATTAAATATTTCAAAGATATCGGTCAAATGTTTATACCACCTGACTTGGCTGGATCTGCACTAGAGATTTGTACCATTTCAACTTCCACTGATATAAATGTATTGAGATAGTGTGTTCATAATAGCTGCTGCATGTTGAATAGACTTGTCTACCTCCATGCAGTTTCTTTTTGTTTGTGACACTGCTTTAAATGTGCCTGTCTTGGTTCTAGTGCAGCTTTTGAAGGAGTGGTTGCAGAAAATTAATTTGATTCTCTCCACTTTCACTGACAATTCTGGATGTCCTATAAAAACTTTCTGAATTGCTCAAAACTAAGTCCCCTTCAGGAGTCTGAAATAAGATTTTCCTTATACCTTTCGAGAATGACATAGAGACTATACTAAAGTGTATTCTGAAGTACGACAAAACAGTGATGACAAATCCATGCCAGTAGGCAAGAAGAAAAAAATGGCATGAAAACCACAGTGTGGTTGTCCTCTGTAAAGCTACAGGAATGCATCCGTGTATTGATTCAGAAGGCTGTTTTCAATGCTAAGAGAGGCCTGAGAGCTTGAACTCTAATTGAATAGTTAGAAGTGGATTTGACAGTTGTTTATGGACACTGAATGTACAGTATTGTCTGTTTAAAAATTGATCCCATTCTTTATTCTATTTTTTTTGCTCTATTGCTTCGAAAAATAAGGATGTCCTCCTAGGGGAAGTATTTTCCTGAGGCAGTTACAAAACACTGCCCCTTAAAGATGAAAACAGATAGCCTTTGTCCAACCTCTTTTGGAAGTCTGTGTTTTTTCAGTAGAGAATTAATAGGGAGGAACTTTGTATTATGTTGTAGTTACAAAAATCTGTGATCTAATTCATCCCCATTGTATTATGTTTAAATGGCAAGATTTTGGTAGCGGGGGGGCTACAGGGGTGGCCTCTGTGAGAAGAGACCAGAAACTGCCCTGTGTTAGATAAGAACCCGTTCCAGCCAGCTCAAAAAGGGACCTGACACTGAGCAATGCTGGTTGTGCCTCTGTGATAGCATATTTAAGAAAGGCTAAGAAACAGTGCACAGCAGCTGTGAGAGGAACAATCCTGCAGACAATGAGGTCAGTGAAGACGGAAGGGGAAGAGGTGCTCCAGGCACCAGAGCTGAGATTGCTGGAACAAGGTGATGCAGGTTGTCCCCCTGCTGCCCATGGGGTACCATGTCACAGAAGATATCCACACTGCAGCCCATGGAGGACCCCACATTGGAGCAGGTGGATATTGCCTGAAGGAAGATGCAGCCCATAGACAGTCCATGCAGGAGCAATTTGGGCCTGTGCAACTGCAGCCTGTGGAGAGGAGCCCATGGACGAGCAGGTTGTCTAGCAGGAACTGTGGCCCCTGGGGTATCCCAGCTGGAGCAGTCCGTTCCTGAAGGACTGCACCCCATGGTACGGACCCATGCTGGAGAAGTTCTTGAAGAACTGCAGTCTGTGGGAAGCCCACGTAGGATCAGTTCAGGAAGGACTGCATCCAATGGGAGGGACCCCATGCTGGAACAGGGGAAGAGCATGACAATGAAGGAGTGTGTAGTGGGTTTATGTGGCAAGATTTTGGTAGCAGGGGGCTGCAGGGGTGGCCTCTGTGAGAAGAATCCAGAAGCTGCTCCATGTTAGATAAGAGCCAGTTTCAGTCATCTCCAAAGGGACCCACCACTTGCTAAAGCCAAGACAATAAGCGATATTGGGTGTGCTTCTGTGAGAGCAGATTTAAGAAAGGGGAAAAAAATGCTGCACAACAGCAGCTGGGAGAGTGAGGAGTGAGAAACAGCCCTGCAGACACCAAGTTCAGTGAAGAAGGAGGGGGAGGAGGTGTTCCAGGCACCAGAGCTGAATTTCCCCTGGGGCCTGTGGAGAGGACTATGGTGGAGCAGATTGTCCCCCTGCAGCCCATGGTGTACCACAGCGGAGCAGATTTCCATACTGCAGCCTGTGGAGGAGACCACGGTGGAGCAGATGGATCTGACCTGAAGGAGGCTGCAGCCTGTGGAGAATTCCCACAGGATCAGATTCTGGATCAGACCTGTAGCCCATGGAGAGGAGCCCACACAAGAGCAGGTGATCTGGCAGGAGCTGCCGCCCATGGGGGGCCCATGTTAGAGCAGTTTGCTCCTGATGGATGGACCCCGAGGTACGGACCTATATTTGGAGCAGTTCTTGAAGAGCTGTTGCCTGTGGGAAGCCCATGCAGGATCAGTTCGGGAAGGACTGCATCCCATGGGAGGGACCCCACATTGGATCAGGGGAAGAGACTGACCATGAAGGAGCGGCGAAGGAGAAGACTGACTGCAACCCCCATTTCCCTGTTCCCCTGCACCGCTCGAGGGAAGGAGGTGGAAGAGGGTGGATGAGGGGAAGGTGTTTTCAGTTTGTTTTCTTTGTTTCTTACTTCTCTAGCTTGCTAGTAATAGGTAAAAAATTTCTCTAATCTCCCTATGCTGAGTCTGTTTTGCCCGTGATGGTAACTGATGAGCAATCTCCCTGTCCTTATCTCAACCCACGATTTTTTTCATCATATTTTCTCCCTCTGTTCTGCTGAGGAGGAGGAGTGAGACAGTGGCTGCATGGTGCTTGGCTACCTACCGGTGTTTAAACCATAACACCCAGCCATCTGGGGAATACGTTGAACAAACACAGGAGTCATGACTAAGAATACTGTTAAATTCTTATCTCTTCTCTCATGCTGGTGGCTAATATCATTCATTTACTTTGAAATGTTTTGGGAGATGTACCTGCAAACTGTAAATGACACTTAAAAATCCTAACCTGAGAGTCAAAGCTGGAGATTGGTACTGTAAACTCTTCTGGAGCTAATGCCCTGGTAGCAGCTGAGGCTGAAATTTTACCTTGTATTGAATTTTATTTATAGTTTGGAAGTCAGTGTAATGTTCCGGTCCTTTCAGGCAATGACTTGTTTTAGAGTAATCCAGAAAAGGGCAGCTTGTATTAACACTTCGGTTGAAAACATCAGAGTGCTACCTAGGTGAGTTGGAGAATGGAAGTTTAGAATCTTAACTAGTCCTGCTCTCCCAGTTCCTGTCTTATGTGTTGGATCAGTCTGTCCTTTTTGTTACACCCTTTTTAGCTGGATGGAATTCTGTGCTACATGATGGTGCTCTTGAGTAAAATTTTGATTAAGAGCAAACACTTTTTTTTCTTTGCTCCCTTCCTTTTTTCCCCTATAGTCTCCTTTCCTCATGTTTTTTAAAAATCCCAGTATGGATAACTAAAAACCTAGCAACATGAGAGATTAATTAAAAGGGATAAGCAGCAGTCTAATTTCTAGAAACAGAAAAGTGTTGTGGTTTAACCCAGCCGGCGGCCAAGCACCACACAGCCACTCGCTCACCCTCCCCCCTCCCTCTCTTGGATGGGGCAGAGAATCAGAAAAATGAAGCCTGTGGGTTGAGACAGAGACAGTTTATTAGGACAGAAAATAATAATAATAATAGTACTACTAATAATAATGTGTACAAAACAAGTGATGCACAATGCAATTGCTCACCACCCACTGACTGATGCCCAAGCAGCCAGTCCCCCCACCCCGGCCAGCCCCCCATATAATTGCTCAGCATGACATCAGATGGTATGGAATACCCCTTTGGCCAGTTTGGGTCAGCCGTCCTGGGTCTGTCCCCTCCCAGCTCCTGCTGCACCCCCAGCCTGCTCGCTGGCAGGACAGAGCGAGAAGCTGAAAAGTCCTTGGCTTAGTGTAAGCACTGCTCTGCAACAATTAAAACATCAGTGTGCTATCAACATTATTCTCATCCTAAATCCCAAACACAGCACCATACCAGCTACTAGGAGGAAAATTAACTGTATCATAGCTGAAACCAGGACAAGTGTCTAGTGTCTAGAAACAGAAAAGCTAAACATACTTTTGTCAAAATTGTCAAAGAATTTTGAGAGTATGTTACTGATATACATGCTGGTAGAAATGTTTCTTACAGGATTCCTTCCTTTGCAATATAAAGACCATCCTTCCTAGCATTTCTGTTAAACTTCTGTCAGTTTAATTTTTTTTCAGTTCTTGTCTTAGCCTGAACCTTGTCTGCATTCCTTTCCTGTTACTGTCATCTCCTGTTTGACATTTCAGTTATCCAAAATCAGTATGTTTCTTACAAGACTTCAGAGGTTTGTAGAGTCAATTTAATATGGAATCTCTTAAAGAGAAATGTTTTGAATCAAGATGGCTAATTTAAACCTTCATTTTTTTCCCTGCTAGTCATGATAGAACAATGCAAGATATTGTTTACAAACTTGTGCCAGGCCTCCAAGAAGGTAAGTTTTCTGTACGACCTGTTTTTACTGAATGTTAGATTTACACATAGTTCCTTTTCATTTAATGAAAGGAGGAAGTGAGGAAAGTATTCATGGAAAGATGAAAAATACCATCTGCACTTGTTCCAGTTCTAGCACTACTTCTCTATACTTCAGTGCTTTTTTCAATTTTAGACTTGTACTAGCAGCATTACTGAAAAAAGTCAGTAATGAAAATACTAGTGTTGCTTCAGTGAAAAGTAACATTTTGTAAACCTAAATAGCACTACAACTTTTTCATGTTGGCATTCTATATATTGCATACATTCTTCTTTATTAAACTGTGTATGTATTCATGTCTTTTCTGCCAGGTTTGCAGAGTTCTAAGAGACAGAATATTAATCTAGCATAACTTTTATTTTCAGTTAAGTTTTCTTCTCCTAAAACATACTTAAATACCAAGGTACTTGCTAGCAAAACATTTGTCCTCTCATAATCTATTTTGACCATGCATCTGTTGAACTAAAGGAATGCTTTATATTAATTATTCAGTATTATTTTTCAGTGGTGTGTTGCTACTTTTATTTAAGTAGAATCCAATCAAGCTGTCAAATGAGGACAATATCAGACATTTATAAGCAAGTTTAGGTAAAGGGATTATTTTTAAATTGTTTTCAAGATACTGAAAAATCAGAAATCATAGAATCATAGAATGATTTGGGTTGGAAAGGACCTTTAAAGATCATCTAGTTCCAACCCCTCTGCCATGGGCAGGGATGCCAACCACTAGATCAGGTTGCCCAAAGCCCTGTCCAACTTGGCCTTGAACACTTCCAGGGATGGGGCATCCACAGCTTCTCTGGGTAACCTGTTCCAGTGCCTCATCATCTTCATAGTAAAGAATTTCTTCCCAATATTTAATTTAAATCTACACTCTTTCAGTTTAAAACCTTTACCCCTTGTCCTATTGCTACATTCCCTGATAGAGTCCCTCCACAGCTTTTCTGTAGGTCCCCTTTAGGTACTGGAAGGTCTCCCCAGAGCCTTCTCTTCTCCAGACTGAACAACCCCAACTCTCTCAGCCTGTCTTCATAAGAGAGGTGTTCCAGCCCTCTGATCATCTTCGTGGTCCTCCTCTGGACCCACTCTAACAGAACAGGTCCAAGTCTTTCTTGTGCTGAGGGCCCCAGACCTGTATGCAGTACTCCAGGTGGAGTATCAAGAGAGCGGAGTAGAGGGGGAGAATCACCTCCCTCAAACTGCTGGCCATACTTCTTATGATACAGCCCAGAATATGATTAACTTTCTGAGCTGCAAGTGCACATTGCTGGCTTATATTCAATTTTTCATCCACTAGTACCCCCAATTCCTTCTCTGCAGGGCTGCTCTCAATCCATTCATCCCCTAGTCTGTACTGATACTGGCAGTTGCCCCAACTGAGATGCAGCGCCTTGCACTTGGCCTTATTGAAATAAAAAAATAAAAATTCAAAACCAGTGTTTTGACAGAAATACTGAAGGGGGAAATACAAAGTATGGTATAGTATTTAAAATCTATTTTATTTATAATAGCATAATGGTGTAATAATAGCTCTGCAAATGATTTGGTAATATTATGCATCTCAAGAATAAGATCTAGGGTAACGCGATTATGGCAGCAAGAGCAGAGAAGTAGCAAAAAGTGCTAATACTACTTTCTGCCTGACAAGCTTCTTTTACAGGTCAGAGGAGCATTTTAGAATACCTTCATAAATATTGGGCTATAACTTTATTACATAACTAATATGTACAATTGTAAACAGCGGAAATGAAAAAGCAGAAGGAATTCTATCACAAACTGGGTATGGAAGTACCAGGGGACATCAAAGGGGAGATATGCTCTTCAAAGCAACATCTAGATTCATATCGCAATGGTAAATGGTCTTATGTTTATTCTGTCTTGGGGTGGGGGGGTGGGAAACAGACTGCCATTAAACTGCTGAAAGGATCTGTCATAGCTAGGTGTCTAGCTAATATTTGTTAACACGTAATTGTTGTATAATATTGTACAATGCTTGTTTGTGCATGTATATTGGACTATATATGTGCTCACCATCTTTGAACTCACCATTTGAGTCCAGTATTGTTGTTTTGCATCAGACTTGTTTATAGAATATGTTCTTTTAGCTGGCTGTAATGTGTTCCTGGTGAAGATCTTCATTAGTATCTATGTGGGAACTCTATGATGATACTCTGCTTCTGGGCTGCTAGCAGAGCTGGTTATATTGAGGGCTGCACTATATACTTGTTCCCATTTTGACTGTGTGGGCCTATTGGCAGCTGATGTTGCTTAAGTAGATGGCCATGACTTGGAGGCAGGGTTATTTTTTATTAAGTTATTTTTTATTCCAGTACTGAACTGTACTGACATTAATTTCAGAAACTGCTGATGTTAAGTATAATTTTGTGATAGAAATGGTGTGGTGGTTATATTAAGGTGTGTGTGTATTTATTCTAGGGCAAAAGAATTCTGAAATTTATGACTGTCAGGAGAGCATACCAGTTGTACACAACAGTGAATGATCCCTGATAAATTTATAGCAAGGTGTCTTGAATTGACAAGAAGCTTTTTTTGGGAAGCTTTGGATTAATGTCCAGGAAGGGTAGATGCATCACACACATTTCTGCTACCAAGAATAAAGCTGCTTTCCAACCTTTTTCCTGGTTAGAAGAGAAGCTGATCATGGTCTGACAAACCTAATTACTTTGAAAAACAAACAAACAAACAAACAAAAACCACCAAAAACTAGTTGCTCTTATAGTCTTGACTTTGTTTCAGGATTAATTGTCATCTGAGATGTCTAATTTAATTATTGTAATGCTCTGCTTTATTCTCGAAGGTGAAACTAAAACAGATGAAAATTCAAACAAAGAAACTTCTGAAGAAAAAGAAGATAATGACTATCATCGAAGTGATGAACAGGTGGGCTTACTTCTGATATAGGGCATTTCTTAGTTTTATTTTGTATTTCAGCTTCAGTCCTGTTCTACTTTAAATTATTATTTTTTTCCCTCTGACAGAGACAAGATACAGTGTTCTCCCATGCTTTTGTGTAAACTTGAACTTTGTCTTTTTTTAGGTAGCTGTGGGGAAATTTGGTTCTGAGATTTTAATTGAGGTTTGATAGTTTATAACTAGTTCTGAGTTTCTGGACTATCAGCTAAATTCTGTGCTGGTTTTCATCTCAACTAGATTTCAAGTCATTTGGGCCTTTTTTCTGAAAGGGTCTACTCTCATGCCACTCTGATGCATCAGGACTGAATATGTTTCAATAATTAGAATGAAAAGTCTTTTTTTATTTAGTATTTATTTTAATCCTTATCGTGTTAAGGGTATACGTGGACTTCCCACCACTGATACTCTCTGTCCTTCCTAACTCTCTCCAACACTTGATGTATTTCTTCACTGTCATTGATGGACTGTGATAAGAGTCTTTTGTCCTGTTCTCTGTGCCTGTTGTAGGAGGCTTGCCAGGTCAGGATGGTGGAGGAGTCGCTTGACTAGAGTCAAATTCATTCCAATAGGTGCTGGTTGCAGTTCACGATATAGCATATAGTCAAAAGACAAATCTTCATGAGTAATTATGGGTGCAGAGAAATTAAAATCACAACCTACGATTATGGAAAAGTTACAAACATCAATTAGAGTGATTAGTAACACTATAAACAATATCATCTATTAACAAGGATTTACATAATGTTTGCATACATACACACCCTTTCCCAATGTATAGAACTGCCGTTTCAGGCATCTCATCGGGATGTATTTCAAAGTGGTGGATATTCTGTTCTGTATCTAGACAGGTATCTTGAGCTTTAAGTGTGTTACTCTCACAAATGAAACCTTGTTGTTCTCGAACAACACATGTATTAACATCAACAGTTTGCCATTTATTTACGTTTCGTTGGGCACACACTCTGGGTTCTAATCCTAGTACAGTAATTGGTATATGGTATATATTGAAGCATTGCATATAGTAAAGACAAAGCCAACAATTTTTTTTTGTACTCTGAATGATAAGTGAAGTTGATTAATTGCCACCAGGATTGAAACTCGTTTTCAAACTCTGATGCATTGTCCCAGATTACTTTGCGAATTTCAGTGGGTAAGGTTCCTCCTTCCCCTTCCCTAATGATGGCTGATATTACAGTTTTGGTTTACAGATAAGACAAAAACCAGAAACACCCAACAAATAAAATCAACTCTGCTTGGGAATGCTCTAGATTGGTATAGGGGAGTCCGTGATCCCAGATGTAGAAAACAGCATTCAGAGTAACTGGGAACAGACAAAAGAAAAGGTGCTCGGTTGTTATCCAACCAGCAGATTTTAGGTTAAAAGGTGGGTACTATCATCTAGTGCTGATTCGATGGAGTTTCCTGGAACTATCTTTCACTTCCCAAGTGTAAAGGTTCTTTGGGTTTGTTAATACCATTAACACTGTCTCAGTCTGAGGCATTTTAACCAGCACAGGCTGACCTGCATAAAATCCAGTAGGGTATTTCCTCATTTTTACGTCTGCCTTTGGTACCAAAATTGTAGCAGAAGCACAAAAAGCTTTCATCTTTGGACAACTATCTCCACTCCATCTATTGTTTAATTGATAGATGACATTGGACAGTCGCAGATGCCATCCAGATTCATGGGTTTTAGCAAATCGCTTGACTAACCCATTAGTCCGTTCAACAATACTATTGGCCTGGGGATAGAATGGAGTATGGAATACCCACCAGATCACCTCCTCCTTGGCCCAGTCTTGTATAACTACAGCTGTAAAAACTGATCCATTATCACTCTGAATCTCCTCTGGAAGGGGGATTGTAGTAAACCATTCCTTTAAGCTATGGACTGTACTTTCTCCAGTGGAAGCTGCAACTGCTGTGGCTATGGTAATTCGTGAGATGACATCCACCCCCACCAATATGCATTTTTTACCCCCTGAGGGTCACAGTGGACCTACAGAGTCGATCTGCCAGGTGTGCCACAGTGTTTTCCTGTCCTGGATTTGCAGGGGAGGCACTTTACTCAAATGTTTTTTTTTTTCAGTCTCAAAAGATATTGTGAACAGGCAATGGCCACTTGTTTGCACAACTTCACTGATACAGGCCATCCTCGGCCTATGCCTTCTCGATACAAGTCGGTTTGTCCGGTGTGGCCTCATTTTACATGCAACCATTCGAGTAAGCGTTCCCATTAGTGGTCATCACTCATGACATCAATTTTCCATAGTCGTGTAAAGCTATCCGCTTGTTGGTTAAATTGGCAGTAGTGGAAGCTGACCAATCATGCCCTTTTACCCAACCAATGTGCAGCACCCTTTGTTCTCTTATGTCTAGCAATTGCTTCCAGCTGTCAGTTTGCCAGACTGGGACTCTATTTACTTGCCAGTCATTGGCTGCCCAGTGGCCTATCCACTCTGTGGCTCCCTTGAAAGCAGTGTATGAGTCTATGTAGATATGGCTGGCACCATGTTGTGCAGATAATAGCATGACCTAAGCTCTCCTATTTGCACACTTCCTCCACCTGTTTCACTTAACCTTTCCCCTGTGGCCGCTTCCAGTTCCACAGACTTATAATTCCACCCACTGTTTTGCCTATAGGATGATGCACTGGTGAACCATACTCCTTTAAGGTCACTGCTTTCCCTCAGATGAGGTGCCTCCTGAATTGGAGATGGTTTGCTTGGCTGGTTTTGGAATAACAAAGTGCTGTCTATATCTTTCTGCAGTTTAGATACTTTAATGTTGCCTTCTGTAATAGGCATAATTTCATTGATACCTTCCAGATAGGCATACCATTTACAGCCCAGGTTTCTGGGCAATGCCTGCAGGTGGCGGTGTAACTTTACGAACTATATCTATGAGACAGAAAGGTCCCTGGATGAACACACTCTGTCATAGAATCATAGAATATCTGAGTTGGAAGGTGTGGTGGTTTTACCGTGCTAGGCAGCTGAACACCACAACCGCTCTCTCCCTCTCCCTCCTTAGATGAGGAGGGGAAGAAGTAAAGGAAAGACCAACTCATGGGTTGAGATAAGGATAATTTAATTAAAGGGAAAAATAATTATTAAGGAAAGATTATTATTAATCAAACAATTTAACTAAAGGGAAAAAAGGGAAAGGGGAAAAGGGAGGGGGAAAGGGAAAAAAAAAAAAAAGTAAAGCCTATGTGGAAGTGCAGAGGAAAGAAATTACTCTCTACTTCCCACAAATGAGCGATGCTTGACCACGTCCTTGAAGCAGGGCCTCAACGCACGTAGCCGGTGTTTGGGAGGAGGACAGGCGTTTTCACAACGAGAGCCCACCCCTCCCCTCTTCCTCCTTTTTCCACCTGTTATTGCTGAGTGTGACATCATATGGTATGGAATATCCCTTTGGTTGGTTTAGGTCAGCTGCCCTGGTGATGTTCCTTTCTCACTTTTTGCCCACCCCCTAGGAGGGTTAGAGAGAGTCCTGATGCTATGCCAGCACTGCTCAGCAGCAGACACAACACTGGTGTGATAGCAGGGCTGTTCTAGCTACAAGTGGAGAGCACAGCACTGTATGGGCTGCTGCAGGGAAAGTTAACATCCCAGCCAGACCCAGTACAACCTCCACCCCTTATTCCATAACATTTGTGTCACTCTCAGGTCCCCCATACTTTAGCATATAAGTATTCTCATCACCGTTGTCCCTTGTCCTTTGACAGATTGATAGGTAGGTCTTTTCATTCTATAGGTCTTTCTCGGAAAATGTTCATAAGAACTGTTGACGATTTAGTCTTCATCTGCCAAAGTGGTCACTCACAACAGGCGGAGTTGGATGTCTGGATGCCAGCACCAGCTTAGCTCAAGTCCTTGTTGCACTTGCCCAGCTCCTTGCGAAGCTGACCTGTCATTGGTTCTGCAGTGTCTTCCTACAACAAATAACTTAGATTACAGATTAGTTTTCTCCCAAGGTTAAATCTCCTTGAGGCATGCACCTTATATCCCCATCCTTTTGCATGACCCACCAGGTGTACCTTGGTCCTTGGGTGAAGAGAATCACCTGAGTGGTTTGCCTTTTCCCAAGGCAGGAGCAGCCCACACCGCCTTCCCCATCCACTTCCCTACATGCACTACGGGGACTTCAGTTCCTTTCACCGTGTGTAGGGGTTTTGTTTCGGCAGGACCAGCACGACTGTCAGACCCCTGTTGTTAACTAGCCAAGTGGCTTCTGGTAGATTTATGTCCCATTGTTTCCATGTCCCATCACCCAATGCTCGTAACATAGTCTTTAACAGTCCATTGTACCTCTCAGCCTTCCCAGAGGCTTGTGGGTGATAGGGGATGTAATACACCCACTCAATACCATGCCTCTTGGCCCAGGAGGTGACAAGATTGTTTCGGAAATGACTCCCATTGTCAGACTCAATTCTCTCTGGTGTACCATGACGCCACAGCACTTGCCTTTCTAGGCCCAAGATAGTGTTTCGGGCCGTGGAATGGTTTACGGGGTGTTTCCAGCCACCCAGTAGTTGCTTCTACCATGGTGAGTATGTACCGTTTGCCTTGGAGGGTTTGTGGGAGTGGTCCAATATAGTCAATTTGCCAGGCCTCACCATATTGAAACCCTAGCCACCTCCCCCTGTTCCAGGGAGATTTTACCTTCATGGCTCTCTTGATTGCAGCACAGGTCTCACACTCATGGGTAACCTGTGTGATGGCCTCAATGGTTAGGTCCACCCCTCGATCATGAGCCCATCTGTATGTGGCATCCCTCCCCAGATGTCCTGCTGTTTCATGGGCCCATCGAGCTACAGACTGATCACCCTTACGTCCCCAGTCCAGGTCCACCTGAGCCACTTCAATTTTCGCAGCTCGATCCACTTCTTCGTTGTTCTGGTGTTCTTCAGTTGCGCGGCTCTTGGGCACGTGGGCATCTACATGACTTACTTTTACATCCAGGTTTTCTACCCGGGCAGCTATATCTTGCCACAGGGTAGCAGCCCAGATAGGTTTACCTCTGCGCTGCCAGTTGCTCTGTTTCCATTGCTGCAGCCACCCCCACAGAGCATTTGCCACCATCCATGAATCAGTGTAGAGATACAGTACTGGCCGTTTTTCTCTTTTGGCAATCTCTAGGGCCAGTTGTATGGCTTTTACTTCTGCATACTGACTCGACTCGCCTTCCCCTTCCATGGCCTCCACAACTTGCCGTGTGGGACTCCACACAGCAGCTTTCCATTTCCGATGGCTCCCTACCACACGGCAGGATCCATCAGTGAACAACACATACTGCTTTCTGTCTTCTGGCAACTCATTATATGCTGGTGCCTCTTCAGCACGGGTTACCTCTTCTGTCGGCACTCCGAAATCTCTGCCTTCCGGCCAGTCCATGATCTCTTCCAGGATTCCTGGGCGATTAGGTTTTCCCATTCGAGCCGGCTGTGTAATTAACGCTATCCACTTACTCCACATAGCATCAGTTGCATGGTGTGTAGTGGGAATTTTCCCTTTGAACATCCAATGTAACACAGGTAGCCGTGGTGCCAAGAGGAGCTGTGCTTCTGTACCCACAACTTCTGAAGCAGCTCGAACACCCTCATATGCCGTGAGTATCTCTTTTTCAGTTGGGGTGTAATTGGCTTCTGATCCTCGATAGCCCCGGCTCCAGAACCCCAGAGGTTGACCTCGAGTTTCTTCTGGGGTCTTCTGCCAGAGGCTCCAGGTGAGGCCATGCTCCCCAGCTGCAGTGTAAAGTATGCTTTGCACAGCTGGTCCATTACAGACAAGGCCAAGGGCTACTGCATGAGCTATTTCTTGTTTCATTTGTTCAAAGGCCTGTTGTTACTTGGGGCCCCACTCGAAATAGTTTCTCTTTCGAGTCACTCTATATAGAGGACTCCCAAGCTGACTATAGCCTGGAACATGCATTCTCCAGAATCTCACAAGGCCTAGGAAAGCTTGTGTTTGCTTTTTTCTCGTTGGCAGAGACATAGCTGTTATTGTGTTGATCACATCCATTGTGGCAACGCCCATCCTGCCACTTTACCCCCAAGACCCGGATTTCCTGTGCAAGTCTCTTGACCTTACTCTGTTTAATGGCAAAACCAGCTTTCAGGAGAATTTGGATTACTTTCTTCCCTTCCTCAAAAATTTCTTCTGCTGTGTCACCCCACACAATGACGTCATCGATGTACTGAAGGTGTTCAGAGGCTTCCCCCTGTTCCAGGGCAGACTAGATCAGACCGTGGCAAGTGGTAGAGCTGTGTTTCCACCCCTGGGGCAGTCGATTCCAAGTGTACTGAATGCCCCTCCAAGTGAAAGCAAACTATGGCCTACATGCTGCTGCCAAATGGATGGAGAAAAATGCATTAGCAATATCAATTGTGGCATACCACTTGGCTGCCTTTGACTCTAGTTCGTACTGGAGTTCTAGCATGTCCGGCACTGCAGCACTCGGTGGTGGCGTGACTTCGTTCAGGCCGCGATAGTCCACTGTTAGCCTCCACTCGCCATTAGACTTTCGCACTGGCCATATAGGACTATTAAAGGGTGAATGAGTCTTGCTGATCACTCCTTGACTCTCCAGCCGATGAACCAGCTCATGGATGGGAATCAGGGAGTCTCGGTTGGTGCGATATTGCTGTCAGTGCACCGTTGTGGTAGTGACTGGTACCTGCTGTTCTTCAACCTTCAGCAATCCTACAACGGAAGGGTCTTCTGAAAGGCCAGGCAGGGTAGACAGATGCTCTTCTCTGTGCTCAGAGCAGCTATGCCAAAAGCCCACCGGTACCCTTTTGGATCCTTGAAGTACCCTCTCTTGAGGTAGTCTATGCCAAGGATGCCTGGAGCCTCTGGGCCAGTCACAATGGGATGCTTTTGCCACTCATTCCCAGTTAGGCACACTTCAGCTTCCAATACAGTTAATTGTTGGGATCCCCCTCTCACTCCAGAGATACAGATGGGTTCTGTCCCTTGGTAGCCTGATGGCATTAAGGTACATTGTGCGCCAGTGTCCACTAGAGCTTTGTCTTCTTATGGTTGCAATGCGCCAGGCCATCGGATCCACACAGTCCAATAAATTCGGTTATCCCTCTCCTCTACCTGGCCAGAGGCAGGGCCCCTCTAGTCCTGGTTGGAGTGTCTGCCACTTAATTCTTGCAAATGAGAAGCAGAGGTCCCTTCCTCAGGGTCAAGAATAACATCAGCTCTTCTACTGCCTCTGGGGAACTGCCCAACAGAAACTGGAGCAGCATTTTTCTTAGGAGCCCCTCTTCTTGCTGCTGTATTTCCTTTCAGTTCACGTACCCGAGCAGCTAGGGTTGAAGTAGGTACACCATCCCATTTCCTCATATCTTCCCCGTGGTCACGCAGATAAAACCACAAGGTGCCACGTGGTGTGCGTCTTGGGTATTCTCTCTCTCAAGCAGGAAAATACTGATTCTTAGTGGCTGAAATATCACTCCGTCTGGATGAGGAGGGATATGATCGTTCTACGAGGTGGTCAAGTCTTTCGGACAGTTTCTCCACAGCTGAGACACAGGCCCGTAGCAGAGCAGAGAGGTTGTCTTCATATTTTTGAAGCATGCGGGATACAGCATACACTGTTGGTCCCATTCCCTCATCCCAATTAAATATTGCCACCGTACTGGCATGTGATGATGGTGCGTTCCGCACAAATTTACGCCACATGGATGTTGTGCACTGGACTTCATCGGGATCTTGAGGTGTCTGGGCATTGTCCCAATCCCCGTAAATCATCTCCAGCACAGCTTATTCCCGCAGATGCTGGAGACCTTCATCCATAGTGGCCCACTTGCCAACTTGATATACAATATCTTCCTTATGGGGATACCTTTCTTTCACAGCTGCCAGGAGTCGCCTCCAGAGGCTGAGAACCTGTGTCCCTCTCCCAATTACTTTGTCAATGACCCTTTCTTTAGAGAGGGATCCCAGCTGCTTGGCTTCATTGCCTTCTAATTGTTGGCTATTGGCCCCAGTGTCCCAGCATCAAAGCAGCCAGGTGAGGATGTGTTCACCTGGGTGTCGACCATAATCCTTTTGTATTTCTAGCAACTCAGGGATAGGGATCGAGTGGTTTCTGATTCCTTTATGATTTCCATCTCTTCTTCCTGCTGTTTTTGTGATGGCTCTGCTTTAGAGGTGCCTGCCTTTTCCCCTTCTCCCTCCTTCTTAGGAGAGGCTTCCTCCCTTACTAAACGAGCTGACTTCCATTTCCATTGTTTTGACTTGACTATGGGGGCGACTGATACCATAGTTGGTTGATCCTCCGGGTCAGTCACAGAATGTGTTATCTGGTCATCAGATTCAGAGACTTCCTCCCTCTCTTCAAGGTGCTGGATGATGTTAAACAGTGTTTGGTAGGAGTAAGCCAAGACCCAGCACAATGCTGCAAGCTGCCGTTCTCCGGCATTGTCAGGGTCAGGGCATACGACTCTCAAACATTCTATCAGGTTTTTAGGATTTTGCACTTGTTCAGGGGTGAAGTTCAAAACTGTTGGAGGAGACACCCGTGACAGGTACCTGCCGATATCCTCCCACACACCTTGCCACCTGCCACAAGACTGTTTCAGGACAGATTTCCGGGTAAGCTTTCTAAACAATCGGCTAATCTTAGAGGGAAGAGGAAACCCGTTATTCAGAATTAGAAATAGCAATATATGGGTTACACATGGATATTCAAAATACTCAGAAACTGTTGTAATTAGCCCACTGTGAAAGAAGGAGGAGGTACCATTCCTGATATTATTCATAAACTGACTTCCAGATGAGGAAAGGAAGGCAGTGTAATTCTGAACATTCTCTAAAAGATAGTTTCCATGAGACCCAAATGATAGCAGTGCAGAGCCTGAATGCCAGATTAAACTCAAGGCCAGTGCTTTGCAGCACAGTGGATTAAAAAAAACGAACACAGATTGTAGCACATTCTCGGATCGGATATAGAGGAGAAAGGAGAACATGACAGGGATTGCATGACACGTGATCAAACATGCCAATATTAACAGGACACTGAACATGGTGACTAGCAAGTAAGTGTGTTAGTTGTAAGAGTTTTAATCAATTCTACTGTTATCTCAACCCTTCGAGCCCCACGTTGGGCGCCAAAAAGGACTGTAGTGGTTTTACCGTGCTAGGCAGCTGAACACCACAACCGCTCTCTCCCTCTCCCTCCTTAGATGAGGAGGGGAAGAAATAAAGGAAAGACCAACTCATGGGTTGAGATAAGGATGATTTAATTAAAGGGAAAAATAATTATTAAGGAAAGATTATTATTAATCAGACAATTTAACTAAAGGGAAAAAAGGGAAAAGGGAAAAGGGAGGGGGAAAGGGAAAAAAAAAACAAAAACAAGACAAGTAAAGGCTATGTGGAAGTGCAGAGGAAAGAAATTACTCTCTACTTCCCACAAATGAGCGATGCTTGACCACGTCCTTGAAGCAGGGCCTCAACGCACGTAGCCGGTGTTCGGGAGAATAGACGTTTTCGCAACGAGAGCCCACCCCTCCCCTCTTCTTCCTTTTTCCACCTTTTATTGCTGAGTGTGACATCATAGGGTATGGAATATCCCTTTGGTTGGTTTAGGTCAGCTGCCCGGCTGATGTTTCTTGCTCACTGTTTTGCCCACCCCCTAGGAGGGTTAGAGAGAGTCCTGATGCTGTGCCAGCACTGCTCAGCAGCAGACACAACACTGGTGTGATAGCAGGGCTGTTCTAGCTACAAGTGGAGAGCACAGCACTGTATGGGCTGCTGCAGGGAAAGTTAACATCCCAGCCAGACCCAGTACAGGAGGGACCCATAAGGATCATCGAGTCCAACTCCTGGGTTCCCAAAGGAACACCCAAAAAATATTTAAAAAATCAGATCATGTGTCTGAGAGCATTGTCCAAATGCTTCCTGAACTCTGTCAGGCTTGGTGCCGTGACCACTTCCCTGGGGAGCCTGTTCCAGTGCCCAACCACCCTCTTGGTGAAGAACTTTTTCCCCGATATCCAGCCTGAACCTCCCCTGTCGCAGCTTCAAGCCGTTCTCTTGGGTCTTATTGCGGGTTACCAGAGAGAAGACAGCAGCACCTGTCCTTTTCTTCTCTGTTCCACCCTTTTCACTGCTCGCACTAGGGACAGCAAGCCTTTTTCAAGATCTTGTGAGAAACACTCTGTAGCCAATAACATAGGCTCAGGCAAGGATCTCAGTGAAGTAGCATTTTTATTTGCAATTGCAGTGGTGGGCATCCTGTAAGCAGAAGCACACAGTAAAAGTATATCATAACCTTATATTCCCTATTACCTGACACTTGATTCCTTCCCTGTTTCCTCATTGGCTGAGTACTACAGGTTCACAAACTACTCGACACTTTTTACTATACCATATATGTACAATTTAATTTGACCAACCATTAATTTCTCCTTTTTCTTGTTTTTCCTTCTTCTCTTGTGACTAGAGGGCCCGTGATTTTTGTTTTTACTGATTTCACACTGCTCGTCCTGTTTTTCTTAGCTATCCTCCTTATTTTGGGACAGTGGGACCTTCCCCTTACTGAGGAGAGAGGTTCTCCTCCCCCTCTACTCTGCCCTAGTGAGACCACATCTAGAATATTGCATCCAGTTCTGGGCCCCTCAGTTCAAGAAGGACAGGGAACTGCTTGAGAGAGTCCAGCACAGAGCAAGAAGGATGATTAAGGGAGTGGAGCATCTCCTTTACGAGGAAAGGCTGAGGGAGCTGGGTCTCTTTAGCTTGGAGGAGACTGAGGGGTGACCTTATTAATGTTTATCAGTATGTAAAGGGTGAGTGTCAGGAGGATGGAGCCAGGCTCTTCTTGGTGACATCCAATGATAGGACAAGGGGCAATGGGCGCAAGCTGGAACATAGGAGGTTCTGCTTAAATATGAGACAAAACTTTTTTACAGTGAGGGTGGTGGAACACTGGAACAGGCTGCCCAAGGGGATTGTATATGCAAGGTTAGTGGAATTTTCCACTGCAAAAACACATTCTACTGCAAAAACACAACTTTGTTTCTCACAATCAGAATATGTCATTTTGGTGTCATTCAAAGAGCGGGAGCTAAACTCTAGTGGTCTCTCTGGTGCTTCTGGTCCCTTCTGCCAGAATTACAATGGGAACCATGCTCACTGAATCCCCATTCTACACGCATAGGGTTAGGTGTAAAGGACCTAGCTGCTGGAATAGCCTCAGTTCTTTTATTAATAATTCTAATGTGTTCTCGTGTTGTTCAGTCCATTCCCATGATTTTCCCTTTCTGAGCAAATTGTATAAGGGATGAGCAATAATAACCTAAAATTCCCAGGACTTGCTCTAACTCCTTCATGCTAGATGGATTTTGCCCATGCTCTATTTTCTCCAAGGTGTCTGGGGGAATAGAAGCAGCTCCTTTAATCCACCAGATCTCCAGGAACTTTAGCTCTTGTGCGGGTCCCTGATATTTGGACGGAGGAATTTCTAATACTAAATTTAACATTTTTTCTCGTACACCTTCCGTGGTATGTCCAATTTCCTTCGAGTTTTCTTCTCCTATCAAGATGTCACTGACATATTGGTATACTGTAACACCTGGCAGACTGGGGACTTATATTAAAACCTTTGACAAGGCATTATGAGCAATGGTAGAGGAGTGTTAATATCCCTGAGGCAGTCTATTAAAGGTATACCGTATCCCTTTCCAAGTAAATGCAAATTGGGTCTTATCGTGGCCCTGGAGGGGTGTTGTCTGAAAAAGTGGATCCTTTTACCCTGTGTGCAATAAGCCAATTCAAATACTCAGGAGAGATATTGCTTTTATTCAGGCCTGAGTGCTCAGTGGATTCTCCACAAATCAAGCACACCCAATGCCAGCTTCTTCATTACATTTATACATTGTATGCATGCATATTCTATCTATCTAATGAATATTCATGATAATCTATATAGGCTGTGTAATTGTGCTGCGCCATTCTTCTTGGCTCCTTTTCAGGCTCTTCTGTGCATGCCTAATTAGAACTATCTCCCCCCTTTTGAGACTTAAGGTGATATAACATCCTTAAGTCTCAACATATTTATTTCGTTTTCTTGGGATACAGAAAAGTATACATTGAATTAAGCAGCAAGCGACTATACTCATTAAAGCAGTCAACAAAATAATTACAAATAAGTGCTTAAGCCATCCTAGATTAGGGAGCCACGAGGTTAACCAAGAGAGATCCCATCCTTCCCTTTCATAAACTTCCAAAGCCAATTTCTCTAACTGTTGAATATTCTCCTCTAATAGCTGTGAATTATCAGAGAGATTAAAACAACACATTCCTTTGAACTCTTCACAACCATGATTATGTCTTAATAATAAGTAATCAATAACTGCCCGATTCTCTAAAGTAGCTTCTCATATTTGCATCATTTCAATTGCATTCACTGGATAATTGATGAGTACTCCTCCTTATTTTTGATCCATGTTTTTTTGAAGAGAAACTCTTTTCTGTGGCACTATAGCTAATACTTCTTTTTCCTTGCCTTTTTCTGCAGACTGTTTCACAGTTAAATTAGACAGCTTATTTCCTCTTTCTTGGGTGGTTCGCCCCGACAGGTGAGGTTTACAATGCATATCAACTACAGCAACAGGGACTTGTATACTTTCAAGTAAACTCAAAATTTCTTCCTTATGCTTTATCTCTGTCCACTGTGCATAGCAGTGCTCTCTCTTTCCAAATGGCTCCATGCGCATGGACTACTCCGAAGGCATATTTTGAATCAGTCCAAATGTTTATGCGTTTGCCTTTGCTTAACTGCAAAGCTCAAGAGAGGGCAATTAATTCAACCTTCTGGGCTGATGTGCTGGGAGGTAATGTTTGAGCTTCCACTACCATCTCAACAGTAGTGACTACTGTTGTGGTTTAACACGGCTGGCAGCTAAACACCACACAGCCGTTCGCTCCCCCTCCCCCCTCCCTCTCTGGGATGGGGGAGAGAAACGGGAAAGTAAAGCCTGTGAGTTGAGATAAAGACAGTTTATTAAGACAGGAAAATAATAATTCCCTATTTCTATAAACCACCCAAGCCGCATCCAACAATTTTGTGAAATCTCTAGCATCTGCCCCCTGCAGCTTAAGTAACTTCCTCCAAATTTCATTGTTTCAAAAGCACTAGCCACCCTATCCGAGTCATCCCTGCAGCTTCTGGCAGCTATTTTCCAGTTATTTAATCTGTGATTGAAAAAGGCACTTTTCACCACAATCATATCATCATTCCCACCTGCCTGTCTCAACAGGTCCCTTCCCATTAGGGGTGTGGTATGGTAGGGGCATATATAGAAATTCATGCACATTTTGTTGCCAGTTCTGCACGTAATGGGTTGGAAAAAAGGTCTTACCTCCTGCCTTCCCGTCGCACCAATATTGCAGAATATTTACTCATAGGTCATTTACAGCTATTTAACGTGGAGTAACTTGTTCCTATATCAACTAGAAATTTAACTACATCGTTCCCTAGCTTAATGTCAACCAAGGGGTCAGCTGTGGATGTCATTTCCTCAACCCCCTGTCCCCATCAGTCTGAGTCCCCTTTCACTACTCCAGTCATTTCTCCAGGTACTGGGGTTGTAGTTGGAATGGGAACCCAATTGGACTGCCTTTTTGGACATTCATTTTTCCAATGTCCCTTCTCCTTACAATAGGCATCCTGATCTTTTGCCAAGGAAGTCCTCACATCTAGTCTTTCCCTATTCTTCTACCTCTCCCCTGTCCATGTTTTTCCTTCAAATCCCAGTCCCTAGATGGAGCTTGAGCCCTTGCAAAAGTGGCTGCCAATATTGCTGCATTTTGTTTTCTGACCCTCAATTTTTCCTTTTCATTTTCCTTTTTTTCGGCCTCCTCCCTATTATATAATTTCTATGCAATCTCATTCACTTCAGATATGGTCATTCCTGACATCCCATCTACCTTCTGCAACTTTCTTCTAATATCAGGTGCTGATTGCCTCACAAATAGAGTAGTAAAGGTCATTCTATTAGCCTCATCCTCTGGATCCAGATCCGTCCATTTTCTAGTCACCTCACACAATCTTTCAGAGAAAGCAGACAGATCCTCCATCTTACCACTTACCACTTGGTAAAACTTGGTAAGGTTCTTTGGTCGAGATATTCTGTTCTTAATTCCATGCAAGATTAGCTGTTGACATTGCTTAATCAGTAATCTCCCTGCACTCATATTCAGGTTCCAGTTGGGTTCCTGGGTTGGCATAAATTGACCGGGACCATCTCTATCTTTCTGCCTCTCATTCTCTTCCCTTGCCTTTTCCATAACCATTCTGTTTTCTTCTGGAGTGAATAAATTATTCAACAATACTTGAATACCCTGCCAATCTGGATTATTATTTTCAACAATCATCCTAAAGGATCAAAGCATCTTATCAGGATTATCTCGATAGGACTCAGCAGATTCCCTCCAGTTCGTTATGTCTGATGTTGTAAATGGTACTTTTACATATACTGGTGATCTGTCTGGGCCCACTGCCTGGTAAAGGCGGGGGGGGGGGGGGGGGGGGGCTTGGATCACAGGATGCTGTTGTGCTTGAGTTCTTCCTGCCACCGGGCTAAAGGTTTCGCTGCCCTGATCTCCTCCCTCCATTCCAATCATAACACTTTCCCCCCTGGAGCTACTAGCATCTGGATACCCTCCTCTTCATTCTCTAGCTTTAAATATCTTTCCTGTGTTACAAGCGGAGCAACACTGCAAAGGCTTCTTCATATCATCCATCATCATCATTACATTAGAATCTGAAGTCAATAATCTACATTTATTTCGAGTCTCATGATCACTCCTCAAAGTAAAGAATACATCCACGTAAGGTACCTCATCCCATTTATCTAATCTTCGACAAAACATCAGCTGCAAAACAGTATTATAATTCAAAGTCCCATTTTCAGGCCATTTTTTCTTCGCTGTCCAGTTTGTACATCAGCCACAAATTATTACAATATTCATTCATTTTTCTTTTCATCAGGGGATCCCCTCGAAACAACTTCCAATGTTTTAAAACACAACCAAAAGGGGAGCAAGGGGTTACTGTAGATCCTTTTGCCCATATCTTTATGCAAAAAGAATCTTTTTAACCAAAATCTCATATCATCAGAATGCCTATTCCCAAAATATACCTATGCATATATCCAGATACCGTATACTCCAGTCATAACTGTCGAGTGCATACGATTACAGATTAACCGAAATATACCAGAGCGTGCTTTACCTGAATATCGTAGATTCCAGTTGTCACTGTGTGGTGGTTTTACTTGGTTGGGCGACCGAGCTCCACCACAACCGCTCTCTCACTCCCCCTCCTCAAAGAGGAATGGGGAGAAAATATGATGCAAAGGGCTCAAGGGTTGAGATAAGGACGAGGACATCGCACAGTAATTATCATGACGGGCAAAACCGACTCAGCATAGGGAGATAGTAAGATTTATTACCTATTACTAACAAGCTAGAGAAGTGAGAAACAAAGGAAAGAAACCAAAAGCACCTTCCCCCCCATCCACCCTCTTCCACCTCCTCCCCCCGAGCGGCGCAGGGGAACAGGGGAATGGGGGTTATGGTCAGTCTATAGTGCTTCTTCTCCGCCGCTCCTTCTCGGTCACTCTCGCCCCCTGTGCTGTGGGGTCCCTCCCACGGGATGCAGTCCTTGCTGAACTGATCCGGCGTGGGCTTCCCACAGGCAGCAGCTCTTCAAGAACTGCTCCAGATATGGGTCCGTACCACGGGGTCCATCCCTCAGGGGCAAACTGCTCCAACCTGGATCCCCCATGGGCAGCAGCTCCTGCCAGGTCACCTGCTCCTGTGTGGTCTCCTCTCCACGGGCTACAGGTCCGGCCCGGAATCTGCTCCGGCAGGGGTCTTCCACAGGCCGCAGCCTCCGTCGGTGCAGGTCCACCTGCTCCACCGTGGTACTCCATGGGCTGCAGGGGGACATCCTGCTTCACCATGGTCCTCACCACAGGCCTCAGGGGACTTCTGCTCCGGTGCCTGGAGCACCTCTCCCCCTCCTTCTTCACTGACCTTGGCGCCTGCAAGGCTGTTTCTCACTCTTCTCACTCTCCCAGCTGCTGTGTGGCACAGTGTTTTTTTTTTTTCCCGTCTTAAATATGCTCTCACAGAGGTGCAAAACAACATCGCTTATTGGCTCAGCTCTGGTCAGCAGTGGGGCCCTTACCTAACATGGGGCAGCTTCTAGATTCTTCTCACAGAAGCCACCCCTATGGCCCCCTGCTACCAATACCTTGCCATGTAAACCCACTACACACTCTCAAGCGCATACAATTACCGATTAACTAAGATAAGCAATATCTCCTGCAAGCGTTGCACCACTGTGTCACTTACCCACTGTGGCTCAGGGAGAATACTTGCAGAGGCCCCATTGAAAAGCTCAGTGCACACTGGAGTCCAGAGAGCAGTGTCTCCCCGTTGGCAGCCAGTAAGTTGATCCAAGCAAGGCCTTACGGCCTTACGGCAGTCCAATCTGTGTCACCAAAAACTGCTGTCCAAAAAAGTGGATTCTTTCACTCGATATGCAATAAGCCAATTCATACACTCAGGAGAGATATTACTTTTATTCAGGCCTGGATGCTCAGTGGATTCTCCAAAAATCAAGCACACCTAATGCCAGCGTAATACATTTATACACTGTAATCATGCATACTCTATGAATCTAATACATATTCATGCTAATCTACATGTGTTGCATAATTGTGTTGCACCATTCTTCTTGGCTTCTTTTCAGGCACTTCTGTGCACGCCTTCTTTTCTTTGGGGGTCCTTGGTGGTCTTTTCTGATGAAGTACCCTTTTATCCATATATGGTAATGTGTCCTAGGTAAATGTTAAGCAAAGTTTTTTTGTCCTCTACTGCATAAATGATACCTGATTATAGAGATGCTCAATTAAACATAGGTAATACTTCTATTCCAAGGCAGAGTTTCTTCCATTACAGCTGCATCATGAAAAGCATATCCTTAACATCCAAAGTTGCCATCCACAGGTGTGATGCTCCCTGAATTTGTTACCATCTCTGTAATATTTGGTACGGCTGAAGTTAAAGGGGCAGTATTAGCATTCAGTCGCCTATAATCAATTGTAAGATGCCACGGTCCATTTGTCTTTTTCAGTGGCCAGACAGGAGAATTTTAAGGGGAATGACTGCGAGTAATGATGCTTCTTTTCTCCAAATGTTACCACCCCATCAATGCCTAAATGCACAGCTGCTGGCAGAGGGTATTGCCTTACATTGGTAATTTTTGATGCAGGTAGATATATAGACATCTCTAACAAATTTATAAATTAGGTTCCTTTTCAAACCATGCTATTTCCCCATCACCTCATCCTACAAAACTCCAGACTAACCCATTGTTCTGCCACACAAAAAATCAAACCCTAAAATACTGGTATTAGCAGCACCAACCAATACTTCAGTGCAGGTCAATTTTTTTTTCACCTGGGTGCCACAAGGTCATTTTTCATAGAATCATAGAATATCCCGAGTTGGAAGGGACCCATATGGATCATTGAGTCCAACTCCTGGCACCACACAGGTCTACCCAAAAATTCAGACCATATGACTAAGAGCACAGTCCAAACGCTTATTAAACTCTGACAGGCTTGGTGCCGTGACTACTTCCCTGGGGAGCCTGTTCCAGTGTGTGACCACCCTCTCCGTGAAGAACCTCTTCCTGATATCCAGCCTGAACCTCCCCGTCACAGATTGACACCATTCCCTTGGGTCCTATCACTGGTGATTAAAGAGAATAGATCAGCACCTGCCCCTCCACTCCCCCTTGTGAGGAAGCTGTAGACCACGATGAGGTCTCCCCTCAGCCTCCTCTTCTCCAGGCTGACCAGGCCCAGTGACCTCAGCCGCTCCTCATATGTCTCTCATATGGCCCTCTAGGCCCTTCACCATCTTCGTCGCCCTCCTCTGGACACTCTCCAACAGTTTCACGTCCTTTTTGTAATGTGGTGCCCAGAACTGCACACAGTACTCGAGGTGAGGCCTCACCAGCGCAGAGTAGAGCGGGACAATCACTCCCCTTGACCGACTAGCAATGCCGTGCTTGATGCATCCCAGGATACGGTTGGCCCTCCTGGCTGCCAGGACACACTGCTGGCTCATATTCAACTTGCTGTCAACCACAACCCCCAGATCCCTCTCTGCAGGGCTGTTCTCCAGCGTCTCGTCGCCCAGTCTGTATGTATAGCCAGGGTTGCCCCGTCCCAGGTGCAGGACCCGGCACTTGCTTTTGTTAAACTTCATGTGGTTGGTGATTGCCCAATCAATCAACCAATGTGTTGGTGATTCTCTTCAATCTGTCCAGATCTCTCTGCAAGGCCTTTTCACCCTCAGCAGAGTCAACAACTCCTCCCAGTTTAGTATCATCAGCAAATTTGCTCAAAACACCTTCTAGTCCTACATCCAAATCGTTTATGAAAACACTGAAAAGAACTGGCCCTAAAATGGAGCATTGGGGGACTCCGCTGGTGACTGGCCGCCAGCCTGATGCGGTCCCATTTACCACAACCCTTTGAGCCCTGCCCATCAGCCAATTGTTCACCCATTGTATGATGTTTTTATCTAGGTATATGCTGGACATTTTGTCCAGTAGGATCCTATGGGAAACTGTGTTGAAAGCTTTACTGAAATCCAAAAAGGTCACATCAGCTGGCTTCCCTTGATCGACTAGATGGGTGATCTTATCCTAAAAGGAAATCAAATTTGTTAGGCAGGACCTACCCCTCGTGAACCCATGTTGGCTGGGACCAATGACTGCATTGTCCCCCAGGTGCGCTTCAGTAACTGCCAGGACAGTATTCTCCATAATTTTACCAGTCACTGACTTGAGACTGACAGGACTGTAGTTACCAGGGTCTTCTTTCTCGCCCTTCTTGAAAATTCGCACAACATTTGCCAGCTTCCAGTCAACTGGGACCTCTCCAGATTCCCAAGATCGTTTAAAAATAATTGAGAGAGGTCCCGTGATGACACCAGCCAGCTCTCTGAGCACCCTGGGATGAATCCCATCCAGACCCATGGACTTATATGGAATCAGGCGGAGCAGCAAATCCCGCACACGTTCAGTGTCTGTTGAGAGTTTGTCATTTCTACCATCATGGTCCTCCAGCTCAGGGCACTTAGGGTCCCAAAGCCCATCATCGGCGCTGAAGACAGAGGCAAAGAAGGCATTAAACGTCTCTGCTTTGCCTATGTCCTTGTCTGTGAGGTGACCATCCCCATCAAGCAGCGGATCTATGTTTTCTCTGGTCCTCCTTTTTCTGTTCACATATGTTAAAAAGCACTTTTTTATTGTCTCCCACAGTCCTGGCCAGCTTCAACTATAAAAGGGCTTTGGCCGCATGAATTTTCTCCCTACAAAGGCAAACAGTGTCCCTGTAGTCCTTCCACGTTACCTGACCCAGCTTCCAGCAGCCATATACTTTCATTTTGTGCCTAAGCTCCAGAAGAAGATCCTTTGTCAGCCAAGCCGGCCTTCTGCCCCACCTGCTTGACTTCCAGTATTTTGGAATTGCTTTTTGCTGTAAGGCATTCCACTATGACTCCATCAATCCCTGTAAATTTTACCTTACGGTGACTGGGCTTTATATTTAATCCTCTGCTGTTTCATTAGTAATTACTGATATCAGTCTTGTCAGGATAAAAATGACAAGTTTGTAGTGTTTATCAAAGAGTCATTGTATAGCTAACAACCACCGGACAGGGTGGCTCACTGCCCTCCCCGAGGATGCAATATTTTTGTTGGAGTGTCTGCTAAATTAATTAGATTCTGTTGCAGGGCTGAGGGCATGGATCTAGCAGGAACTGATTTATTTCCTGGCAGTTGACTTCTCCCTGATGAATCTATCCTTTGGCTCAACAATTGTAGCAGAGCTCGGAGGTCAGTGGTGGATTTACCATATGGTAGCTGTCATGGTACTCTGTTTGTCAAAGCGCTCTGCCAAAGGTCATTATGTTCCTTATCAAACTTTGGTTTGAACCCTGGCTTAGGCTTAGTGGTGTGGACCTGTCAAACCCATGGGATGGGTTCTGGCAGTCTCCCGGTGGTCGATCCAACCCAATCCATGTGGCACCCATAATTCACTATCACTTGCACAAACCCAGTCCAGGTGTTTACATGGACTTGCTCCGCTGGGGGTTGCATGGCAGCTGTGGCAGCATTCATGGTGCAAGCAGTTTGTATGCGGTCCTGAGCATTAGCTACATATGTCTTTAGGCTGTCTGGGAGGTCCCGGATAAGGGGAGTTAACCTTACTGGATCGATAAGAGCTAGCATTGGGGAGCTCCTTAACACATCCCTCTCATACATCACTTGCATGCAGGCTGCTTTTTGCACAGACGCAGCCAAATCAGAGAACCCTGAGGTCTTAAAAACAAGGGGATCTCCTTTTTCTTGTGGGTCTATGCCACCAGCCCAATAGGCAGCTTGTGTAGTCAGTGAGTAATTATGATCATCTGGTAGAGTGCTTAAAAACACTCCAGGACCCCAATAGCCTCCTGCCTGTTCCTCGCTCAGTAGAATTTGGTTGCCGCCCTTGAGGGAGACTCACCACATGTATTGTGTTTTGGATTCCTCTAGGTGCCTAGTATACTTTTCCTGCATCTTTGCTAACTCAGTCAGAGACCATGGGATGGTTTGTACTGTAGTACTGTGGTTTTACCTTGCTGGACAGCTAAACTCCACCACAACTGCTCTCTCACTCCCCTTCCTCAGAAGAAGAGGGGGGGAGGGGGGGAAGGAGCCTTGATTCTGTGCTAGCATTGCTCAGCAATAGACAAAACATTGGTGTGATACCAATGCCGTTCTAGTGACTTGCAGAAATCAGACTCCATAACCTCAGAATAGCTATAAAGCAGGTATGTTTATTCGGCGCTGCGCACACATGCCGGGCATAAGGGGGATAGCTCCACCTAACTTGCACACCAGCGGTTACTGGCAGTGTGGTTATATTAGTGGGACAAATACATATTCATTTCATTTCTTATAAGTCTTGTATATTCATCAGGTCTCCGAAGAATCTTTAATGTAGGTTCCTGCCTCTATTCATATGCATACTGGAGTCCTTGGGTGGTCTTCAGGCGTACTCTGGTGGTCTTTTGTTGAAGGCCAGAAGTCTTCCTCCCTGCTTATCTTCTGGCCTTTCCTGTCTTTGACAGACTTCAGCAGTCAAGCCAGTTCTTGCAGGTTCCATTATCTATGCATACAGTCTTTTATTCCCTTATCTTTGGGTCGTTAACATACAATTGTGCTAGCTAAGACCTAGGAATCAACATCCTTTATCTTGTTCCCTTTCTCAAGTCCCCGCTTTTCTTTATCCTAAACAATTTCTTTTTCTTATAACACTCCTTCTTGATTCAAAATTTTTGCATAAAATTCTTACCAGTTTCTACTTGTTGCTTGATTCAGTTACATTTCCAGGTTTCATGATCCTTTCATACAGCACCAAAATGCACACTGTACTAATACACAGGTTAAGAATACTAGTAAAAGCAAGATCAATATTCCTATAAACAATTGCTTAAGCCAAGAAAAGTTGGGTGACCAAGAGGTCAGTTTGTTCCATAATTCTCGAACCCACAAGGTGTCATCTTGAACTACCTTATGTAAGATCTTGGTCTTTTCCCAAATATTTTTGGGATCAGTCTCAATTCGTCCTGCTTCATGTGAGAAACACTCTGTAGCCAATAACATAGGCTCAGGCGAGGATCTCAGTGAAGTAGCAATTTTATTCACGATCACAATGGTGGGTGTCCTGCAAGCAGGAGCATGTCTGCTAGTTCCATAACACTGTTTATATACTTTTTTTTTCTCCACGACCAGGACCCTCCCCTGTTTCCCCATTGACTGGGTAATCCAGGTCCACAATCTATCCGGTGCTTCACAGGCAATACACAGCTTTCAGCTGCCGGCCTGTTATAAGTCAAATTTCTTTTGACTTTTTTACTCTTTGAGATGGTAATGTTTCTTACACCATGATTTCCGCCTAATTGCTCTAAGGATTCTGCTTGTCTGCATTTTACAAGGCCATCTGTTATGCTTTCTTATCACTGCAAGCATATCTCAATACCACATTCCTTCCCTTTAAACAATGTAATGCTGTGCAAAAACAACATTTTTGTTCCCGCACTCATTTACATACATACAGCAACTATTATTTATTAAAGTGCATACTCCCCCTTGGGAGGCTAATAAAAGGTCTAGTGCCTAAAATGTTCATATTGATTTGTTCTAGTTGCTTGCACAAAACTATAATATGTTGTTGCAAATATTGGTTTCCTACTTGTGTTAGATCTTCTCCTTTGTATGGCATTTAGTAAGGCCTGCCACACAATATCTCAAAGGGGCTTAGTTTTACCAATACATATTGGTTTCTTGACAGATTTTGGCAATCAAATCAAATCAAATGATTCAAATTTTTATCAAGTGATTCATTTTTCCACTTGGAAATTTGCCTGTGGCCTACAAAGTTGTCAATCAATCCCCAGAACTTTGCTGACTTGTTGGGTCAGTTCTGACATGGGAATGCTCCTGGCCATCTGGAAAAGGTGTCTGTTAGTACCAATAGGCATCTAAACACCCCTTTTCTTGGGAGTTTGAAAAAAACAATTTGCCACTGTTTCCTAGGAACATTTCCCTTCCCTATTGTTCCCATTTGGGGTTTGATTCCTGTCTGTGGGTTATTTTTAAGACATATGACGTAATGTTTCAATGCCTGTCTGACAATGGTGTCTTTCTACTTAAAAACTGTTGTAATATTTCAGCTCCCCAGCATGCTTTATTATGTTCTCCAATTACCATCTAATATAATATGGTATCGCGATTCTCCCATCATTTATTTGTGTTAAACCTGTAGTTAACACTTTCCATTTACATCTTCAATTAATTGCTTATCGATCTGAGAATATTCTACTTCATCTTCTAAGGCTTTTGTTAATGCCTGTTTTTCTGTTCCTGGTACTAGTGCCAAAATTTGACTCTCAGATGCCCGTTCTGCTGTCCCTTTGGCTTCTGCATCAGCCAATCTATTTCCCCTTCCAATATCAGTATCCCCTGTTTGATGTCCTTTACAGCACATAATGGCAACTTTAATAGGCAGGCATACCGCTTGGAGTAACTTCAGTATCTCTTCTGCATGTTTAATTGAGGATGATAAGAGTCCTCTCTCCTTCCAAATTGCCCCGTGTGCATGCACCACACCAAAGGCATACTTCGAATCTGTCCAGATGTTAATTCTTTTCCCTTTTGCCAGCTCAAGAGCTCTTACCAAGGCGATGATTTCAGCCTTTTGGGCTGATGTTTGTTACCGCATATCCTGTGAGGCGAACTCCCTGGCGGACGAAGCTGCTGCCATCTATATACCAATCCTCCGCATCTTCTAGGGGTGTTTCCTTTAAGTCTGGTCGGCTGGAGTATACCATGTACATGGTCTTGATGCAATAAACTCTGAAACTAATAGTCCATTCTACACATTCCTTTTCTTATTCGGTAGCTATCAACAGGTCATCTACATATTGCAGCAGTGTCCCCTTTTCCTGAAGGGGTTTTCCAAGCTTCAAGATCACAGGCTAGTTGTTTCCCGAATATGGTGGGGCTATTCTTGAACCCCTGTGGTAACACAGTCCAAGTAAGCTGAGTTTTTCATCCTCTATTGGGATTTTCCCATTCAAAGGCAAAGAGTTTCTGGCTTTCAGTCGCAAAGGCAATCATTTTTTTTCTTTTATTTATTTTTTTTCTCTTCAGTGTCCTTCCTTCTTGCAGTATGCACACTGGTTCTGTCCTAATATTCCTCTACACCCTCCTGAAGTCCTTTCTTTACCTTTCTCAATTCCCCCTTTGCCCCCCTCCTTCTCTCTTTCTGCTGTAGTGCAGCCAGTTTGCCGTGGCTATCACCTTAGATAACTTCTGTCCTTCGTGTCTTCCCTATTCCTAAATACTTTCCACGCTGCATTCAGTAACCTTTCTGGGTCTCCCAAGTCTTGTCCCTCCAATTTCTGTAATTTCTTTCTGATATCAGGAGCCGATTGCCCGAGAAAGAGGCTAGCCAATTGCCTCTGTTTGTCTTCTGAAACCAGGTCCAAATTGGTGTATATATATATATATATATATATATTCATTGCATTTCAAAGTTGGTCCAAAAATTCCATAGGGGTTTCTTTTGTACCTTGTTAGAACAGATTCTTAATTCCCAATTTAACCAGATTTTGGTATTTACATAACTGTTCACAATTTCCGGCCTGATTAGGATCTCAGTGGGGGTTGGTCAGAGGAACGCAGTCGTCTGCAGTTCAGTTTCCTGAGCGGTGGTCCCATTGGCAATCTGAGCTCACACATGAACTCAGGCTGTTTTAAGAATTAGCTGCTTTGCTGTTTCCATGACAACTCTCTCGGGCTCATCATGATCCCTCTGCCCCAGAGGGCTCACACCCGTGATTTTGAGGTCTCTGCCTCAACCCTGGAATACATCCTCATTCCCTGCTTATTCAACTGCAGACATCTCTGTCAAATACTACATGCCACACCTTCAACAACCCTTTTAACACTTCATTTTATCTTATTATTATAGGTTTTCATATTAGATCTCTCACTTTGGCTTTGACCTAGTCTCTTTCTGAACTACTTGTAACCTTTTCAGTTGGAGTAAAGCTCTGGAACAAGGCAGCCCTCAAGTTCTGCCTTGAACTTTTGTCCAGATCCGTTTTGTCCTCTTCAGGTATCTGCTTGGAAGAATTCCATGGGTTAGGGACCTGGAAGGAAAGGGGATCCAAGACAGCTGGTTGGTATTCAAGTATCACTTCCTCCAAGCTCAAGATCAGTGCATCCCTATGAGCAAGAAGGCAAGCAAAGGAGGCAGGAGACCTGCATGGATGAGCAGGGAGCTCCTGGCAAAGCTCATACAGAAGAAGGAAGTTTACGGCATGTGGAAAAAGGGACAGACTACTTGGGAGGAATATAGGGACACTGTCAGAGTATGCAGGGATACAACAAGGAAGGCCACAGCCCATTTGGAATTAAATCTGGCAAGGGATGTCAAGGACAACAGGAAGGGCTTCTTCAAATACATCAGTAGAAAAAGGAAGACTGGGGAAAATGTTGGCCCTCTGCTGAATGGGGCGGGTGCCTTGGTGAAAAACAATATGGAGAAGGCAGAGTTGCTGAATGCCTTTTTTGCTTCAGCCCTCAGGAATCTCAGACCCTGGAGACAAGAGAGGAAGTCTGGAGAAAGGAGGACTTTAACTTGGTCGAAGAGGATCAGTTCAGAGATCAGCTAAGCAAACTTGACATCCACAAATCCATGGGCCCTGATGGAATGCACCCACAGATGCTGAGGGAGCTGGCCAATGTTACTGCTAGGCCAGAATATGGTGTGGAGAATAGGAGAGGTGCCTGAGGACTGGAAGAGAGCCAATGTCATGCCAGTCTTCAAAAAGAGCAAGAAGGAGGACCCAGGCAACAACTACAGGCCAGTCAGCCTCACGTCCATCCCTGGAAAGGTGATGGAACAGCTCATCCTGGATGGCATCTCCAAGCATGTGGAGGAAAAGAAGGTGATCAGGAATAGTCATCATGGATTCACCAAGGGGAAGTCATGTTTGACCAATCTGATATCCTTCTATGATGAGATGACTGGTTGGGTAGATGAGGGGAGAGCGGTGGATGTGGTCTACCTTGATTTCAGCAAGGCTTTTGACACTGTCTCCCACAACATCCTCATAGACAAGCTCAGGAAATGCAGCCTAGATGAGTGGACGGTGAGGTGGATTGGCAATTGGCTGGACGACAGAGCTCAAAGGGTTGTGCTTAGTGGTGCAGAATCTAGTTGGAGGCCTGTAGCTAGCGGTGTCCCCCAGGGGTCAGTACTGGGTCCAGTCTTGTTCAACTCATCAACAACCTGGACGATGGAACGGAGTGCACCCTCAGCAAGTTTGCTGATGACAAAGCTGGGAGGAGTGGCTGATACCCCAGAGGGCTGTGCTGCCATTCAGAGGGACCTCGACAGGCTGGAGGGTTGGGCCGAGAGGAACCTCATGAAGTTCAACAAGGGCAAGTGCAGGGTCCTGCACCTAGGGAGGAATAACCCCAAGCACCAGTACAGGCTGGGGGGTGACCTGCTGGAGAGCAGCTCTGCAGAGAGAGACCTGGGAGTCCTGGTGGACAGCAGGCTGACCATGAGCCAGCAATGTGCCCTTGTGGCCAAGAAGGCCAATGGTATCCTGGGCTGCATTTGGAAGAGTGTTGCCAGGAGATCAAGGAAGGTGATTCTCCCCCTCTACTCAGCCCTGGTGAGGCCACACCTGGAGTACTGTGTCCAATTCTGGGCTCCCCAGTACAAGAGGAATATGGAACTACTGGAGTGAGTCCAGGGGAGGGCTACGAAGATGATTAGAGGACTGGAGCACCTGCCATACGAGGACAGGCTGAAAGAACTGCACCTGTTTAGCCTTGAAAAGAGAAGACTGAGGGGAGACCTCATCAACGTGTATAAATAGCTGAGGGGAGGGTGTCGAGAGGATGGAGCCGGTCTCTTTTCAGTTGTGCCCAGTGAGAGGACGAGAGGCAATGGCCACAAACTGAAGCACAGGAGGTTCTGGCTGAATATGAGGAGGCACTTCTTTACTGTGAGGGTGACAGAGAACTGGAACTGGTTCCCCAGAGAGGTTGTGGAGTCGTCTTCTCTGGAAATATTCAAAACCCACCTTGATGCTATCCTGCGCAGTATTCTCTAAATGATCCTGCTTGGCAGGGGAGTTGGACTAGATGATCTTCAGAGGTCCCTTCCAACCTCGGCTATTCTGTGATTCTGTGATTTTGAGTTGAATGGTGCTTAATAATAAGCTGACAAAATACTAGACAACCTTTTCTTTAGTGAGACTGCATGCTTTTCAGTTTAAACAATACTGTTATTCTACATTTTCACCTTTTTGTTGGACTCATGAAGGCTGGATGTGCAATGCTTAATGGGGATTGCTGAAAATCCTGTCAACCAGCCCTGACTGTTTGCTTTTCCCCAAAGGTGAGCATCTGCTTGGAATGCAATAGCAGCAAATTACGTGGATTGAAACGAAAATGGATCCGCTGCTCAGCCCAAGCAACAGTCTTGCATCTAAAGAAGTTCATTGCTAAAAAACTTAACCTTTCTTCTTTTAATGAGGTAATTATTTTAATGTTTTAATGTTTAAACATGATTTTGTAAATGAAAATCTTATGGATTATTTTCAAAACAGTGTATTTCTTTCTAATTAGATTTTCAAAAAACAAAAGCATACTGTATTTCCTGATATAAAGGAACAGAAAATGGCTATTTAAATTGATGAGCTTAATGCAGAGAAATAGTTTTTTTCACACACACACACCCTTTAATTTAGGAATGCTGGTCATCTTCCCTTTTATTCCTCTCCCCCAATACAATGAAAATGTAGCTCTTACTGATTGTTGGCTTTATACAGAGTTGGCAGTGCAGCTCCATGTGTTGTTCCATGACCAGTTTTAAAATGTACCAAATGGCTTGGTTATGTGTTTCCACCTGTGTTCTGCAAGATGCTTTGGTGGCCTTAAATGAAGGGAAACGCTGCTTCACCTGAGAATTTTCACTCAGTGCAGAGAATAGATGATAACACTTGGGGACTACTGAAAGACTGATTTAATGGAAAGCAGCATATATACTTTCATCTGCTTTTCTGCTCTGAGTGTTGCCTACTCTGAGCAGAAGGGCAGTAGATAACTATTTTACCTTGTCCTGGTTTCAGTTAGGATAGAGTTAATTGTTGTGATTTAACCTGGCTGGCAGCTAAGCACCACACAGCCGTTCGCTCACCCTCCCCCCTCCCTCTCTGGGATGGGGGAGAGAAACAGGAAAGTGAAGCCTGTGAGTTGAGATAAAGACAGTTTATTAAGACAGGAAAATAATAATAATAATAATTATAATTATAATAGTACTACTACTAATAATGTATACGGAACAAGTGATGCACAATGCAATTGCTCACCACCTGCTGACCGATGCCCAGCCTATCCCCGAGCAGCCAGCCCCCCCACCCCGGCTAGTCACCCCTATATATTGTTTAGCATGACGTCAGATGGTATGGAATACCCCTTTGGCCAGTTTGGGTCAGCTGTCCTGGGTCTGTCCCCTCCCAGCTCCTGCTGCACCCCCAGCCTGCTCGCTGGCGGGACAGAGCGAGAAGCCGAAAAGTCCTTGGCCTGGTGTAAACACTGCTCTGCAACAATTAAAACATCAGCATGTTATCAGCGCTCTTCTCATCCTAATCCAAAACATAGCACCCTACCAGCTACTATGAGGGAAAATTAACTCTGTCCTAACTGGAACCAGGACAACCTTTTCCCTGCAGGAAGTACATAATCAGACTGTTCCTCAAAGAAATCTTGGTAAGGGAAGAAAGAGGCATTTCTATCCTCTGCAAGTTCTGCCATTTCAGGGTCTAAAACTAGAACACATAATGGCAGGCATGTGAAAACTCAGCCTCTGTTCCTCCCTTTGTTGGTATTAGTCATAGTCCCTTCCATTCAGTTTGGCTCTCAAACTTCCATCTCTCAGTCTTGAAAACTTCTAAAGATGGTGATGCCATGACCTCTTTGGACAACTTGTTCTGGTGATTAATTATCCTCGTATTGATTTTTTTTCTTATATCCAGTCAGAACTTTTTTTTCCATTGATGACCATTGTCTCTCATTCTCCCACCATGTACCTCAGCAAAGACCCTAGCTCTATCTTCTCTATAGGCTTCTCTTTTGGAAGTCTGTAACTAGGTTCCCTTTAAGCTTTCTCTTTTCCAAGCTAAACAAGCCCAGTTCCCTCAACCTCTCCTCATAGGACCTGTGTTCAAGCACCCTGACCATCTTGGTGGCCCTCCGCTGAACTTGCTAAAGTTTATCAACATTTTTCTTGTACTGGAGGGGCCAAAACTGGATGCAACATTCCATATGTGGTCTAATAAGTGCTGAGTAAAGGGGAATAATCACCTCCCTCAATCTGCTGGCTCGGCTTCTGTTGATACAGCCCAGGATGCTGTTAGTCTTCATCACTGCAAGAACATACTGCTGACTCATGTTCAGCTTGCTGTCAGCCAGAACCCCCAGGTCATTTTCAGCAGAGCTGCTGCCCAGCTTGTACCATCTCATGACTTTGCTAGTGTTCTTGTTGATTTTCATGAGGTTCTTGTCAGCACATCCCTCTAGTCTGTTTAGGTCTCCCTGAACGGCAGCAGCTTCCTCAGTTGTCAGCTGCTCTCCCCCAGTATGGTGTCATCCACAAGCTTGATGAGATGGATTCTGTCTCCTCTTCCAGATCACTGATAAAGACATTCAACAGGACAGGTCCCAGGATAGACCCCTGCAATACTCTGCATGTCACTGTTCTCTGTGTAGAGTACAACCCATTAACCACTGCCCTCTGAGCCCAACAATCCACCCATTTTTTCACCTATCAGGAAGTCCACCCATCCAGATCATGTCCCAATTTGGATCCAAGGATGCTGTGCAAGATGGCGCTGAAAGCCTTGCTTCTATCAAGGTGGACAACATCCACCGTTCTCTACTGATCCATGGATCTAGTTATTTCATTAAAGAAGACAATCAGGTTGGTCAAGCATGATTTTTCCCTTGGTGATTGGAAATAGCCAGCACCTTCACCTTTATGTGCCCAGAAATGGCTTCCAAGATGACTCTCTCAGAGATCACCAAAGTGAGGCTGACTGGTCTCTAGTTCCCTAGTCCTTAATGCCATTTTTAAAGATGGGTGCAACATTTCTCAAGTCATTGGATACCTTCCCTGATCTCCATGACCTTTCAGTGATGATAGTGTGGCCTTGCAATTACATCAGCCAACTCTTGCGGAACCCTTGGATGCATCCCATCTGGACTACTGTGGGTTGAGATTTCTCAACAGATCCCTGGCTCAGTCCTCCTCTACTACTGGTAGTTCCTCTCCTCCTTGAAACCTGTCTCTAGGCACAAAGACATGGGAGACCTTGTTGGTGAAAACCAAGGCAAAGAAGGAACTGAGTACACTGTCACTAAATTGTCTAGCCCATGCAGCAATGGGCCCACTTTTTCCTTGTTTATTCTTTTATTGGTAGCATAGCAGTAGAAGTTCTTGTTGCGTTTAATGTCCCTTGCCAGTTTCAATTCCAGATGAGCTTTCCCCAAACCATCTCTGTATATCCAGGCAATGTTTCTATATTCCTCCTATGTAGCCTGTTCTCATTTCCACCTCCTGTATATGTTCTTTTTGCATTGGAGTTCAGTCATGAGCTTCCTGTTGAGTCAAACTGATCTCCTGACACATCTACTCATTTTGCTGAGTATTGGGATGAACATTTCTTGTGGTTGGAGGAGGTTGTCTTTAAAGACCTGTCTTCTCTTGAGCTTCTTTGCACTTCAGAGCTGTCTCCCATGGGATCCCACCCACCAGCTCCCTGAAAAGCAAAAATCTGCTCTCCTGAAGCCTGGGATCTACACTCTGCTACTTGATTTCCTCACTCCCTTCAGAATCTTGAATTTCACTATTTCATAGTTGCTACAGCCAAGACTGCCATTGATTATCATGTCCCCAGAAAGTTCTTCCTTTTTGGTGAGTAGTAGATCCAGCTGCATGTCACCCCTGGTTGGCCCATCTAGCATCTGTGTTAGCCTCCAGTACTTTTCAGAAACCTGGATTGCTTTCTTACCAATTACACCATTGCTTTTGTGTTTAAGCTTACTATTCCACTGCAGCAATCTCTATTTTTACAACCTACCTGGCTCTTATTGAAATGCAAGAATGCTCATGTATTTGAGTTTCAGGAGTCTTTCCCCCTTAAAGGGCACACAGCATTTTTGTGGAAACAGTGTATTGGTATGTCCAGTGAAAAATATGTTTTGAGGAGGAAAGCTATAAGTATGTGGACACTTGGTTGAATGCTATAGACAAATCCTGATTTGAGTCTGTCAGCTAAGCCATGTTAATGGACTGCATGCACATTCTTAGCTTTCTCAGGTTGTGGTAAAGTGCCATTAGCATATGTCACTTTCATGGTGACTTACCCTTTCAGTATGTCACCTTGCAGTTCAAGTAAGATAAGATCATGTGCATGATCATCTATTGAAATTCAGCTGATGGCTGGTCACATGATCTCACATTTGCTCATGTATCCATACCCTCGCTGTTTCCAATATCAAGATCTTTCAAAGCTGACATAGAAAAGTAAAAACAACTATAAAGTCTCCGTAAAACAAACAAACAAAAACCCCACTGATGTGTAAGGGGGAATAGCCTTTTTAAAAATATATCTTCAAAGTAGAAAGTCACTTCCTGGGCACTGTGTAAGCAGTTTTCATAGCATGTCAAAGGACAAAGCTGTCTTTACATGAGAATTGAGTTCTGTTTCTTTGATCTTTTTATTGGGCCTTGTATGAAGTGTATTGTTTCAAGGCCATGTTCTGTGTATCAGTGAATTAATTATTTCTTCTTTTTTTGTCAGCTGGATATATTATGCAATGAAGAGATTCTTGGCAAGGACCACACACTCAAGTTTGTAGTTGTTACTAGATGGCGGTTTAAGGTATGACACAACTGCTTTTCAGCAAAATTTTCATGTTCCATATAAATTGTTAGCTGACTAAAGAACAAAGTTAATAAAACATATCACACAGGTCTATATTGCAATAATCTCAAAATGGTTAAAACATATTTTTAAAAATGTCTAATAAACTACCTTTAAAAGTAGGTATTTTTCTTGGTTTGAAAGAGAAAAAGGAGGAAAATTTTAAAATATGCCACTAAGGAAAAGGGGAAGTTAATGGCAGATGCCAAGTTGATAGTAATTAAAAAATTATAAGGTAAAGGAGGCTGAAGCCATTGAGAAGGGCATTTTTCTCAGCCACGTAAATCATATACAACTAATATTTGTGTAGGTTGTGAAACTGGTTACAGTGCAGAAGAGACAAATATTTAGTATATTTGTACTCTGTAGTTTGGTACAGAGAGGCTGAATATACTCATTAAAGGATGAGGATGAATTAAATTTACTCCCCGCTTTAAGTTCAGGAGACTTGTATCAACATTTAGTAGGCTGGGGAAGGCAGTTGGGTGGGTCTCTGCGTTACCGATGTTAGTATCTTTAAACAAAATAAAACCAAAACCCTGCACAATGAAACAGAACTGAATAGCAATGATGGGGCATTCATACTGAGGGATTTATACTGGATTCATACTGTGCATTCATATTCATACATACATATTCATGAGGATTCATACTGTGCATTCATGTGATTTATACCCACACAAATAAAATGGGTTTAAGTATCATGAAATGTCAGGTTGAATATCTAGGCTACAAGTCACACCCAGAAGTGTGTGTGGTTTGGGAGAGAACCTATATAGAATAATAGGTTCATAGAATAGTTTGGGTTGGAAGGGACCTTAAAAATCATCTAGTTCTAACCCCCCTGCCATGGGCAGGGACACCTACTAGACAAGGTTGCTCAAAGCCCCATCCAACCACTTCCAGGAATGGGGAATCTGCAGCTTCTGTGGGCAACCTGTTCCAGTGCCTCACCTCCCTCAGAGTAAAGACTTTCATCCTAATATCTAATCTAAATCTACCCTCTTGTAGTTTAAAGTCATTCCCCCTTGTCCTATCACTACACTCCCTGATAAAGAGTCCCTCCCCAGCTTTCTTGTAGGTCCCCTTTAGGTACTGGAAGGCTTCTATGAGGTCTCCCTGGAGCCTTCTCTTCTCTAGGCTGAAGAACCCCAAATCTCTCAGCCTGTCTTTGTAGGAGAGGTGTTCCAGCCCTCTGAGCATCCTCATGGCCCTCCTCTGGACATGCTCCAACAGGCCCATGTCCTTCTTATGTTGGGGGCTCCAGAGCTGAATGCAGTACTCTGGGTGGGGTCTCACAAGATCAGAGTAGAGGGGGAGAATAACCTCCCTCAACCTGCTGTCCACACTATTTTTGATGCAGCCCAGAATATGGTTAGCAATGTGCTGGCTCACGTTGAGCTTCTCATCAACCAACACCCCCTGGTACTTCTCCTCATGGCTGCTCTCAGTCCATTCTCTGCCCATCCTGTATTTATGCTTGGGATTGCCCCAACACAGGTGCAGGACCTTGTACTTGGCCTAGTTGAACTTCTTGAGGTTCATACCTCATGAGTTTGAACTTTGAAGAGGGGTTAGTGTTCATAATGAATATGCAACACAAGCTTCCTAATATTTTTGGATGCATAAATAGAAGGGATGACTGAGAATAGGTAGGCAATTTTTATCCATGTATGAGGAAATAATTGATTTCAGATTAGGAAATAGAGGATATGAGACTTAGGTCAGTTATGACATATTCGTGAATGACCTGGAAAAGAGGTGAAATAGTGAGGTGACACTGGCACCAATAAAGTTATTCAAGACAGTAAAGATAAATGTTAGTGATGAAAGGTTGCAGGAGACCTTTATAGTACTGGATGACCAGGTGATAAAATGGCTCCTGAAGTTCAGTAAGGGTAAATATAGAGATGCATGCTGGGCAAAACATGTATCTGAACTTTATACATAAAAATGGTGGGCTCTGAATTGACTGACATCAAACAGTAATCAGGCTTTGGGGTTAGACAAAGATATTGGCTCAGTAATGGTCCAAGAAAAACACAGAAGAAATGTTAGAAATTATTAGAAAAAGAATAGAGAGTTAAACAAGAGCACTGCTGTGCCTCTGTATAAATCCACTATTTACCTGTATTATGTACAGTCGTGAGTGGCATGGAAAAAGGAACAACTATAAACTGTCTTATTCTGTGAAAGAGATGAAGGGTGGCAAGTGAAACTAGTAGGTATGAAGTTTAGAATGAACAAAGAGAAGCAATTTTGTTGTAAATTCTATTTACCCTGATGGGGGATTGAGTCGGGGGAAACAAAGATCACAACCAATATTCATTAATAACAGAATTTATAAAGCTGTTATTAATAGAATCAAACTATTATTAATAGCAGATAACTCATTTATTCCCTCACACGTTCGTAGTTACCCAGTTGGAAAACCAGCAGGGAGACCAACTCCAGCTGTGTATTCAGAAGCAGAGGGTCATACTGACATGCCAGTGGCTTCTAAGTAGGTGTTCAAACAGTCCTTTATGACACAACTCTCCACGTTCATACCTAAGTTAAACAGTATTGTCAATTTTCATTCATAGTTTACATAATCACAGAATGTTTCATTAACTGTATAATAATTATAAGCATAAACATTTTGATTCTATAGTATTTTATGACTATCACAATTAATAAAACTACATTCAAATGTGATTAATCATACAATGGGGGGGTCTTAAGAGATATACAAATATTTCCTTTAGCCTTATCCCTTAAACTGTTTTCCCCGATATCTCCCCATAACATATTGGTAATGTTGAAATGTTTCTCATTCCTCATATAATTGTTTAGTTAGCCAATATGTTCTCTTTTATCATGAGTAAGATTACATTTACAGTAGATCTTTCCCAATTCTATTATACATGCACATTTTACAATATCTTGTTAGGTATCCTAATATAATTGTCACATAATGTAGCCCTGGTACACAAATAGTGATATTCCTGGTCACTACTGAAAAAGTGAACATGATTGTAATGATCAAACCAGTTTCATCTAGCTTTCACTGTTGATATTAGTGGCTTGATCTGATCCAAAGTTCTCAGCTAGCCTTGCTCTAATTTTGCCCTTCTTATCTTCTTGCAGTCTCTCTCATAACTTAGTGATTTTCTCAGAAATGTGTCCCCAGGCTAGGCAGCTGTGTAGTATCAGAGCTGGGCTTTGGATCCTTGGGACAAAGGCGACTAAACAGTTGGGGGGGAGAAGGAGAAATAGCAAGGGGGAATTACACAGAGCTGTTCACATTCATTACATTCATGTATAGACTTCTACCATTCTCTTTCTTCTTTTGCTCTTACAGAAATGCTAGGTTTAGTGGTTAAGTTCTGATTATTAGATATAAGTAACGTCCAAAACAGGTCAGTTCCAAGATCAAGCCAGAAAGTTAGGCCACAGGTCAGGATCTATGAGGGCATGTGATCAGCAACAGCTGTGGAGATCAATACTCCCACAACACAGCTCAGACAAGAAGTGAAGGCTCAAGTCTGAGATGGACAGATGAGGGGAGGCCCCCAGGTGATGTTGTTCAGGTCCATTAAGGCCTATTAGTGCCCTGAGAGTCCTGACATATTTGCCATTGCCTTCATCTATTTGATATGTTACAGGACTCATCCTATCTATTATATAATTGGACCCCTTCTATTTCAGCTCTAAAGCATGTTCCTTTTTATCCAGTTTCAAATACATCACTTGGTCCCCTTTTCTATAGGATATACATGAATTCAATTCTTCCTTTCTCATTTTCCATATTTTTCTTGTATTACTTCCAAGTGAGACTTGATTTCTTCTTCATCCTGTTGTAATGTTTTCACTTTTTCCCATTGATCTCTTTTCAGGAGCCCTAGGGGTCACCAAGGTATGGGCTGTGCAAATGTTATATGGTACAGTTTTAAACCACTACTTAATCTGTCACCATTCCTTAAAGCTGCTAATATAAAGGGTATTTTTCCAGCCCGTTGTTTTGGATATTGTCCTACAATTTTCGTTAGACTATTTTTTTATAGTCTGATTCATTCTTTCTACCATTCTGGATGATTGTGGGTGGTAGGATATATGCAGTCTTTGTTTAATCCCCCGGTCACTCATTCAGGCTTGAGTTCTTTCATTTACAAAAGTCCTTTTGTTTTCTGATCCTCTGTCTGCTGGTGTTCCATACCTACACATAATTTCCTTAAACAGATTTTTTACAGTTACAGTGGCTGTGTTCCTTTTAGTGGAAAAAACTTCAACCCATCCTGATAATATATCTATGATGACAAGGAAATACTTATATCCTCCTTTAGTTCATGGAAACTTATCTGTATAATCCATTTGAAGTATTTGCTAGGATCCAATGCTTTTCTGATGCAATAGAGGTGGCACCTTAGTTTTACTAGTTTACTTTTGTATCATTGCATATCTCATACAATTTTTAATTATGTGCTCAATTTCTTGCTTCATTTGTGGCCAAGTATAAATTCCTTGAACTCTTTTTAGAGTGCCTTGTACTCCTTCATGTAACTTATTATGACAATCTAAGATGATTTGTTTTCTTTAAGAAACACTGCTATCCATTTCCTCTTATCATTACCTGTTTCCTGGTTTAAACTGTGGCAATTGTTGACTGATCTATTTGATCATTAAACAGTTTCTCAGTATTGTTTTCAGTCTTCTCATGTGCTTTAACATGCTTATATATTTTTCCCACTGTCTCTCTGAGCTTGTAAAACGAACCTCTGCTTTTCTTCCATTCTGGTCTTCCATTCTCTGCTTTCCATCCCCCTTTCACCTAGTCATTAGTCTACTATTTTACTCTATTAACATAATCAGTGTACATAAAGAGATTTAATGGGTTCTGTTTAGAGGGTTTGCCTTTTAATAACTTCTATGGTAGCCTATACTTCTGCTGTTTGGGATAATCCTTTGTTGTGGGTTGACCCCGACCAGCAACTAAACACCCGCACAGTCACTCACTTATTCCCCATCAAAGGGACAGGGAAGAGAATAAGAAGAGTAAAAGCAAGAAAACTCAGGAATCCAGATAAAGACAGATTAATAAGTTAAGGGAGGGGGGTATACTGTATTGGTTTGACATGGAACTTTTTTTTTTTGGGGGGGGGGGGGCGCTGCAGGGGTGGCCTCTGTGAAAAGAGGCCAGAAGCTGGCCCCGTGTCAGACTGAGCCAGTTCCAGCTGACTCCAAAAGGGACCCACCGCTGGCCAAAGCTGAGCCAATGAGTGATGCTGGATGTACCTCTGTGAGAGCATATTTAAGAAAGGATAAAAAAACACTGCACAGCAGCACCTTGGTGAGATGGGTGAGGAAAATGTGAGAGGAACAACACTGCAGACACCAAGGTCAGTGAAGAAGGAGGGGGAGGAGGTGCTCCAGGCACTAGAGCAAAGATTCCCCACAAGCCCTAGGAGAAGACGATGAACCTGAAGCAGGTTGTCCCCATGCAGCCCATGGAGGGCCACGTTGTTGTCTGATAAGAAGTTCAGATTTGTTACCTGGTGTGCAATGAGACAATCCACACACTAGGTCAAGATACTGTTTATTTCAGAATTGTGCAAGTCTGGATACCAGGTGGATTACCACTAAGCTGGCACACCTAAGGATTTTCCGTGCCACTCTTTATACAATCACTTATCAATACATTTACATGTTTTTACAATCCTCTAGCCTCTGATTGGTTACATAATTAGCATACTGCTGACATGACATAATCATTCTGTGCATCCTCAGAGAGGAAGGGTCCCTTGTTGGGCCAGGGTCTTCCACCCTAGGGGCATGATTTTTACTATTATAATGAGGATAGTTCACAGATAGATTATATTAGAATACTCCTGATCTTTGTTTTTCAGGGAACTATTCACATTACATTGATTGGCGACCTATTTCCCTCAAGAATGGCAACATAATGGTCTTCCTGATTAGCAGTTCTTCAGTTCATCATCCTTTAGACATCTCCAAGGCCTGCGTCATCTTGCCCTTTCCTCAAAGTACATATTTTATCTCTTTCACACAAAACAGAGTTAACTGGATCCTAGGACAGTCTGCAGGGGACCAACAGCCCACAGCCAAACAGCCCCAAACTCCCTCACTGACACTCACGGGGGGGCGGCCTTCCCCCAAAGCCTGAGGTACCCTTACAGAACTGCTTCACCCCTCTCTGCAGACTGAAAAGGAAAGACCCATTGCAGGGAGGGTGGAGCTGAGAAAGACAGCCCGATCTGCCCCCCGTGTAACAAGTAGTCCAACTAAGAAAAGGTAATGGGTGATAGTAGTGTTTGTTGCATAGTGTTAGTTCTTTAAGCAGTCTGGAACACTTAATAGCTGAGTTTGCACTTCCCTTATGACTCTGCCTGGTTAGCAGTTTGCCTCTGAAGATTCTAACAACGCATGACAAGCGAAAAATGAATTATCGCTAAAAATCTCTAAATCATCTACGATTGATCTTTGTGTACCTCAGTATAGTCGCACAGAAATTTTCCAAGAATAGTATGTTTGGATTGAAAACTAACTGTTCAGTATATGCAAATGCTTTTCATGTGCTTCTGCCCAGAGTAGTCTCATCTAGAAAATATTTTGCTTAATTTATTACGTTGTTCTGTACCATTGCAGTGAACCAAACTTCCTGCACTTAATTTTTAAATTATTACAGTTGCAATGGCAACTGACAGAAACAATTTCCTTTTTTTGCTCTTTGCAAGCAATCTGCTTCTCCCAGACATCTACAAAAACGTATAGGTTTGCATAACGAGGTTTGAGTAGTTGTCTGACTTCCTCCTTATCTGATAGCTAACTAATTATGTAACCTTCCCACTTGGTCAAACTTGGCTGAATAATATAGTAAGCTGAAAAGTTTAAGATAAACAGTTGTTAGTGTACTCTAGCATTTCATAGTTTTGACTTTTGGTAATAGTGCAGTTTTGAGTTAAGAACCTGATTCTTGGTGCACCAGGAACACCTGCCCCTTTTGCAGAAGGATGTTTTGATGTACCTGTGGTGTTAGAAGGACACTTATCAAAATATTTCACACAATTACAAAACTGTTGAGGTTAGATGAAAACTCTGGAAATCAGCTAGTTGTGTGAATGTCCATCTCCTCCTCCCCCTTGCCCTGCACTGCTCAGAGTAGGCTCAACTACAGCAGGTTCTCCAGGGCCACATCTAGTTGGATTTTGAATATCTCCAAGGATAGAGACTCCACAACACTTCTGGGTAAGCTGTTTCGTTATTTGACCATTCTCATAGCAAAGAAGTTTACTCTGATGTTTAAATGGAATATGCTGTATCTCAACTTCTGTATGCTGCTGTTTGTCATGTCACTAGATACCTCTGAGAGTCTAGCTCCATCTTCTTTACTCCCTGCTTACCCCATTCATTCCTAATCAGGAGTATATATACATTGATGAGATCCCATACAGCTTTTTCCTCCAGCCTCAGTGATCCCAACATTCAGTCTCTCATATCTGGTGCTTCAACAAGCCCTTAGTGGGCCTTGTTGCGGCCCACCCTCTTTAATATCTTTATTGATTTGGATGAGGGAATAGAGTGCACCCTCAGTAAGTTTGCAGACGACACCAAGCTGGGGGGAAGAGTTGATCTGCTGGAGGGTTGGAAGGGCCCTGCAAAGGGACCTGGACACGTTGGATAAATGGGCAGAGGTTAAAAATGGGATGAGGTTCAACATGGCCAAGTGCCAGGTCCTGCACTTCGGCCACAACAACCCCATGCAGCGCTACAGGCTTGGGGCAGAGTGGCTGGAAAGCTGTGCAGAGGAAAGGGATCTGGGGGTGTTGGTCACCTGAACATGAGCTGGCAGTATGCCCAGGTGCCCAAGAAGGCCACCGGCATCCTGGCTTGTATCAGGAATAGTGTAGCCAGCAGGACCAGGGAGGTCTGATACAAACTGATCCTGCGTGGGCTTCACACAGGCAGCAGCTCTTCAAGAACTGCTCCAGATATGGGTCCGTACCATGGGGTCCATCCCTCAAGAGCACACTGCTCCATCCTGGGTCCCCCATGGGCAGCAGCTCCTGCCAGGTCACCTGCTCTTGTGTGGGCTCCTCTCCACGGGCTACAGGTTTGGCCCGGAATCTGCTCCGGCGGGGGTCCTACACAGGCCGCAGCCTCCATCAGTGCAGGTCCACCTGATCCACTGTGGTCTCCTCCACAGGCTGCAGCGTGGAACCCTGCTCCACCGTGGCACACCATGGGCTGCAGGGGGACAACCTGCTTCACCATGGTCCTCACCACAGGCCACAGGGGACTTCTGCTCCAGCACCTGGAGCGCCTCTCCCCCCTCTCCCCTTCCTTCACTGACCTTGGTGCCTGCAAAGCTGTTTCTCATTCCTTTCTCTGCTGCTGTTCCCCAGCAGCTGTTTGTTTGTTGCTTTTTTTTCCCCTGTCTTAAATATGCTCTCATAGAGGCGCAAAACAACATCACTTATTGGCTCAGCTCTGGTCAGCAGTGGGGCCCTTACCAAACATGGGGCAGCTTCTAGATTCTTCTCACAGAAGCCACCCCTATGGCCCCCTGCTACCAAAACCTTGCCTCGTAAACCCACTACATCGTCCCTTGGGGTGTTTAAGGAAAGGTTGGATGTGGTGCTTAAGGACATGGTTTAGTGGGTGATACTGGTGGTAGGGGTTGGACCAGATGATCTTGGAGGTCTTTTCCAACCTTAATGATTCTATGATTCTAGTAGGAGATTCTCTTCTGAGAGGTACAGAGGCACCCATCTGTTGACCCAATCTGCTCTTGAAGTAAGGCTGCTGCTTACCAGGGGCTCGTATCCGGGATGTTACCAAGAGACTGCCAAGCCTTGTACAGCCTAAGGACAATTATCCGCTGCTGCTTTTTCACATGGGCACCAGTGATGCAGCCAGGAGCGGTCTGAGGAGTGTCAAGAGGGATTACAGAGCCCTGGGAGCAGTAGTAAAGGACTCAGGAGTGCAGGTAGTTTTATCATCAGTCCTGCTGGTCAAAGGGGAGAAGATTGAAAGAGCCAGTCAAAGCTGGCAAATTAACAGATGGTTGCAGGACTGGTGTGACAACCAAGGGTTTAGCTACTTAGACCATGGGACTTGCTTTGAGAAACCTGGTCTACTTGGGGCTGATGGCATCCATCTGTCAGAGAAGGGGAAGAGCATCTTCGGTCATAGGCTTGCCAAGCTAGTGAAGAGGGCTTTAAACTAAAGTTGCTGGTGTAGGGGAACCTCAATCCATCCAGCTCCTACCAGTTTGATGCCAGTGCCAGTAATAGATGCCCAAAGCCTGGAAAAGTATCACATATATCCGGTATAGAATACGGAATAGATAACATAACCCCTATCTTTAAAAAGGTAAAAAAGGAACACCCAGGGAACTAAAAGCCTCACCTCTGATAGATGATGGAAAGTGACCCAGCAATCACATCCGCCAGTTCCCTCAGCACCCTCGGGTGGATCCCATCTTGCCCCATGGACTTGTGACAACCCAGGTGGAGCAGAAGATCTCTAATTGTTTCCACCTGAACTGTGGGGTGTTTTTTCTGCTCCCCGTCCCAGACTTCCAGGTTGGGAGGCTGAGTACCCCGAGGATAAGTGGTCTGACTAGTAAAGACAGATGTAAAGAAGGCATTGAGAACCTCAGCCTTTTCCCTATCCTCAGTAGTCATGTTCCCCCCTGCATCCAGTAAAGGATGGAGATTCTCCTTGGTCCTCCTCTTGCTGTTAATATACTTATAAAAATATTTTTTTCTTATCCTTAACCATAGTGGCCAGGTTAAGCTCGTACTGGGCTTTGGCCTTCCTGATTTTCTCTCGGCCTATGCTGACAACTTCCGTGTGCTCTCCTCGAGTTCCCTGTCCCTTCTTCCACTGGACATAAACTCCCTTTTTCTTCCAGACACTCAGCAAAAGTTCCCTGTTCAGCCACACCAGTCTTCTTCCCTGCCGGCTCATCTAACGGCTCATCATCTGCTCCTGCACCTTTACGACTTCCTTCCTGAGGAGCATCCAGCCTTCTGGGACCCCTCTGCCCTTCAGGACTGACTCCCAAGGGACCCTCCCTACCAGTGTTCTGAACAATTCAAAGTCTGCCCTCTGGAAGTCCAAGGTAGCAGTTTTACTGACCCCCCTCCTGAGTTCACCAAGAAGAGATAACTCTACCATTTCGTGGTCACTCTGCCCAAGACAGCTCCTGACCACCACAGCTCCCACCAGTCCTTCTCTGTTCATGAACAGTAGGTCTAGTGGGGCATCCCCCCTGCTAGATGCAAGAAACAGCTGAGTCAGGGAGCTATCTTCCACACACTCCAGTAACCTCCTAGAATGCTTCCTCGGGGATGTTTTGTATTTCCCACATATGTCCAGGAAGTTCAAGTCCCCCATGAGAGCAAGTACTGGCAATTGTGTGACTTCTGCCAAGTGCTTGTAGAAAGCCTTATCTGTCTCTTCATCCTGGGTTAGCGGTTTATAACAGACCCCCACCAGGATGTGTGCCTTGTTGGCCATCCCCCTGATCCTCATCCACAGGGACTCAACCTTATCAGTCCCAACCCTGAGCTCAACAACATGAAAACACTCTTTAATATAGACAGCCACGCCACTGCCCCTCCTTTGTTGCCTATCGCTTCTGAAGAGCTTATAGCCATCCATTGCAGCATTCCAGTCGTGGGAGTGGTCCCATCACATTTCAGTGATGGCAACTAGGTCATAGTTTGCCTGCCCCATAGTGGCTTCCACCTCCTCCTGTTTGTTGCCCATGCTGCATGCATTGGTGTAGATGTACTTCAGTTGCGCCATTGCCCTCACCCCCAACCCTAGTATTGCACTCCCAGGCTCATCTCTAACAAGCCTCATTTCATCCCCATCCTCCTTCATAATTAGTTAAAACCCTCTCAATGAGCCCTGCCAGCTCCTGGGCTAGAATCCCTTTCCCCCTTTGAGACAGGTGGGACCCATCAGCAGTCATCAGTCCCAGGTGCCTAGTAATCCTCCCCATAATCAAAAAATATATATATAAATAAATCCTGCAATGGCACCAGCCTCTCAGCTATGTATTTATCAGCTGGGCTTTCTGGGTCCTGTCAGTATCCTTCCCTGCCACTGAAGGGATAGAGGAAAACACCAACTGTACTCCTACTGCATCTGCTAACCACCCCAATCCCCTGAAGTCCCTTTTGATAGCCCTCAGGCTTCTCTCAGTGATTTTTTCACTGCCGGCCTGAATTATCACTAAGGGATAATAACTGGAGGGGTGAACCAGGCCAGGAAGTTTCCTGGTGATGTCCCTGACCCAGGCCCGAGGTAGGCAGCAGATTTCCCTATGTGTAGGGTCCTTACATATTGGGCTCTCTGTTCCCCTCAGAAGGGAGTCGCCTATGACAATTACCCTTCTTTCCTTCTTAGTGGAGGTAGTCTTGAGGTGTGGAGCGACCTTCCTTGCCCTAGACAACCTCCTGGGTGGACCTTCCCCTGTTAGCGTAGCAACCACATAACCACCAAGTGATTATATGAAGGTGCTTTATTCAGCGCTGGAAGCCGGGGCAGGTGCCCAAATCTGGCTTCAAGTCCCGTTACTTCCCAGCCATTATTTATACATTCAACATTACGTAAGGCATACATATTCATTACAGGTTGCAACATCAGCCTCGCATTCCATTCTAATTAGCTCTCCTCCCATTTGCACATGCGTGGTGCTCTCTGGTGGTCGTCCAGGTGGTCGTCCAGATGAAGTAAGGAGTCTTCCTCTCTGCTAAACTTTTCACCTTTCTCACTCGACGCATGCTCCCTCCGCTCCTTGGTTCTGCTTCAACTCATTTCAGCACTTCCAGGCCCTTATCCAAGGTCAGGTTGTACCTGTTCCCTCCCAGGGTTCCCCTTCAAAGATTCATTTGACTGTTCAGTATACTCCCTAAGTTTCCCAGTATACATAGATTATGTGATAATATACTCCCTAAACTTCCCAGTATACATAAATTAATTGATAATGTAAGTACATTTGGCAATGCTTAATTATACTGTATGACCCATCACCTAAGAGACATTAATAAAACATCCATTCGATTCTCCCCAACACTAACATTTCCCCCCCTTTGAAAATACTTCACTCATACCAAGAGCAAGTATTTTCATTACTGTTAGGTTGAATCAGGTTAGTAGAGGTTAGTAAGTATAACTTGATATAGAGATTATGTTGTGGTTTAACCCGGCTGGCAGCTAAACACCACACAGCCGTTCGCTCACCCTCCCCCCTCCCTCTCTGGGATGGGGGAGAGAAACGGGAAAGTGAAGCCGGTGAGTTGAGATAAAGACAGTTTATTAAGACAGGAATATAATAATAACAATAATAATAATAATAGTGATAATGATAATAGTATTAATAATAATAATGTGTAAGAAAACAAGTGATGCACAATGCAATTGCTCACCACCTGCTGACCGATGCCCAGCCTATCCCCGAGCAGCCGGCCCCCCACCCCGGCCAGCCACCCCTATATATTGTTTAGCATGACGTCAGATGGTATGGAATACCCCTTTGGCCAGTTTGGGTCAGCTGTCCTGGGTCTGTCCCCTCCCAGCTCCTGCTGCACCCCCAGCCTGCTCGCTGGCGGGACAGAGCGAGAAGCCGAAAAGTCCTTGGCCTGGTGTAAACACTGCTCTGCAACAATTAAAACATCAGCATGTTATCAGCGCTCTTCTCATCCTAATCCAAAACATAGCACCCTACCAGCTACTATGAGGGAAAATTAACTCTGTCCTAACTGGAACCAGGACAGATTAGTAAGTATAATCTTAACGCATCTTCGTTAGTCTACTATCTTATTGATTCCTCTATGCCTGCTTGTTAACGCTAGTACTATAGGATGGGGGTGGAGTAAGTGGGATAGGGTGTTCTGGGTGATTCCCAGTAAGGACTCTCATTATTCGGCGATTCCATGCACTACTCCTAACTATTTCTCCTTTCACACACGAGAACATTACTCCCATTGCAGCGAATACAATTAGCAGCAGCACAATGCTTTGTAGGAGTGACTTGAGCCATCCTTCCAGATGAAGGCCTAGTCCCTCAAAAGTTGCTCCCAACCAATTTTGCTCAGCTTCTTGCTTTTCTTCCTCTAGCTTATGTTCCACACGAACTAGTTGGGATATGTCATTTTCTACATCTGCAGTTACGTTTGGAATATGTACACAGCAACGATCAATTCTGACTTTCAAATATCCACACACCCCATGCTCTTTTAACACAAGCATGTCCAAAGCCATTCTGTTTTGCAGGGTCTTTTTGGTTGTAGCCTGTAATTGTAAGTTTAAATCTTTGAACCCCTTCTTGGTTACCTTTGCCAACCTGTTTACCAGTAACATGTATATTCAGGTTCAGTTCAGGAGACTCATAAGGTTTTCCATACATGATTTCATAGTGACTTACTGACATCCCACTTCCTGGCTTTATTCTAATTCTTAGCAAAGCTATTGGTAAGGCCTGTGGCCACTGTATCTTAGCTTCCTGACAAATTTTGCTTAATCGTCCTTTTAAAGTTTGGTTCATCCTCTCTACCTGACCACTAGATTGAGGCCTCCATGGGGTATGCAAGTTCCAGGGAACTCCCAGTAACCTACTAACCTCCTTAACCACATTGGCAATGAAATGTGGTCCCCTGTCTGAAGAAATACCCAATGGTACACCAAATCTAGGGATTATTTCCTGTAGTAACCATTTTACCGTTTCCTTTGCTTGGTTGGTGCGACAGGGAAGGGCCTCCGGCCATCCTGAAAAAGTATCAACCCCTACCAATAGGTATTTATAACCTCTTGCTTTAGGCAGTTCCACAAAGTCTATTTGCCAGTAATCTCCAGGCTCTATCCCAGCCCTAGTTCTTCCCATCTCAGCATGTTTCCTTGCTACCGGATTATTCTTTAAACAAAGCTCGCACTTTGACGTTACTGACTTTGCCATTGTTAACATGTGTACCGAGATGACACCTTGTTTCAAATAGGTCACCATTGCTCCTGCACCCCAGTGACATTCATTATGTTTTATTTGTAAGTTTTCTCGCATTACTATAGGAGGCACTATGAGTTGTCCTGTCGTAGTCACATACCATCCGTCAGGATTCTTCTGGGCCTTCATCAAATTTGCAAGTCTCTCGTCTTCTGCTGAATACTTTGGGTCTTTAGGTAATTTAAAACAAGAGAGGCCTACCTTTGATGGAATTAGAGCCATTACTTTCCATACTTCACGCGCAACCTTCCGGGCCGTCAAATCTGCCAGTCTGTTACCTTCTGCAATCTCTGACACCCCTCCTTGATGGGCTTTACAATGCATTATGGCCACCTGTTGGGGTTTCTGTACAGCTGTTATTAATTTCAATATTTCTTCCTGGTATTTTATATTAGTCCCTTGTGAGGATAGCATTCCCCTTTCTTTCCATAATGCCCCATGTACATGAACTACCCCGAATGCATATTTTGAATCTGTCCAAATATTCACGTTCTTACCCTCGCTTAGTTCCAGGGCTCGTGTCAGGGCAACTATTTCTGCTCGTTGGGCTGAAGTTCCCGGAGGTAGGGAATTTGCCTCAATCACTACCTTTGATGTAGTTACCGCGTATCCTGCGTAACGAGTCCCATTTTCCACAAAGCTGCTTCCATCCGTGAAAAGTTCCCAATCCGGTCTCCCCAGAGGCTGATCCTTTAAGTCTGTTCTGCTGGCATAGGTATGTTCGATGATCTCCACGCAATCATGACTGAGGTCTCCTTCCTCCGTAGTTGTTCCTAGAAACACTGCTGGGTTCAATAAGTTAGTAGTTCTTAAGATTACATCATCTTGCTCAGTTAGTATAGCTTGATATTTCATCATTCGGCTGGGCGATAGCCAATGGCCCCCCTTTTGCTCCAATACCGTAGTCACCATATGTGGCACGAACACCTCAATTCGTTTCCCTAATGTGAGCTTCCTGGCTTCCTGTATTAAAAGGACTGTGGCTGCCACGGCCCTTAAACACGAGGGCCATCCAGCGCTTACCGCATCCAGTTGTTTAGAAAAATACCCCACAGGTCTTTTCCAGCTCCCAAGTCGCTGGGTCAGTACTCCTAATGCCAATCGTTGTCTCTCATGCACAAACAGCTGGAAGTCCTTTGATAAGTCCGGCAAGCCCAAGGCAGGCGCCTTTATCAGGGCTTCCTTTAATTTCTTAAAGGCCTCTTGTTGTGGCTTTCCCCAGGTAAATGTACAGGCCTTTTGGGTTTCATAGAGGGGCTTTGCTATGAGTCCATAGTCCATTACCCACAGTCTGCACCACCCGGACATACCTAGGAAAGCCCGTAGTTCATGCAAATTTCGCGGCTCGGGGATTTCACAAATAGCTTGTATTCGGTTAACTCCCAATTTTCTTTGTCCTTGAGAAATTTCACATCCCAAATAAATTACTGTTGTGCACGCGATTTGTGCCTTTTGTTTAGAAACCTTGTACCCATTTAGTCCCAATTGATTCAAAATATCAATAGTTACCTGAATACATTCTGACTCTCCTTCGGTAGCTATTAATATATCGTCCGCATATTGTAACAGCAGGTATCGATCCTTTGGTACCTGAATCTGTCCTTGGTTAATCCAATCTTCTATTTCTTTAGCTAGTTGACCGCCGAAGAGGGTCGGGCTATTCTTGAATCCTTGAGGCAATCTTGTCCAGGTCAGTTGCATCTTTCGTCCGTTCCGTGGATTTTCCCATTCAAAAGCAAAGAGTTTTCTACTATCCTTGTCAATGGGTATGCAGAAGAAGGCATCTTTTAAATCAATTACCGTAAACCACTTATATTTCTCTTTTACAGATGTTAACAATGTATAAGGATTAGCCACCACTGGGTGAATATCTTTTGTTATTTCGTTTATTGCCCTAAGGTCCTGCACTAGCCTGTATTCCCCATTAGGTTTCTTTACTGGGAAAACTGGGGTATTATATTCGGATTTGCATTCCTCCAGAATGTGGTAGCTAAGAAATTTATCTATAATCTTTACTATTCCTAGCCTAGCTTCTAGCTTCAATGGGTACTGTTTAATCCGTACCGGTCGGGCCCCTTCCTTAAGTTCAATTTTTACTGGCTGGGCTACTTTTGATTTTCCGGGCACGTCCATTTCCCAAATCGTAGGCATTACTGCATTTTCTACCTCTTATGGTATATGAGGAACAGCCTTCTCTTTAATCATTAATATTTGTCCCACTTTTGATTCCGGGATTCTCATAATCAATTCTCCATCTTCAAACATTATGGTAGCGTTTAATTTAGTTAACAAATCCCGCCCCAAAAGAGGAATAGGGCATTCTGGTACATATAAAAATTCATGCGTAATTTCTTTACCTCCAAACCATAAATCAAGGGGTTGTAAGAACGGCCGTATTTCCTCCTTCCCGGTGGCACCTACAATAGTAGTTTTCCTTTCCCCTATCTTACCACTTAATCTATTGAGTACTGAATATGTGGCCCCTGTATCAATTAAAAATTTTACTTCCTTATTTCCTGTTTGAATTTTTACTAAGGGCTCTTTAGTTTCTGCTACCGGATCTCCTAGTCAGCTACTATATTCCCCCAGAACCATCGCCTTGGCTGCTTCTTGGTTTCGGAACGAATTTCCCCCACCAACGATCAGCTGTCCACGGAGAGGGCACTCGTTTTTCCAATGACCCTCCCCCTTACAATGGGCACATTGGTTAAGACCCAGCCGGTTTCCCCCTGAGCTCGGGTAGCCTCTCCCTGTTCCTCTACCTCGACCATTAATATTTCCTCTTCCCCTGCCCCTTAATCCTGCATGTTCTCTCCCTTGAATTACTGCTAATAAGTTCTGTTGTTGCCTTTTTGTCGTTTCCTTTTCTCTGTTATTATACACTTTCCAGGCTATTTCCAACAGCCTATCCAAATTTCTCAAATCTGCACCTTCCAACTTTTGCAATTTCTTCCTAATATCCTCTTGGGCTTGTCCCAGGAAAATGAGTGCCAATTGAGCTTTAGCTTGCTCAGTCTCTACGTCTAAATCTGTATATTTCTTAGCAGTTTCTTTCAATCTCTCTAAAAAGGCGGAAGGTGATTCCGCTTTTTCTTGCCTGACATTATACAATTTTGACCAATTTATGGTCCGGGGCATGGCATTCTGTACCCCGACTTGTACCCAATCTTGATATCTCTTCAGCCTCCTTATTCCATCCCCTGTGTTATAATCCCATTGGGGATCCTCAGTGGGGAAGTTTTGATCTAGATTTCCAAGCACTAATCCATTTCGTATATCTTCTCGGGCTCTCTCTCTGGCTGCCCGCAATACCATGTCTTTTTCTGTCGAGTCCATCAAAGTATCCAGGATCACCTGGAGATCATCCCAATCGGGATTTTGGGTTTTAATTATCATTTTCATTACCCTGGCTACTTTATCTGGGTTTTCCCTGTAGGTGCCGGCTGCTTGTTTCCATATCATTAAGTCCCCAGCTGAAAAAGGCACCTTAACATATACCGGTCCTTCTGTCCCCACTCCTTGCCTGAGGGGAGCGATTATTTTCCCTCTCTGTTCATTTATAGTTTCTCCTGCCCTTCGCTGTTGCCGAGTCCTATGTGACACAGGGGAGACTAAAGTCAGGGATTCTCCATCACTACTGCTATCTTCATTCTCCCTTTTCCCTCCCTGTCCTGGCTCTTCCGGCGGAGCCGACGGCGCAACTTCCAAATCAATATTTCCATTATTCATTTCCCATAATACTTATTATTCTCTATTGCCTGATGCTGTATACAGCGTCCCTCCTTAGTACATGCACAACAACGTTCCTCAGTTGAAACTTCAAGCACCATTATTCCACAAGCATGCTGCCATTCAGGCTTTCGGCGCAAATAAAAGAATAATTCCACATATGGCAGTTCATCATATTTTCCTTCCCGCTTGCAAAATAGCATTAATTGTAAAATTGTATTATATTGCAATGTTCCATTCTCAGGCCAAGTTTCTTGGTCCTCTAGTTTATACTGTGGCCACCAAATATTACAATAATCAATCAGCTTTCCTTTCCGCATTTCTTGACCAAAACCTCCCTCTTTCCAATGTGCTAGCAAACACCCCAGTGGGGATGTTCGCGGGATAGGTACATCTTTTCCCAGAATTCCTTTAATCTTTTTCATTTTGAGCTTATGATACAAACCCAAAAGCTGCCGGAGCAGCAGCACGCTCTCCCAGAAGCTGCCGGAGCAGCAGCGTGCTTACCACATACCAATAATACCAGGTGCTGACCCTTCAGCACAAACCAATACAATTACCAATACCAAACCACCAATGCCGAACCTGCAGAGCTTTCGCTCTGTCTAACGGACGGCGCCTAGGCTTACCCCGGGAGCTCCCTGCCCAACCGAGCGTGGCTTTCGCCGCGTCTGACCGGCAGGCTTTCCCAACCAAATCGGTACCGAATACCCAAAGTTGAAAGCACCTTTGCTTACCGCTCCAGTGGTACGTCGTGAGCAGCGGAGGTCGGTCGCGGTCGACTGCTCCCCGAGAATCCCTCGGTGCCGGCTGGAGCGAAACCGAGACACGATCCGCCTCAGCAGTGCCCACGCCATCCCATCTGGGTCGCCAAAATGTTAGCGTAGCAACCACATAACCACCAAGTGATTATATGATGGTGCTTTATTCAGCGCTGGAAGCCGGGGCAGGTGCCCAAATCTGGCTTCAAGTCCCGTTACTTCCCAGCCATTATTTATACATTCAACATTACGTAAGGCATACATATTCATTACAGGTTGCAACATCAGCCTCGCATTCCATTCTAATTAGCTCTCCTCCCATTTGCACATGCGTGGTGCTCTCTGGTGGTCGTCCAGGTGGTCGTCCAGATGAAGTAAGGAGTCTTCCTCTCTGCTAAACTTTTCACCTTTCTCACTCGACGCATGCTCCCTCCGCTCCTTGGTTCTGCTTCAACTCATTTCAGCACTTCCAGGCCCTTATCCAAGGTCAGGTTGTACCTGTTCCCTCCCAGGGTTCCCCTTCAAAGATTCATTTGACTGTTCAGTATACTCCCTAAGTTTCCCAGTATACATAGATTATTTGATAATATACTCCCTAAACTTCCCAGTATACATAAATTAATTGATAATGTAAGTACATTTGGCAATGCTTAATTATACTGTATGACCCATCACCTAAGAGACATTAATAAAACATCCATTCGATTCTCCCCAACACTAACACCCCCACATCCTCACCAACCTGTCCCTCAGGCTCCAGAGCCTTAAACCTATTGTGTAAGGGTACCTGGGAAGGCGAGGCAGGTAGGGAAGGGGCTTGTCTGTGACACCAAGCAGGGACCTATTTCCATTCCTCCCCATCTCTTAGGTCCCCTCCCTCTGCATGACAGTGACGGGGAAGGGGGTCCACCACTATTTGGGGTGTATCGCCCAAGTGCCTTTCTCTCAGGCATGGCAGGGATTTGTTCCACTAGTCTATCTCCTGCTCACACTCCCTGATAGTCCTTAATCCCTCCACCTCCTCCTTGAGCTCTGCCAACAAGCTTATCAGATCCTCCACCTGCTTTCACCTCACACAGGCAGTATCTCTGCCACACTCCATTGGTAGCAACAGGCTCAGGCATTCCCTGTATCTGGGTACATGAACAGCCACATTTTGGGGCAAGCAGTCGGTCTGGGTTGCCACAGCCTTTTTGGTGAGTGCTTTGTGCCTGGTGGAGACCATGGCTAGGTATGCCGTCAGGGAGGCAGTCGATAGGTGAGCTGCTCTCCTGAGTGGGGAGGGATCCTCCACCCTCCCTGCTCGCACTGTTTGTGTGCACTGCCGTGCCATGTCCTTACTGACATGCCACGCCCTGTTTGCTTGCTCTGGTCACTCACTCTCCCCAGGGGCTGCCTTTGTACAACAGAGGATGGGCGCTCGTGCCATGTCCTTACTGACATGCCACGCCCTGTTTGCTTGCTCTGGTCACTCACTCTCCCCAGGGGCTGCCTTTGTACAACAGAGGATGGGCGCTCCTGGCTCCACCCAAGCCTCATCAGCCGCCCTCGTGAGGGCTGCTGTGTCCTGGTGGCTCCCTCGGCTGCCTCGAGTGGCCTCGAAGCAGAAAACCCCCTGCACACTGCAATCCCCCGCTCCACTGCAGAATACGTCTGCCCCCGGAGCCAATCACCTCATCAAGTGACTGCAGTTCCTTGCAGTTCATGTACCCGAGCTGCTAGGGTTGAGGTTGGTTCACCATCTCGCTTCCCCATGTGTTCCCTGTGGTCACACAGATAAAACCACAGGGTGCCATGTGCTGTGCATCCCAGGTACTCTCTCTCGAGCAGGAAAATGCTGACTCTTAATGGCTCAGATACTGCTCCATCTGGGTAAGGAGGAAGATATATGTTCTTCAAGGTGGTGGACCTGTTGGGACAATTTCTCCATAGCCGAGATACAGACCTGTAGTGGGGCAGAGATATTTTCTTCATATTGCTGAAGCTGGCTGGATCCAACATCCACTGTTGGTCCCAGCCCATCTCTCCAATTCATCTCTGCCAGAATGCTGGTGTGTGATGATAATACACTCCGTACAAACTTCAGCCACATGGATGATGTGCGCTGGACTTCATTGGTATCTTTGGGTGTCTGGTCATTGTCCAAATCACTATAAACCATCTTCAGCACAGCTAATTCCCTCAGTTGCTGGAGACCTTTCTCCATGGTGGTCTGCTTGCCTAGTTGATATACAATATCTTCCTTGTAGGGATACCTTTCTTTCATGCCTGACAGGAGTCGCCTCCAGAGGCAGAGAACCTGTGCCTCTCTCCCAATTTCTCCGTCAGCGACCCTTTCTCTAGAGAGGGATCCCAGCTACTTGGATTCCTTGCCTTCTAGTTCCTGGCCACCGGCCCCAGTGTCCCAGCATCGAAGCAGCCAGGTGAGAATGTGCTCACCTGGATGACAGCTGAAATCCCTTCGTATATCTCCCAACTCACTCAGGGATAGGGATCGTGTGGTTTCTGACTCATTTATGATTTCTGTCTCTTCTTCCTGCTGTCTTTGTGATGGCTCTGCTTTAGAGCTGCCTCCTTCTTCCACTTCTCCCTCCTCAAACTTCCTAGGAGCTTCTTCTCTTACTAAACAAGCTGACTTCCACTTTCATTGCTTTGTCTTGACTGTGGGGGCGACTGGTACCATCAGTGGTTGGCCCTCTGGTTTAGCCACAGCGTGTGTTATTTGGTCATCAGATTCAGAGACCTCCTACTCCCCTTGAGGAGAAACTATACCGCTATACTGGGTCTGGCTGGGATAGAGTTAACTTTCCCTGCAGCAGCCCATACAATGCTGTGCTCCGCACTTGTAGCTAGAACAGCACTGGTATCACACCAGTGTTCTGTCTACATCTGAGCAATAGTGGCAAAGCATCAGGACTCCCCCTAACAACCCCAAGAGCCAGCAGGCTGGGGGTGGGCAAGAGGTGGGGAGGGGGCATCAGCAGGGCAGCTGACCTAAACCATCCAAAGGGATATTCCATACCATATGATGTCACACTCAGCAATAAAATGTGGAAAAAAGGAAGGACAGGGGAGGGGTGACCTGATGAGATGAATCCAAGGGTCCTGAAGTAACTGGTGGATGAAGTTGGTAAGCTACTATCGATCATATTTGAGAAGTCATGGCAGTCTGGTGAAGTTCCCAGCTGTTGTGGTTTAAACCAGTTGACAGCTAAGCACCACACAGCCATTCACTCACCCTCCCCCCCTCCCTCTTTGGGATGGGGGATAGTATCAGAAAAATGAAGCCTGTGGGTTGAGATAAAGACAGTTTATTAGGACAGAAAAAAAAAAGGAAAATAATAATAATGATAATAGTATTGCTAATAATAGCGTGTACAAAACAAGTGATGCACAATGCAATTGCTCACCACCCGCTGACCGATGCCCAGCCTATCCTCGAGCAGCTGGTCTCCCCACCCCGGCCAGCCCCCCCATATTAATTGTTCAGCATGACGTCAGATGGTATGGAATACCCCTTTGGCCAGTTTGGGTCAGCTGTCCTGGGTCTGTCCCCTCCCAGCTCTTGCTGCACCCCCATCCTGCCCGCTGGCAGGACAGAGCGAGAAGCTGAAAAGTCCTTGGCTTGGTGTAAGCACTGCTCTGCAGCAATTAAAACATCAGTGTGTTATCAACATTATCCTCATCCTAAGTCTAAAACACAGCACCATACCAGCTACTATGAGGGAAAATTAACTTTGTCCTAGCTGAAACCAGGACAATATCCACCCCTTATTCAATACCATTTATGTTATGGTATATAGCCCAAAGGCTACTGCATGAACTATCCCCCGTTTAATTTGTTCAAAGGATTGTCGTTGCTCAGGGCCCCATTTGAAATCTTTCTTCTTAGGGGTTACTTGGTAGAGCAGGTGTACAATCAGACTGTAATTTGGGATGTGCATTCTCCAAAACCCCACAACACCTAGGAAAGCTCGTGTTTCTTTTTTGTTAGTTGGTAGAGTCATAGCTGTTATTTTGTTGATCGCATCCATTGGGATTTGACGATGCCCATCTTGCCATTTTGTTCCTAAAAACTGGATCTCTCGTGCAGGTCCTTTGACTTCATTTTGTTTTATGGCAAAACCAGCCTTGAGAAGGATTTGGACTATTTTCTTCCCTTTCTCGAAAACTTCTTCTGCAGTGTCACTCCACACAATGATGTCTTCGATATACTGCAGGTGTTCAGGAGCTTCCCCCTGCTCCAGCGCAGACTGGATCAGTCCATGACAAATGGTAGGGCTGTGTTCCCACCCCTGGGGCAGCCGATTCCAGGTGTATTGGACACCCCTCCAAGTAAAAGCAAACTGTGGCCTGCACTCTGCTGCTAGAGGGATGGAGAAAAATGCATTAGCAATATCAGTTGTAGCATACCACTTGTCTGTCTTTGATTCCAGTTCATATTGGAATTATAGCATGTCCTGCACTGCAGCGCTCAGCAGTGGCGTGACTTCATTCAGGCCACGATAGTCCACTGTTAGTCTCCACTTGCCATTAGATTTTCGCACTGGACATATGGGACTATTAAAAGGTGAATGAGTCTTGCTGATCACTCCTTGGCTCTCCAGTTGACGAATTAGCTTATGGATGGGAATCAGGGAGTCTCGGTTTGTGCGATATTGCTGCTGGTGCAAGGTTGTGGTAGCGATTGGCACTTGCTGTTCTTCAACCCTCAGCAACCCCACAACAGAAGGGTCCTCTGAGAGACCGGGCAAGGTAGACAACTGTTTAATGTCCTCTGTCTCTAAGGCAGCTATATGCCAAAATCCCACCGGAACACTTCTGGGTCCTTGAAATATCCTCTTCTAAGATCTAAGTCTATGCCAAGGATGCACGGAGCATCCGGGCCAGTCACAATACGGTGCTTTTGCCACTCATTACCGGTTAGACTCACTTCAGCCTCCAATACAGTTAACTGCTGGGATCCCCCTGTCACTCCAGAAATACAGATGGGTTCTGGCCCTTTATAGCTTGATGGCATTAAAGTACATTGTGCACCGGTGTCTACTAAAGCCTTATACTTCTGTGCGTCTGACGTGCCAGGCCATGGAATCCACACAGTCCAATAAACTCGATTGTCCCTTTCCTCCCCCTGGCTGGAGGTAAGGCCCCTCTAGTCCTGGTCAGAATCTTCATTTCTGTGTTTAAAGGACCGCCCCCTGGAAATTGGAGCAGCAAGTTTCTCAGAGAATCCCCTTTTTCCTAATTGTTTTCTTCTGCAACTCACGTACCCGTGCCTCTAGGGTCGCAGTAGATTTTCCATCCCATTTTCTCATGTCCTCTCCATGGTCACGTAGGTAAAACCACAGGGTGGCGCGGTGTGTGTGCCCACCATATTGTCTTCCTTGCATAGATGAACGTTTACCCCTAATAGCTGAGACACTGGTTTGTACAGGTGGGGAGGAAGATGAATTCTCTCTCTATGCTGGTTGGAAACTTCAGAAAGTTTCTCCAAAGTATTCTCTTTGAATTGGTCGACCTCTAGAGAAAGTTTTTCCACAGCTGAGATGCATGCCCGTTGTGAATAGGAGAGACTTTCTTTGTACTGCCGGAGTTGTTTAGTGAATTCATCCACTGTGGGTTCCTCATAGTCTTTCCATGTCATTAGTGCCAATGAGCTGGCATATGATGATGGTGCACTCCATACAAACTTCTGCCACATGGATCATGTACACTTGACTTCATCCGGATCTTTGAATAGCTGTTCATTGCCTAGGTCATCATAATTCACCTCCCGTACGGCTAATTCCCTCAGGTACTGGATTCCCTTCTCCATGGTGGTCCATTTGCCTGGTTGACATACAAGATCTTCCTTGAAGGGATACCTTTCCTCCACAGCTGACAGGAGATGCCTCCAGAGGGTGCAGATTTGTGCTCCATCTCCAATTGCTTTGTCAATGCCTGCATCCCTAGCAACGGGTCCCAGCTGCCTGGCTTCCCTGTCCTCAAATTCCAGACTTTGGCTCTGCTGTCACAGCACCAGAGCAGCCAGGTGACAAGGTGCTCACCTGGATGACGACCAAAATCTTTTCGCATATCTTGTAGCTCACACTGGGATAGGCCTTGGGTAGTTTTTGATGCTTTTATGGTATCTTCCTCTTCATCTTCCCGTTCATGCTGTGAGAAAAATCTCCATTTTCTTCAGACAGGATCTTCTGTGAAGCTATTTTATTCGTGATTGCAATGGCGGGCGTCCTGCCAATTAGGAGTGCATTTTAGTAAACATATCATAACCTTTTATTCCCTATTACCCGACACCTGATCTCCTCCCGTTTCCTCATTGTCTGAGTACTACAGGTTCACAAGCTACTCAACGCTCCTCTATACCATATATGAACATATTTTTTTCTTCACGCCTTTAATTTCTCCTTTTTCCCTTTTTTTTTCTCCTTTCTTATGTTCTGAGAACTTGTGACCTTTCTTTTACTGTTCTCACATTGTTTTTCTCAGTCTTCTACCTTATTTTGGAACAGTGAGGCCTTCTACTGTCCACTTATCTACTTAGCATTTCTCCTTGTTATGACTACACAGCTACCTTTGAACACAGAAAATTAGTTCTCTACTGCAAAAACACAACTTAGTTTCTCACAACTCCCTCCTCTTCTTTTCTTACTCCTATTGTTGTTTTTGCACCTCTTCACGTACTGCACTCTTGAGTTTTTCCAAAATTAAGGCACAATATTCTTCTTCGGACGTCACGGGGGATGACAGATATACAATGCCATTATTATTACAATGCCAGCAAATAGTTGTTTGAGCCAATTCTATTCAGGTAACCAGGAAGTTAGTTTCTCCCAAACGTTTCTAAATCCCCAGGAAGTGTCATCTTGAGCTACTCTATTTAGGATCTTGTTTGTTTGTGGTTTTTTTTTTCCCAAATATTTTTGAGATCAGTCAAATTTGTGCCATTTGATCTACATATATACAGCAACTAGCATTAATTACAGTGCACGCTCCTCCTTGTGAGGTTATTAATAAGTCTAATACCATTCGATTCAGGAGTACTATTTTTGCAAACTTATCTCCTTTTTTCTTGCATCCAGAGTGTTATTTTCTAGTTCTTCAATTATAGCTGAGATATTTACAATAGCTTTTTCACTCACCCCTAACGAAAGTAAAAACCGCCTTGCAAAACTGTGAAATGCTAGAGAATTTTACTAGAGGATTATCTGGAGTCTGCTTAATTCTGCGTGTGGTCTCAAGGGGGCTTTGGCTTTGTGGGTCTTCAGTAATAGTTACATTTGGAATTATTCCCCCCAGGGTGCAAGCTCCCTTCCATCCTAGGGGCAACACCTTCCTGGCCACATAGCCAGTACCACCCCTTGCCATTTGGGACAGGCCATCCGGTTACAGGATTCTCATGTTGTATATGGTGTGCATAATGTACACTAGCATTCCCGTGGCTACCATATTCGGTACAGTATGGATTATTCCCTACTTCATGGATATTTCCACACCCCGGGTCAGTACTATTGCCCCCTGAGTTTCTATCAATGTTGTTTAAAAGGCACCTTTGATAACACAGTATATTGTAGCCAGGATTACGTATAGGGAGCTCAACTTCAAAATCTATTCCTTCCCGGGACTCAGTATGATCTGTCATTTTTAGAAATCTAGAGAATCCAGACACAGTTGCTGCTGGAAATAGCGATCAAGGACAAGGCCTTTTCAGTCTTTCTAGGCATCTGGGTGCAAATCCAACAATTATTTCGAGACAGAACTCGAGAGATGTTCTGGATTAATTGGAAATGCTGATTTTTCCCTCCATCCTATCACTAATCCATTGAGAAAAGGAATTACTAAGATAAACTTAAAATACATCATTTATATATATATATATACACCCCTATAATAATTAAAAATAATAATAAAGAAAAAAAAATAAAAATCACAAACTAATAAGGGTTCTTCTGGTGGGGATTAAATACCCCCCCTTCTCCCACTTCCAGGGAGTGTTCCCTGGAAACACTCCAATTCTGTGTAATCCAATACCTTTTACTCATTAATTCATTAAGAATTCTTCTAAGGAGAAGTTAAAGGTTTACAATAGATAGTTTTAACAGTTTTAACCTTAAAAGTCTTTGTTAATGCAGTCTCTCAGGTATCAGGATTAACTGATGCTTTTATCCAGGTATGAGTCCACCCTTTCTCAGCCGTTCTTCCTGTCGTCTCAGTAGTCAGGAGCACTTGGAACAGTCCGTCCCTCTCAGGTTGCAGTTTCAGTTCTCTCCATGTTCGCATCAGATCCCAATCTCCTTCTCGGAATGGATGGATCAGGGCTTCCAAGGGTGGGGTTTGAGCTAACTGTCCACAGATCCTGGGAGATGACAAAGAGGACGACAGCCCGAGTATATAGTTCTTAAGAAAAGCATCTTTTGTCTCAAACTGAGGTAATTCATTCCCTTTGTCCATGTACAGCAATCCAAATAATATTTCATATGGTGAAACTCCCACATCTTTTCTTGGTGCAGTTTGAATTCACAGAAGTGCCAAAGGTAAGCACTTTGGGGAAGCAAAGTTTCCAGAACTTAGTCAATTGCTTCTTTACTGTCTGATCCGCTCCACCCTTCCAGAAGAGGAAGGATGCCAAGGAGTGTGAAATTTCCACTTGATTCCTAGAGTCCACATTAGCCCTTGCAATATTTCTGACATGAAGTGATTTCCTTGATCAGAGTCAATATTTTCAACAATTCCATACTCGGGAGTTATTTGTTCTACAATTACTTTAGTTACTGTGTTCACAGTAGCAGATACTGAAGGGAAAGCTTCCACCCACCCTGACAAATGATCGACCAAGACTAATAAGTACTTAAATCTACCTACTCTAAGGAGTTCTCTAAAATCTACCTGTACATTTTGGAAGCTTTGAATTCCTGGTTCTCGCCCCTCTTTGGTCTGACTGCAGATAGTTTTCCTGTTTACCTTTTGACATACTACACAACTCCTGCATACTTGTTCAGGCAGAGTATATATATATATATATATATATATATATATTCCTACGCATACATATTTCCATAGGACAGCATCACACCTTGCTTGAATTCCCCAATGACCCTCTTGATGCAAAACGGTTAATATTTGCCTCATTAGCACTTTATTCAGCATTTCTCTCCCCTCAGGGAGTATCTATTTTCCTTTGCACTTTGTGACTCCTAATTCCTTAAAAACCTCTTTCTATTAAAACTTTTTAGTTCTTATTAGTTTTGGGTAAGGGTAGCTCAACAATTCCCTGAATCCCCTCTGAATTTATCCTTTGTTCTCCCTCAGACACTAGATGCCCTAAATACTTGATTTCTCTTTCTACATATTGCAATTTATTTTCCAATACTTTCAAGCCCTGCTTTCCCAGAAAGTTGAATAGCTTGTTAGTGGCTTCCTTCACAACTGTTTTCTCCTGTCCTGAAAATAAAAGATCATCCACATATTCTGGAAGAACTTGTGACCTTTGTTTTACTGTTCTCACACTGCTCATCCTGTTTTTCTCAAGCTTCTACCTTATTTAGGAACAGTGAGGCCTTCTACTGTCCACTTATCTACTTAGCATTTCTCCTTGTTATGACTACACAGCTACTTTTGAATACAGAAAATTAGTTCTCTACTGCAAAAACACAACTTAGTTTCTCACAATGTGATCGCCCAGCCTCTGCAAAGTGGCCTATCTCATTGTCTTCTTCCTCTCCAGTCTGAGTAGGAGTTCCTCCACATTCTAAACGACCTGACTTTCTCATCCATTGTTTCATCTTGGTTACAGGGGCAACTTGCACTGCTACCGTCTGTTTAATTGACCCAGCCACAGGGCCAGTCACAGGGGTTGGAACAGCCGCAGGGCCCGTCACAGGGGTTGGAGTGGCCGCTGGGCCCGTAACAGGGTTTGGAACAACTGCTGGGCCCATCACAGGGGTTGTAGTGGCTGCTGGGCTTGGAGTGGCCGCTGGGCCTGTTATAGGGCTTGGAGTGGCTGCAGGGGTTGGAGTGGCCGTTGGGCCTGTCACAGGACTTGGAGTGGCCGCAGGGTCTGTCGCTAGGGTTATAGTAGCATCGATTGCAGCTCGATAGGTGTAGGCCAGACCCCAGCACATTGCAGTGATTTGTGTCTCTGGAATTGCCAGAGTGATGACGCCCCTTTTTCAAGCATTCTACCAGTTTTTTAGGATTTTGCAGTTGTTCAGGGGTGAATTTCCAAGACACTGGAGGTGCCCACTGCTCTAGATGCCTGCCCATATCCTCCCACACTCCCTGCCACTCACAGCTATCCTGCCTCAGGACAGATCTTTGGATGGCCTTCCTAAGTACTTGTTTAACCTTAAACTCTGAAGCGCATTCAGGAGACATAACAATAAGAACATGCTGGCCTGAACATCCCAAGGATATTCAACATCTTGAAGAACTATCATAACTAGCCCAGAGGATAAGAGGGTGGTGAAGGAGAAAGGGAGAGTGAACAAGTAGGAAAAAATATCTCCCCCTGTCCCCTCCACAGATTGGCTCCCTGAAGAAAAAAGGTAATAGGTGTAATTGTTAATAGTTTCCGAGATATGGTTTCCAAAGCACAGAGTCGATGACAGTGCTGAGTACAAATACCAGATTAGTCTCATGACCAGCAATTTTATCATATCATAAGCCAGTGTTACACCATACAGTAAAATAATAATCTTAAACCAGCCCCTGGAAAGGATAAGCAGCACGACAGGGAACGCATACAGTAAGTAATATGCTATATAAGTCAATTTGGAAAACATGCACAGCAGACCTTAGATCAAAGCAATCAATATTGTGACTCACAATGATTAAGCAGGTCTAATACTTATACCAATTTTGGTTTAACACACTCTGGTCACATCTGTCGTTATCTCAACTCTTCGTGCCCCACGTTGGGCGCCAAAAGGACTGTTGTGGTTTAACCCGGCCGGCAGCTAAGCACCACACAGCCGTTCGCTCACCCTCCCACCTCCCTTTCTGGGATGGGGGAGAGAATCAAAACCAAACATGAAAGCTTGTGGGTTGAGATAAAGACAGTTTAATGGGACAGAAAAGAAAGGAAAATAATAATAATAATGATAATAGTACTACTACCACTAATGTGTACGAAACAAGTGATGCACAATGCAATTGCTCACCACCCGCTGACCGATGCCCAGCCTATCCCCGAGCAGCCGGCCCCCCCACCCTGGCCAGCCCCCCCATATTAATTGTTCAGCATGACGTCAGATGGTATGGAATACCCCTTTGGCCAGTTTGGGTCAGCTGTCCTGGTTCTGTCCCCTCCCAACTCCTGCTGCACCCCCATCTTGCCCGCTGGCAGGACAGAGTGAGAAGCTGAAAAGTCCTTGACTTAGTGTAAGCACTGCTCTGCAACAATTAAAGCATCAGCATGTTATCAACATTCTTCTCATCCTAAATCCAAAACACAGCACCCTACTAGCTACTAGGAAGAAAATTAACTCTATCCTAGCTGAAACCAGGACATGGCACTACACTACACTGGGCACAGGTGTCTCCTAAATCCTTATACTTCTGTGCGTCTGATATGCCAGGCCGTCGAATCCACACAGTCCAATAAACTCCAGACCAGCCATTATCCATCATATTTGAGAAGTCATGGAAGTCCGGTGAAGTTCCCAGTAACTGGAAAAGGGGAAACATAACCCCTATTTTTAAAAAGGGAAAAAAGAAACACCCAGGGAACTACAGGTTGGTCAGTCTCACCTCTGTGCCCAGCAAGATCACGGAGCAGATCTTCCTGCAAACTATGCTAAGGCACATGGAAAATAAGGGCGTGATTGGTGGCAGCCAGCATGGCTTCGCTAAGGGCAAATCATGCCTGACAAATTTGGTGGCCTTCTACAACAGGGTTATAGCATTGGTGGATAGGGGAAGAGCAACTGACATCATCTACCTGGACTTGTGCAAAGGATTTGACAGTGTCCTGCACTATATCCTTGTCTTAAAATTGGAGAGACATGGATTTGATGGATGGACCACTTGGTGGATAAGGAATTGGCTGTGGTGATGCAAATTAAGCTGCCTTCAACTTGCAGCAATTGAACACCGTACACCATCCCTCCTGCCCTGATGGAGCATTATGACAGATGGGGCCCAAAGTCGTGGACTAAATGAACTCAACAGACACTTTAGAGGGATGGTCCATAGCCTAAGAGAATGATATCTGTGTGTATATATCAAAGAACAGGAAGGGTGGTGGTGATTAATGAAGATATATAGGAAAGTGTGAGACGTGATCATGATGTAAATGGTATAGAATAAGGAATAGATATTGATCTGGTCTTTGGTTGGGACATGTGGCGTAATGACCACACAGACACCAGGGTTTCTTTTAGGATCGATAACTTCAACTACTTTATTGAGGACAGGCTCCCTTCTTATACCATTAGCTCTACCAGCAGTAATTTTCCACTAACTATTCATTGGTTAAATATTTGCCCGACAACAGCAAATATTTAGCAACTTCCATGTCTTAACATTTGAGAATAAGCAGTTTGAGACAGCAAGGTGTCTCCTGAATCACCCTTCTTTGTTCCTTCTAACTTGTTTACATTCCTCATGGCTTCATCATCAGGAGTCCGATGTTATCACCAGCCATGGAGCTTGTCGACCCCCATGGCAATACTCCCACAGGGATAGAGTTAATTTTCTTCATAGTGGCTGGTATGGTGCTATGTTATGGATTTGTAATGACAGTAGTGCTGATAACACACTGATGTTTTAGTTTTTGCTGAGCAGTGCTTACATACTGCTTCTCATTCTGCCTCGCCAGTGAGTAGGCTGTATGGTCACACTCAGAGAGTTGCAGTCAGCAGCTCATTGTCCAGGTAGAGACCAGTGACTAGTGTTGTCCCTCAGTGGTCTTTTTTAGGACTGGTGTTATGTAGCATTTTTGTTGGTGAAATGGACAGTGGGATTGAGTGCGCCCTCAGAAAGTAGGTTGAGAGAGTTGGGCTTATAGCCTAGAGAAGAGAAGGCTCTGGAGAGACCTTATAGCAGCCTTTCAGCACTTAAAGAAGGCCTACAGAAAAGATGAGGGAATTTTTACCAGGTTATGTAGTGATAGGAGAAGGGGTAAAAGTTTTAAACTAAAAAATGGTAGATTTAGATTACATATAATGAAGAAATTCTTTACTATGAGGGTGGCGAGGCACTGGAACAGGTTGCCCAGAGAAGTTGTGGCCCCATCCTTGGAGGTGTTCAAGGTCAGGTTGTATGGGACTTTGAGCAACCTGATCTAGTGGTAGTTGTCCCTGCCCATGGCAGGGGGGGGTTGAAAATAGATGGTCTTTAAGGTCCTTTCCAACCCAAACCATTCTATTATTCTATGGTATATAATCCTCTTAGTTTTCATCTGCTTATAGTAGCCACCACTGTCTGGAATGTCGTCCAAGTATGCAACCTATTATTGATGCCAGTGTGTGCTCATGGCCATGACATTCAGCAGACCTTTGGTGTTCTGAGTTTATCAGTTCTTGTGGATTCAACAGGATTGCTAGTTTTAGGAGCTTATCAGTCCTTGGGAGACTTTCACATATTATCTTCTCAGCATGGGTTTTTCTTCTTTGGCCTGCTCTTTTCTGGTAACTATTGCTCCATCCACACACATATGTACCTATAGAGCCAATTCACAGAAATTTGTACAGAAGAGGCTTTTATGACAGTTCTTTATGTTGTGTATACTTACACTATAGAACTCTGTACTGCAGGATGATGTGGGTGTTAGACGTTTACATAGCTTTTAAAAAGCAATTGGTAAATTCTCAGAAGAATTATTGGCTGAGGATTATTAATACAAGGCCCCACATCTGGTTTAGGAAAGTCCTGAATTGTTTGTAATTGGGGAGCATTCTGGAGGCTATTGTTATTTATTTGCCATCCTTATGCCTTTCCCCAAGGATCTGCAGTTGGCCCCTGCTGGGAACAGATTGCAAACAAAAATAGAAGGATTCTTTGGGGGAGGCTCAATAGGTGGGATATTTTGGTTGCATTTTGGAATATAGCTGCTCTGATAGTCCCTCTAAGCTTTAATTTATGAAATAGATGTTTTATTTACAAAGCAGATTAATTCATTTTCATTTTACCCCTTAACCTGTCTGATGATTCTGTCTTGCAGAAAGCACCTCTACTGCTACATTACAGACCCAAAATGGAATTGCTGTAAGAGATCTTTATTGTCCTTCTGGACAGTTTTTTTTTTGCAGAGACTATCATCTGACACCTTAGTGCAGCATTTAACTCTTATGTGTTGTGAACCAACAGAATCATTTTGGAAGTCTGTAGTGCTTTTATAGCAGACTGTCCTTCTGAATATTTCTAGTGATTTGCTGCATGGATTTTTGGACAATTATATATATATTTTTGTACAAAATGAAATAAATCACAACTCAACAGTACTCTACCAGCTCTGAGTTTACAGGTAGTGAAAACACTTCACAGTTCCATGGAGCTCAGCCTGATTCATCTATTTGTAGCCATACAAAAATAAGTTAGAATGTTGTGGGAATGATTTAAAATGTTGCTTTTAACACCAAATTACTACATTTGCTTGTTTTTTTTTTTCTTGAAACTTTACAACTTATTTCAGTATGTCTTTCTGAGTTGTTCTTGTTTTATATAATATGTCCAGTTTTGTCACCTTTAATCAAGCCATTCTATAGAACATTGAATGTAGTGAATCATAGTGTATCATTGAATTAATGATACAGTGACTGGTAATATTTATTATGCTGCATTATAAACTTCCAAAAAGCCTGGAGATCCAATTAGTTCATTAGTTTTATGCAATGTTTGATCTTTATTTTGTATTTCAGTAATGTTTTAATATCCCCACATTTGTGTTGATTTGGGTTTAATAGAAATGAGTTCACTTGACTTTTTTTTTAATCTTTTTTTTTTTAATAAGCCTTAATATTTTTGCCATGGAATACATTAGGTCTGATTGTAAAAAATACTCAGAAGTACTGAACTTGTGAAATTGTTTTAAAACAAATATGTCATGTAATCAGAGATTGCAAAAATCAAATTGTACTTTAGGGAGTATTTGCTTTTTCATAGCTGTAAAAACTATGGTTGTTAGGCACCTTTTATTGACGCTGCAGAAGCTTCCAATTCACTAGATAAAAATTCTTCAGTTAACTGCAAACCAGTTCTGTGTTTCTTTCCTTGTTTTCTATATGAAACCATAACTATTTTAAGCGCAACTGATAGTTATCTTTGAGGTCAGATTAGATTACAGGGGTACCTTCTGACCTTATTTGATAATTTTGATTGTGTCAATCCCTGAGAGATACAATATGTGTATGTGTGTCTATGTACAGATGTGCATGCACCTTAGAGAATCCACCTTCAGTAGTACTTAGCAGAGTATTGATTACACTGCTTGAAAGGCTTTTTAAAATAGTCAGCTTCATAAAATTGTGGTAGTAGTTGAAAGTGATTTCTGCAAGCTTTATGCTGCATAGCATTATATATAGCATGGGTGTGTGTGTTTGACATGGGGTCTTAAGTCACTGAAAAGAAGATAAGTAGTATTATTGGCAGCTGGTGGCTGCCAATAATTTTTAACTCTTGGATGAGTTTTCCTGTCAGCTGAAAATGGCAGTTATATCAAACACTTTATTCTTTCATAAAATGTCAATGACTCAGAAAATCAGTATGCCAGTTAGCACTGTCCTGTTTCTTCCAGATGTGTTCCCCTACTTTGCAAGAAAGCATTGCTTAATGTTACTTGATAATGGGAGGTTGATCCCACAAGAGGCTTATTCAAGTATTCTAAATCCTATTGTCTCTTCCTGAATTTTTCAAACATCATGTTGTTCTGTGCATCTTCCACGCTTTTCTTAATTGGGCTTTTCAGTTCTTTCCTTGTTTTGCTGTTGCTAGAGTGAAGTGTTAAGTTTGCTTGTTTTTCTTTGGGAATGGGGCCCTTGTTTTCATTTCAGTACCCATATGTGAATGGTAAGGAAGTTGAAAGAAATGCAAAGAAGAAAAAAAAGTCTACTGAACTATGGGGGTGGTCAAGAAAGACACAGTAAGGCCAGTGGAACACTGCCATCTCTGCAAACGATGATGTGAGACCACTAATTTTGAACACCTGGGTTAGACAGGACTTCTTTACGTCAAAGTTTAGAGAATGTGCGTGATGGAATTAGAAGTTTGGTCCAGTTTTGCTGTATTATTTCTGTACTTGCTTACTTAGCTTTTAGCTCATTTTAGCATTAATAGAAGTGGCAGAAGAGGACAAGTGAGATCTAATTAATCTATATTTTTGGTAGTTTTTCCACAGAACAGTGGATGCAGGTGACATGGATGTGCATGCAAGTTGACATAATAGGCCTTTCTGGAGCTGTTCATGTCACTATCATTGTATACTTCCCAGTGTAAATCAGGGTCTGGTTCCAGTTGTTGAAGCCCCCAGAGAGTGCAAATATGGTTCTAAATACCCATCCTCCATGTACCCTAAATGTACCTGATGGAGCTCAAACCCATAGACCACGTAAATGCCTAATTCTTCAGGTGCAATCTAAGGGTTTAATAAATACATTTGTGATTGGTCTACCTCAGTATATGTACACCATGGAAACTTATTGCAAGATCAGATGTTGATGCAGTGTTGTTGAAGTTTATTGAGATTTTAGTGTTAGTTCTACAACTGAAAGAGGTTAGCAGTTACAAATGTAATTTCAGAAAGCACTCAGCCATTCAGTTCTAACTCTTGCTCTAACAGTCTATAGTACAGAATATGTAACTACATTTGGAATCACTTGAATTTGTTATGGTGCTATATCAATATATTTAAATCTGTTTATATAGGTATGCATCTGTAGCCAGTATTAACACTTATATCTGGTGATTACTCGTAATTCTATCTGTGTTTAATCTGATAAAACCTCAGCAATGTTAAAAAAAAAAACAACACACAAAATAAAACAAACAAACAACCCACACCTCACAGCCCTATTTTTTCTCATCATGTCACAATATATTCATTCCAAAAACTTATTTCCCATGGGGAGGGATGGGATGGTGTCTACACAATTTGTTTGCTTTCTAGCTTTATAGAAAGACTACACTACAACTGTCAATTAAAGTCAGAGGCAAGCCTTGGGGTCAAAATTCAGTTTTATTTCTTTGAAGCTTAAGAAACAGTTGGTTTAATGTCAAAATTATATTGGGTAAAACAATACTGACTTTTTAAACTTTAAAATCTTAAAGTTGGGTTCAGTATAGATATTTCTTGAAACTCGCTGAGGTCATGATTAATTTATTTTGATCTTAATGAAGATAGCATTACTGTGAAGTAATTTTTACATCCATTTATGCTGGTAAATAATTGAGATAAAAGGTATCTTATATCATTATCCTCAGCAGCAATGACACTGAATTATCCCAGGTTCAGAGCTTCTGTAGATATAGTTTTCATTAAAAATAAGTAATTCACAGAAATATATATAATATTGTATTTAAATAAGATTTGTGAACTTGAAAAAGTTAACTTTATAAAAATTATTTATTATATTAAGCATTCTGTTTTATTTTGTCATCTGAGTATTTTTGGTTTCAAAGGTCCCGCTTTATTTGCATATAAGAACAAAAAAGGTTTTACAGATTCTTTTTATATGAAGTTTGAATGCCTTTTATTTGTATGTCTTTGCGATGTATGGCTAAAGAGCATTGATTATTCTTTTGTCTAGTGGGTCAGAAACATGCATTTATAAGGCATGTGTTTAAATTGTAAATTTAGCATCTACTCCTAAACTGAAAAGGAATGTAGGAGGTAATTTTCATATATATATTCAGTCGGTTTTTGCTTTGGATTTTCATTTGTGGCTTTTGTCATTTTGTGTTTAAGAACAAAGTTTGGAATTTTGGTTGTAAAATGTGTAAGTGCAAGAACTACCCATCAGCAATATTTTAAAATGAATTATCTAGCAAGAATTGTGGAAGTAATCTGCAAAAGATGCAGCCTATCTAAAACTGTATTTTGCCATTGTTATGTTTGGTATCTTTGTGTATCATCTAAAATGGGAATATTTATTTTTACTGGTTGCGCAATAATGTACACAGCACTTGTAACCTCTGATAACATGCAACTGCCAAAATAATACTACAGCTACGATGGTACTATTTTTTTTCAATAGGCTATGAACCTTTGAAAGCTTTTCTGGCTCTATTGTTATAACAGTATAATTAGTCTTAAGAGATTCACTTTTTTGTTGTTGTTGTTCCTACTGGATGGTAGAAGTGACTATACAGCTAGCCTATTTTCCAATTATATGAATCGTAGTTAAGTATAATAGGAAAGAGCCAACTAGTCTGTACATCAACACATTAAACTTAATAAATGTGTTTTCTCAGCAGTACTTAAATGTATTTAGTACATAAGGCTGAATTGTATAGAGAAATCTAGTTTACGTATTTCCTATGGTAATTGATTCAGTTTGGACATTTCACCCAGAGATATTAATACAATGTATGCTTTAGTTCTTCTGCCAGAAGTTAATAGTTAATAACAAGAAAAAATGTCATACACACTGGAATCATTGCATAAGATTCACTTAGCTACAACTGAGAGGTATTGACTTCTGTCTCTTTTAAAGGTGCAGAGAGAGCATTACGGTGCATAACATTAGCATAGAAAAATAATTTAATGTCTGCTTTCCTCAAAATCTGTAATCAGGTACAGACACTCTAGGTACCCGCCTTTTGTGGAAAGCCAACAGTTATATTTCTACAACAGAGTTTGACATGCCTATATACAAATCTAAAACTCCACTTCTGCTCATTCAGCCACTTGAGCGGATCCTCAAGGCTTCTTGGAAACCTTTTGAAGCTGCCATGATCTGCTGAGGTCAGATTACAGGACAGAGGTTAAAAATCCAATTCTGCAAATTCTTACACGGGTAACTTTATTACTAACCTGGATGATTCCACTGAAGGCAGTGGAATTGCTTAAATGTGTGTATGCAAGATGGAGTCCTAATTTTTGAAGGATGGATTGATGTTTCTGTAACATTTAACTTAAAGCATTGGTTTAATAGAGTTTTTATCTAAGTAATTTAATTGGACAAAAAGAGTTTGTTCTTTCTGCAAAAGTATTAAATTAAGGTTAAAGTACAATAAGCTAGTGCAATCACTAAATCTTTATCCTCAATATGAGGCATAATAGAAATACTAAAACTATCACAGCGTAAGACCATATTTTTTACTTGGTTTCACTTGAGAGTTTACTTTTTATACTGTTTCCTCTGTCATTTTTGTACTGTTGGTGTATAGTTTGGGTCTGAAGAAGTCACAGAATCACAGAATCACAGAATCGTCTAGGTTGGAAGAGACCTCCAAGATCATCTAGTCCAACCTCTGACCTAACACTAACAAGTCCTCCACTAAACCATATCACTAAGGGCTACATCTAAACGTCTCTTAAAGACCTCCAGGGATGGCGACTCAACCACCTCCCTGGGCAGTCCATTCCAATGCCTAACAACCCTTTCAGTAAAGAAGTTCTTCCTAACATCCAACCTAAACCTCCCCTGGCACAACTTTAGCCCATTCCCCCTCGTCCTGTCACCAGGCACGTGGGAGAATAGACCAACCCCCACCTCGCTACAGCCTCCTTTAAGGTACCTATAGAGAGCGATGAGGTCTCCCCTGAGCCTCCTCTTCTCCAGGCTAAACAACCCCAGCTCCCTCAGCCGCTCCTCGTAAGACTTGTTCTCCAGACCCCTCACCAGCTTCGTCGCCCTTCTCTGGACTCTCTCAAGCACCTCCATGTCCTTCCTGTAGCGAGGGGCCCAAAAATGAACACAATACTCGAGGTGCGGCCTCACCAGAGCCGAGTACAGGGGCACAATCACTTCCCTAGACCTGCTGGCCACACTGCTTCTGATACAAGCCAGGATGCTGTTGGCCTTCTTGGCCACGTGAGCACACTGCTGGCTCATATTCAGCCGACTATCAACCAGTACTCCCAGGTCCTTCTCTGCCAGGCAGCTTTCCAACCACTCATCTCCCAGCCTGTAGCGCTGCTTGGGGTTGTTACGCCCCAGATGCAGGACCCGGCACTTGGCCTTGTTGAACTTCATACAGTTGGCCTCAGCCCATCGGTCCAGCCTATCCAGATCCTCCTGCAGAGCCTTCCTGCCCTTGAGCAGATCGACACATGCACCTAACTTGGTGTCATCTGCAAACTTACTGAGGGTGCACTCGATCCCCTCATCCAGATCATCGATAAAGATATTGAAGAGAACTGGCCCTAGTACTGAGCCCTGGGGGACTCCACTAGTAACCGACCTCCAACTGGATTTGGCTCCATTCACCACAACTCTCTGGGCCTGGCCATCCAGCCAGTTTTTAACCCAACAAAGCGTACACCAGTCCAAGCCATGAGCAGCCAGTTTCTTCAGGAGAATGTTGTGGGAAACGGTGTCAAAAGCCTTACTGAACTCAAGGTGGACCACATCCACAGCCTTTCCCTCATCCACTAAGCGTGTCAATTTGTCATAAAAGGAGATCAGGTTCGTCAAGCAGGACCTGCCTTTCATAAACCCATGCTGACTGGGCCTGATCGCCTGGTTGCCCTGCAAGTGCCGCGTGATGACACTCAAGATAATCTGCTCCATGAGCTTCCCTGGCACTGAGGTCAAACTAACAGGGCTATAGTTCCCCAGGTCTACCCTCTGGCCCTTCTTGTAGAAGTCTTTTGGGATTATTGCTTAATGTTTTGATTTTATGATAGTGATGCTTGTATTCAGTGTTTTGCCAAATGATATTATATGCTTGTTAATAAAAGTAAAAAAGCTAATTGAAATCCTGCAAGGCTGGTGGTAGTTGTTCCATCCCCCGCCACCCCTGCCCCAGCCCCCAGTGCTATATTATGTGAGCTAGTCCTTTATGTTCTTAAACACACGATTGGAACACGAATGACATACATGGCTCCATAATCAATATTTATCCCCATACTTTACTACTTATCATGCTGAAATTAACTATTAATGTCAGTTAATATCTTCTATTGGGGGGGGGTGTAGGTATTTTGCCATCTATATGTATTTGTGTATCTAAATATACTTACCCTACATGTACATGTTACTTTAAGTTTTGCTTGCAACTGATGATGCTGATGTAGAGGGGTAGACTGGACTGTGACACAAGTAAAATTGAAATGCATACCAACCCAAATTCTGTTTGTTCTCAAATAGGGGGGGAAGGGGGCATACCTGTCCCTGATGGGCTTGGGGGGGGGGGGGGATTTTCTTACAGCATCTTCCTACAGTACTGCGAATTTACAGACTATTCTATTGTCCTTTGTATTGAGGAATGCAAAAGGGTTCTTTTCCTGCTATCAACTTAGGAACTGTCAAGAGTTTTTGACAGGTTCCAAGTCAGAGGTTTGTTCTTACACTCAATTCTCACAGCAATGGTAGCCATATATAATCATAGAATCATAGAATGAATCATAGAGTCATTCAACCATAGAATAGCTCTGATTGAAAGGGACCTCAAAGGTCATCTAGTTCCAACCCCCCTGCCATAGGCAGGGATGCCACCCACTAGATCAGGTTGCCCAGGGCCTCATCTAACCTGGTCTTGAATACCTCCAGGAATGGAGCATCCACAGCCACTCTGGGAAACCTGTTCCAGTGCCTCACCACCCTCTGAGTGAAGAATTTCCTCCTAACCTCTAATCTAAATCTCACCTCTTTTAACTTAAACCATTCCCCCTTCTCCTGACATTATCTATTTGAGCAAAGAGTCACTCTCCAACTTTTTTATGGCCCCTTTAAGTACTTAAAGGTTGCAATAAGGTCGCCCCAGAGCCTTCTTTTGTCCAGGCTGAAGAGCACCAGCTCTCTCAGCCTTTCTTTGCAGAAGAGGTAATCCAGCCCCTTAATGATCTTTGTGGTCCTCCTCTGGACCCACTCAGATCAACATCCTTCTTGTGCTGGGGGCTCCAAACCTGGACGCAGTACTCCAAATGGGGCCTCACAAGGGCAGAGTAGAGGGGCACAATCCCCTCCCTCAATCTGCTGGCCACTCATCTTTTGATGCAGCCCAGGATGCAGTTCGCCTTCTGGGCTGCAAGCATGCACTGCTGGCTCACATCGAGCTTTTCACCCACCAGACCCCCCCAAGTCCTTTTCATGCTGGTCTGCTCTCAATGAGTTCTTCTCCATGTCTGTACTCACGTCCAGGATTGCCCCAACCTAGGTGCAGCACCTTGCACTTGGACTTGTTGAACCTCATTAGGTTGACGTGGGCCCAATTCTCAAGCTTCTCCAGGTCCCTTTGGATGGCATCCCTTCCTTCTGTTGTATCAACTGCACCACTCAGCTTGACGCCCTTTGCAAACTTGCTGAGGGTACGCTCGATCCCACTGTCTATGTCATTGATAAAGATATTAAACAGTACTGGCACCAGGACAGTCCCCTAAGGGACACCACTTGTCACTGGTCTCCTCCTGGACATAGAGCCATTGACCACCACTCTCTGGGTGCAACCTTGTCTTGCATGTGCCTTGACATTGCTTCCAGGAGGATCTGTTCCATGATCTTTTCCAGGCACAGAGGTGAGGCTCACGGGTCTGTAGTTCCCCGGGTCCTCCTTTCTACCCTTTCTAAAAATGGGAGTGATGTTTCCCTTTTCCAGTCACCAGGGACTTCGCCTGACTGCCAGGACTTTTCAAATATGATGGAGAGAGGCTTGGCAACTACATTAGCCAATTCCTTCAGGATGCTGGGATGCATATCATCAAGCCCCAGACTTGTACTTGTTTAGTTTCATCAGGTGGTCTCAAACCTGCTCTTCACTTACAGTGGGAGAGAGAAGGGCTACAAAGATGGTGAAGGGCCAAGGGGGGAAGACATACGAGGAGCAACTGAAGTCACTTGGTCTGTTCAGCCTGGAAAAGAGGAGGCTGAGGGGAGACCTCATCGCGATCTACAGCTTCCTCACAAGGGGGAGTGGAGGGGCAGGCGCCAATCTATTCTCTTTAGTGACCAGTGATAGGACCCTAGGGAATGATGTCAAGCTGTGACAGGGGATGTTCAGGCTGGACATCAGGAAGAGGTTCTTCACGGAGAGGGTGGTCACTCACTGGAACAGGCTCCCCAGGGAAGTAGTCACAACACCAAGTCTGTCGGAGTTTAAGAAGCGTTTGGACTGTGCTCTTAGTCATATGGTCTGAATTTTTGGGTAGACCTGTGTGGAGTCAGGTGTTGGACTCAATGATCCTTGTGGGTCCCTTCCAACTCGGGATATTCTATGATTCTATGATTCTATGACTTTGCTCCCCCAGCCTCCATCTACGGGTTCAAGGAAACAAAAGATTTGGCACTGTGGTTTAACCTGTCCATCAGCTAAGCACCACACAGGCGTTCGCTCACCCTCCCCCCCTCCCTCTCTGGGATGGGGGAGAGAATAAAATAAAAAAAAAAACATGAAAGCTTGTGGGTTGAGATAAAGACAGTTTATTAGGACAGAAAAGAAAGGAAAATAATAATAATGATAATAGTATTACTAATAATAGCGTGTACAAAACAAGTGATGCACAATGCAATTGCTCCCCACCCGCTGACCGATGCCCAGCCTATCCTCGAGCAGCTGGTCTCCCCACCCCGGCCAGCCCCCCCATATTAATTGTTCAGCATGACGTCAGATGGTATGGAATACCCCTTTGGCCATTTCGGGTCAGCTGTCCTGGGTCTGTCCCCTCCCAGCTCCTGCTGCACCCCCATCCTGCCCGCTGGCAGGATAGAGCAAGAAGCTGGAAAGCCCTTGGCTTAGTGTAAGCACTGCTCTGCAGCAATTAAAACATCAGTGTGTTATCAACATTATTCTCATCCTAAGTTCAAAACACAGCACCAGACCAGCTACTAGGAGGAAAATTAACTCTATCCTAGCTGAAACCAGGATACTTGAGGATCCTGTTTCTCAGTGAATACTGAGGCAAAGTTGTTCAGTACCTTAGCCTTCTCCATGTCTGTCGTTACGAGTTCACCCTTCTCATTCACCAGAGGGGGAACACTCTCCTTGGCCTTTTTTTCTGAGCAATGTACCTATAGAATCCCTTCCCGTTATTCTTTGCATCCCTTGCCAAGCTCAGTTCCATCTGTGCTTTCCTGATCCCATCCCTGCACATCTGGATAGCATCCTTGTACTCTTCCCAGGCCACGTGTCCCATGCTTCCACTGCCTGTGCATTTCCTTCTTGCACCTCAGTTTTTCCAGCAGGTCCTTTCTCAGCCATTCCAGTTGTCTGCCCTCCCTGCCCACTTTTTTTCGCAGGGGTATGGAGAGTTCTTGCACTCCAAGGAAAACATCCTTAAAGAGTTGCCAGCTCTGCTCAACTCCTTTGTCCCTAAGGACAGTGTTCCAGGGGATCTCATCCACTAGGTCTTTAATTAGCTTGAAGTTAGTTCTTCAGAAGTTCAGTTCCTGACTTTGCTCTTTGCTCTTTGCTAGGCCCATATTCCTCGAGATCACAAACTTGGGATAATCATCCCAAGGAGATGCCGCAGATTGCCACTGATTAGTTCATTTGAATACTGACATGAGAGATCTGTCTCAGGAAGGTCACTTTATTTATAAATAATCACTTATCACTAATTCTACTGCTAGAGCAAGCACTGCTCATTAACATAGCAATGTGTGGTATAAATGCATGCCAGCAATCCAGAAGGCCCCCTAAATGCTTGCAATTCTTTCACATTATTTGGGATGGGATACTGTTGTATGGTATCTTAAACTTTCAGTGGTACGCACGATGTGCTTCCACTCCATAAAATCCCCAGGAAGATTATGTCTTCAGTTGATCCTTGTACCTTTTTAGGGTTAACAACCCACCCTCTCGACTGGAGGTGTTGTAACAATATTGTCAAGCAGCTATCCACCTCACTTTGAGTAGGCTCTGAAATTAGAATATCATCTATACAGTGGAATCGTGCCATCCTCAAAGGAACTGGGAGCCTAGCTAGGTCAACCTGTTCCATGTGATGACATATGGTAGGGCTATGCTTGTACCACTGGGGCAAAACTTGAAATGTATATTGTTTGCCTTGCCAAATGAAAGCAAATTGATCTTGACTTTTGGAGTCTATGGCAATGAAGAATGCATTAGGGAGATCAACAATGGCATGTCAGGCTTTCACTTGTGCTGTGATGTCCTCTAATTGATACCATGTCAGGAGCTCTCGTGGCTAGCAGGAACCTATGCTTATTTAGCAGCCAATAATCTACCAGGTTCTATCCTTTTTACGTACAAGCCAAATGAGATCATTAAAAGGGCTCATGGCTGGCCTCAGTATCTCAGCTGCTAGGAGAGAGGCAACAGTGTTAGTAATCTCTTGCTCCCTGCTGGGCAATCAATATTGCTTTAAATTCACGATCTGAGAAGGGGTCAGCAATGCAACCGGATCCCATTTTGGGCACCCCCACAAAATTTCAGCTGTGCAGTTTCCAACAGCTCGAATTTAAGTGGATTGACCAAAAATAAAAGGTCCTAAATCAGTTTGCAACACTTTCCCCATTTATATATCATCACCATGAATGTATTCGTATATAGCGGCTATTAGCTCCATGGCAGGAAACTGTGCAGATTTACCAATAGCCAATTTAAGATGGATTGGGTGTGCTTGGACCTCCACCCCACCAAGCCCATTAATTGGGATACTGATGTGGAAGGATACATGAGAACTAAGCAAAACAGTGACTTCCGCTCCCTCATTGGTCCCCCATGTGGTATGCTCAGATGGCAATTGGCTTGGGGACAGGGGACCCACCTCACCATCAGTCCTGAGGGGAGGGGAATTCCCAACACATCAACTGTTGGGGGGAGTGGTAGGCTCCATATTTTTCCCTTGGCTGCTCATTGATTTGGGGGGAGGGGGGGTGCAGTCAGCAGTTTCAGTCTTTCTGATGGCAGCTGCTACCAGCGTTTGAACAGTTCTGTAGTGGGAAGGCCATTAATTTCATCCTGTAATGCTCCCGCTCACAATAGATCTACCCACATAGTATGCCAGTTAACCCATTTGGCACAAGTAGGACTTTTTTTATGGGCTTTCAACCCTGTCCCTCCACTGGATGAGCTCCCTGGGTGACCTCTATCACTTTCTCTAGCTCCATGAAGGGTATTCACTAATTCCCCCCCTAAACCATACCCAGCCGTAGCGACTGCCATCAATGTGGGTTTTAAATGCGAAGGTGCCAGCCATAAAAAGGCAGGTTTAGTCGATTTCTGTACTTGTACATCATCAGGTCCAATATCAGACACTCAGTTCCTAAATCTCTTGCCTGGTCTTGCACAGTGGTACCAGTAAGGTGGGTGCCTTGGTCACTTTGCATTTGTTTCGCCTCCCCATATTGAGCAATTTGTTGAGTCAGCCAGCATACATAGTGGGATAGGCAAACAGCAGTCCTGAATAGGTGTCCATGCTAACCACCACCCTGCCATGTTTCTTTTTTTTTTTTTTTACAGATAATACAGACAGCATTTTGAAAGGTTTTATCTATTTTTAGATATATAGATAAAGGCTGTATCTAGGATTTTTAGTATATTTTTATACATTTATATAAATTTTATCTTTATTTAGATATATATGGTTCCACTGAAGTAAGAAATGGATGCTAAAGGGATTTCTATAGGTACTGTAAACTAATCAGGACAGGACTGAGACAATGGAAATGATTTCCTGGAACTCACTGTAATAAAGACAACACTTTCGGGGAGAGGTTATGAGTATGTATAGGCGATCCCTTACCTGTGTAACCCCTTCTGTATAAATACTAGAAGAACTACTGTGGTGGGTGCGCACGATTGCGGTGGGACTACCCCCTGTGCTGCCCAGTGCTGAATAAACATACCTACTTTACAGCCTTACAGATTGTGGAGTCTGTTTTCCGCAAGTCACCACATTGGGCACCAAAAGTGACTGTTGAGGTTTAACACTGGTAGGCTGCTAGGCAGCTAAGTACCACACAGTCACTTTCTCACTCCCCCTTCTCAGCAGGACAGTGTCACAAAAGTGATTTGGGACATTCTGAGACTGAGGAGGAAACAAGACCCAAGGGTAGATTTACAAAGTTTTTACTAAAGTTTAGTCATGATCATTAGACCCCTCCGCCATTAGGGAAATGAGGGGGAGAGAGCAGCCCCCACCCCACACCCCTGCAATTAAAATTTGCAGCAGCTTATATGCAATTTCCAACAAAATGCTATGCAAACATATCCAATCATATTATTACACCAGTCCTGACTCCACCAATCATCTTCCCTCATTTCCCTGCAATGCGGAGCTTTGAGCACAGGACAGGTGCAGGCCTTAGGCTCCAGTCCTCTGTTTATGTCTCCCTGAGACCTTGCTCTTCTCTGGAGTTGAAGTTATCTCAGAACAAAACTTTTGGTATTTCGTCACCTAATTGTTGCTCCTAGTACATCCTGTGAAAGTGCTCAGGCCAGTGTTTGCAGCTCTGGGCAGAGACAAAGCAATTAGTTCCTAACTTCTAGGCAGAAGAGTTAACTTGTTCCTTGCAGAGTAGTTAACGCAGAGCAGGGCAGAGTGGTTAACCCTGTCCTCACAGTCCCCCCATTTCTTGTGGCCATTGAAGACTATATCTTCTTCAAAATCACATCATAAACGCTTATTTGAAAATGCAACCTATGTTTTCATTTCAACTAAATCATAGAATCATAGAATATCCGAGTTGGAAGGGACCCACAAGGATCATCGAGTCCAACTCCTGGATCCCCAAAGGACCATCAAAGAAAAAAAAAAATCAGACCATGTGTCTGAGAGCACTGTCCAAACGTTTCTTCAACTCCGGCAGGCTCAGTGTCGTGACCGCTTCCCTGGGGAGCCTGTTCCAGCACGTGACCAACCTCTCGGCGAAAAGCATTTTCCTGATATCCAACCTGAAACAACAGAATTACAAGATGTATTACTAAATGTAACCTTACATTGGCTCTGGGAGATTATTCCTTAAAGTTATCATATGAGTGGTGTTTTGTAAAAATTGCTTCTTGCTCAAGAGCAATCCTGAATTGAATTTCCCATCTTTAAACAGCATTTTACAAAATGCTTTGTGAGCACTTGACTGTAGAGAAAGAGTTTTGTTTGTTTGTTTACTTGTTTTGCGTAACCCAATCATTATTCTGTGTTTGTTGTTATATCCTATCTTAGCTCAAATCAAACTGGAAAGTTGTGTTTGATTTTGTCTGCTTCCATAAAGCAGTAGCATAGTAGGATAGAATTAATTTTCCTCCATCAGTGATAAAACACACTGATGTTTTAATTGTTGAAGAACAGTGCTTACACTAAGCCAAGGGCTTTCCAGCTTCTCGCTCTGTCCTGCCAGCGGGCAGACTGGAGGTGCAGCAGGAGCTGGGAGGGGACAGACCCAGGACAGCTGACCCGAAATGGCCAAAGGGGTATTCCATACCATCTGACGTCATGCTGAACAATTAATATGGGGGGGCTGGCCAGGATGGGGGGACCGGCTGCTCGGGGATAGGCTGGGCATCGGTCAGCGGGTGGTGAGCAATTGCATTGTGCATCACTTGTTTCGTACACATTATTATTAGCAGTACTATTATCATTATTATTATTATCATTATTATTATTATTATTATTATTATTATTTTCCTTTCTTTTCTGTCCTAATAAACTGCCTTTATCTCAACCCAGAGGCTTCATTTTTCTGATTCTCTCCCCCATCCCAGAGAGGGAGGTGGGAGGGTGAGCAAATGGTTGTGTGGTGCTCAGCTGCCGGCCAGGTTAAACCACAACGCCAAGTCTTTTGTTTCCTTGAACCCATAGATGGAGGCTGGGGGAGCAAAGTCATAGAATCATAGAATCATAGAATATGATTCTATATGATGCCGGGTTAAACCACAACAGTCCTTTTGGCACCCAACGTGCGGCCCAAAGGGTTGAGATAATGACAGATCTGATCAGAGGGTGTGAAAACAAAATTCTTATCAGCATTAAATCAGTTGAATAGTTCCTAACCACAATGCCGATTTTTGTGATCTCAAGTCTGCTGTGCTTGTTTTTGGAACTGAGTTATATATTAGTTAGTTATATACTGGAACTGAGTTAGTTATATACGGAACTGAGTTACTGTGGTGGTTTTACTTGGGTGGGTGACCGAGCTCCACCACAACCTCTCTCTCACTCCCCCTCCTCAAAGAGGAATGGGGAGAAAATATGATGAAAAGGGCTCAAGGGTTGAGATAAAGACAGGGAGATCACGCAGTAATTATTGTGACAGGCAAAACAGACTCAGCATAGGGAGATAGTAAGATTTATTACCTATTACTAACAAGCTAGAGAAGTGAGAAACAAAGGAAAGGAACCAAAAGCGTATTCCCCCCCATCCACCCTCTTCCATCTCCTCCCCCTGAGCAGCAAGGGGGAACAGGGGAATGGGGGTTATGGTCAGTCTATAGCGCCTCTTTGCCGCTGCTCCTTCTCGGTCACTCTCGCCCCCTGCGCTGTGGGGTCCCTCCCACGGGATGCAGTCCTTGGTGAACTGATCCGGCGTGGGCTTCACACAGGCAGCAGCTCTTCAAGAACTGCTCCAGATATGGGTCCGTACCATGGGGTCCATCCCTCAAGAGCACACTGCTCCATCCTGGGTCCCCCATGGGCAGCAGCTCCTGCCAGGTCACCTGCTCCTGTGTGGTCTCCTCTCCACGGGCTACAGGAATCTGCTCCGGCAGGGGTCCTCTACAGGCCGCAGCCTCCATCAGTGCAGGTCCACCTGCTCCACCGTGGCCTCCTCCACGGGCTGCAGCGTGGAACCCTGCTGCACCGTGGTACTCCATGGGCTGCAGGGGGACATCCTGCTTCACCATGGTCCTCACCACAGGCCGCAGGGGACTTCTGCTCTGGTGCCTAGAGCACCTCTCCCCCTCCCTCTTCACTGACCTTGGCGCCTGCAAGGCTGTTCCTCAGTCCTCTCACTCTCCCAGCTGCTGTGTGTGGTGCAGCGTTTTTTTCCCCTGTCTTAAATATGCTCTCACAAAGGCACAAACAACATCACTTATTGGCTCAGCTCTGGTCAGCAATAGGGCCCTTACCAAACATGGGGCAGCTTCTAGATCCTTCTCACAGAAGCCACCCCTATGGCCCCCTGCTACCAAAACCTTGCCACGCAAATCCACTACAGTTATATATTAGTATATATAGTAAGCACATTACTTACTGTATGTGTTCCCTGTCATTCTACTTATCACTTCTGGGGGTTGGTATGGAGTTATTATATTGCTGTACTGTGTAACACTGGCTTATGATATGATAAAATTACTGGTCATGAGACTAATCTGGTGTTTGTACTCAGCATTGCCGTCAACTCCATACTTCGGAAACTGTACCTCAGAAACTATTAATAATTACATCTTTCACCCTTTTCTTCAGGGAGCCAGTCTATGGAGGAGACAGGGGAGATGTTTTTTCCCACTTGTTCTTTCTCCCTTTCTCCTTCAACCACCCTCTTATCCTCCAGGCAAGTAACGATAGGTTTCCAAAACTTTGAATATCCTTGGGATATTGAGAACAGCATGTTCTTTTTATTATGTCTCCTGAATGTGCTTCAGATTTTGTTTAAGGTTAAACAACTACTTAGGAATGCCATCCAGAGATCTGTCCTGAGGCAGGATAGCTATGAGTGGCAGGGAATGTGGGAGGATATGGGCAGGCATCTAGAGCAGTGGGCACCTCCAGTGCTTTGGAAATTGACCCTTGAACAAGTGCAAAACCCTAAAAACTGGTAGAATGCTTGAAAAGGTTGTGTCTCCACCTTGGCAATTCCAAAGAGACACAAATCACTGCAATGTGCTGAGTCTTGGCCTATGCTTACCAGTATACCAATATAAGCCCAGTGACAGACCCTGCAGCCACTCCAAGCCCTGTGATAAGCCCTGTGTCCACTTCAACTCCTGAGACAGGCCCAGTGGCCCCTCCAAGCCCTAGGACCGGCCCCAACACTGAGCCAGGGAAACAAACTGTACCAGTGTCAGTTGCACCTGTAACCAAGATGAAAAAATGGTTTAGAGAGTCTGATCGTTTAGAATGCAGAGAAACTCCTACTCAGACCAGGTATGGAGAAGATGAGGCTGGGCCATCAGAGGAACAGGAAGAAGAAGAGGAAGCTATCATAAGAACATCAATAACTACCCGAAACCTAATCCAGCGTGAGCTAAGAGATGTGCGAGAGATGTGAGCTAAGAGATTTCAGTCATTGTCCAGGTGAGCACCTTGTCACCTGGCTGCTCCAGTGCTGGGACAGCAGAGCCAATAGTCTGGAATTAGAGGGCAGGGAAGCCAGGCAGCTGGGATCCCATGCTAGGGACTCAGGCATTGAGAAAACAACTGGAAAAGGAGCACAAATCTTCTCCCTCTGGAGGCATCTCCTGTCACCAGAGAACGAAAGGTATCCCTTCAAGGAAGATCTTGTATGTCAACCAGGCAAGTAGACCACTATGGAGAGGGGAATCAAGTACCTGAGGGAATTAGCCATGCTGGAGGTGATTTATATGGACCTAGACAACAAACAGCTATTCAAAGATCCGGATTAAGTCAAGTGTACATGATCCATGTGGCGGAAGTTTGTATGGAGTGCACCATCATCATATGCCAGCTCATTGGCAGTAATGACCTGGAAAGACCATGAGGAACCCACAGTGAATGAATTCACTGAACAACTCCAGCAGTATGATGAAAGTCTCTCCTCTTCCCTACAGGCCTGGGTCTCAGCTGTGGAAAAACTTTCTGAAGAGGTCCACCAACTTAAAGAGAGTTTATCTTCCTCACCACCTTTACGAACCAGTGTCTCAGCTATCAGGAGTAAGTGTCCTTCCGTGCAAGGAAGAAGATATAGTGGGTACACACCCCATGCCACCCTGTGGTTTTACCTACGTGACCATGGAAAGGACATGAGAAAATGGGATGGAAAATCTATCTCGACCCTAGAGGCACGGGTACGTGAGCTGCAAGAAAAAACAATCGGAAAAAGGGGGATTCTCTGAGAAACTTGCTGCTCCAATTTCCAGCAGGCAGTCCCCCAGACACAGTAATGAATATTATAACCAGGATTAGAGGGGCTCTGCCTCCAGCCAGGGACAAGGAAAGGGACAATGGGGTTTATTGGACTGTGTGGATTCAATGGCCTGGCACATCAGACCCACAGAATTTTATACTTTAGTAGACACAGGCTTTAGTAGACACAGATGATATCTCAGGAGAGGATATTTCAAGGACCTTAGAGACATAGGACATCAGACAGCTGTCTACATTGTCCAGTCTCTCGGAGGACTCTTCTGTTGGGGGGTTGCTGTGGGTCGAAGAAAAGCAGATGCCAATTGCTACCACAACGGCACACCAGTGGCAATATCGCGCTAAGCGAGACTCCCTGATTCCCATCCATAAGCTAATTCGACAACTGGAGAACCAAGGAGTGATCAGCAAGACTCATTCACCCTTTAATAGTCCCATATGGCCAGTGCGAAAGTCTAATGGTGAGTGGAGGCTAACAGTGGACTATCGTGGCCTGAACGAAGTCACGCCACCACTGAGTGCTGCAGTGCCGGACATGCTAGAACTCCAGTATGAACTGGAATCAAAGGCAGCCAAGTGGTATGCCACAATTGATATCGCTAATGCATTTTTCTCCATCCCTCTAGCAGAAGAGTGCAGTCCACAGTTTGCTTTCACTTGGAGGGGAGTCCAATATACTTGGAATCGGCTGCCCCAGGGGTGGAAACATAGCCCTACCATTTGCCATGGACTGATCCAGTCTGCGCTGGAGCAGGGGGAAGCTCCTGAACACCTGCAGTACATCGATGACATCATTGTGTGGAGTGACACAGCACAGGAAGTTTTCGAGAAAGGGAAGAAAATAGTCCAAATCCTTCTGAAGGCCGGTTTTGCCATAAAACAGAATAAAGTTAAAGGACCTGCACGAGAGATCCAGTTTTTAGGAATAAAATGGCAAGATGGACGTCGTCAAATCCCAATGGATGTGATCAACAAAATAACAGCTATGTCTCCACCAATTAGCAAAAAAGAAACACAAACTTTCCTAGGTGTCGTGGGGTTTTGGAGAATGCATATTCCAAATTACAGTCTGATTGTAAACCCGCTCTACCAAGTAACCCGTAAGAAGAATGCTTTTGAATGGGGCCCTGAGCAACGACAAGCCTTTGAACAAATTAAGCAGGAAATAGTTCATGCAGTAGCCCTCTGGCCAGTCCGAACAGGACCAGATGTAAAGAATGTGCTCTACACCACAGCCGGGGAGAATGGTCCCACCTGGAGCCTCTGGCAGAAAGAACCTGGGGAAACTCGAGGTCGACCCCTGGGGTTTTGGAGTCGGGGATACAGAGGATCTGAGGCCCGCTATACTCCAACGGAAAAGGAGATATTGGCAGCATATGAAGGAGTTCGATCTGCTTCGGAAGTGGTCGGTACTGAAGCGCAGCTCTTCCTGGCACCCCGACTGCCGGTACTAGGCTGGATGTTCAAAGGAAGGGTCCCCTCTACACATCATGCAACTGATGCTACATGGAGCAAGTGGGTTGCACTGATTACTCAGCGGGCTCGAATAGGAAACCCCAGTCACCCAGGAATCTTGGAGGTGATTATGGACTGGCCAGAAGGCAAATACTTTGGGATATCATCAGAGGAGGAGGTGGTCCGTGCTGAAGAAGCCTCACTGTACAAGAAGCAATATAGAAGAAATATGCCTTGTTCACTGATGGGTCCTGTCGTATTGTGGGAAAGCATCGGAGATGGAAAGCTGCTGTATGGAGTCCTACACGACGAGTTGCAGAAGCTGCTGAGGGAGAAGGTGAATCGAGTCAGTTTGCAGAAGTGAAAGCCATTCAGCTGGCTTTAGATATTGCTGAACGAGAAAAGTGGCCAGTTCTCTGTCTCTATACTGATTCATGGATGGTAGCAAATGCCCTGTGGGGGTGGTTACAGCAATGGAAGCAGAACAACTGGCAGCGCAGGGGCAAGCCCATCTGGGCTGCGGCATTGTGGCAAGATATTGCTGCCCGGGTAGAGAACCTGGTTGTAAAGGTACGCCATGTACATGCTCATGTGCCCAAGAATCGGGCTACTGAAGAACAACAAAACAACCAGCAGGTGGATCAGGCTGCTAAGATTGAAATGGCCCAGGTGGAGCTGGACTGGCAACATAAGGGTGAAATATTTATAGCCCGATGGGCCCATGACACCTCAGGCCATCAAGGTAGAGATGCAACATACAGATGGGCTCGTGATCGAGGGGTGGACCTGACCATGGACACTATAGCACAGGTTATTCATGATTGTGAAACATGTGCTGCAATCAAGCAAGCCAAACGGTCAAAACCTCTTTGGTATGGAGGACGATGGCTGAAATATAAATACGGAGAGGCCTGGCAAATTGATTACATCACACTCCCTCAAACCCGCAACGGCAAGCGCCACGTACTTAAAATGGTGGAAGCAACCACCGGATGGCTGGAAACATATCCTGTGCCCCATGCCACCGCCCGGAACACTATCCTGGGCCTTGAAAAGCAAGTCCTATGGCGACATGGCACCCCAGAGAGAATTGAGTCAGACAACGGGACTCATTTCCGAAACAACCTTATAGACACTTGGGCCAAAGAACATGGTATTGAGTGGGTGTATCACATCCCCTATCATGCACCAGCCTCTGGAAAAGTTGAACGATACAATGGACTGTTGAAGACTACACTGAAAGCAATGGGTGCTGGGACATTCAAAAACTGGGATACACATTTGGCAAAGGCCACCTGGTTAGTCAATACCAGGGGATCTGCCAACCGAGCTGGACCTGCCCAATCAAACCTGTTACGCACTGTAGAAGGGGATAAAGTTCCTGTAGTGCACGTAAGAAACATGCTGGGTAAAACAGTCTGGGCTACTCCTGCCTCAGGAAGAGGCAAACCCATTCGTGGAATTGCTTTTGCTCAGGGACCTGGATGCACTTGGTGGGTAATGCAAAAGAATGGGGAGGTCCGGTGTGTACCTCAAGGGGATTTGATACTGGGTGAGAATAGCCCATGAGTTGAATTGTAGAATATTAATTATTATATAATACTGTATGTCATCACTACCATGATTGCTATATATCATAGATGAAAATGGTGATTAATTACAAGGTATTGGAAAGAGTGTAACCTGAGCATGACATAAATGGTATGGAATAAGGGGTGGATATCTGTCCTGGTTCCAGTTAGGACAGAGTTAATTTTTCCTCCAAGTAGCTGGTAGGGTGCTATGTTTTGGATTAGGATGAGAAGAGCGCTGATAACATGCTGATGTTTTAATTGTTGCAGAGCAGTGTTTACACCAGGCCAAGGACTTTTCGGCTTCTCGCTCTGTCCTGCCAGCGAGCAGGCTAGGGGTGCAGCAGGAGCTGGGAGGGGACAGACCCAGGACAGCTGACCCAAACTGGCCAAAGGGGTATTCCATACCATCTGACGTCATGCTAAACAATATATAGGGGTGGCTGGCCGGGGTGGGGGGCCGGCTGCTCGGGGATAGGCTGGGCATCGGTCAGCGGGTGGTGAGCAATTGCATTGTGCATCACTTGTTTTCTTACACATTATTATTATTAATACTATTATCATTATCACTATTATTATTATTATTGTTATTATTATATTCCTGTCTTAATAAACTGTCTTTATCTCAACTCACCGGCTTCACTTTCCCGTTTCTCTCCCCCATCCCAGAGAGGGAGGGGGGAGGGTGAGCGAACGGCTGTGTGGTGTTTAGCTGCCAGCCGGGTTAAACCACAACAGTCGTAAAGGTGCAGGAGCAGATGATGAGCCGTTAGATGAGCCGGCAGGGAAGAAGACTGGTGTGGCTGAACAGGGAACTTTTGCTGAGTGTCTGGAAGAAAAAGGGAGTTTATGTCCAGTGGAAGAAGGGACAGGGAACTCGAGGAGAGCACACGGAAGTTGTCAGCATAGGCCGAGAGAAAATCAGGAAGGCCAAAGCCCAGTACGAGCTTAACCTGGCCACTATGGTTAAGGATAAGAAAAAAATATTTTTATAAGTATATTAACAGCAAGAGGAGGACCAAGGAGAATCTCCATCCTTTACTGGATGCAGGGGGGAACATGACTACTGAGGATAGGGAAAAGGCTGAGGTTCTCAATGCCTTCTTTACATCTGTCTTTACTAGTCAGACCACTTATCCTCGGGGTACTCAGCCTCCCAACCTGGAAGTCTGGGACGGGGAGCAGAAAAAACACCCCACAGTTCAGGTGGAAACAATTAGAGATCTTCTGCTCCACCTGGGTTGTCACAAGTCCATGGGGCAAGATGGGATCCACCCGAGGGTGCTGAGGGAACTGGCGGATGTGATTGCTGGGTCACTTTCCATCATCTATCAGAGGTGAGGCTTTTAGTTCCCTGGGTGTTCCTTTTTTACCTTTTTAAAGATAGGGGTTATGTTATCTATTCCGTATTCTATACCGGATATATGTGATACTTTTCCAGGCTTTGGGCATCTATTACTGGCACTGGCATCAAACTGGTAGGAGCTGGATGGATTGAGGTTCCCCTACACCAGCAACTTTAGTTTAAAGCCCTCTTCACTAGCTTGGCAAGCCTATGACCGAAGATGCTCTTCCCCTTCTCTGACAGATGGATGCCATCAGCCCCAAGTAGACCAGGTTTCTCAAAGCAAGTCCCATGGTCTAAGTAGCTAAACCCTTGGTTGTCACACCAGTCCTGCAACCATCTGTTAATTTGCCAGCTTTGACTGGCTCTTTCAATCTTCTCCCCTTTGACCAGCAGGACTGATGATAAAACTACCTGCACTCCTGAGTCCTTTACTACTGCTCCCAGGGCTCTGTAATCCCTCTTGACACTCCTCAGACCGCTCCTGGCTGCATCACTGGTGCCCATGTGAAAAAGCAGCAGCGGATAATTGTCCTTAGGCTGTACAAGGCTTGGCAGTCTCTTGGTAACATCCCGGATACGAGCCCCTGGTAAGCAGCAGCCTTACTTCAAGAGCAGATTGGGTCAACAGATGGGTGCCTCTGTACCTCTCAGAAGAGAATCTCCTACTAGAATCATAGAATCATTAAGGTTGGAAAAGACCTCCAAGATCATCTGGTCCAACCCCTACCACCAGTATCACCCACTAAACCATGTCCTTAAGCACCACATCCAACCTTTCCTTAAACACCCCAAGGGACGATGTAGTGGGTTTACGAGGCAAGGTTTTGGTAGCAGGGGGCCATAGGGGTGGCTTCTGTGAGAAGAATCTAGAAGCTGCCCCATGTTTGGTAAGGGCCCCACTGCTGACCAGAGCTGAGCCAATAAGTGATGTTGTTTTGCGCCTCTATGAGAGCATATTTAAGACAGGGGAAAAAAAAGCAACAAACAAACAGCTGCTGGGGAACAGCAGCAGAGAAAGGAATGAGAAACAGCTTTGCAGGCACCAAGGTCAGTGAAGGAAGGGGAGAGGGGGGAGAGGCGCTCCAGGTGCTGGAGCAGAAGTCCCCTGTGGCCTGTGGTGAGGACCATGGTGAAGCAGGTTGTCCCCCTGCAGCCCATGGTGTGCCACGGTGGAGCAGGGTTCCACGCTGCAGCCTGTGGAGGAGACCACAGTGGATCAGGTGGACCTGCACTGATGGAGGCTGCGGCCTGTGTAGGACCCCCGCCGGAGCAGATTCCGGGCCAAACCTGTAGCCCGTGGAGAGGAGCCCACACAAGAGCAGGTGACCTGGCAGGAGCTGCTGCCCATGGGGGACCCAGGATGGAGCAGTGTGCTCTTGAGGGATGGACCCCATGGTACGGACCCATATCTGGAGCAGTTCTTGAAGAGCTGCTGCCTGTGTGAAGCCCACGCAGGATCAGTTTGTATCAGACCTCCCTGGTCCTGCTGGCTACACTATTCCTGATACAAGCCAGGATGCCGGTGGCCTTCTTGGGCACCTGGGCATACTGCCAGCTCATGTTCAGGTGACCAACACCCCCAGATCCCTTTCCTCTGCACAGCTTTCCAGCCACTCTGCCCCAAGCCTGTAGCGCTGCATGGGGTTGTTGTGGCCGAAGTGCAGGACCTGGCACTTGGCCATGTTGAACCTCATCCCATTTTTAACCTCTGCCCATTTATCCAACGTGTCCAGGTCCCTTTGCAGGGCCCTTCCAACCCTCCAGCAGATCAACTCTTCCCCCCAGCTTGGTGTCGTCTGCAAACTTACTGAGGGTGCACTCTATTCCCTCATCCAAATCAATAAAGATATTAAAGAGGGTGGGCCGCAACAAGGCCCACTAAGGGCTTGTTGAAGCACCAGATATGAGAGACTGAATGTTGGGATCACTGAGGCTGGAGGAAAAAGCTGTATGGGATCTCATCAATGTATATATACTCCTGATTAGGAATGAATGGGGTAAGCAGGGAGTAAAGAAGATGGAGCTAGACTCTCAGAGGTATCTAGTGACATGACAAACAGCAGCATACAGAAGTTGAGATACAGCATATTCCATTTAAACATCAGAGTAAACTTCTTTGCTATGAGAATGGTCAAATAACGAAACAGCTTACCCAGAAGTGTTGTGGAGTCTCTATCCTTGGAGATATTCAAAATCCAACTAGATGTGGCCCTGGAGAACCTGCTGTAGTTGAGCCTACTCTGAGCAGTGCAGGGCAAGGGGGAGGAGGAGATGGACATTCACACAACTAGCTGATTTCCAGAGTTTTCATCTAACCTCAACAGTTTTGTAATTGTGTGAAATATTTTGATAAGTGTCCTTCTAACACCACAGGTACATCAAAACATCCTTCTGCAAAAGGGGCAGGTGTTCCTGGTGCACCAAGAATCAGGTTCTTAACTCAAAACTGCACTATTACCAAAAGTCAAAACTATGAAATGCTAGAGTACACTAACAACTGTTTATCTTAAACTTTTCAGCTTACTATATTATTCAGCCAAGTTTGACCAAGTGGGAAGGTTACATAATTAGTTAGCTATCAGATAAGGAGGAAGTCAGACAACTACTCAAACCTCGTTATGCAAACCTATACGTTTTTGTAGATGTCTGGGAGAAGCAGATTGCTTGCAAAGAGCAAAAAAAGGAAATTGTTTCTGTCAGTTGCCATTGCAACTGTAATAATTTAAAAATTAAGTGCAGGAAGTTTGGTTCACTGCAATGGTACAGAACAACGTAATAAATTAAGCAAAATATTTTCTAGATGAGACTACTCTGGGCAGAAGCACATGAAAAGCATTTGCATATACTGAACAGTTAGTTTTCAATCCAAACATACTATTCTTGGAAAATTTCTGTGCGACTATACTGAGGTACACAAAGATCAATCGTAGATGATTTAGAGATTTTTAGCGATAATTCATTTTTCGCTTGTCATGCGTTGTTAGAATCTTCAGAGGCAAACTGCTAACCAGGCAGAGTCATAAGGGAAGTGCAAACTCAGCTATTAAGTGTTCCAGACTGCTTAAAGAACTAACACTATGCAACAAACACTACTATCACCCATTACCTTTTCTTAGTTGGACTACTTGTTACACGGGGGGCAGATCGGGCTGTCTTTCTCAGCTCCACCCTCCCTGCAATGGGTCTTTCCTTTTCAGTCTGCAGAGAGGGGTGAAGCAGTTCTGTAAGGGTACCTCAGGCTTTGGGGGAAGGCCGCCCCCCCGTGAGTGTCAGTGAGGGAGTTTGGGGCTGTTTGGCTGTGGGCTGTTGGTCCCCTGCAGACTGTCCTAGGATCCAGTTAACTCTGTTTTGTGTGAAAGAGATAAAATATGTACTTTGAGGAAAGGGCAAGATGACGCAGGCCTTGGAGATGTCTAAAGGATGATGAACTGAAGAACTGCTAATCAGGAAGACCATTATGTTGCCATTCTTGAGGGAAATAGGTCGCCAATCAATGTAATGTGAATAGTTCCCTGAAAAACAAAGATCAGGAGTATTCTAATATAATCTATCTGTGAACTATCCTCATTATAATAGTAAAAATCATGCCCCTAGGGTGGAAGACCCTGGCCCAACAAGGGACCCTTCCTCTCTGAGGATGCACAGAATGATTATGTCATGTCAGCAGTATGCTAATTATGTAACCAATCAGAGGCTAGAGGATTGTAAAAACATGTAAATGTATTGATAAGTGATTGTATAAAGAGTGGCACGGAAAATCCTTAGGTGTGCCAGCTTAGTGGTAATCCACCTGGTATCCAGACTTGCACAATTCTGAAATAAACAGTATCTTGACCTAGTGTGTGGATTGTCTCATTGCACACCAGGTAACAAATCTGAACTTCTTATCAGACAACAACGTGGCCCTCCATGGGCTGCATGGGGACAACCTGCTTCAGGTTCATCGTCTTCTCCTAGGGCTTGTGGGGAATCTTTGCTCTAGTGCCTGGAGCACCTCCTCCCCCTCCTTCTTCACTGACCTTGGTGTCTGCAGTGTTGTTCCTCTCACATTTTCCTCACCCATCTCACCAAGGTGCTGCTGTGCAGTGTTTTTTTATCCTTTCTTAAATATGCTCTCACAGAGGTACATCCAGCATCACTCATTGGCTCAGCTTTGGCCAGCGGTGGGTCCCTTTTGGAGTCAGCTGGAACTGGCTCAGTCTGACACGGGGCCAGCTTCTGGCCTCTTTTCACAGAGGCCACCCCTGCAGCGCCCCCCCCCCCTCCAAAAAAAAAAAGTTCCATGTCAAACCAATACAGTATACCCCCCTCCCTTAACTTATTAATCTGTCTTTATCTGGATTCCTGAGTTTTCTTGCTTTTACTCTTCTTATTCTCTTCCCTGTCCCTTTGATGGGGAATAAGTGAGTGACTGTGCGGGTGTTTAGTTGCTGGTCGGGGTCAACCCACAACAAAGGATTATCCCAAACAGCAGAAGTATAGGCTACCATAGAAGTTATTAAAAGGCAAACCCTCTAAACAGAACCCATTAAATCTCTTTATGTACACTGATTATGTTAATAGAGTAAAATAGTAGACTAATGACTAGGTGAAAGGGGGATGGAAAGCAGAGAATGGAAGACCAGAATGGAAGAAAAGCAGAGGTTCGTTTTACAAGCTCAGAGAGACAGTGGGAAAAATATATAAGCATGTTAAAGCACATGAGAAGACTGAAAACAATACTGAGAAACTGTTTAATGATCAAATAGATCAGTCAACAATTGCCACAGTTTAAACCAGGAAACAGGTAATGATAAGAGGAAATGGATAGCAGTGTTTCTTAAAGAAAACAAATCATCTTAGATTGTCATAATAAGTTACATGAAGGAGTACAAGGCACTCTAAAAAGAGTTCAAGGAATTTATACTTGGCCACAAATGAAGCAAGAAATTGAGCACATAATTAAAAATTGTATGAGATATGCAATGATACAAAAGTAAACTAGTAAAACTAAGGTGCCACCTCTATTGCATCAGAAAAGCATTGGATCCTAGCAAATACTTCAAATGGATTATACAGATAAGTTTCCATGAACTAAAGGAGGATATAAGTATTTCCTTAGATAATCAAATTTATTGTCTATTACTAACAGGCTAGAGAAGTGAGAAACAAATTCTCACCCAGATTCTCAGTCCCCTTGAGGTACACACCGGACCTCCCCATTCTTTTGTCATTACCCACCAAGTGCACCCAAGTCCCTGGGCGAAAAAATCCAGCAGGATTTGCCTTTGCCTGAGGCAGGAGTAGCCCAGACTGTTTTACCCAGCATGTTTTTTACATACACTAAAGGGACTTTCTCCCCTTCTACAGTACGTAACAAGTTTGATTGGGTAGGTCTGGCTCAGCTGGCAGATCCCCTAGTATTGTCTAACCAGGTAACCTTTACCAAATGTGTATCCCAATGTTTGAATGTCCCAGCACCCGTTGCCTTCAGTGTAGTATTTAACAATCCACTGTATCGTTCAACTTTCCCGGAGACTGGTGCATGACAGGGGATATGATATACCCACTCAATACCATGTTCTTTAGCCCAAGTGTCTATAAGGTTGTTTCGGAAATGAGTCCCATTGTCTGACTCAATTCTTTCTGGGGTGCCATGTCGCCATAGGACTTGCTTTTCAAGGCCCAGGATAGTGTTCCGGGCGGTGGCATGGGGCACAGGATATGTTTCCAGCCATCCGGTGGTTGCTTCCACCATTGTAAGTACGTGGCGCTTGCCGTTGCGGGTTTGAGGGAGTGTGATGTAATCAATCTGCCAGGCCTCTCCGTATTTATATTTCAGCCATCGTCCTCCATACCAAAGAGGTTTTGACCGTTTGGCTTGCTTGATTGCAGCACATGTTTCACAGTCATGAATAACCTGTGCTATAGTGTCCATGGTCAGGTCCACCCCTCGATCACGAGCCCATCTGTATGTTGCATCTCTACCTTGATGGCCTGAGGTGTCATGGGCCCATCGGGCTATAAATAATTCACCTTTATGTTGCCAGTCCAGGTCCACCTGAGCCATTTCAATCTTAGCAGCCTGATCCACCTGCTGGTTGTTTCACTGTTCTTCAGAGGCCCAATTCTTGGGCACCTGAGCATCTACATGGCATACTTTTACAACCAGGTTCTCTACCCGGGCAGCAATATCTTGCCACAATGCCGCAGCCCAGATGGGTTTGCTCCTGCGCTGCCAGTTGTTCTGCTTCCATTGCTGTAACCACCCCCACAGGGCATTTGCTACCATCCATGAATCAGTATAGAGATAGAGAACTGGCCACTTTTCTCGTTCAGCAATGTCTAAAGCCAGCTGAATGGCTTTCACTTCTGCAAACTGACTCGATTCACCTTCTCCCTCAGCAGCTTCTGCAACTCGTCGTGTAGGACTCCATACAGCAGCCTTCCACCTCTGATGCTTTCCCACGATACGACAGGACCCATCAGTGAAGAGGGCATATTTCTTCTCATTTTCTGGTAGCTTGTTATACAGTGGGGCTTCTTCAGCATGGGCCACCTCCTCTGATGATGATATCCCAAAGTATTTGCCTTCTGGCCAATCCAGAAAGTGGAGACCTAGTTTGTGGAGACATAGCTGTTATTTTGTTGATCACATCCATTGGGATTTGATGACGTCCATCTTGCCATTTTATTCCCAAAAACTGGATCTCTTGTGCAGGTCCTTTGACTTTATTTTGTTTTATGGCAAAACCAGCCTTCAGAAGGATTTGGACTATTTTCTCATCAACATTATTCTCATCCTAAATCCCAAACAAAGCACCATACCAGCTACTAGGAGGAAAATTATCTCTATCCTAGCCAGCACCAGGACACAGTTAGAAACCTGCTATTCCACCTAGACTGTCACAAGTCCATGGGGCAAGATGGGATCCACCCACAGGTGATGAGGGAGCTGGAAGATGTGATTGCTGAGCCGCTTTCCATCATCTATCAGTGGTCATGGCCATCCGGAGAGGTCTCAGATGACTGGAGACTTGCTAATGTGCTGCCCATCTATAAGAAGGGTCGTAAGGAGGACCCAGGGAACTATAGGCCTGTCAGCTTGACCTAAGTGCCAGGAAAGGTGATGGAACAGGTCATCTTGAGTGCAAGCACACAGAATGTGGAAGACAACCAGGGGATCAGGCCCAGTCAGCATGGGTTCATGAAAGGTAGGTCCTGCCTGACCAATCTCATCTCCTTTTATGACCGGGTGACCCACCTGGTGGATGAGGGAAAGCCTGTTGACATAGTCTATCTAGACTTCAGCAAAGCCTTTGACACATTCTCCCACAGTATTCTCCTGGAGAAGCTGGAGGCCCATAGCTTGGACAGGTACACTCTTTGTTAGGTTAAAAACTGGCTGGACGGCTGAGCCCAGAGAGTAGTGGTGAATAGAGTGAAATCCAGCTGGCGACCAGTCACAAGTAGTATTCCTCAGGGGTCGGTGTTGGGGCCCATCCGCTTTAATATCTTTATTGATGATTTGGATTAGGAAATTGAGTGCACCCTCAGCAAGTTTGCATATGACATCAAGCTGGGGGGAAATGTCGATCTACCAGAGGGTAGGAAGGCCCTGCAGAGGAACCTGGACAGGCTGGAATGATGGGCTGAGTCCAATGGGATGAGGTTCAACATGGCCAAGTGCTGGGTCCTGCACTTTGGCCACGACAACCCCATGCAGCGCTACAGGCTTGGGGCAGAGTGGTTGGAAAGCTGTGCAGAGGAGAAGGATCTGGGGGTGTTGGTTGACGATTGCCTGTAAGTGAGACAGCAGTATGCCCAGGTGCCCAAGAAGGCCAACGGCATCCTGGCTTGTATCAGAAATAGCTTAGCCAGCAGGACCAGGGAGGTGAACATCACCTTATATTCTGCTCTGGTGAGGCCACACCTCGAGTACTGTGTTCGCTTTTGGGCCCCTCACTATAAGAAATACATTGATCATGTCCAGAAAAGGGCTACAAAGCTGGTGAAGGGCCTGGAACACAAGTCTTATGAGGAGTAGCTGAAGGAACTGGGGTTTTTTAGTCTGGAGAAGAGGAGGATCAGGGGAGACCTTATTGCTCTCTACAATTACCTGAAAGGAAGTTGTGGGGAGCTGGGGGTCGGCCTCTTCTCCCAGATAACTAGTGACAGGACTAGAGGGAATGGCCTCAATTTGCGTCAGGGGAGTTTCAGGTTGGAAGTTAGTAGCAATTTCTTCTCGAAAAGAGGGGTTAAGCATTGGAAAGGGATTGTCCAAGGACATGGTTGCATCACCGTTAGTGAGGATGTTTAAGGAAACATTGGATGTGGTACTTAGGGACATGGTTTAGTGGGTAATATTGGTGGTAGGGTGATGGTTGGACCAGATGATCTCGGAGGTCTTTTCCAACATTAATGATTCTATGATTCTATTATCCTATGTCAGAAAGTATTACATTTTGTTCACTGATGGATCCTGTTGTGTGGTAGGGAGCCATTGGAAATGGAAAGCTGCTGTGTGCAGTCCCACACGACGAGTTGTAGAAGTCATGAAAGGGAAGTCAATTTGCAGGTGAAAGCCATCCAACTGGCCTTAAAAAATATGAAATAGAAAAGTGGCCAGTACTGTATCTCTACACTGATTCATGGATGGTGGCAAACACTCTGTGGGGGTGGCTGCAGCAATGGAAACAGAGCAACTGGCAGCGCACAGGTAAACCTATCTGGGCTGCTACACTGTAGCAAGATATTGCTGCCTGGGTAGAGAACCTGTCTGTAAAAGTACGTCATGTAGATGTTCACATGCCCAAGAGTCAGGCCACCAAAGAATATCAGAATAACAAAGAGGTGGACCAAGCTTCGAAAATTGAAGTGGCTCAGGTGGACCTGGACTGGGACGTAAGGGTGAGCTGCTTGTAGCTCATGAAACTTCAGGACATCTGGGAAGAAATTCCACATACAGATGTGCTCGTGATCGAGGGGTGGACCTGACCACTGAGGCCATCACACAGGTCACCCATGAGTGTGAAACCTGTGCTGCAGTCAAAGGAGCCATGACAGTGAAGTGTCCTTGGAACAGGGGGCGGTGGCTTGTATTTCAAAATGGTCAGTCCTGGCAAATTGACTATATCGGACCGCTCCCACAAACCCGCCAAGGTAAATGGTACATACTCACCATGGTAGAAGCAACTACTGGGTGGCTGGAAACATACCCCATAAACCATGCCATGGTCTGAAATACCATTTTGGGCCTGGAAAGGCAAGTGCTGTGGCATTATGGTACACCAGAAAGAATTGTGTCCAACAGCAGGAGTCACATCTCAACCAATCTTGTCATCTCCTGGGCCAAGAGGCATGGTATTGAGTGGGTATATCACATCCCTTATCACCCACAATCGTCTTGAAAGTTTGAGAGATACAATTGACTGTTAAAGACCATGTTACGAGCATTGCGTGCTGGGACATGGAAACACTGGGACAGGAATTTGCCAGAAGCCACTTGGCGAGTTAACACCAGAGGATCTGACATCCATCCTGGTCCTGCTGAAACAAAACCCCTACACACTGTGGGAGGAGCTAAAGTCCCCATAATGCATGTAGGGATGTGGCTGGGGAAGGCAGTGTGGGTTGCTACTCCCTTGGGAAAAGGCAAACCCGCTTGTGGGATTGTCTTTGCCCAAGGACTGGGATACTACCTGGTGGTTGATGCAAAGGGATGGGGATATCAGGTGTGTGCCTCAAGGATATTTAACCTTGGGAGAAAACTAATCTGTAATCTAAGCTATGTGTTGCAAAAAGACACTGCAGAACCAATGACAGGTCAACTTTGCAAGGAACCAGGCGAGCACAGCAACAACTCGAGCTAAGATGGTGCTGGCATCCAGAAATCCTGTTCCTCCTGTCTTAAGTGACCATTTTGTCAGATCAAGCCTAAATCATAGACAGTTCTTATGGACATTTTGCGAGAGTCTCATAGAATGGAAAGAAGTACCTATATATCTGTTAAAGGACAGGGAACAGTGGTGATGAGAATACCAATATACTCAAGTACGTGGAACCTGAGCGTGACACAAACATTATGGAAGAAGGGGTGGAGGTTGTACTGGGTCTGGCTGGGACAGAGTTAACTTCCCCTGCAGTGGCTCATATAGTGTTGTGCTCTGCACCTATAGCTAGGAACAGCACTGATATCTCACCAATGTTTTGTATATTGCTGAGCAGTGCTGGTACAGCATCGAGACTCTCTCCAACCCCCCTGCCCCCAAGCCAGAAGTGAGGAGGGGATATCACCAGGGCAGCCAAAGGCATATTCCATACCATATGGTGTCACACTCAGCAATAAAAGGTGGGAAAGGGGAAAGAGAAGGTGGGGCTCTTGTTATGAACAAGTCTGTCCTCCTGAACAACCACTATGCATATTTAGGCTCTGTTTCCCAGGATGTGGTCAAACATAGCTCACTGATGGAAAGCAGAGAATAATTTTTTTCTTCCCTCTATGCTTCCGCGCAGCCTTTGCTTGTGGTTTTGTTTTGTTTTGTTTTTCCCTCTTCCTTTTCCCTTTAATTTAATTATCCAACCTTCCTTAGGTGTTGTGAGTTTTTGGAGAATGCACTTTTCAAATTACAGACTGATTGTAAGCCTGCTTTATCAAGTGACCTAGAAGAAGAACAATTTCAAATGGGGCTCCAAGCAACGACAAGCCTTTGAACAAATTAAATGGGAGATAGTTCATTCAGTAGCCCTTGGGCCAGTCTGAGCAGGACAAGATGTAAAGAATGTGCTCTACAACACAGCTGGGGAGAATGGCCCCACCTGGAGCCTCTGGCAGAAAGTTCCAGGGGAGACTCAAGGTCAGCCCTAGGGTTTTGGAGCTGGGGATGCAGAGGATCCAAGGCTCGCTATACTTCAACTGAAAAAGAGATATTGGCAGAGTATTAAGTGGTTCAAGTTGCTTCAGAAGTGGTTGGTACTGAAGCACAGCTCCTCCTGGAACCCTGACTCACGAAGTGATCACAGACTCTCTGTCAGAAGGCAGAGATTTTGGAATATCACTGGAGGAGGAGGAGGTGACAAATGTGGAAGAGGATACCAGAATATAAACTACCAGAAAATGAGAAGCAATACGCCCTGTTCACTGATGGGTCCTGTCATATTGTGGGAAAGCATCGGAGGTGGAAAGCTGCTGTATGGAGTCCTAGACAACAAGTTGCAGAAACTGCTGAAGGAGAAGGTGAATCGAGCCAATTAGCAGAAGTGAAGGCTATCCAGATGGCATTAGATATTGCCATAATAATTTGTTTTTCCCTCTCTGCTTCTGGGCAGCCTTTATTTTTTTTTTCCCTCTTCCTTTTACCTGTAATTAAATTATTTTTATCTCAACCTTTGAGCCTTTTTTTCCTTCCAGCATACTTCCTTCTCCCCCTCTTCTTCCGAGGAGCGGAGTGAGAGAGATGTTGTGGTGGAGTTTAGATGCTCAGCAAGGTAAAACCACCAAAAAAGGGAACCCCATCTGTGGGATTGCTTTTGTTCAAGGACCTGGGTGTAGTTGGTGGGTAATGTGTAAGGATGGGTAAGTCCAATGTGTACCTCACGGGGATTTGATGTTGGGTGAGAATAGCCCATGATTTGAATTGTATGATGTTAATTGCTATATAATACTGTATGTCTTCATTACTATGTTTGCTATATGCCATATCAACAGTATTACGGTAAGAGTCAACCATATTAGTGTAAAATTATTTTTGACAGAACCAGATATTTTCCTAGTTTCAGATGGGATAGAGTTAATTTTCTTCACAGTGTCTGGTATGGTGCTGTGTTTTGGATTTAGGATGAGAAGAGTGCAGATAAAACACTGATGCTTTAGTTGATGCAGAGCTGTGCTTACACTGAGTCAAGGACTTTTCTGCTTCTCATACTGCCCTGCTAGTAAGAAGGCTGTGGGTGCACAAGAATCTGAGAGGGGACAGAACCAGGACAGCTGACCCAAACTGACCAAATGGATATACCATAACACATGCAGAAAAATAAAAACTGGGAAGATTGGCTGAGGGGAGGGGACCATTGCTCTGGGACTAGCTGGGCATCTGTTAACAGGTGGTGAGCAATTGCACTGTGCATCGCTTGTTTTTCATATATATATATATATTTATATATATATATAAATATAATTATTATCATTAAACAGACTGTTTCCATTTTAACAAAACTGATGTGGTAAATGGAATGTAAACAAAAAGAGGTCTCCATCTGGTCCTACCGCCTTTCTTAGCGGAGCCTGGATTGCTGACACTGGGTATGATGCACTACTGGGCTAAAGTTGGAATTATCTTGGAGCCTGGATAGGGCTTCTGACGTCCCTGCTTAAGTTCTGGATGTAAGAGAAACATCTGAGCCCCTTCCCATCGAGGAACTATACGGCAGTGGTGCCAAGGGTACCACTAAATGAGCCTCTTCCTGTTCTAAACCTGGATAAATTGTTGGGGATTTATCGTTCCCTTTTCCCCCCTTTTGGTTTGGCACATGGCATATTACAGTCCTGCCACAAATCCACACTCAGTCTGACTTTTTGGGTCCCAATACAATAACATAAAAGCACTAACATACAGCAACTCTTTGCATTATCCTTCCTGCCAGCAAAATAACATCAACTGCAATTTGGTATTCTAATTCAAGGACACATTCTCTGGCCATTGTTCCACATCATCCAGTTTATACTAAGGCTACCACTGATTACAATATTGACTCATTTTACCCTTCATCATGGGATCACTACCAAATTTAGACCAATTTTTAAGGATGCATCCCAAGGAGGAACAAGGGGTAATTTTGGACTTTTTCCCTTTGGCGGTTGCTCACACTTGGCTGATTCGTGGAAGAACTCTATAACTCAAAGCAAGTAAGTTATAAAGTAGGTATGTGGTTTATTTCGGCACTGGGCACATGCGGGATAGCTCCCAAAGGCATGCACACCTTAACACAGCAACTTGCTTTGGTTATATGCAGTAAAGAGTTACATATGCATGAAGTTTCCCAATATGCCTATACATATGCATAACCTATCCCCACTTTGTATTAAAATTAGCTCCAAGAAGTCATTTCCATAAACTCCTCCCATCTGCACCTGCGCAGTGCCTTCTGGTGGTGGTCGTCGGGGGGTCGTGGGGATGAAGTCCGATAACTCCTCTTCATCACCACTGGTTGACCCCCTGCCTTTGTACAGACTCAGCTGCTCCTTGGCTCTTGTCCAAACCTCAAGGTCGGTCTCAGCTGGTTTTTGAGACAGGTTCCCCATTTTTGTCAGGAAACATCTTCTGTGAGGGGCCCCGAGACTCCTTGTTTCGGTTAATTTGCACAGTAGTAAGCAAAAACACTCAGCAATATCTATTTTAAAGCGATTAAGCAAGCCCCCATTCTTTCATTCCTGGCTTTAATAATTACGATTGTTTTATTTAGAAATCATTAATACGATTAAGCAAGCCCCCATTCTTCTATCCCTGGCTTCAGTCCCCCCTTTTCTAGAAGATTAGTAAATTCTTTTACTTGTGGCAAATATTCCCAACTTGGTACTGGTCACTTAATGCCATACCGTGGACATGCGACAAAGAAGTCAGTGTGGCTATCCGGTATAACATTCTCCAGTTCCAGATTAGTATAATTACAGACAATACAAGACTTATACCAACTAAGATCAGTATGACTATGATCGGGAGACACAATGTATTGAGAATGCCATTTGCCGTTGGTGACCATCCGAACCACCAGTGATGACTAGCATCTTGTTTACATTGTATTCATTGTATTGTTATACTTGATCAACTGGTGGGATACCACTGGTGCCAAATATAAAAATCACACCCGACAGTTCTAACAAAGTTACAAATACAAAGGTTAGAATGATTTTTGCTAGGGAGAGTTATATTTTCCTTATCTACTTCTACAAAAGCATAAGCAGTTCTTAAACACACACAGCCTTGACCAATATATAAGCACAGTCTTTTGACTAGTATTTGGATGAATTTCAAAGTGGCAAACACCTTGCTCAGTGTCAAGACACACATCTCATGGTTTAATCCTAGTGCAGTGATGGGGTGGATAACAAACTGTGGCATTACATATAGTAAGCACAAAGGCAGTAGCCATGTTAACAGTGGGATCATAGGTAAAATTTACCAGAGTCCACCAAGACTGGAACTTCCTCTCAAAATCATTGGCATTGCCCCAAACAGCCTTTCGGACTTCAACCGGGAAAATGCCTTCACTTCCTTCCCTAATGATCTTAATTGCAGTGAAGGTAGTAAGGAGCACCTGGTATGGTCCTTCCCACTGTGGTTTCAACGTTTTCTCTGCAAGAGACTTGACATATACATGATCTCCAGGCTGTATGTCATGCACCGGTCCATCCAGCTCTCTACTCTGAGTTCCAGCCACATGATTTTCTATTTCTCTAAGTTGCTTACTCAAAGCCACCATAAAGGTAGTCAGCGTCTCTTCCCCAGCCTGGGTAGACATTCCCTTCTGGACCCTGTATGGTTTCCCATAAAGTGTTTCAAAAGGACTTAATTTTTCTTTAGTTCGGGGCTTAGTCCAAATCCGCGGCAATGCTAGCAGGAGAGCTTGGGGCCAGGGCAAGGTAGCTTCTTGCCCTAACCTTACAATGTGTTGTTTGGTCAAATGGTTCATTTTCTCCACTTGGCCACTCGACTGAGGGTGGTATGGAGTGTGGCGTTCCCAATCTATGCCCAAATGCCAACTAATTTGCTGCACTATTTTTGAAATAAAGTGTGGTCCCCGGTCTGAGGACATGGTGGCTGGAACTCCGAAGCGTGGTATTATTTCTTGTTGCAATACCTTGGTTACTTCTCGGGCTTTGGCAGTTCTAGTGGGTACCGCCTCTGGCCAACCTGAAAAGGTATTCGTTAATACCGACAAATATCGATACCCCCCTTTTCTTGGAAGCTCAGAAAAGTCAATCTGCCAGTGTTGTCCAGGCCCATGGCCTTTCCCAATTTGGCCCAATTTCAGTTTGGGGGTATTTTTGGGGTTGGTCTGGAGGCAGAGGTCACGTTGTCGGGTTACTTGTGTGACAGTAGCATACAAAGTCCTAGCCGTGATTTTCCCAATCAGATAGTTATATAGGGAATTTATTCCCCAATGACTTTTCCAGTGTTCTTCCCTTACTAGTGACCATAGCAAATTAGAGGGGATGACTAATTTCCCTTTCCTTTCTTCGGTAATAGCCCATCCCTCTTGGTTATACTCTCCCTTTTGACTTTCAATTAATTTTCTCTCCTTTCTGTTATATACTGGCTTACCTTCAAGGGGAATCTGCCTGTCTGGAATCAGGGCTTCCTCCGTTGCTACCTCACCTTTTGCTGCTTCTTTTGCCTCTCTGTCCACCAGACCATTTCCTTCCTCCAATTCTGAGCTCACCTTCTGGTGTGCCTTAATGTGCATGACTGCTACCTTTTCAGGCAGCTGAACTGCCTCCAATAATCGCATTATTTCATGTTTGACGTTTTTCCCTTGCGAGTTCAACAGTCCTCTTTCTTTCCAGATGGCTCCATGTGCATGTACAACCCCAAATGCATATCTTGAGTCCATATAGATGTTTATTTTCTTTTCTTTTGCTATTTCTAAGGCACGGGTCGGAGCAATTATCTCGGCCTTTTGTGCAGAGGTATCTGTTGGCAAAGGTCCAGATTCTATTACCTCTTTGCAAGTGGTAACTGCATACCCAGCATGTCGTTTTCCGCTGATGACGTAGCTGCTCCCATCCGTGAACCAGATTTCCACATGCGGCTGGAGTAGGTCGATGGTCTCCATGCAGTCGTGGTGTACTGGCTCCCCTTTGGTTTCCGCTGAGGAAAGAAGCTGGGTTGACAATGTTAATTACCACTATTTCTACGTCATCTACTGTGATAGCTTGGTATTTCAGGAACCTTTGTGGGGAAAGCCAGTGACCACCTTTCACTTCCAGCACTGCGGACACAGTGGGAGACATTAGCACAGTTATTTTCTGGCCCAAGGTGAACTTGCATGCTTCCTGGATATTTAGCACCACTGCTGCAACGGCTCTGAGGCATCCAGGCATCCAGCTGCTTAGAAAAATAAGCAACTGCCCTTTGATATGGGCCCAGGTCCTGTGCTAGTATTCCCAGGGCAATCCCCTGTTTCTCATGGGAGAAGAGGAAGAATGGCTTATTCACATCTGGAAGTCCCAGAGCTGGAGCTGACATGAGAGCCTTCTTTAGTTGGTCAAAGGCTCGCGTGGCCTCCTTTGTCCATTGGAGGTTCCTGTTCCCATTTGCAATGAGCACATACAGCGGTTTTACAAGCAATCCATAATTATAGATCCACAATCTGCACCGCCCCGCCATTCCCAAAAAGGTTCGCAGTTCTTTTATTGTCTCAGGTTTCGGGGTTTGACATATCGCTTCTTTACGATCTTGCCCCAAGGTCCGCTGTCCGGCACTAACCTCATAACCCAGGTAGATCACCTTCTGCTTTACCACCTGAGCCTTCTTCGATACCCTGTACCCCTGGAGTCCCAGAAAGTTTAGGAGGCTCACCGTCCAGGCCACACATGCTTCTTCTGTCTGGGTGGCTATTAGGAGGTCATCTACCTACTGCAACAGCCTTCCTTCTCCTGGTGGAGCTTCTCAGGTCTCCAAGTCCTTTGCAAGTTGTTCTCCGAACAAGGTGGGTGAGTTCTTAAAGCCCTGAGGCAACCTTGTCCATGTGAGCTGTGTTTTGCGCCCACTCTTAGGGCTTTCCCACTCAAATGCAAAGATTTTCTGGCTGGCTTCATGGAGAGGGAGGCAAAAGAAGGCATCCTTCAGATCTAAAACGATAAACCAAGTTAGCTCTGGTGTTAAGCATGTTAGTAAAGTATATGGGTTCGCCACCACAGGGTAAAGGTCCTCAGTTACCTTGTTAACAGCTGGTAAATCCTGTACAACCCAGTATGATCCATCAGGTTTTTGAACAGGCAAAATAGGAGTGTTGAAGTCAGACTGACGCTCTTTTAATAATCCTAATTGCAGAAAATTTTCAATTATAGAGCTAATTCCCTCCCTATCCTCTCTTCTCAGGGGGTATTGTTTGATTCTGAGTGGCTGTCTCCCCTCCTTAAGTTTGATTTGTATTGGAGGAGCATTTTTGCCTTCCCTGGTACTTCAGTGGCCCATATACCCAGGAATACCTGACTCAAGATATCTTCATTAACCTCTTCCTTTGTTTTGGGTTTTGTTGATATCATTAGGCTTAGTACCTCCACATATCTCTGGTCATCTACCTCCAGAACAATCTCCCTGTTTTAAAATGATATGGTCATTTGTAATTTTTCCAGTAGGTCCCTTCCCAGGAGTGATTCCGGAGAGCTGGGCATATATAAAAATTTATGAATGCCCCACTGTTTCCCAAGTTTGTACTTTAAAGGTTTATGAAAGTATGCCATTTCTGATTGGCCAGTTGCTCCTTTTACTATGACATAATCATTTCCTACAGGTACTAGTGCTTTATTTAAAATGAATAAGTTGCCCCTGTATCTACCATGAGTTCCACCTCCTTTCCCTCCTTCATTTTTATAACCAGTGTGTGATGTATAAGAAATGTTTGTTCATTATTTTTCATGGTTATATTAAGAAGGGAACAAAAGGAGTTGCTCAAGCGGTGGTAAAAACCTTAAGACATCCTGCCTGTTGATGTCTCAGATATACGGTTGAGAGAACTTTGTGTAAACAGTACAATTGCCAACCCGATAACCCACTGCCCTATCTTAAGAAAAACTAACATGACCAAATAAGGAGGAGAAACGCTGCAAACTAAGCAGAGGAAGACTACTGCCTTCATCCACGCGACCACCAGAGGGACAGAGACGACCCCCTAGCAACAATCGACGCAGCTGCAGTACTAGAAAGGGGCCATGTAACCCCGGAAGAACCTGATGATAAAAGGGGACTGCGAAAGGGGGAGGGCGCGTCCCGTTTGGAGGAGCATGGACTCCCCCGGCCGCCCAGCGCTGTTTTGCTTGCTGATCGCTTACTCAATAAACTAATTCTTTCTGGCTAAAAGAGTAATTTATAACAAATTTGGTGCTGTGACTCAGATAAAGGCAATTTGATTGGGAAACCTATCGAAGGGGGCGCCCCGCCGATTTCGGCAGCCTTCGCCGGGACTATTCCCGTTCAAACCCTTTACCGACGAACCCTAAATTTCGGGCAGCAAGCAAATAAAGCTGGCAAAACCCCTAGGTAATCTTTGTGCATGAAGGCCGAACGAAGACCCACGGGGTGGGTAAGTATAGGCCGGTGATCCGTTTGGTTGGGGTTGGTGATCCTGGAGTTTGCCAAGCCTTAAACGTTTATGTAAATGCAAAGGAACCTTTTTGTTTAGAGGAGAGCGAATATGCGAGCCTTTGGATTGGCTCAGAGAATCGAGTTAATCTGTACCCTTTAAAAGAAAAAGGAGGGGCAAAATTACAAGTTGTGGAGCCAAAATTACAATTTGTGGAGCAAGAGGTAAAGTACCTGGGTCACCAGTTAAGTAAGGGGACTAAAAGTTAGACCCAGACAGAATCAGTGGAATATTGGCTTTAGCGTCCCCGCGAACTAAAAGGCAGGTACGGCAATTACTAGGATTAATAGGCTACTGTAGACAATGAATAGAGGATTATAGTGGAAAGGTAAAATTTCTCTATGAAAAACTGACTAGAGACAGGTTGCTGAAATGGACTCGGGAAGATGAGGAACGACTGAACAAGTTAAAGAAGGAACTAGTACGCCCCCCAGTGTTAAGCTTACCAGATTTAAGGAGGCCGTTTTGTTTTTTTTTTGTGAACAGCGCAGAAGGTACGGCATACGGAGTGCTGGCCCAAGAATGGGCAGGGAGTAAAAAACCTGTGGCCTATTTGTTTAAATTATTGGATCCGGTTAGCCGGGGTTGGCCAAACTGTTTGCAGGTAGTGGTAGCTGCTGCCTTGTTAGTGGAAGAAGCACAGAAGATCACTTTTGGGGGGGGAAATCAAAGTAATATCTCTACACAATATACGCGGGGTACTGCAACAGAAGGCAGAGAAATGGATCACTGACGCCAGATTATTAAAATAAGAAGGAATTTTGATTTCCTCTCCAAAATTAACATTAGAAACAACCTCCCTACAGAACCCTGCTCAATTTCTTTATGGGGACCCAAATGAGTCCTTAGGACATGATTGCCTCCGAAATATAGAAGAGCAAACGAAATTGAGACCTGATCTAGAGGAGGTGGAATTACCCATCGGTGAACAGATATATGTGGATGGTTCCTCGAGAGTAGTCGAGGGAAAGCAAAAATCAGGATACGCGTTAGTAAACGGGAAAACATTTGAGATAGTGGAATCTGGACCTTTGAGCCCTAGCTGGTCTGACCAAGCTTGCGAGCTATATGCCATATTGCGGGCCCTAAAATTGTTGAAAAATAAAAGCGGTACAATATATACAGATTCAAAATATGCTTATGGGGTAGTACATACATTTGGTAAAATATGGGAAGAAAGGGGGCTCATCAATTCACAAGGAAAGGGTTTAATACAACAGGAATTGATTACCCAGGTTTTACAAGCTATCAGAGAGCCCAAAGAAATTGCCGTAGTACATATAAAAGGGCATCAAAAAGCCCTCACCCCTCAGGTTAGGGGTAATAATCTAGCGGATCAGGAGGCAAAAAGGGCAGCATTAATGAGTATAAGAATTATAAGAACGAGGGAAGATTGCCCAGACTGTGGGAAATACTTAATACTTATACTTAATACTTAATATATAATAATTAATATAATTAATAATATAATAATGTATAAATAACATATAATAATGCTTAATTTAATACTTAATACTGTGGGAAAGACTTAAAGGAATTTCCATGTTATGATTTCTGGAAGGATTTTGGTTTTGATGCCCTACAATGTAGTTGCTCGTTCTGGGAAAAGGAGGAAGGGAAAAATCCGCATTGCTACTTGCACGGGCCCATATATACATTGCTCTGCTTTATGCAGCCAGAAAAGGATAAAATGGCTCAAATGGGTATAAAAGAGACCGATGGGGGTAAATGGGTATTGCCCGATGGACGGGAGATGCTCCCTAAGTCTGCAGCTTTAAGTGCTAATTCTTTCTGGCTAAAAGAGTAATTTATAACAAGTGGACCTGCTGGGGTAGATTTCCCCGGTCTTCCCCAGTCGTCTTTTGCATGTGCAAACACCACCTCCCTTCCCTGGTTCCCTTTTCCATTTCTTTTCTATTCCGGGCATTTGTTTTTCCAACGCCCAAATTTGTTACATAGGGCACATTGATCCTTGCCTAGCCAGGGCTGTTCCTGTCTAGGCCTCCTTTTTCCTTCTTCCCTAATAACTGCTATCAGCCTCTTCTGCATGTTTAATTGAGGAAGATAAAAGTCCTCTCTCCTTCCAAATTGCCCTGTGTGCATGCACCACACCAAAGGCATATTTCAAATCTGTCCAAATGTTTGCCAGCTCAAAAGCTCTTATCAAGGCGATGATTTCCACCTTTGGGGCTGAAGTTTTTTACTGCATATCCTGTGAGGAGAACTCCCTGGTGGACAAAGCTGCTGGCATCTATATACCAATCCTCCGCATCTTCTAGGGATGTATCCTTTAAGTCTGGTCAGCTGGAGAATACTCCATGGTCCGTGGTCTTGATGCAAACATGACTAAGGAAAGAGGCTGGGTTCACAGAATTAGTGCTGAAAAACTTTAGTAAGTCCATTATACCCATTCCTTTTCTTCTTCAGTAGCTATCATTTGTGTATTGCAACCGTGTCCCCTTTTCCCAAAGGGGTCTTTCAAGCTTCAAGATCACAGGCTAGTTGTTTCCTGAATATGGTGGGGCTGTTCTTGAACCCCTGTGGTAACGCAGTCCAAGTAAGCTGAGTTTTTCATCCTCTATTAGGAGTTTCCCATTCAAAGGCAAAGAGTTTCTGGCTTTCAGTTGCCACGGGCAGGCAGAAAAAGGCATCCTTTCAATCTAGTACCATGAACTAAACTTGACTGTCCTTGTTCAAAAGAAATTTTTGCATCCAATTTTTCCAGCGAGTCCCTTCCTAAGAAGGACCTTGGCAAATTGGGTAAGTATAAAAATTGATGAATTCCAATCATTTTTCTCAATTTACATTTCAAGCATTGCAAATAAAAACGCCTTTTCCTGTTTCCATGACAACTCTCTTGGACCCATCATGATCCCCCCAGATGGGTCACACCCCTGATTTTGAGATCTCAGCCTCGGGTTAAGGCAGAACTACTAACATTCCTACATCCTCTTTCCCTGCTCATTCAACTTCGAACAGCTCTGTCAAATACTACATGCCACACCTTTAACACCTTCAACAACCCTTTTAACACTTCCTTTATCTTTCTCCAGCCTGTACTTTTCTAATGCCAACACCGAAGGCTCAGTCAGGGGCCGACTTAATTCCATACCTTTTCCCTCTAAGATGCTGAAACAACATATCAGTATACAACATTTCATCCTGTTTCCCTTCTGTGATATATGGAGCAACAATTCGTGTCAAGAAGATGGTTGATGTTAAAAAAGAAGGGGGAGATGTGGGAGTGTGGCCATGGGGGTCGACAAGCCCCATGGTTGGTGATAACATCGGACTCTTAAGGATGAGGCCATCAGGAATGTAAAGAGTTTAGAGGGAACAAAGAAGGGTGATTCAGGCGACGCCAGGCCGTCTTGGGTTGCTTGTTCTCCCGCCGTTAAGGCATGGAAGTTGCTGGGGGTTTGCTGGTTGCCAGGCAAAGTTGTTTGACCAATGAAGAGTTAGTGGAAAAGGGGCTGTGGGGCGAATAGTATAAGAAGGGAGCCTGTCCTCAGTATGGGATGCAACACGGTATGATGAAGTTCTGTCATAGTAGCAGTTACTGATCATAAAAGAACCCTGGTGTCCGTGTGGTCGTTACGCCACAAATGGCACCCGAACAGGGACCTGAAGAAAACGAACAGGAACCTGAAGTAAACGAACAGGGACCTGAAGAAAACAAACAGGGACATGAACAACAGGAACAGGGACAGGCTAACAGAACAGGGACCAGGACAGGAAGAGGGACATTGATCGCCTAATGAAGATAGGTTCGGCCAAACTCAGCAAACCGCTCAAAGAAGCTCGTATAGAAAGTCGCTGTAAATGGGCGTACCGGAGCTGGAAGGAAGCTCAAGCTGAGAGAAGCAGACCCGCGCACACAACTGCCCCTCGCTGGCCGAAGGTAAGCAGTTGCGCATTATGGGGAATCATACGTCCTTAGAAACAAAGACTGTCCTGAGAGAGGGAGTTAGGAGAATATAATAATTTACTAACTTTTTAGAAAAGGGGGGGATGAGAGAGGGAGTTAGGGGAATCTTATCAAGTAGAGATAGAGTGCTGATGGCATGAAACTAGGATCCTACTTAGTGTCTTTACTAACTATGGTGCTTGTGCAAATTAATTAAAGCAAGAAGCCTTGGGCCCCTTTACCAAGGTCAGTCTCTTAATAAGAGTGTGAGCCTATCTTAAGAAACTGGTAGAAACTGGTCCTGTGGATGGACAAGATCCAAGAAGCAACTGAGTCTGCGCAGAGACAAGAGGTCAACTAGCGGTGATGAGGAAGAGTCATCAATCTTCATCCCCACGACCCCCGAAGACCACCACCAGAATACACTGCGCAAGTGCAGATGGGAGGAGTTTATGGAAATGACTCCTTGGAACTAATTTTAATATGAAGCGGGGACAGGTTATGAATATGTATAGGTGTATTGTGAAACTTCATGCATATGTAACTCTTTGCTGCATATAACCATGGCAAGTTGCCGCGTCAGGTGCGCACGACTTTGGCAGGACTACCCCCCCGTGCTGCCCAGCGCTGAATAAACATACCTACTTTAAAATCTTACTGATTGTGGAGTCCGTTTTCCGCAAGTCAGTCCTGGTAACCTTACAGCTTATTCCCTTTATTAAAAATCAGACAGTTTATGATCCTGAAACATGGGACCAAATTGAGGTCAAGGTGTGGGACTGCTACTAGAGACGACAGGGTTGCGGGGGGATTGCTTGGCACCTGGCGAGCAATCTCTGAGGCCTTAAAGAGCCATGTGGGACCACAGTCAGCAACGTGTGGTTTGCCAGATAGTGAGGGAGCTGCAGGCTCATCCACCGATCCTTCTGCTACACCGTCGGCCCCCCCGCCGCTACTGCCATCGCAGGCCTTTGCTGTTATGCCCCCTGGTGACCCAAACGTTCCTTTTGATCCAGGCCCCATGGGCCCTGAAAAGGAGCCGGATCTGTTTCCCTTCAATCCGGGAGGAATAGGATACATAAGGCCCGAAGGCCGAGTTGCTTAATAACTTAAAGCGAGACATATTGTTCCCACGACTAGCCCTGGAATTCTCCGGTGTTTGTAATCAAGAAAAGGAATGGAAAATGGAGACTGTTATATGATCTGAGAAAAATTAATGAAGTCATGGAAGATATGGGAGCACTTCAACCGGGATTACCATCTCCAACTATGCTCCCCCAGTCGTGGACATTAATAGTAATAGACTTAACGGATTGTTTGTTAAACACTTGCCAGAATTCGGAAAACTTTGCCATGTTTATGTTTCAATTGATACCTTTTCTGATTGTATGTATGTATAGGCGTACTCGGGTTTCTTATGAATATGTAAAAGCAATGTTCTATATATTTAGGAAGTTCGACGGTTGTGTGCATGTTGGTAGAGCGTAGACTCCCCGCGCACCCAGCGCTGTTTACTTGCCTTTTATAAATATTACTAAATTCAGATTGAGTTGTATCCTCATTTATAACAAGCTTGACTCTTCTTAGAATAGTTCTATTATAATACACACCGCAACAGTGTTTTTGTCTTAAACCAACACACAGATATGTCTCATTTTCCTTATAAATAACTTTTTAAACTTTAGGCAGATGTGGGAGTGTGGCCATGGGGGTCGACAAGCCCCATGGTTGGTGATAACATCGGACTCTTAAGGGTGAGGCCATCAGGAAAGTAAAGAGTTTAGAGGAAACAAAGAAGGGTGATTCAGGAGACACCTTGCTGACTGCTTGTTCTCCCGCCATTAAGGCATGGAAGTTTCTGGGTGTTTGCTGGTTGCCGGGCAAAGTTGTTGACCAATGAATAGTTAGTGGAAAGGTACTGCTGTGGGGCGAATGGTATAGGAAGGGAGCCTGTCCTGATTAAGGGACAGAATGAAGTTGTGCCCTCACTCTGAGAGATGAAGTTGTGCCCTCAGTAAGAGAGAGCTGAAGTTATGTCATCAGTAAAGTAGTAGCAGTTGTGGGAATAAAAATGATGGGAGAGAAATGCTGAATAAAGCACCAATGAGGCAAATATTAATCGTTTTACATCAAGAGAGTCATTGGGAGGTGCAAGCAATGTGTGATGTTGTGCTAAGAAAGTATGTCTGTGTAGGAATATACACTTTAGTGAAGCAAATATGCAGAGGATGTACCATATGTCAAAAGGCAAATAAAAAGGTCATTCGTAACCCACCTAGAGGGGGACGGGAGCCAGGGATTCGACCTTTCCAAAGTATACAGGTAGACTTTACTGAGTTACCTAAAGCAGGGAGACTTAAGTACTTGTTTGTCCTAATTGACCATCTGACTGGATGGGTGTAAGCTTTCCCCTCTGTATCTGCCACTGGAAACACGGTGGCTAAGGTATCACTGGAGCAAATAGTCCCTAGATATGGGATAGCTGAAAACATTGATTCAGATCAAGGAAGTCATTTCACTTCACAAGTACTGCAAGGGTTAATGCAGGCCTTAGAGACTGAGTGGAATTTTTACACCCCCTGGCACGCCTCCTCTTCTGGGAAGGTAAAGCGAATGAACCAGACATTAAAGAAGCAATTAACTAAATTAGTGTTAGAAACCCAACTTCCTTGGGTAAAATGCTTACCTTTAGCACTCCTCCAGGTTCAAACAGCACCAAGAAACGATATAGGAATTTCACCATATGAGATGCTGTTCGGATTACCCTATCTGGGCAGAAGGGATGAGATACCACAATTCGAAACAAGAGAGTTTTCTTAAGAACTGTATTCTGGGGTGGTCCTCTTCTTCTTTGTCACCTCTCAGGACCTGTGGGAAATTGGGTCCTGATTCAGTCCTGGAAAAGATCAACTCCGGCCTGAATGGGAAGGACACTTCCAAGTATTACTAACCACTGAAATAGCCATAGGAACTGCAGAAAAAGGTTGGACTCACTCTACTCGAGTGAAGGCATCCGTCGACCCTAGTACCTGGGAAGCTGTTCCTACAGAAGACTTGCTGGAAGCTGAAATCGAAGAGAAAAATCTCATAGTGGACTCTGAGCTGGATAAAAGCTTACAATTGTAAACTAACCTTTTATTTTTACAGGTAGCTAATGAGTGTGACTTGTGATTGAGAGAAAAGACAGACCTATAGGGAATCAAAGTGCTCCCAAAGGGGGGTTTGTTATAGTAGTAGTGTACATCTTATTCTTTGTATTGATAATTATTTGGAAACCTAAGGTTTAAAAATAATGACAGGGAAAAATCAATTATTAATTTTGTTTCTAGTGATTGTAAGCCTCAGAGAAAGCCTTGGTCAATTGGCAACTTGGAAAAGGCATGACCAGATAATAGTAAGATGGGATACCCCGTAAAAATATGGGTGAATGTGACAGAGGGTTATGTACCACAATCTGTCATGGTTGATGCTTGTGAGGTGTTAGCTTGTGGAGATTTAAATGCCCAAGGACAATTGAGCAGAGAGAAGAAATAACTGGGAGAGACCCAACAGCCAGATTGAGAATAGCTGTATGGAAACGATCCTCTACTGCCATCAGAGAAAGGGAGAAACTCGAGGAGAAAACAGGAGAGAAAACAGGAGGCCCTCTTTGAAATGCGGCAGTTCAAACATTTGAGATTGAAACAGGGTATGGGGATGTGAATGCCTGGATAGAATGGGTCAAATATACTGTCCAGAGTCTCAACCATAGCGATTGCTATGCTTGTGCCTCGGGATGACCGATTGCCCAGATAGTGCCCTTCCCATTGGGGTGGACCAAGGATTCCCAGGGGATGCGATGTATGATTTCATTGTACCAAGACAAGACTGCCTGGGGAAATGAGGCCTGTAAGTCTCTCTCTTTGCTCTTCCCTTCCTTGCGTGATAGCAGTATCAGGGCTCCCCCTGCATTCTCTACAGCTATAGGTAACCATACAGCTTGCCTCTCACGGCAGGGTGTGAGTGCTACCCGGCATCTGGGAGAATTTGCCTTGCGCACGAGGACCTTGAATGCTACCGAGGACTTGATGGGAAACTGCTCAAGACTTGAGATCCCCAGGGCAGATCTCTGGTGGTACTGTGGAGGGAAGATCTTACGGTCCACCCTACCATCTAACTGGGGAGGCGCTTGTGCACTTGTTCAATTAGCTATACCCTTCACCCTGGCATTTGAAAGAGAAACATCACAAATACCCAGAAGAAGCAAAAGAAGCTTAGGAGTATCATTTGATGATAGAGCGTACATAGATTCTATTGGGGTGCCTAGAGGAGTTCCCGATGAACAGGAAGCCAGAAATCAAATTGCTGCAGGGTTTGAGTCACTGTTCTGGTGGGTAACAATAAGAATGTGGATTGGATTAATTATATTTATTATAATCAGCAGAGATTCATAAATTATACAAGGGATGCGATAAGAGGAATCGCTGAACAACTAGATGCCACCAGCAAAATGTCTTGGGAAAACAGAATAGCATTAGATATGATGCTTGTGGAGAAAGGAGGTGTGTGTGTGTGATACTGAGCAACCATTGTTGCACTTTTATACCCAACAATACTGCCCCGGATGGCACAGTAACTAGAGCATTGCAAGGGTTTACCACCCTTGCCAGTGAATTGGCAGAAAAAGGCATATTTACATCCTTGATCGTAGTAGCAGGAGTTTTGACAGCCGTTGGTTGTTGCATTATCCCCTGTGTAAAAGGACTACTACAGTGGTTAACTGAAACTGCACTACTGAAACAAATGACCATGAAGCCACCACCCTACTCAGATAAGGTGATGATCTTAGAGGAGATGGAAAGCAAAGAAGGTGAAGAAGAAGAAGAAATCTACCAAATTACAACTTAGAGAAAAGTTTTGCAAAAATCAACAATTTATAAAAAAATAAAAGGGGGGAATTGTGGGAATAAAAATGTTGTTTTTGCAGAGTTACATTGTTTAAAGGTAAGGAATGGGGTATTGAGATATGCTTGCAGTGATAAGAAAGCTTAGCAGGTGACCTTGTAAAATGCAGACAACCAGACTCCTTAGAACACTCAGGTGAAAATCACGGTGTTAAGTCAAGTCAGATAAGTGAAGAAACATTACCACTTCAAACAGTAAAAAAAGTCAAAAGAAATCTGAAATTTAACAGGCCAGCAACTGAAGGCCATGCATTGTCTGTGAAGCATCAGATAGATTGTGAACCTGGATTACCCACTCAGTGGGGAAACAGGGGAGGGTCCTGTCATCAAAAAGTATATAAACTGTGTTTTGGAACCAGTAGGTGCGCTCCTGCTTGTGGGACGCCCGCCATTGCAATCGTGAATAAATTACTACTTCACTGAGATCCTCGCCTGAGCCTAAGTTACTGGCTACGGAGTGTTTCTCACACAGTTACTGATCCTGAAAGAACCCTGGTGTCCGTGTGGTCATTACGGCACAGGCAGATCTATATGGAAAAGTCAAATGTCAAAATAAACACAAATTAAATAAATTGTTGGCTATTACTAAGCATCTCCTTAAATTCTGAAGCATAATGTTCTGAGTAAGTTAAAAATTTGTTGAGAAATAAACTCAGTGTAAATCAGGCATTGCAGCTACAAATAAGACTTTCACTATATATATTTTCAAATCCTAGTATGCTACAGTCATTTATCTTTTTTGCAGTTTTTTCAAACTCAACTTGATTAAACAAGTATATTTCCAGTTTATAAAACTGTTTTTGGAGTGTATCGCTTTCCTCTTGCACAGAGCATTAGTGCATGTCAGCACCATGCCTGGCAACACAGCTTCTTTAGACACTCCTCAAGTATCTAAACAGTAATAAAACTTTGCTAGATAATCTATCCATGATCAGCCATGCAGCCAGTCACAAAGCTAAACTAATAACGCTATGTCAACTGGTCTCTGATTTCAGGTATTCTTGAACACAAAAGAGTACAAAATGCAATTACCAAACAGTGCATAATAAAATTAAAAATCAAATCTCACAGTAAGCTTTACAATTCCTTTCCTTAAAACAAGTTAAATCTGTATTTTTCCCCTCCCTCTTGCCATGAAGTAAAACAGAGCTCGTAAACAATTTAGCTATTTAAACTCAAGAGATAACACTATCTCCAATAAGATACATTTGGTCTGCAACTTCAGTGTACTTACATTTCAAGACAAAAAACAGCGCATTCACAGTCAAAGTCACTTGATCTGTATAACAACACATTTTCCTCCATTTTTAATAGCAAAACTGAACCACTAATGACCACTAATGACTAAATATCAATTCCATACTGCAATGGAAGGAGGATACATACAGGGGAGTGGCAGGTAGGCCTAAGAAATGACCTTTCATTTTCTGTTTTAAGAATCAGGGATGTGGAAGTGTCAGTAGGTATAATGCTTAAGCAGTGTTAAAAACTGTAATCTCTCCAGTCCTATGAATGCAGTGGAATCTCCTGAAATTTCTTTCTCTTCCTTTAAAATAGGACAGTGTAAAGAAGAGGAGGAATACACAAAGTCACAGATGTGGTCCATCCATAACCTAGCCATCACAACTCATGAGGTTCAACAAGGCTAAGTGCAAGGTCCTGCATCTGGGCTGGGGCAATGCCAAGCACAAATACAGGCTGGGTGGAGGATGGATTGAAAGCAGCCCTCATGAGAAGGACCTGGGGGTGTTGGTTGAAGCTTGACATGAGCCAGTGTCCTGGTTTCAGTTAGGACAGAGTTTATTTTCCTCCTAGTAGCTGGTAGGGTGCTATGTTTTGGATTAGGATGAGAAAAGCGCTGATAACATGCTCATGTTTTAATTGTTGCAGAGCAGTGCTTACACCAAGCCAAGGACTTTTCGGCTTCTCGCTCTGTCCTGCCAGCGAGCAGGCTGGGGGTGCAGCAGGAGCTGGGAGGGGACAGACCCAGGACAGCTGACCCAAACTGGCCAAAGGGGTATTCCATACCATCTGACGTCATGCTAAACAATGTATAGGGGTGGCTAGCTGGGGTGGGGGGCCGGCTGCTCGGGGATAGGCTGGGCATCGGTCAGCGGGTGGTGAGCAATTGCATTGTGCATCACTTGTTTCGTACACATTATTATTATTAATACTATTATCATTATCACTATTATTATTGTTATTATTATATTCCTGTCTTAATAAACTGTGTTTATCTCAACTCACCAGCTTCACTTTCCCGTTTGTCTCCCCCATCCCAGAGCGGGAGGGAGGAGGGTGAGCGAACTGCTGTGTGGTGTTTAGCTGCCAGCCGGGCTAAACCACAACAGCCAGCAATGTGTGCTTGCAGCCCAGAAAGCCAACCGTATCCTGGGCTGCATCAAGAGAAGCATGGCCAGCAGGTCGAGGGAGGTGATTCTCCCCCTCTGATCACATGAGACCCCACCTGGAGTACTGTGTTCAGCTCTGGGGCCCCCAGCATAAAAAGGACACAAGTATTAGAATGAGTCCAGAGGAGGGCCACAAAGATGATCAAGGAGCTGGAGCACCTCTCCTACAAAAACAGGCTGAAGGAGTTGGGGTTGTTCAGCCTGGAGGAGAGAAGGCTCCAGGAAGACCTCATTGCAGTCTTTCCATACTTAAAGGAGACCTATCGGAAAGCTGGGGAGGGACTCTTTGTTAAGGAGTGTAGTGATAGGACAAGCAGTAGTGGCTTTAAACTAAAAGAGGGTAGGTTTAGATTAGAAGTTAGGAAGAAATTCTTTACTCTGAGGGTGGTGAGGCACTGGAACAGGTTGCCCAGAGAAGTTGTGGATGCCCCATCCCTGGAAGAGTTCAAGGCCAGGTTGTATGGGGCTTTGAGCAACCTTTTCTAGTGGGAGGTGTCCCTGCCCATGGCAAGGGTGCTGGAACTAGATGATCTTTAAGGTCCCTTTCAACCCAAACCATTCTATGATTCTGTGAACTACCCAGGGCACAGGGATGGTTTGTAAAATGGAAATTGTGGCTGAGGAAGAGAATAGAAACAAGAAAGGGGAGGAAATATAAGGATGTCTTTAGTAACAGGTTAGACAAATACCTTTCAGAAATAGCAACAGTTACAGTTTATCTTAAAGAATGGTCTAAGATGAACTCATTCAGTCTCTTCTAACCTTGCTGTTTTATGATTACTTGGGTGCTGAATTTAGCTACTGTATCTCAACTAGGACCTTGGGACAGGGGACAATCATAATGGTGAATGGGTCTAAATTACGTCTTTCAAGGATCCCCTGACGTGCGGAAAGCAAACTCCACAATCAGTAAGATTGTAAAGTAGGTATGCTTATTCAGCACTGGGTGGCATGGGGGGTAGTCCCACCAAAGTCATGCGCACCCCAACACGGCACTTGCCTTGGTTATATGTGGTGAAGAGTTACATATGCATGAAGTTTCTCGATATGCCTATACATATGCATGACCTATCCCCGCTTTGTATTAAAATCAGTTCCAGGGAGTCATTTTCATAGATTCCTCCTATCCACGCTTGTGCAGTGTTTTCTGGTAGTGGTTGCCGGGGGTCGTGGGGATGAAGATTAGTGAGTCTTCCTCGTCACCGCTGGTTGACCTCTCGTCTCAGTGCAGACTCATAAGCTTCTCAGCTTCTGCTTAAACTGCAGATTTGGTTTCAGTTGGTTCTTGAAATGTGTTTCCTGTTTTCTATCAGGAACTGTTTTTCGTGAGGAATCCCAGAATTTCCTGCCTCAGTTTCTTTGCACAATAGGTAGCGGAAGATATAGTACATGTCCCTTAGCCTGTCTTATTTACTAAAATTCTTTTGGCTTCCTTTCACATGCCCATTAGCCTATCTTATCTACTGAAATCCTTTTGGCTTCCTTTCACTTGCTCATTAGCCTATCTTATCTACTAAAATTCTTTCAGCTTCCTCTCACCCCTTTAAGAAGAGTATACATACCTATATCGAAATAAGCTATGTATGTGTGCAATAAGTCTGCAGACAGGGTTTTTTGTCCTGTAATGATTTACTTAAATCCAGTATCTTTACAAGAGCAAGAAAAGCCAAGTTATGTTCAATTTCAAAAAGGAAAATTAAACAGAAATACAAAAGCTTGCTCAAACAATAATTATGAGTAAAATCTGTACAAGCAGCATGAAGACAACTTATTGGACACTGAGAACAGATGTACACCACCTATCAAAATTTCAGGAGTGAGTAAAAGGAATCCAAGCAAGGCTAAACTGCATGGAAATGGAAATTATAAGACGCAAGAAAGCATCCTAAAAAGCAGAAGTTGTGTCTAAGTGCGGAAGATATAAAGGTTCAAAATCCATCGGGTTAAATGTAAAAACACAGTAAAAAGACAGCAATGTACAAAATGCAAAAAATGCTTGGAAAACCACAGATTAAGAGCAGAAAGTGCAACACAATTTGTAGAACTAACATTATTGAAGTATAAAGCTATTTTAAGATCCTTCCTACTACCTTCCATTATTGCTGGTCTAATGAATTCCTCAGATTCATGATATATTTGCCTGGAGAAAGGTGTATAATAAATCTATAGCAAACTGATTTTACTGTTAGCCTTAAATTAATCCAAAGATTTAAATAAGACAACTCATGGTGTTGAGAGGCCCCTGCTAAATTCAAACCTTCAAATGTCCTTAGTATATTAACTCATTGAAGAAAAATTAAGAATTCATCAACCTTGAAGCCTGCCAAACAAAAAAGACAAATCTTCATTTGAACTTCAGTTTGACCTATTGCGATTTTCATTGTCAGCCAACTACCAAAGTCTGGATGAAATGAGAGGCTTGTCTCACAGTGACCCTCTACAAACAGGCATATATATGCTTTATTGAAAGTTTAGAGAAGAAAAATAATAATACCCTAATTACTAATAATTGTTTTCACCATGAAAGAAAAAACTTCACAAAGAAAGGAAGAATAGATGAAGTTCACAGAACTGTAAGTAGAATTGGCAAACCAATCCAAAGGTGGTACCAGAGAAACAGGAATGATGACTCTGAACTGAAAATAATGAAGTATGATCAAAATCATAAGAGCCCTACGCTCTTGGGCAGACTTGCAACGCCTGTGCTTATAGCATCACAGCTTTGCTAGTATTTGTATTTAAGATGCATTAAATGCAATTTGGATAAGCTTCAAAAACACTTCAATGATGACATTTAATTGCAGTGCAGATAAAGCACAAATTAGAATTATTAATATATGGTTAGATCTACTATTGCAATGTTTTTTTTGGTCTTTGTTCAGTTTCGCTCTTCTCTTTGATAATGTTCTCTAAATTATCTTGGTTTCCCAAATAATACAGTAATGATGACAAATTTTTCCACTAGGGTTTGAATGACAAATGAGTAAAGATATACCACGTAACACATACGCACATCAAAAATGCAGTAAAAATGTATATTTTTGTTATCATAAGTTTTATTGATTCTACAGAACCACTACATACAATATAAACACACATGCCCTTGTTATTTCCTGTCATTGTGACAACTCAGTGAAACTTTTGTCAAAAGCAATAAAGGTCAATAAAAAGTTGTATTATTTTGAATCACATATTCAAGCCCTCTTAAATATAATATTATAGAGAAAAACTGTTAGTGAATGGAACAGCTGCAAGTGTTCTTCCTCCCTTTACTGCCTGCCAAGTTTTCCTCTTAAATAGTTAAATAATCAATCACCTCAAAATAAGTCTCTCATGATAAATTACAGTTTTTATTGGAAAGAAGCAATAAGTAGTGCTAAAGGACTGATTTAAAAAACCCAAATACCTGAAATAAAGTAATTCCTTTTGAAGCATATTCTTTACACCAGCTTATCAGTTTCATTGTGTCCAGTTCTGGGCTCCCCAGTACAAGAGGGACATGGAATTACTGGAGCGAGTCCAGAGGAGGGTTACTAAGATGATTAGGGGACTGGAGCACCTGTCGTATGAGGACAAGGCTGAAAGAACCAGGCCTGTTTAGCCTGGAAAAGAGAAGACTGAGGGGAGACCTCATCAACGTGTATAAATATCTGAGGGAAGGGTGTCGAGAGGATGGAGTTGGTCTCTTTTCAGTTGTGCCCAGAGACAGGATGAGAGGCAACAGGCATAAACTGAAGCAAAGGAGGCTCTGTCTGAATATGAGAGGGCACTTCTTTACTGTAAGGGTGACAGAGCACTGGAACAGGTTGCTCAGAGAGGTTGTGGAGTCTCCTTCTCTGGAGATATTCAAAACCTGCCTGGATGCCATCCTGCGCAATGTGCTCTAGGTGATCCTGCTCGGCAGGGGGGTTGGACTAGATGATCTTCAGAGGTCCCTTCCAACTTTGGCCATTCTGTGATTCTGTGATAATTAAATATATAGAATCATAGAATCATTAAGGTTGGAAAAGCTTTAGGGTCTGAAATCTGACTATAAATTCCAGTGGAAAATGTAGACTCTATCTTCTGGGCATCAGAGGCATATGTTTACAGAGACGTACCCTGAGATGAATGAGAACCCCTTGCTATTCCCTGGGTCAGTCCCACAGACTGGGAATCGAGTGTAGCTAGGTTGTTTATTAATTGCACTTTAGATGTACCCCTATGACAGAGGAAGACCTATGGGGATGTCCCACTGAGACCCAGTGACACCGACTAGTCAAAAAGGCTCCTGATCCACTGAGAGCCCATTTATTGTAAAAAGGTGCTTGCTTTACAGGTGCAGCACTCAGCCCCACCTGGGCCCAGATATTACAAGAGGTAGTTTCTGCTATGCCGATTCTGTTATCTTCCCTTCTCCCTGAAGATGCAGCTATAGTTACACCAAACCCCCTTGTGTTCAGGTAGTTAAAAATCCCCCTAAGCCTGTGCAAAGGGGCCCTGACCCAAAGCACCTTGAAGCAAGGAAAGCCTATTTAGCTCTGGGCATTCTTGAACAGGCAGTCTCCCATTTTGGTAGCAAGGGGTGGCAAGGTGCACAAGCCTCATATCAGGATTGGGAGCATGCTTTACTCACCACCTTCCTTGCTCTTTCTGATACTGATGAACTCCTTGGAGATTGCCCCCTTACATTTACGGTTTTACAACCTATTCTTTATGATGTCCTTTGCAATGTTCCTTTCCCTGAAGGACATGCACGACCCATTGCTGTTCAACATCGGGTTCTTGGTATCTCCACTATCATCAACAAAGTCCAACCTTGAAGTCCCAACCATTTTATTCTTACGCCCCCTCTCTTTTCTCTGTTCTGCAGCAACCAATGATCCTTCAGACTCACCTATTACAGAAGACCCTCATTTCACCACCTTCACAAGCTCTCTCATAGGGCCTACAGTGCTGTGGTGGTTTTACTCAGCTAGGCAGCTGAGCTCCACCACGACCACTCTCTCACTCCCCCTCCTCAAAGGGAAAGGGGGAGAAAATATAATGCAAAGGGCTCAAGGGTTGAGAGAAGGACAGGGAGATCACTCAACAGTTATTGTCACAGGCAAAACAGACTCAGCATAGGGAGAATAATGTAATTTATTACCTATTACTAACAAGCTAGAGAAGTGAGAAACTCAAAACAAACTAAAAACACCTTCCCCCCATCCACCCTCTTCTACATCATTCCCCTGAGCAGCACAGAGGAATGGGAAATGAAAGTTGCGATCAGTCCATGATGCTTCGTTTCTGCCACTCCTTCACGGTCACTCTCTTCCCCTGCTCCAACGTGGGGTCCCTCCCACAGGATGCCGTCCTTCCCGAATTGATCCTGCGTGGGCTTCCCACAGGCAACAGCTCTTCAAGAACTGAATCACAGAATCATCTAGGTTGGAAGAGACCTCCAAGATCACCGAGTCCAACCTCTGACCTAACACTAACAAGTCCTCCACTAAACCATATCACTAAGGGCTACATCTAAACATCTCTTAAAGACCTCCAGGGATGGTCACTCAACCACTTCCCTGGGAAGCCCATTCCAATGCCTAACAACCCTTTCGGTAAAGACGTTCTTCCTAATATCCAACCGAAACCTCCCCTGACACAACTTTAGCCCATTCCCCCTCATCCTGTCACCAGGCACGTGGGAGAATAGACCAATCCCCACCTCGCTACAGCCTCCTTTAAGGTACCTGTAGAGAGCGATAAGGTCGCCCCTGAGCCTCCTCTTCTCCAGGCTAAACAATCCCAGCTCCCTCAGCCGCTCCTCGTAAGACTTGTTCTCCAGACCCCTCACCAGCTTCGTCGCCCTTCTCTGGACTCTCTCGAGCACCTCGATGTCCTTCTTGTAGCAAGGGGCCTAAAACTGAACACAGTACTCGAGGTGCAGCCAACTGCTCCAAATATGGGTCTGTACCATGGGGTCCATCCGCCAGGACCAAATTGCTCCAGCCTGGGTCCCCCACGAGCAGCAGCTTCTGCCAGGTCACCTGCTCCTGTGTGGGCTCCTTGCCACAGGCTACAGGTCCAGCCCGGAGTCTGCTCCAACAGGGGTCTCCCCACAGGCTGCAGCCTCCTTCAGGTCAAATCCACCTGCTCCACCATGGGCTCCTCCACGGGCTGCACCGTGGAGATCTGCTCTGCTGTGGTACACCATAGGTTGCAGAGGGACAACCTGCTCCACCATGGTCCTCTCCACAGGCCGCAAGGGAACTTCTGCTCTGGCACCTGGAGCACCTCCTCCCCCTCCTTCTTCACTGACCTTAGCGTCTGCAGGGCTGTTTCTCACTCCTCACTCTCCCAGCTGCTGTAGTGCAGCATTTTTTTTTTCCCTTTTTAAAATATGCTCTCACAAAGGTGCAACCAACGTCACTTATTGGCTCGGCTCTGGGTGTCAGTGGGTCCCTGTTTGAGCCAGCTCAAACTGGCTCTTATCTAACATGGGGCAGCTTCTGGACTCTTCCCACAGAGGCCACCCGTGTAGCGCCCCGCTACCAAAACCTTGTCACGTAAACCCAATACAAATGCAAGCATATATTCCCCCTACCAACACTATCATCATAGCTCTAATTACAGGGGCACTGGGATCAAATTTTTATGAAGGAATTCTGAAAGGAGGAATTCAGATCACATCACCTGCCACTTGGCTTGTAGCCTAGTCAGGATGCATTTTGTTATTTTATTACAGATTGCCTCCTTTGGCATCCTGCTACTCTAAAGAAGAAATCTCAATTTCCCATAATTCTTGGTTCACTAAACTTATAGGACAAATGCGTAAATCTGCCTCATGGAACCCACTACTTTAATATTGCCAGATCCATGATCCCTGACAATGGGCCTGGCAGGAAAGAAAGGGATGGTGATGGGTAGATGTTAAAGCTTGCATCCCTGAGCCAGGTCTGGGGTTTTTGTGTGAAGGAAATTCCTTTAGAAGCTCTGATATGTGCCTTAATTACCCTAGCAGACTTTGTCTTCTTAATAGACCCCCTCAACACGCTGAGATAATACTCGTCTGTCTGGAACAGCTATATATCTGTATGACCTTCATGTCCTTTTGTATATAGTGACTCTATGTTTAACTATACATTAGTTAATAAATGTATCTGTAACTTTACTACCCTATCTGGATATGATTTTAACTATACTGCCCCAATTATCACTTATCAACTACTGTCAACTAACTATACCCTCTATCACCAGATCACCCCTACCCCTATTGGTATGATTGCCTCTAATTGAACAGGTTTTGCAACATGAAGACTTACATTGACTACTGGAAGAGGCAAAGGAGCAGGCACAACAAATTTTAGTAACTGTCTACCATGATACCACAGAGATTGAACAATTCCTGGAATGTGTTCAAAAATAGTGAGACATAATTGGTAGGAATCTCTTTTAAGATGGTCTCTCACAGCTATGGAGAAGTCTGACTTCACCCCCCCTGGTTATTATCCTTATTTTGAGCAGTTTCTTTGTTGTTCTAGTCATCATATTATATATAATTGTACCTGGGTTTTGGCCTGCATTATTGTGATGGATTCTCAGCGCACTACCTTATTGACTGCCTTGATTTTAACCCTTCATCACCCCGTGACCCGTCTCCTCACCTGACATCCCTGGAGATGATATCAATCTTGGCCTTATGCCACCATGATAAGACAAACAACATATCCCCCATTAAGTCACATAAACAAAGGGTGAAAATGGGGGACTAGTATTGCCTTATATGGTATTTCTGGGTCCTGTGCATACCAAAGACAAAACTGGCATAGTGGGGGAAGCAGATGTGAGATGTGATGATTGATTAAGAAGTCAAGATAATGCATCCACAACTCAGCAGTAAAAGAGGATAGTCTGACCAAGCAATATGGAATTCCCAGACCCTGTCAGCTGGTCCAAGTCACTCATTAGAGTAAGCCATGCCCTGCTTCCTGCCTGACAGACTGATAACCATGGTTATGTAAGTCTTTGAATGCCCAGTTATGTTTAGCCCAATATTGGTCAATTAATGGAGTTGCTGTCATAACAACCCAGATAACTGTACTACTGATTTGTATTTGTTACTGCACCATTATTTAGGGATAAACTGCTTAACCCTAAAGCTGTTGGTCTGGTGTCTGCTACCATATCTCAAACATATAACTCAGCAGGGCCACCTTAAGCCTTTAAAATGACTTAAGTTTTCATACTCTAAAACCATACACTGTAATCCCATGATTCATCCATGGAAATGTAACATGTTAATGTTAAACTAATGATGACTAGTAAACAAAACCTAAAAGCTTTAGTTTTTATTTGCTCATTTAAAAATGTAAATTGACTTTCCGTATTAGTCAAAGAAATCTTACCCCAGAAGAATTTTAGCATGAACCTCTTTGTTAGTCCTTGAAATTTTTCTTAGAGAGGTAATTTCTGCATCAAACTAGAATCCTCTTTCTTCTGGAGACTCAACATTGTAGTTAACCATCCCAACATCACCCACTTTTAGTTCAGTCCACTTCAGAATGGTTCTTGCTCGTGGTCAAAGAATTTTTGTGTCCATTTCTACTATGCCATTCTCTGGATACCCTGAAAGGCAAAACTAAACAGAAGTGACAATTAGTATTCCTAATGTAGTAAAATGTAAGTTATGGACAACATTCTTTAAATGCAAAATTTTCAAAATAAGTTTTGGGAGTGTTAACTGTTTAAAAAATTTGATCCATCTTTTTTTTTTTTTAACTTTAAATTTTATATCAGTCTAAATGCAGACTAGTAGCATGATGTTGTGTAAGCCCAGTAGGCAGATAAGCGCCACACAGATGGTAGTTCATTCACTCCCCCACCACAAGTGGGACGGGGGAAGAAAATCAGAACAGCAAAAGTTAGAAAAATCATTGGTTGAGTTAATGACACTTTAAAATTAAAAAAAAAAAGAAGAAGAAGAAGAAGTGATGCAAAACATAACTGCTTGCCATCAGCCAGTCCCCAAGCAACAGCAGCCCTGAAAAACTATCCCCCCAGTTTTTATTGTTGAGCATGACAGCATATGGTATGGAATATTCCTTTGGTCAATTTGGGTCAGCTGTCCTGACTGTGTCCCCTCCCAGCTTCTTGTGCACCCCCAGCCTCCTCGCTGCCAGGGCAGCATGAGAAGCTGAAAAGTCCTTGGCTTAGTGTAAGCGCTGCTCTGCAACGACTAAAACATTGGTGTGTTATCAACATTATTCTCATCCTAAATCCAAAACACAGCACCATACCAGCTACTAGGAAGAAAATTAGCTCTATCCTAGCCAAATCCAGGAAAATATCCACCCCTTATGCCATAACATTTACGTCATGCTCAGGTCCCACAGTATCCAACACACCCTCATTAACCAGAACCTGCCTTTCTGTCCTTTGGTATAGTATATACACACAGATATAATTTTGTTAGTCTATAGGCCAGTTAAAATGTCGACAAAATGTAGTTTGATTTAATTTGGCCCATGACTTTGGGCTCCATCTGTGGTAATGGTTCTTCAGGACAGGAGAGAGGTGTATTGGCTTTATGTGACAAGGTTTTGGTAGCGGGGCGCTGCAGGGGTGGTCTCTGTGAGAAGGGTCCAGAAGCTCCCCGTGTTAGATAAGGGCCAGTTTCAGCAGGCTCAAACAAGGACCCACTGCTGGCCAGAGCTGAGCCAATAAGTGATGTTGGTTGCGCCTCTGTGAGAGCAGATTTCAGAAAGGGGAAAAGCAGCTGGGGGAATGAGGAATGAGAAATAACCCTGCAGACACCAAGGTCAGTGAAGAAGGATGGGGAGGAGGAGGTGCTCCAGGCACCAGAGCCGAGGTTCCCCTGCAGCCTGTGGAGAGGACCGTGGTGGAGCAGGCCGTCCCCCTGCAGCCCATGGTGTACCATGGCAGAGCAGATCTCCACACTGCAGCCCGTGGAACAAGTGGATCTGCCCTGAAGGAGGCTGCAACCTACGGAGAGCCCCCGCCGAGCAGACTCCAGGATGGAGCTGTGGCGAGGAGCCCACACAGGAGCAGGTGATCTGGCAGGAGCTGCCACCTGTGGGGGACCCAGGTTGGAGCAATTTGTTCCTGGTGGATGGACCCCATGGTACAGATCAATTTGGAGCAATTCTTGAATAGTTGATGCCTGTGGGAAGCCCACGGAGGAACATTTAAAGAAGGATGGCATCCTGTGGGAGGGACCCCACGCTGGAGCAGGGAAGGAGAGTGTAGGAGTGGCGGAGACAAAACATCATGGACTGACCACAGCCCCCATTCCCTGTTCCCCTGCACCTCTCGGAGGGAGGACATAGAAATGGGTGGATGGGGGGAAGGTGTTTTTAGTTTTTTTTTTTTTTTTTTTTTGTTTTGTTTTGTTGTTGTTTCTCACTGTTCTAGTCTGCTAGTGATAGGCAATAAATTACATTAATCTGCCTATGCTGAGTCTGTTTTGCCCGTGACAATAATTGTTGAGTGATCTCCCTGTCCTTCTCTCAACCCTTGAGCCCTTTCCATTGTATTTTCTCCCCCTTTCCCTTTGAGGAGGGGGAGTGAGAGAGCAGTTGTGGTGGAGTTCAGCTGCCCAGCTGAGTAAAACCACCACGCTTTTTTCTTGCAGGACCTATATAATCACATAGTATTGTAGTCCAACAGACTTCCAAAAAGTAACAGATGAGTTTAAGATACTGATTGGACTTGGCCTCTATATTGTGAGAAACCTTTCATAGAATTATCTGAAGAATCATGGAAAAGCAGAAAGCATACAGTGGATGGAGAATCAGTTTAACTCTAAAATTGAAATAGGACTTAAACTTCAGAATGCTATGGATGATGATAGATAAAAGCAAAATAGAAATATTGTTTATGCACAAGAAGGAAAAACAACTGAAAACTAATTGTAAACAATATGTATGTGCAGCTAGAATGATAACCAATATACATTGAGAAGATTCTGTTGTCATTATCAAACACATGCTTTAAGTAAGTGTGATTTAAAGCATTTCTGGTACATGAGTTACTCAATACTAAGAGCTGTTTATCCCATATTCAGTCCTGTGCCATCTTTCTTATCCCAATAAGAACTTGAAAATAATCTTTTATGATGTACTTCTAGCGTTTTTATCCTTAACAGCTATTCCATCTCTGTTCTAAGATCCATCCAATGAAAAGAATCTAAACAAAGAGAATTGTTGGGAAACACAAGTAGAATAAGATCATGCATGAAAACTGGGCACCCAAAATATCCCATTTTATAGATGGAAGAGAAAATAACTGCTCTCCAGAAAAGAAAAAAATAAGGTAGTTTTCATTGAATTTCTTGTGTTACTGTCTGCTCAGAGGCTTAGGTGGAGAAACATTCCTGTGGAGGAACAGATAGCTTAAAAATGATAGGTAAAACTTTCCTTTCAGAATCCAGTTTTCATTTGTATCAGGTTCCATGTGTAGAATGTTGTAAAGAAGATTTAACTTAATGTTTTCACAAGATGTTTGATGCTTCTAAAGGCTTTTTATATGCCTCTCTAATGGATGCTACTTCAAGTACGTATCCAAAAGTCTATTAAGGGGACAGAATTTATTCTCAAATGAATTATTTTTCTGATGTCCATAGAAAAATAATTCTAGAAATTATGCACATTCTCAAATGGAATATGCATCCTTTAAACAAATTAGGTGTTTGAAAGTGAAATTTTTTTATAACTTTACTATCAGTACTAAAGTACATCTTCCAGGAATTTATTAAGAAACTTTAGGAAAGCCACGCACACTAGGGAATCCTTCACTTCCCTAATTTGTGTTTGCCTTCCGAACTTCCAGACCACAGAAGAACTGTAAAGGGAAAATGTTCATCCTTATTACTGCATGCTTTTCCCTGGATGTCAATTTAGTCCTGAAGTCATTATGCGGTAAGTTAATATTTTACCTTCCTCTCTTCCAGCACAAACATGCATCTAATCTCAAATAGTATTATCAATTCCAGAAAAAAAGGATCCCAGTTTACAAAAGAGGAAAAATTTAAAGTGGCATGGCTTGAGGAAAGTATTATTTTAATATTGTCTTCAGTTAAAAAAAAAAAAAGTAACCTTTTAACCATTCACCTCTATTATCTAGAAGCTGGTCAAGGATAAAAAAAACATATTCTTATGTACTGCAAAAACATACTATTAGCTCGAGTTCTCCATCTCTCTATTCTACAACTTTTAGTAATGAGGTCCTCTAACTTTATAGATATGAGGGCAAAAAGTGTGTCAACTGCATACATCTTCCCTCTCTAGGACACATTTTCTGCCTGACGTGCAGGAAATCTCATTATTAAAGGATTACAAGGTGCAGAGGCTTTTCCAGTTGTAACCACTCACCTTAAGCCTCACCTAAGAAATCCTTTCAATGGGCTAAGGCACACCACTATTTATATTCAGTGGGACACCGGAGAGAAGCAGCTAGGATTCATATTAGTCCATACCCAAGATCACAGATTGAACATCCAGATACTTATTTATAATTGGAACAGCATTTGTCACAAGCATTTGAAATTGAGTGTAACTCACACTTTTGGAGTCACGCCTAAATGTATTAAGCACTCTAATGCTGTTCCTCATTACATTAAGTATGGAATAAATTGTACTTTTATAGTAAACTTCTGGCCTCAAATATATCTAATATTGCAATTCCACTAAAAAAGTGTATTTTCCATATTATGACCTCCACCATCTAGACTGTTTCTGTCCTCTCCTTTCACTTGTCTCAAATAACAAACCGAAATAAGCACAGAGAAAATTGATTCAATTTAGGTAATGTTACTTACTCCATGTAAAATTTCATCCTATATTTAAGCATGTTATTTCTATAAATGAACACAATATTAAAATAAAAAATAAACTATCAAATGTATGCTTATGTAAATAAGGAATCAGAAAATGGGAATACACAGGGCTATATAAATTGAGTTAATACAAGAAAACAAATATAGTATTAAAAAAATTCTCAAGATCTAAGAAAATGCTGCAAAGATTTCAGTTTTCTCACTTTCACTAAAGAACTCGTCAGTAAACCATGAATAAAAATACTGTTAAATACAACAGTGGTTAGTAAAGGTGTTTCTTATTTATTGACTTTCTTTTAAAATTTTATGGTGATCCTCAGGAGACAACAGAAATTATATGCTTTGCAGTAGATTACAAACCTCATATAATTCAGTGAATATAACAGACTGAAATCTGTTCTGAAATGCATCTGTTTAAGTCTGGAAAAACTCAAACGTAACTGATTTGACAAAAATAAAAATCCAAACTTTTCCCATTTTTTTAAACACGGCATATAACTTTAAGAAAGCACAAGCATAAAAAGTACTGCCCAGCATCTGTAGATCAAAAAGACTTTCTACTACCACAGAGAAGACCTAACTATCAAGCATCTATCTATTACATATTGAGGGAAGTGTCTCCCTTAAAGAAAACAGACAATGTTAGATGCGCAGTTAAAGGAAAAATAGTATAAGGTAGCAAGGTAAGGGCAGACTGCTTTGATACAGTATTATTAAACATGTCTTTACTGGGTAAATAAAGCACATGCATTATGAGTAGGGGATTTCAGTAGCATAAACTGGAACTCATGCTTTGCAAGAAGGAGCAGAGATTGAATATATGCGTGCTGCTGGGAAGTAGTGAATGAATTCCTCTTTTTGCTTGGCTTGCACATTCAACTTTTGCTTTGCCTTTTAAACTGTATCTTGATCCACAAGTACCATTACTTAATACTTAAGTATTTTTTTTCTTGGCAGCCTTCATAGTGAATTCTAAAGCTTTCTTGATGCTTGGAATTGATTGATTCGTTAGTTGATTTCATGGTACTAGTAATGGGGGGGTGGAGACACACTGATGATAGCTTCCATACAATTAAAATTGAATGTAGATGAAATAAAACAGAAGTTTATATGTTGCTCTGCTAATAACAGTTTCAGGGATGGGAGAGATGCACAGGTGTTATATTCAAATGTGAGGTGAAAAGAAAGCAATGTATTGTGTGCTAAAGGAAAAAACTGTGAGGGGTTGTTCCTAATATGGACTTAACCCCCTGTACTGGGTCTGGCTGAGATGAAGTTGATTTTATTCATAGCAGACTGTATGAGGCTGTGCTTTGGATTTGTGGCTGAAACAGTATTAATCACATACCACTTTTTTTGCTATTGCTAAGCAGTACTTACACAGCATCAAGGCCTTTTGTTTCTCACTGCCCCACAGTGACTAGGGTGGGGGTGCACAAGAAGTTGGGAGGGGACATAGCCAGGACAGCTGACTCCAAACTGACCAAAGGGATATTCCATGACATATGATGGCATGCTCAGCAATAAAAGCTCAGGGAAAGGAAAAGGAAGGGGAAGGGGGGGGGGGGGGGGGGTGGCGGTAGGGGCAGGGCATTCATGGTAACAATGTTTGTCTTTCCAAGCAGCTGTTACATGTGCTGAGGCCCTATTGTCAAAAATGTGACTGAACATGTGCCTCCTGCTGAGAAGTGGTGAATGAATTCCTCTTTTTGCTTGGCTTGCACATGCAGCTTTTGTTTCACCTTTTAAACCATATCTTGATCCACAAGTCAGAATCACAGAATATCCGAGCTGAAAGTGACCCACAAGGATCATCGAGTCCAACTCCTGGGTCCCCAAAGAATAAGACCATGTGTCTGAGAGCATTGTCCAAATGCTTCTTGAACTCTGGCAGGCTCGGTGCCATGACCACTGCCCTGGGGAGCCCGTTCCAGTACCAGACCACCCTCTTGGTGGAGAAACTTTTTCCTGATATCCAGCCTGAACTTCCCCTGATGCAGCTTCAAGCCATTTCCTTGGGTCCTATCGCTGGTCATCAGAGATAAGAGATTAGCGCCTGCCCTTCTGCTTTCCCTAGTGAGGAAGCTGTGGACTGTGATGAGGTCTCCCCTCCTCTTCTCCAGGCTGAACAATCAAAGTGACTTCAGCCACTCCTTCCTCATATGTCTTGCTCTCCAGAGCCCTCACCATCTTCGTACCCCTCCTTTGGACACTAACAGTTGTATATCTTTCTTATACTGTGATGCCCAAAACTGCACACAGTACTAAAGTTGAGGGTGCACCAGTGCAGTCTTCTCTCCTTCCTTCTATTTTCTTCCTGTCTTGTGGGAGAGGGGAGTGAGCAAGTGGCTGTGTGGGTACTTGGCTGCTGGCCAGGATCAATCCCACTATACCCCCTGTGACAATGCAGTCTGCGGAGAGACTGGGTGTGTAGCAGCTCTGTAGAAAAGAGCCTGGGAGTCCTGGTAGACAGCAAGCTGAACATGAGCCAGCAGCGTGCCCTGGCAGCAAAGAAGGCAAATGGTGTTCTAGCCTGCGTCAACAGAAGCATTGGCAATAGACTGAGGGAAGTAACTATTTCCCTTGACTCAGCACTCATTAGATCACATCCAGAATATTATGTCTGGTTTAGGTCCTCCAGTGTGAGGAAGATGCTGTTAAATTGGAGTTAGTCCAGCAGAGCGCTGGCAAGATGGCCATCAAGATGTGCCTTGTGAGGAGAGGCTAGGGGACTGGGCTTGTTCAGTTGTGCAAAGGAAAGATTGGTGGGGATGGGGGGCTCATTGCAGCCTTCCAATGCCTACAAGGAGGTTACTGAGAAGACAGAGCCAGGTTCTTTACTAAGGTGGACAGAGGGGAGAACAAGAGAGAGTGGTTGCATCCAGTCAGTACCTCTCCATATCAATTTGTAAGTGTGTGTGTGTGTGTGGGGGGGGGTCACCTTGAGGACAGCCCAGCCCATGTCTTTATTGGGTAACTAGAGGACATGCGTTACAAGTAGGGGATTTCAGTAGCTTAATGTGGAACCGATGCTTAGCAAGCAATGGCAGAGGTTGAATCTACCATTATTTCAACTGAAACGAGAAATTAAGCATATTAGATTCATTGTGAGAAGTTGTAAAAAAAATAAATCTTCAGCTTTTAAAGTCCAAAGCATGTTCTCATTCTCCACTGTTTTTTTCGTTTGTTTTTGTTTTTGTTTTTTTATATTAAGATTGGGGGGAGGGCGTGTGTGGCAGCAGCAGTGGCACTGATGAATGGAAACTTACGTCTCTAAGATAATGAAGTAACTTTCTACTGATATAGCATCTTAAAAGAGAGGCTCTTGGAACAGGATGGGACAGAAGTTGGATGATAGGAGTATATGAAACTATGTTGGATTTACATGGCAAGGTTTTGGTAGTGGGGGCTGTAGGGGTGACCTCTGTGAGAAGAGAAGCTGCCCCATGTTAGGTAAGATCCAGTTCCAGCCAGCTCCAAAAGGGACCTGCCATTGGCCAGAGCTGAGCCAATAAGCAATGTTGTTTGTGCCTCTGTGAGAGCAGATTTAAGAAAGGGGAAAAAAACCTGCTGCATCACAGCAACTGGGAGAGAGAAGAGTGAGAAACAGCCTTGCAGACGCCAAGGTCAGTGAAGAAGGAGGTGCTCCAGGCACCGGAGCAGAAGTTCCCCTGTGGCCTGTGAAGAGGACTGTGGTGGAGCAGGTTTTCCCCCTGCAGCCCATAGTGTACCATGGCGGAGCAGGTAGATGTGACCCAAAGGAGTTTGCACCTATGGAGAGCCCTCATGGGCCAGACCTATAGCCTGTGGAGAGGAGTCCATACAGGAGCAGGTGATCTGGCAGGAGATGCTGTCAGTGGGCAACCCATGTTGGAGCAGTGTGCTCCTGACCCTGTGGTACGGACCCATATTAGAGCAGTTCTTGAAGAGCTGCTGCCTGTGGGAAGCAGATTCAGTATCAGTTTGGGAAGGACTGTATCCTGTGGGACGGACCCCATGCTGGAGCAGGTGAAGAGAGTGACTGTGAAGGAGTGGCAGAGATGACATATAACAGACTGACCACAACCACCATTTCCCTGTTTCCCTGTGCTTCTCGGGGGGAGGACATAGAAGAGGGTGGATGGAGGAAAGGTGTTTTTAGTTTTCTACACACATAAATCATAGAATGGCTTAGGTTGGAAGGGACCTCAAAGATCATCTAGCTCCAACCCCCCTGCCATAGGTAGGGATGCCACCCAATAGATCAGGTTGCCCAGGGCCTCATCTAATCTGGTCTTGAACACCTCCAGGGATGAGACATCCACAACTTCTCTGGGCAACCTGTTCTAGTGCCTCACCACCCTCTGAGTGAAGAATTTCCTCCTAACCTCTAATCTAAATCTCCCCTCTTTTGGTATAAAACCATTCCCACTTGTCCTGTCACTATCTGATTGATCAAATAGTCACTCTCCATCTTTATGTCCCCTTTTAGTACTGTAAGGCCACAATGTGTTTTTTGTTGTTGTTGTTTGTATGTTTCTCACTTCTCTAGCTTGTTAGTAATAGGCAATAAATTATATTGAACTCCCTATGTTGTCTGTTTTGCCCATGACAATAACTGTTGAGTGATCTCCCTGTCCTTCTCTCAACCCTTGAGCCCTTTTCATCATATTTTCTCCCCCTTTCCCTTTGAGGAAGGGGAGTGAGAGAGCAGTTGTGGTGAAGCTCAGCTGCCCAGCTGAGTAAAACCACCACAGAAACTTGTGAGTTAAGAGGTCTCTAGTACCCACTGCTATTTTTCCTGCACAGCTATTTGCTGTGATCACCAGTAATTAAAGAGGAAAAAGAAGGAACAATCAGGGATTCAGTTTTTCGTTTCAGGCGAGCGTTGACCAACATCCACAGATCCTTTTCCTCTGCAAAGCTTTCGAGCCACTCTCCTGTAGCACTCGCCTGTAGCACCGCATGTGGTTGTTGTGGCCAAAGTGCAGGACCCGGCACTTAGCCATGTTGAACGTCATCCCATTGGCCTCTGCCCATTGATCCAACCTGTCCAGGTCCCTCTGCAGGGCCTTCCTACCCTCTGGCAGATCGACACTTCCCCCCAACTTGGCCTCGTCTGCATACTTAGTGAAGGTGCACTCAATCCCCCCATACAAATCATCAATAAAAATATTAAAGAGGATGTACCCCAACACCGACCCCTGGGGAACACCACTCGTGACTGGTCAACAGCTGGATTTCACTCTATTCACCACTACTCTCTGGGCCCAGGCATCCAGCCAGTTTTTAACCTAACAAAGAGTGTACGTGTCCAAGCCATGGGCCTACAGCTTCTCCAGGAGACTGCTGTGGGAGACCGTGTCAAAGGCTTTTGCTGAAATCTATGTAGACTACGTCAATAGGCTTTCCCTCATCCACCAGACGGGTCACCCGGTCATAAAAGGAGATAAGGTTGGTCAGGCAGGACTTGCCTTTCATGAACCCATGCTGACTGGGCCTGATCCCCAGGTTGTCCCGCATATGCTGCGTGATTGCATTCAGGATGACCTGTTCCATCACCTTTCCTGGCACCGAGGTCAGGCTGACAGGCCTGTAGTTTACTGGGTCCTCCTTACGACCCTTCTTATAGATGGGCGTCACGTTAGCAAGTCTCCAGGCATCCGGGACCTCTCCGGATGACCATGACCGCTAATAGGTGATGGAAAGCAGCCCAGCAATCACTTCTGCCAACTGTCTCAGCACCCTCGGGTGGATCCCATCTTGTCCCATGGACTTGTGACAACCCAGGTGGAGCAACAGGTCTCTGTTTCCATCTGAACTGTGTGGGGGGGTTCTTCTGCTCCCCGTCCCAGACTTCCAGGTCGGGAGGCTGAGTACCCTGAGGACAAGTGGTCTGGCTAGTAAAGAGAGATGTAAAGAAGGCATTGAGAACCTCAGCCTTTTCCTTATCCTCAGTAGTCATGTTCCCCCCTGCATCCAGTAAAGGATGGAGATTCTCCTTGGCCCTCCTCTTGCCGTTAATGTCTTTATAAAAACATTTTTTGTTATCCTTAACCACAGTGGCCAGGTTAAGCTCGTGCTGGGCTTTGGCCTTCCTGATTTTCTCTCTGCACATGCTGGCAACTTCCCTGTACTCTCCCTGAGTTGCCTGCCCCTTCTTCCACTGGACATAAACTCTTTTTTTTCTCCCAGACACTCAGAGAAAGTTCCCTGTTCAGCCACACCATTCTTTTTTCCCCTGCCGGCTCATCTTACGGCACATGGGGTCAGCCTGCTCCTGCACCTTTAAGACTTCGAAGGGCCAAAGCCCAACTGAAACTCAGTAAGAAATGCTTTTATAAATGCATCAACAGCAAAAGGATGATTAAGGAGAATCTCCATCCTTTATTGGGTGTGAGGGGAAACATAGCGACGAAAGATGAGGGTAAGGCTGAGGTACTTAATGCTTTCTTTGCCTCAGTCATTATTAATAAGGCCAATTTTTCTCAGGGTACCAAGCTCCTTGCATTGGAAGACAGTGACAGGGAGTGAGATGAAGCTCCTATAAACGAATGTGAAACTATAAGTAATCTCTTACATCATTTTAATATCCATAAGTCTATGGGGCTGGATGAGATTCATCCAAGGGTACAGAAGGAGCTGGCGGAAGTGCTCACCAAGCCCCTTTCAATAATTTACCAGCAGTCCAGGCTAACCAGGGAGGTCCCAGTTGACTGGAGGTTAGCGAATCTGACACCAGTCTACAAGAAGGGCAGGAAGAAGGATCCAAGGAACTACAAGTCTGTCAGTCTGACCTCGGTACCGGAGAAGGTTGTGGAGCAGATAATCTTGAATGTCATCAGACGGCACATATGGGACAACTGAGTGATCAGATGCAGCCAGCATGGATTTATGAAAGGCAGGTCCTGCCTGACTAACCTGATCTTCTGTTGCCCATCTAGTTGACAAAGGGAAGCCAGTAGACATGATCTTTTTGGATTTCAGCAAAGCTTTGAATACTGTTTCTCACAGTACCCTTCTGGACAAAATATACAGCATACAGCTAGACAAATACATAATATGATGGGTGAACAATTATCATAGAAACAAAGAATGGTTTCAGTTTGAAGGGACCTTAAAGATCATCTAGTTATGACCCCACTGCTATGGGCAGGGATACTTTCCACTAGATCAGGTTGCCCAAAGCCCCATCCAACCTGGCCTTGAACACTTCCAGGAGGGGAGTATTCACAACTTCCCTGGGCAACGGTTTGTGATAAGGGTAATTTCACTAACGGAAAAGAAAGGAAAACAAAACAAAACAAAAACAAACAAACAAACAAAAAATCAAACAAACAAGGAAAGGCCGTGCGGAAGCAAAGAAGGAAATAATTATTTTCTACTTCCCATCAACAAGCGATGTTCAGCCACATCCTGGGAAGCAGGGCCTCAAGATGCATAGTGGTTGTTTGGGAGGACAGACATCTTCATAATGAGAGCCCCTCCTTCTCCTTCCCCTTTCCCACCTTTTACTGCTGAGTGTAGCGTAATATGGTATGGAATATCCCTTTTGTCGGTTTTGGTCAGCTGCCCTGGTGATGTCCCCTCCCCACTTCTTGCCCACCCTCAGCGTATGGGGTTTGGAGGGAGTCTTGATGCTGTGCCAGCATTGCTCAGCAATAGACAAAACATTGGTTTGATACCAGTACTATTCTAGCTACAAGTGCAGAACACAACTCTATATGGGCTGCTGAAGGGAAAGTTAACTCTATTCCAGACAAACCCAGTAGAGAACGCCGCTATAAGGTCTCCCCGGAGCCTTCTCATCTCTAGGCTAAATAGCCCCAACTTTCTCAGCCTTCCTTCATAGGAGAGGTGCTCCAGCCCTCTGATCATCTTTGTGGCCCTCCTCTGGACCCGCTCTAATAGGTCTATGTCTCTTATACTGGGGACCACAGAGCTGAATGCAGTGCTCCAGGTTGGCTGATGGACCGGGCTCAAAGGGTTATAGGAAATGGGGTTACATCAGGCTGGCGACCAGTCACTAGTGGGCTTCCCCAGGGCTCCATTTTAGGGCCAGTTGTCTTCAATGTTTTAATAAATGATCTGGATGCACAACCCAAATGCATACTAAGTTTGCAGACGACACTAAATTAGGAGGAGCTGTTGACTCCCTAGAGGGAGGCCTTGCAGAGAGATCTTGACAAATTAGAGGGCTGGGCAATCACCAACCACATGAAGTTTAACAAGAGCAAGTGCTGGATTCTGCACCTGGAACAAGGCAACCCTGTCTATATGGAAAGACTGGGGGATGAGAGGCTGGGGATCTGTGTGCAGTTTCATGTGCCACAATATAAGAAGAATATAAAACTATTGAGAGAGTATCCAAAGGAGGGCTACAAAGATGGTGAAAGGTCTAGAGGGCAGGACGTATGAGGAATGGCTGAGGTCAATTGGTTTGTTCAGCTTAGAGAAGACTGAGGGGTGACTTCATCGTGGTCTACAGCTTCCTCACGAGAGAGCGGAGGGGCAGGCGCTGATCTCTTCTCTCTGGTGGCCAGTGACAGGACACAAGGAATGGAATGAAGCTGCATCAGGGGAGGTTCAGGCTGGATATTAGGAAAAGGTTCTTCACTGAGAGGTTGATCAGGCACTAGAACAGGCTCCCCAGGGAAATGGTCACAGCACCAACCCTGACAGAGTTCAAGAAGCATTTGGACAACACTTTCAGATATATGTTTTAATTTTTTAGGTAGTCCTCTGTGGAGCCAGATGTTGGACTCGATGATCCTTGTGGGTCCCTTCCAACTTGGGATATTCTATGATTGTATGATTCTGTGACAAGATGACTCACTTAGTAGATGAGGGAAAGGCTGTGAATGTTGTCTACCTGGATTTTAGTAAAGCTTTTGACACTGTTTTCTACAATATTATCCTGGAGAAACTGTCTGTTCATGTCTTGGACAGGTGTACAGTTTGCTGGGTGAAGAACGGGCTCAGAGTCACAGTGAATGGAGTTGATACAACAGAAGGAAGGGATGCCATCCAAAGGGACCTGGATAAGCTTGAGAAGTGGGCCCACGTGAACCGAATGAGGTTCAACAACTCCAAGTGCAGGGTGCTGCACCTGGGCCGGGGCAATCCCAGGCATGAGTGCAGACTGGGAGAAGAACTCATTGAGATTAGCCCTGCGGAGAGGGATTTGGGGGTTCTGGTAGATGAGAAGCTCAACGTGAGCCAACAGTGTGTGCTTGCAGCTCAGAAGACCAACCATATCCTGGGCTGCATCAAGAGAGGAGTGGCCAGCAGGTTGAGGGAGGTGATTGCCCCCCTCTACTCTGCCCTCGTGAAGCCCCACCTGGAGTACTGCGTCCAGGCCTGGGGCCCCCAGCACAAGAAAGATGTGGACCTGTTAGAATGGGTCCAGAGGAGGGCCACAAAGAAGATCAGATGGCTGGAGCACCTCTCCTGTGAAGAAAGGCTGAGAGAGCTGGGGCTGTTCAGCCTGTAGAAGAGAAGGCTCTGGGGTGACCTCACTGCTGCCTTTCAATACTTAAAGGGTTCTTATAAAAAGGATGGAAAGGGACTCTTTACTCACGTAGATAATGATAGGACAAGGTGGAATGGTTTTAAACTGAAAGAGGGGAGATTTAGATTGGATGTTAGGAAGAAATTCTTTACTCAGAATGTGGTGAGGCACTGGAACAGGTTTCCCAGAGAGGCTGTAGATGCCCCATCCCTGGAAGTGTTTAAGGCCAGGCTGGATAGGGCCCTGGCAAACGTGATCTAGTGGGTGGCATCCCTGCCTATGGCAGGGGGGTTGGAACTAGATGATCACAGTATCACATAATCATCTAGGTTGGAAGAGACCTCCAAGATCACCGAGTCCAACCTCTGACCTAACACTAACAAGTCCTCCACTAAACCATATCACTAAGGGCTACATCTAAACGTCTTTTAAAGACCTCCAGGGATGGTGACTCCACCACCTCCCTGGGCAGCCCGTTCCAATGCTTAATAACCCTTTCGGTAAAGAAGTACTTCCTAACATCCAACCTAAAACTCCCCTGTCGCAACTTTCGCCCATTCCCCCTCGTCCTGTCACCAGGCACGTAGGAGAACAGACCAACCCCCACCTCTTTACAGCCTCCTTTAAGGTAACTGTAGAGAGCGATAAGGTCGCCCCTGAGCCTCCTCTTCTCCAGGTTGAACAAGCCCAGCTCCCTCAGCCGCTCCTCGTAAGACTTGTTCTCCAGACCCCTCACCAGCTTGGTCGCCCTTCTCTGGACTCGCTCGAGCACCTCCATGTCCTTCTTGTAGCGAGGGGCCCAAAACTGAACACAGTACTCAAGGTGCGGCCTCACCAGAGCCGAGTACAGGGGCACAATCACTTCCCTAGACCTGCTGGCCACACTGCTTCTTATACAGGCCAGGATGCTGTTGGCCTTCTTGGCCACCTGGGCACACTGCTGGCTCATATTCAGCCGACTATCAACCAATACTCCCAGGTCCTTCTCGGCCAGGCAGCTTTCCAACCACTCATCTCCCAGCCTGTAGCTCTGCTTGGGGTTGTTGCGCCCCAGGTGCAGGACCCGGCACTTGGCCTTGTTGAACTTCATGCAGTTGACCTCAGCCCATCGCTCCAGCCTATCCAGATCCTCCTGCAGAGCCTTCCTGCCCTCGAGCAGATCGACACACGCACTTAGCTTGGTGTCATCTGCAAACTTACTGAGGGTGCACTGGACGCCCTCATCCAGATCATCGATAAAGATATTAAAGAGGACCGGCCCCAGTACCAAGCCCTGGGGGACTCCACTAGTAACCGGCCTCCAACCAGATTTGACTCCATTCACCACAACTCTCTGGGCCCGGCCATCCAGCCAGTTTCTAACCCAGCGAAGCGTACGCCAGTCCAAGCCCCGAGCAGCCAGTTTCTTGAGGAGAATGTTGTGGGGAACGGTGTCAAAATCCTTACTGAGGTCAAGGTAAACCACATCCACAGCCTTTTCCTCATCCACCAAGCGCGTCACTTGGTCATAGAAGGAGATCAGGTTCGTCAAGCAGGACCTGCCTTTCATAAACCCATGCTGACTGGGCCTGATCACCTGGTTGCCCTGCAAGTGCTGCGTGATGACCGTCAAGATAATCTGCTCCATGAGCTTTCCTGGCACTGAGGTCAAACTGACAGGCCTATAGTTCCCCAGGTCTGCCCTGCGGCCCTTCTTATAGATGGGCGTCACATTGGCTAGCCGCCAGTCAACTGGGACCTCCCCCGATAGCCAGGACTGCCGATAAATGATGGAAAGCGGCTCGGCCAGCTCCTCCGCCAGTTCTTTCAGTACCCTCGGGTGCATCCCATCTGGCCCCATCGACTTGCGCACATCCAAGCTCCGTAGCAGGTCGCCAACCATTTCCTCATGGATAGCGAAGGCCACATCCTGCTCCCCATCCCCTTCCACCAGCTCAGGGCACTGGGTATCCAGAGAACAACCAGGATTGCCGCTAAAGACTGAGGCAAAGAAGGCATTAAGCACCTCAGCCTTTTCCTCATCCTTAGTAACTAGGTTTCCCCTCGCATCCAGTAAAGGATGGAGATTCTCCTTAGTCCTCCGTTTCGCGTTGATATATTTGTAAAAGGATTTTTTGTTGTCTTTAACGGCAGAAGCCAGGTTGAGCTCCAGATGAGCTTTGGCCTTTCTAATTTTCTCCCTGCACAGCCTCGCTACATCCTTGTAGTCCTCCTCAGTGGCCCGCCCTTTTTTCCAAAGATTATAAACCCTCTTTTTTCTGCTAAGCACAAGCCGCAACTCTCTGTTGAGCCAGGCCGGTCTTCTTCCACGCCGGCTCGTCTTTGGGCACGTGGGGACGGACCGCTCCTGTGCAATCACGATTTCCTTCTTGAGGAGCGCCCAGCCTTCCTGGACTCCTCTGCCCTTCAGAACCGCCTCCCAAGGGACTCGGCCAACCAGCGTCCTGAGCAGCTCAAAGTCAGCCCTCCGGAAGTCCAAGACAGCAGTTTTACTGGTCCCCTTCCTGGCCTCGCCAAGAATAGAGAACTCTACCATTTCGTGGGCGCTCTGCCCAAGACAGTTTCCGACCACCACATCTCCCACCAGTCCTTCTCTGTTTGTGAAGAGAAGGTCTAGCGGGGCACCACCCCTGGTAGGTTCACTGACCAGCTGCGTCAGGAAGCTATCTCCCACGCTCTCCAGAAACCTCCTAGACTGCTTTCTCTGTGCCGTGTTGTGTTTCCAGGATATGTCCGGGAAGTTGAAGTCCCCCACGAGGACAAGCGCCGACGATTTTGCAACTTCTGTCAGTTGCCTATAAAACTCCTCATCCGTCTCCTCATCCTGGTTCGGCGGTCTATAACAGACCCCGACCAGGATGCTAGCCTTGCCGGCCTTCCCGCGGATCCTAACCCACAGGGATTCAACCTTATCATTCCCAGCCTGGAGTTCCACAACATCAAAAGATTCTCTAATGTAGAGAGCCACGCCACCACCCCCTCTGTGCTGCCTGTCCCTCCTGAAGAGCCGATAGCCAGGCATTGCAGCACTCCAGTCGTGGGAGCGGCCCCACCACGTCTCCGTGATGGCAACCAAGTCATAGCCTGCCTGCTGCACGATGGCTTCCAGCTCCTCCTGTTTGTTACCCATGCTGCGTGCATTAGTGTAGATGCACTTCAGCTGGGCCATCGCCTTCTTCCCCGGCCTAGCCATTGTTTCCCCCGGCACAGCTCCAACAAGCCTTGTTTGAGCCCCGTCCCCCTTCTTACCTAGTTTAAAGCGCTCTCTATGAGCCCCGCCAGCTCCTGGCCTAGGATCCGTTTTCCCCTTGGAGATAGGGACCCGTCTGGGGCCATCAGGCCGGGTGCCGAGTAAAGCTCCCCATGGTGAAAAAACCCAAAATTTCTGTGCTGGCACCAGCCTCTGAGCCACCTATTAACCACGCGAGCTTTCCGTGTCCTCTCCGTGCCTCTCCCTTCCCCCGTAGGGATGGACGAAAACACCACCTGCACTCCCGCTCCCTCCACCAATCGTCCTAGCCCCCTATAGTCCTGTTTGATAGCCTTGAGGCTTCTCTTTTCAACATCGTCACTGCCAGCCTGGACTATCAAAAGCGGGTAATAGTCAGAGGGGCGAACCAGGTTTGGAAGCTTCCTGGTAATGTCTCTGACCCTGGCCCCAGGGAGGCAGCAGACTTCCCTATGTGTGGGGTCAGGCCGACAAATAGGGCCCTCCGTTCCCCTGAGGAGGGAGTTGCCCACAACAATCACCCTTCTTTCTTTCTTGGTGGAGGCAGTCCTGAGGCGTGGAGTCAACTTCCTCACCTCAGGCATCCTCCTGGGTAGGCTTCCTACCTCATCCTCACCCGCCAGTCTCTCCAGCTCCAGGGCCTCAAACCTATTGTTCAAGGGCACCTGGGAAGGCGGCACCGGAAGGGGAGGGCATCTCCTGCGAGGTCGAGCAGGGACCTGTCTCCATTCCTCCTCAACTCGCAGGTCCCCTCCCTCTGCCCGATGGCGACAGGGCAGGAGGCCCACCCCCCTTTGGAGCGTCTCACCCTGGTCCCTCTCCCTCCGGTCCTGCAGGGAGTCGCTCCACCAGTCTATCTCCCGCTCGCACTCCCTGATATCCCTCAACCTCTGCACCTCCTCTTTGCGCTCCGCCACCATGCGGACCAGGTCGTCCACCTGCTCGCACCTCACGCAAGCAGTCTCTCTGCCTCCCGCCGATGGCAGCAAGAGGCTCAGACACTCCCCGCATCCGGAGACCTGAACTGCCACATGTTTGGGCGGGCAGTCGGTCTGGGTGTGTACTGACTTCCTAGAGAAAGCACCGTGCCTGGTGGAGACCATTGCCGCCTAGCTGACGGGAGAGTGCCGTTGGAGGAGTTGTCCCTATGGGCGGGTGTGAGCGCTCCGCCCTTCCTGCCCGCCCTAACTGCCTCGCTAACTGCCGCGTCACTCCCTGTTTGCCGGCCCTGGTCGCCGCGCTCCTGGTCGCTCGCGCTCCCTAAGGGCTGCCTTTGAACGGCCGGGGGGAGGAGCTGTCGCTGACGCTGCTGGCTCCGCCTACGCCTCGTCAGCCTCCCTCACGAGGGCTGCCGGTGCCTGGCGGTTCCCTCACGTAGGCTCGATGCCCGAAAAATAGCCCTGCCTGTCCCGATCCCGCGCTCCGCTGCAGCACGCGTCTGCCCCGGAGCCGGTCGCCTCGGCAAGTGGCTCTGAAATGGCGGTGGTGCCCGATTTAAAAGGCCCGCCGCTGACGCTGTCGCTGACGCTGCTGGCTCCGCCTACGCCTCGTCAGCCTCCCTCACGAGGGCTGCCGGTGCCTGGCGGCACCCTCACGTAGGCTCGATGCCCGAAAAATAGCCCTGCCTGTCCCGATCCCGTGCTCCGCTGCAGCACGCGTCTGCCCCGGAGCCGGTCGCCTTGGCAAGTCTTTTTTTAAAAAAAAGAAAAAAAAAAACCCACCGCTGCCCGGCAGGGAGCTGAGGGAACCCCCGCAGCCCCTCAGCACTGCCCCGGGCACCCACACAAGCGCCTCGACCCGCCGCCTGCGTGCGGCCGCCCTTGTTCTCCAGACCCCTCACCAGCTTTGTTGCCCTTCTCTGGTGTGGTGGTTTCACTCAGGTGGGCAGACGAGTTCCACCATGGCTGTTCTCTCACTCCCCCTCCTCGAAGAGGAAGGGGGAGAAAATACGAAAGAAAGAGCTTAAGGTTTGAGATAAGGATGATTTAATTAAAGAGCCAGTCACAATGGGATGCTTTTGCCATTCATTCCCAGTTAGACTCACTTCACCTTCCAATACAGTTAGTTCTTGGGATCCCCCTGTCACTCCAGAGATACAGATGAGTTCTGCCCCTTGGTGGCCTGATGGCATTAGGGTATACTGTGCGCCTGTGTCCACTAGAGCTTTATATTTCTGCGGTTCCAGTGTGCCAGGCCATCAAATTCACACAGTCCAGTAAATCTGGTTGTCCCTCTCCTCTACCTGGCCAGAGGCAGAGCCCCACTAGTCCTGGTTGGAGCATCTGTCAGTTAATTCTTCCAAATGTGAAGCAGAGGTCTCTTCGTCAGGGTCAGGAGTAGTGCTAGCCCTTCTACTGCCTCTGGGGGACTGCCCAACAGAAACTGGGGCAGCAGTCCTCCTAGGGGCCCCTTTTCTTGCTGCTGTATCTTTCCGCAGTTCACATACCTGAGCAGCTAGGGCCGAGGTCAGTTCACCGTCCCACTTCATAGAATCATAGAATCATAGAATCATAGAATATCCTGAGTTGGAAGGGACCCTTAAGGATCATCAAGTCCAACTCTTGATACCGCACAGGTCTACCCAAAAGTTCAGACCATGTGACTAAGTGCACAGTCCAATCTCTTCTTAAATTCAGACAGGCTTGGTGCAGTGACCACTTCCCTGGGGAGCCTGTTCCAGTGTGCAACCACCCTCTCTGTGAAGAACCCCCTCCTGATGTCGAGCCTAAATTTCCCCTGCCTCAGCTTAACCCCTCATATCTTAACTTCCTCATATCTTCCCCATGGTCCCATAAATAAAACCACAAGGTGTCCCGTGGTGTGCGTCCTGGATTCTCCCTTGCTTGAGCCGGAGAATGCTGGCACTTAATGTCTGAAAGATTCTTCCATCTAGGTGAGGAGGAAGTTATGTGTTCTTCTAACCACTGGGACAGTTTCTCCACGGCTGAAATGCAGGCCCGTACTGGGGCAGAGAGATTTTCTTCATATTTATGAAGCTGGTTGGACACAGCATCCCCTCATCCCAATTTATTGCTGCCAGCATGCTGGCATGTGATAGGGGAGCAGCCCGTACAAACTTCTGCCACATGGATGCTGTGCACTGGACTTCATCTGGGTCTTCAGGTGTCTGTTCATGGTTCAAATTTCTATAAATCATCTCCAGCACAGCTAATTCCCTCAGTTGCTGGAGACCTTTCACCATGGCGGTCCACTTGCCTACTTGATATACAATAACTTCCTTGTGGGGATACCTTTCTTTCACAGCTGCCAGGAGTTGCCTCCAGAGGCTGAGAACCTGTGCCTCTCTCCCAATTACTCTGTCAATGATCCTTTCTCTAGAGAGGTATCCCAGCTGCTTGGCTTCATTGCCTTCTAGTTGTTGGCTATTGACCCCAGTGTCCCAGCATCGAAGCAGCCAGGTGAGGATGTTCTCACCTGGATGATGACTGAAATCCTTTCGTATTTCTCGCAACTCACTCAGGGATAGGGATTGGGTGGTTTCTGATTCATTTATGATTTCCATCTCTTCTCCCTGATGTTGTGATGACCCTTCTTTAGAGCTGCCTGCCTTTTCCTCTTCTCCCTCCTCCTTAGGAGGAGCTTCTTCCCTTACTAAATGAGCTAACTTCCATTTCCATTGTTTTGTCTTGACTATGGGGGAGACTGATACCATAGATGGTTGGTCCTCTGGGGTGGTCACAGTGTGTGTTATCTGGTCATCGAATTCAAAGACTTCCCCATCCCCTTGAGGGTGCTGGGCAGTGTTAATTACCATTTGATAGGCGTAAGCCTGACCCCAGCAGAGTGCAGCAAGCTGGTGGAGTTCTCTGGTATTGCCAGGGTCAGGGCATACGCCTTTCAAACATCCTACCAGTTTTTTTGGATTTCGCACTTGTTTGGGGTGAAGTGAAAAACTGTTGGCGGAGACAACCGTGACAGGTACCTGCCCATATCCCCCCACATACCTTGCCACCCACAACTACTTTGTCTCAGGGCAGGTTCTTGGATGATATTCTTAATAAATTATTTGACCTTAGGGAGGAAAAGAAACACATTTTGCAGGACTAGTAAGAGGAGGATGACAGTTGACCAAGGGTATTAAAGATCCTCGAAGGCTGCTGTAATTAGCCCAGAGGGAGAGAAGAAGAAGGTACCATTCCCAATATTATTCACAAATTGACTTCTAGAGGAGAAAAAGAAGGCAGTGTAATTCTTAATATTTCCAAAAAGATAATCTCCAGGAGACCAGAATGATAACAATGTAGTGCCTGAGTACCAGAAGAAACTCACGGCCAGTGTGTTATAACACAGTCTAATAAAGAAACCAAACACAGATTTTAGCACTTTCTCTGATCGGATATACAGGAGAAAAGAGAACATAGGACAGATTACATACGACATAGTCACACAGAAAAATATTAACAGCAAACTGAACACTGTGACTAGAAAGTGTGTTAGTCATAAATATTTTAATCAGTTCTACTGTTATCTCGACCCTTGAGCCCCACGTTGCACGCCAAAAAGGACTGTGGTGGTTTTAATCGGGTAGGCAGCCGAGATCCACCACAACTGCTCTCTCACTCCCCCCTCCTCAAAGAGGAAGGGGGAGAAAATATGACACAAAGAGCTCAAGGTTTGAGATAAGGATGATTTAATTAAAGGGAAAAGAGAGAGGGAGAAAAAAAAACACAAAACAAACAAACAACAACAACAACAACAAAAAGAAAAAAAAAAGGCCATGCAGAAGCACAGAGAAAGAGGAAAAAAAGGTTACTCTCTGCTTCCCATCAATGAGCGATGTTCGGCCACATCCTGGGAAGCAGGGCCTCAAAATGCGTAACAGTTGCTCGGGAGGACAGCCCCTTCCCCCACGAGAGACCCCCTTTTTATTGCCGAGTGTGAAATCATGTGGTATGGAGTATACCTTTGGTCGGTTTAGGTCAGCTGCCCTGGTGATGTCCCCTCCCCACCACTTGCCCACCCCCAGCCTGCTTGCTCTTGGGGGCTTGGAGGGAGTCCATATGCGGTACCAGTATTATGCAGCAATAGACACAACACTGGAGTGATACCAGTGCTGTTCTAGCTACGAGTGCAGAGCACAGCACTGTGTGGGCTGCTGCGGGGACAGCATCCCAGACAGACCCAGCACATCTGGACACGCTCGAGCACCTCGATGTCCTTCTAGTAGTGAGGGGCCCAAAAATGAACAGAGTACTCAAGGTGCGGCCTCACCAGAGCCGAGTACATGGGGACAATCACTTCCCTGGTCCTGCTGGCCACACTGTTTCTTACACAAGCCAGGATGCTGTTGGCCTTCTTGGCCACCTGAGCACACTGCTGGCTCATATTCAGCCGACTGTCAACCAATATTCCCAGGTTCTTCTCTGTCAGGCAGCTTTCTAACCACTCATCTCCCAGCCTGTAGCAGTGCTTCGGGTTGTTGTGCCCCAGATGCAGGACCCGGCACGTGGCCTTAGAATCATAGAATCATACAATCATAGAATCATAGAATATCCCAAGTTGGAAGGGACCCACAAGGATCATCGAGTCCAACTCCTGGCCCCAATACAGGTATACCCAAAAATTCAGACCATGTGACTAAGTGCACAGTCCAATCTCTTCTTAAATTCAGACAGGTTTGGTGCAGTGACTACTTCACTGGGGAGCCTGTTCCAGTGTGCAACCACCCTCTCCGTGAAGAACCTCTTCCTGATGTCCAGCCTAAACTTCCCCTGCCTCAGCTTAACACCGTTCCCACAGGTCCTATCACTGGTGGTTAAGCAGAATAGATTGGCGCCTGCCCCTCCACTCCCCCTCGTGAGGAAGTTGCAGAGTGCGATGAGGTCTCCCCTCAGCCTCCTCTTTTCCAAGCTGAACAGGCCAAGTGACCTCAGCCGCTCCTCATATGTCTTCCCCTCTAGGCCCTTCACCACCTTCGTCGCCCTCCTCTGGACACTCTCCAACAGTTTCACGTCCTTTTTGTACTGTGGTGCCCAGAACTGCACACAGTACTCGAGGTGAGGCCGCACCAGCGCGGAGTAGAGCGGGACAATCACTTCCCTCGACTGACTAGCGATGCCGTGCTTGATGCATCCCAGGATACGGTTGGCCCTCCTGGCTGCCAGGGCACACTGCTGGCTCATATTCAACTTGCTATCAACCATAACCCCCAGATTCCTCTCTGTGGGGCTGCTGTCCAGCGTCTCATCGCCCAATCTGTGCATATAGCCAGGGTTGCCCCGTCCCAGGTGCAGGACCCGGCACTTGCTCTTGTTAAACTTCATGCGGTTGGTGATCGCCCAGCTCTCCAGTCTGTCCAGATCTCTCTGCAAGGCCTTTCCACCCTCAACAGATATATTACTTCAACAACATCAGTTTTTTTCCTATGATTAGAGTTAAACCATTGAGGTATACACTGCTTCAGTTGCACAGCTGTTCTTTTAAAAACTGTAATGTGTAAACAGTTATTTTCTTTGAAATATTAACTGGATTAAAATAGTATCTATTAAAAAAACACTTAAGGAGCACGAAGAAAACGTTACTGCAGTAGAACTGCTGTGGAGCCATACCAAGTGAAGAAGATAAGGCATGTGGAGGAGGACTGAAAAGTTAAAAGTAAATTCTTGTTCTGGTTTCAGCTGGGATAGAGTTAATTTTCTTCCTAGTAGCTGGTATGGTGCTGTGTTTTGGATTTAGGATGAGAATAATATTGATAACAACACTGTTTTAGTTGTTGCTGAGCAGTGCTTACACTAAGTCAAGGACTTTTCAGCTTCTCATGCTGCTCTGCCAGCGAGGAAGCTGGGGGTGCACAAGAAGATGTGAGGGGACACAGCCATGACAGCTGACCCAAACTGGCCAAAGGGATCTTTCATACCATATGATGTCATGCTCAACAATAAAACTGGAGGGGAGGGAGTTGGCCAGGTGTTGCTTGGGGACTAGGTGGGCATCGGTCATCTGGTGGTGAGCAATTGCGTTGTGCATCGCTTGCTTTGCTTATTCTTATTGTTGCTTTCTTTCCCCCTTTATTTTTTCTTTCTTATTAAACTGTCCTTATCTCAACCCATGAGTTCTTGCACTCCCCCCTCCAGTTCTCTTGCCCATCCCACTGTTGGGGGGGGTGGGGTGTTGAAGATGTTTGATCACTATAAAATCAGATTGGAAAAACTAGTTTTCATCCTCATTTCAGAATTAATATTTTAGTGGAAATGTTTTGCAGCTGTATTTATAGTTTTACTTATTTGCAAAACATCCTTTTCTTCATATTCTGTTTTACAGAAAGAAAATTCCTGTCTAAAGACCATGTAAAAGTCCCTTCTAAAACAAACAAACAAACCACATTCAAATAAAACAGAAAATTTGAGCACAAAAGACAACACATTAATATAGCAGCCAACCTCAGGGTATGAACAGACTTGATTTACCACATTATAATACATACAAGAGAATTGTGCATTTCCAAAATGTTTAATAGGCAGGCTCTGTACTGATATGTAGATAGAACAAATATAAAACTCATTTTTCTGGGATAAATTGTGATTCTGTGAGTCTGTGACTGGGATAAATTTATAAGGCTGAATTGCTTCAGGGGATGTATTATGCATTTTCATTTTTTTAAATGAGGGTAGTTTAATTTGCCACAGGTGTGCATGGTTTAATCTATAGCCTTAAGCAGCAAGACAGTGACAGAGATGGATAATTATTTTACTACACCCAAAGACCAACATCTGCAAACAAGACAACATGAATGATATTAATTATCATTTTTTAAACTGAAGCAACCATTAGGTAATTTGCAAGTAAAAATGAGGCAGTTCCTAAACTAACAAATTTACCAAGAGATATAGAATGAAAGATAAGAATATAATGCATAGAGTATATATCATAGTGAGTCTGTTTCTTCTTACTTTTCACACACTTCCTTGAAAAAAATATCATATTGAACATATTCAACCCTTTCCTTTTTTTTCCCATGTAAAATCACAGCATCCAATTTACAATTTTATTCTCAACTCCCACAATCTTCAAAGTATGCCTTTTAAAAAAGATAAACATTCATTTAGTAAACAAATGAAAGCTCCACCTTGTTCTAAGTCAGTCTATTGACCTATTTTAAACACAAGGAGTGGACTCTGGAGGGTATTTCTGTAAGGAAATCTCAGGAAAACATCCGTGTATAACCTTAGGCATTTCAATTAGTTCTAGCTTAAAGTGCTTCTCAACTTCCTCCTGAAAATGCATTTGAGACACGGATATTATTGAGGTTTCCCCATCTGCACATACTTCTTGAGACTAGCTACAAAGATACCAAAGAAGCCGTGTTTGATGCCAGCACCAGCAATGGATGCCCAGAGCCAGGAAAGGGATCAGAGGTCAGTGGGAGGTCACCTGAAGAGCAGCACAAAGGAATTCCAGCCACTTCATCTACTAAAACAGTTCATTAGGGGCCTGACTTAAGTGTGTCTATACAAATGCATGTAGCATAGGAAATAAACAGGGGAAACTGAAAGCTTCAGTTAAGTCTCAGGGCTATGATATCATTGGCCCCAGTGAGACATGGTGGGATGACTTGCATGCATAGAATGCTGTAATGGATGGTTACAGGCTCTTCAGGAGAGAGAGGCAGGGAGGGAGAGGAAGTGGGGGAGCCCTGTATGTTAGGGAATGCTTTGACTGCATGGAGCTGGGTGATGGTAATGAAAGGGTAAGAGTCAGGGGAAAGGCCAATAAGGCAGATGTTATGGTGTGAGTCTGTTACAGATCACCCAAACAGGATGAAGAGTCAGATGAACTATTCTATAAGCAACAAGAAGTCTCAGGATTTCTAGCCCTTGTTCTCATGGGGGACTTCAACCTCCCAGATGTCTGCTGGAAATAAAATACAGCAGAGAAGAAACAGGAGATTCCCAGAATGTGTGGAGAACAACTTCCTGACAAAGGTGGTGAGGAAGTCAGCTAGTCAGGGTGCCCAACTTGACCTGTCGTTTGCAAGCAGGGAAGGACTTGTGGGTGATGTGATGGCTGGAGGCTGTCTTGGGCACAAATAACAAAATGTTAGTTTTTGATCTTTGGTGAGGTAAGGAAGGTGGTTAACAGAACTGCTACCTTGGATTTCCAGAGGGCACACTTTCGCCTATTTAGAGGCCTGGTTGACAGAGTCCCCTGGGAGGCAGTTCTGAAAGGACAAGGAGTCCAGGAAGGTTGGATATTCTTCAGGAACGAAATCTTAAAGGTGCAGGAGCAGGTTATCCCAACGTGATGAAAGTCAAGCTGGCAGGGGAGAAGACGAGCCTGGCTGAACAGAGAGCTTCTTGGGAACTCAGAAAGAAAAAGAGAGTTTATGAACTATGGAAGAAGGGGCAAGCAACTCAGGAGGACTAGAGTCCTATTGTTAATTAGAATCATAGACTCAAAGAATCATTAAGGTTGGAAAAGACCTCCAAGAACATCTGGTCCAGCCATCACCCTACTACCAATGTCACCCACTAAACCATCTCCCGAAGCACCAAGTCCAACCTTTCCTTTAACACCCCCAGGGACAGTGACGCCAACACCTCCCTGAGCAATCTCTTCCAATGCCTGACTACTCTTTCTGAGAAGAAATGTCTCCTAATTTCCAAACTAAACCTCCCCTGGCGCAACTTGAGGCCATTCCCTCTTGTCCTATCACTAGTTATCTGGGAGAAGAGGCCGACCCCCAGCTCCCCACAACTTCCTTTCAGGTAGTTGTAGAGAGCAATTATGTCTCCCCTGAGCCTCCTCTTCTCCAGACAAAGGGCCACAAAGATGATGAAGCAAACAAAGGAACCGGAGCATCTTTCATATAAGGAAAGGCTGAGAAAGCTGGGACTGTTGAGCCTAGAGAAGAGAAGGCTCAGGGGGGAATTTCATCAATGTCTATAAATACCTGAAAGGAGGGTGCAAAGAGGCCGGAGCCATGATATTTTCAGTGGTGCCCAGTGACAGGACAAGAGGCAATTGGCACAAACTGGAACATAAGAGGTTCCAGTTAAACATCAGGAAACACTTCTTTACCGTGTGGGTGACTGAGCACTGGAGCAGGTTGCCCAAAGAGGTTGTGGAGTCTCCCTCCTTGGAGATATTCAAAAGCCATCCAGACATAGTCCTGGGCAACCAGCTCCAGGTGGCCCTGCTTGAGCAGGGGAGTTGCATCAGATGACCTCCAGAGGTCCCTTCTAACCAAAACCATTCTGTGATTTTGTGACTCTGTGAAACTGGTGGTTGGTCAGTATGTTATGTATGTTATTTCCACACACTTCTCTCTGCCATGTGGCATTTTGCCCTTTCTTAAATATGCTTTCACAGAGGCACCACCAGCTTCGCTAATTGGCTCAGCTCTGGACTGCGGTGGGTCTGTCGCAGAGCCCGCTAGAACTACTCTGTGTCTGGCACAGGGCAGCCCCTGGACTATTTTCACAGAGGCTACCCCTACAGTTCCACCCCTGGCTACCAAAACCTTGCCACATACACCCAATAGAACTGTGTATTAGCACCAAGAGGGAACGTTGGGTGACTGTGGTTGGAGTCTCCCTTCGGCAGGGGACCCATCTGCTGACCAAACAGGATCATAGAGTAATTCAGGTTGGAAGAGACCTCAGAAGGGCTAACATCCTGCTCAAAGCAGGGTCAACACTGAATCCAGACCAGGTTGCTCATGGCTTTATCCAGTCAAGTCTTGCAAACATCCAGAGACAGAGACTGCACAACTCCTCTGGGTTGTGCAACCTGTTCTACTGCTTGATTGACTTCATTGTGAAAAAGTTTCTCCTTACATTCAGTCAGAGCCTCTCTTCTTTCAACTTATGTCCATTGCCTCTCACCCTCCCACCATGCACCACTGTGAAGAGCCTGGCTCTGTCTTGTAGGAAGGGATCTGTCTGTAGGGATCTCGTCTGTAGGAAGGGAGGTTTGTTGCTTGGTGGAGGCCCAGATACAGGATGCTACAGAGACTTCCAAGGCTCATCCAGTCCTTGGACCTATTACCCCTTACTGCTCATTTGTGTGGATGCTCTTAACTGCAAAAGAGAGGCCTTGAGCAAATCAAGAGTGACAACAGAGCTCCAGGAACAAGGGTGAAGCATGTGGGAGCCCAGGTGTTCTTCTCAGGGCTGCAGGTGAAGGGAAAAGGCTCAAGTAGGAGCCCATGCATCCTACAGATTAACACCTGGCTGAACAGTTGGTGTCCGTGGCATCCTAATTGATTGATGAGGACTGCTGAGAAGGAACAAGAACCACCTGACAAAGTGGGGCATCTTTATAACCGGGGGAAGAGGACTTTAAACTAGGTCTGTCAGGTGATGATGACTAATGCCTGAAGAGAAATAAAAGAACAGGGGCATGGAGGAAGTACACAGAGGACAGGTAGGTCTGCACTTTCCCTGTGAAAGCAGCACAACTGGGAGTCCATCTCAAGTGCCTGCACATAAATGCATGCAGCATGGAAAGAAAAAACACACGCTCTTTTGATGCAGCCTAGAATGCAGTTGGCCTTCTGGGCTGCAAGCATGAGCTGCTGGCTCACATCGAGCTTTTTGTCCACCAGAATCCCCAAGTCCTTCTCTGCAGGGCTGCTCTCAACGAGTTCTTCTCCTGATCTGTACTCATATCTGGGATCGCTCTGACCCAGGTGCACCACCTAGCTCTTGGACTTGTTGAACCTCATTAGGTTCACATGGGCCCAATTCTCAAGCTTGTCCAGGTCCCTTTGGATGGCATCCCTTCCTTCTGTCGTATTAACTGCACCACTCAGCTTGGTGTCCTCTGCAAACTTACTGAGGGTGCACTTGATTACACTATGTCATTGGTAAAGATATTAAACAGTACCGGTCCCAGGACAGACCCCTGAGGGATACCACACATCACTGGACTCCACCTGGACACAGAGCCATTGACTACAACTCTCTGGGTGCGGCTTTCAAGCCAATTCTTTATCCACCGAATGGTCGGTCCACCCTTCAAATCCATCTCTCTCCAATTTGGAGATCAGGATGTCAGGTGGGACTGTGTCAAAGGCCTTGCAGACGTCCAGGTAGATGACATTAGTCGGTCTTCCCTTGTCAACTGATGCAGTCACTTCATCACAGAAGGCCACCAGATTGGTCAGGTACGATTTGCCCTTGGTGAAGCCATGCTGGCTGTCTCGGATCGCCTCTTTGTCTTGCATATGCCTTGACATTGCTTCCAGGAGGATTTTTTCCAAGATCTTCCCAGGCACAGAGGTGAGGCTCACCTGTCTGTAGTTCCCCGGGTCCTCCTTTCTACCCTTTGTAAAAATGGGAGTGACGTTTCCCTTTTTCCAGTCACCAGGGACTTTGCCTGACTGCCATGACTTTTCAAATATGATGGAGAGGGGCTTGGCAACTACATCAGCCAATTCCCTCAGGACCCTGGGATGCATGTCATCGGGCCCCACAGACTTGGACTTTCATCAGGTGGTCTCAAACCTGCTCTTCGCTTACAGTGGGAGGGACTTTGCTCTCCCAGCCCTCATCTTCAGGTTTAGGGAAAAAATTCATCAATAAAAATATTAAAGAGGATGTACCCCAACACCGACCCCTGGGGAACACCACTCGTGACTGGTCAACAGCTGGATTTCACTCTATTCACCACTACTCTCTGGGCCCAGGCATCCAGCCAGTTTTTAACCTAACAAAGAGTGTACGTGTCCAAGCCATGGGCCTACAGCTTCTCCAGGAGACTGCTGTGGGAGACCGTGTCAAAGGCTTTTGCTGAAATCTATGTAGACTACGTCAATAGGCTTTCCCTCATCCACCAGACGGGTCACCCGGTCATAAAAGGAGATAAGGTTGGTCAGGCAGGACTTGCCTTTCATGAACCCATGCTGACTGGGCCTGATCCCCAGGTTGTCCCGCATATGCTGCGTGATTGCATTCAGGATGACCTGTTCCATCACCTTTCCTGGCACCGAGGTCAGGCTGACAGGCCTGTAGTTTACTGGGTCCTCCTTACGACCCTTCTTATAGATGGGCGTCACGTTAGCAAGTCTCCAGGCATCCGGGACCTCTCCGGATGACCATGACCGCTAATAGGTGATGGAAAGCAGCCCAGCAATCACTTCTGCCAACTGTCTCAGCACCCTCGGGTGGATCCCATCTTGTCCCATGGACTTGTGACAACCCAGGTGGAGCAACAGGTCTCTGTTTCCATCTGAACTGTGTGGGGGGGTTCTTCTGCTCCCCGTCCCAGACTTCCAGGTCGGGAGGCTGAGTACCCTGAGGATAAGTGGTCTGGCTAGTAAAGAGAGATGTAAAGAAGGCATTGAGAACCTCAGCCTTTTCCTTATCCTCAGTAGTCATGTTCCCCCCTGCATCCAGTAAAGGATGGAGATTCTCCTTGGCCCTCCTCTTGCCGTTAATGTCTTTATAAAAACATTTTTTCTTATCCTTAACCACAGTGGCCAGGTTAAGCTCGTGCTGGGCTTTAGCCTTCCTGATTTTTTCCCTGCATATGCTGGCAACTACCTTGTACTCTCCCTGAGTTGTCTGCCCCTACTTCCACCGGACATAAACTCTTTTTTTTCTCCCAGACACTCAGAGAAAGTTCCCTGTTCAGCCACACCAGTCTTTTTCCCCTGCCGGCTCATCTTACGGCACATGGGGACAGCCTGCTCTTGCGTCTTTAAGACTTCCTTCTTGCGGAGCATCCAGCCTTCCGGGACCCCTCTGCCCTTCAGGACTGACTCCCAAGGGACCCTCCCTACCAGTGTCCTGAACAATCCAAAGTCTGCCCTCCGGAAGTCCAAGGTAGCAGTTTTACTGACCCCCCCCCCTCCTGACTTCACCAAGAAGAGAGTACGCCACCATTTTGTGGTCACTCTGCCCAAGACAGCTCCCGACCACCACATCTCCCACCAGTCCTTCTCTGTTTGTGAACAGCAGGTCTAGCAGGGTTCCCCCCCGATAGGCTCACTAACCAGCTGAGTCAGGAAGCTATCTTCCACGCACTCCAGGAGCCTCCTAGACTGCTTCCTCAGGGCTGTATTGTATTTCCAGCATATGTCCGGAAAGTTCAAGTCCCCCATGAGAACAAGTGCTGGCGATTGCGTGACTTCCACCAGCTGCTTACAGAACGCCTCATCCATCTCTTCATCCTGGTTTGGCGGTCTATAACAGAGCCCCACCAGGATGTCCGCCTTGTTGGCCATCCCCCAATCCTTATACACAGGGATATCATTCCCAACCCCAAGCTCAACAACATTGAAACACTCTCTAATATAGAGAGCCACGCCACCACCCCTCCTTTGTTGCCTGTCCCTTCTGAAGAGCTTATAGCCATCCATTGCAGCACTCCAGTCGTGGGAGTGGTCCCACCACGTTTCAGTGATGGCAACTAGGTCACAGTTTGCCTGCCACACAATGGCTTCCAGTTCCTCCTGTTTGTTGCCCATGTTGCGTGCATTGGTGTAGATGTACTTCAGTTGTGCCATTGCCCTCACCCCCAACCCTGGCATTGCTCCCTTAGGCTCATCTCTATCAAGCCTCGTTTCATCCCTTTCCCCCTTCATACCTAGTTTAAAGCCCTCTCAACAAGCCCTGCCAGCTCCTGGGCTAGAATCCATTTCCCCCTTTGAGACAGGTGGGACCCATCAGCAGTCATCAGTCCAGGTGCCTAGTAAACCTCCCCATGATCAAAAAAAGCCAAAATTCCTGCAATGGCACCAGCCTCTCAGCCATGTATTGATCAGCTGGGCTTTCCAGGTCCGCTCAGTATCCCTCCCCGCCACTGAAGGGATAGAGGAAAACACCACCTGTGCTCCTACTCCATCCAGTAACCGCCCCAATCCCCTGAAGTCCCTTTTGATAGCCTTCAGGCTTCTCTCAGTGATTTCATCGCTGCCAGCCTGAATTATCACCAAGGGATAATAATCGGAGGGACAAACCAGGCCAGGAAGTTTCCTGGCAATGTCCCTGACCCGGGCCCCAGGGAGGCAGCAGACTTCCCTACGGGTAGGGTCTGGCCCACATATGGGGCCCTCTGTTCCCCTCAGAAGGGAGTCGCCTACGACCATTACCCTTCTTTCCTTCTTGGTGGAGGAAGTCTTGAGGCGTGCAGTTGAATTCCTTGTCCTAGACAACCTCCTGTGTGGACCTTCTCCCATGTCCTCACCAACCCGTCCCTCAAGCTTCAGGGCCTCAAACCTATTGTGTAAGGGCACCTGGGGAGGCGAGGCGGGTAGGGAGGGGGCTTGCCTGCTACACCGAGCAGGGACCTGCTTCCATTCCTCTCCATCTCTCAGGTCCCCTCCCTTTGCCCGACAGCGACAGGGCAGGGGGTCCACCACTGTTTGGGGTGTATCACCCCGGTGCCTTTCTCCCAGGCCTGGCAGGGAGTTGCTCCACCAGTCTAACTCCTGCTCACACTCCCTGATAGTCCTTAATCTCTCCACCTCCTCCTTGAGCTCTGCCACCAGGATGATCAGATCGTCCACCTGATCGCACCTCACGCAGGCAGTATCTCTGCCACTCTCCATTGGTAGCAACAGGCTCAGGCACTCCCTGCAGCCGGAGACCTGAACAGCCACATTTTGGGGCAGGCACTCCGTCTGGGTTGCCAGAGTCTTTTCGGCGAGAGCTTTCTGCCTGGAGGAGGCCATGGCTGGGTTTGCCGTCTGGGAGGCAGCTGATAGGTGAGCCGCTCTCCTGAGTGGGGAGGGATACTCTGCCCTCCCTGCTCTCCCTGCCTGGGCACACTGCCTCACAAACTGCCGCGCCACGCCCTGACTGACGTGCCACACCCTGTTTGCCCGCCCTGTTCACCGTGCTCCTGGTCGCTTGCGCTCCCTAGGGTCTGCCTTTGTACGACAGAGGCAGGGGCGCTCCTGGCTCTGCCCAAGCCTCCTCAGCTGCCCTCGCGAGGGCTGCCGGGTCCTGGCGGCGCCCTCTGCTGCCTCAAGTGGCCTTGAAGCAGTAAACCCCCTGCACACCACGATCCCCCGCTCTGCTGCAGAACGCATCTGCCCCGGAGCCGATCGCCTTGATTAGTTGCTATAAAATGGCAGCTATGCCCGATTTAAATGGCCCACCGCCCAATAAGGTCATAACTCTGCAACTGTGTACGGACTTCTAATTTCTCCTGCTTGTTCCCCATGCTACACACATTTCTGTACAAGCATCTGAGATGGGCCCCAAGTTGAGCTGTTTTTACAGGGCAAGTGTGAGAGCCTCCCCTGTCATGCTGTCCTCCAGATACACTTGTTCTGACCCTTGTGCCTTCACTTCTCTTCAGGTTATGGTAACCCTCCCCTGGTATACCTACTTTAAAGCCTGCCTCACTCAATTAGCAAGCCTGTTTGCAGAAACACTCTTGCCCCACTTTGTCAGATGTATCCCATCCTCAGTCAGTAGCCCTCACTCCTCAAAGAGGGTCCCATGACCATAGGAACCAAAGCCCTGCCTGTGACACCAGCAACAAAGCCAGGTCTTGACCCGCTGGATGAGCCCACTTCTACCTAACCCATTCCTCCTCACTGGCAAGATTGAGGAGAACACCACCTGGGCCTCCATGTCCTTCACCCTCACCCACAGAGCTCTGTAGTTCCTTGTGATTATATGCCAGGTTACTCCTGGTGCCCCCATGGAAGTGCAGCAAGGGATAATAGTCTGAGGGCCAGACAAGCCTTGGCAGTCCCTTTGCAACATCCTGGATCCTGACCCCTTGTGGTGCAATTGCCTAAAGTAACTAGGAAAATAAAACTAACATTCACATTTTAAAGAAAATGTACAGCATTGAAGAGGCTTTCAGGGTAGGGTGTAGCTGCATTACCTGAGCGTTCCCTAGGCTTCCAACCTTAGATGCTATCACAGTGGGGGAACCTGGTGTGCTGGCTCTAAGGAACAGTACGGAGCGTAGAGTGGACTGGAGACACCACGGCTAGGCTCTGTGATCAGGTGGGGACTCGATTGTTCTTGTGCACACCGAGACCGATAAGCTGCACTTTTTGCTACCCTGAGCCAGCGACCTGTCATGTTTTGACAAATGCTGTACTCTAGTGTACTTTTGCTCATTATAATATCATTATAATACCAAAACACACCTCCATCCCAAAAGCTACCCGCCTCCAAAGTGCGACCACCCCTCACTGAGCACGCGCTCTGAATTTCTCGGAGCCTATACCTTTAAACAGAGACGGGAAAACTTTTCACCAATCATAACTAAGATGTGCTTGACTAGAGTCACTCAAGCTCCACCTAAAAGATAGAAAATAATATAAACTGGCCTAAGAGAGAGGGGATGTGGGGGAAGATACTATCGTTAGGGAAGATACTATCGTTAGGGAAGATGCCACCGTCAGGGGAGATACCATCACGAGGGAATACACCATCCCGAAGACCTCCTGACCCCTAGGATCAGTCGACGGGCTGAGCCTCTCTTCCCCCCCCCCCCCCCCCCCCAATTGGGACGCCTCTGGGTGAGATTTGAACACTTGGCTATACTGTGTGTCTCTGCGGAAACTTAGAAATCTCTATAGAGTCTTTGTGCCTTTTAACGCGTCAATTTCCAGGCTGCGCACCTGTGTATTTCATGCATGCTAGCTTGCTTTTGCAGACAGTAAATTATCGCCGGTGTCCTGGTTCCAGTTAGGACAGAGTTAATTTTCCCTCCTAGTAGCTGGTAGGGTGCTATGTTTTGGATTAGGATGAGAAGAGCGCTGATAACATGCTGATGTTTTAATTGTTGCAGAGCAGTGTTTACACCAGGCCAAGGACTTTTCGGCTTGTCGCTCTGTCCTGCCAGCGAGCAGGCTGGGGGTGCAGCAGGAGCTGGGAGGGGACAGACCCAGGACAGCTGACCCAAACTGGCCAAAGGGGTATTCCATACCATCTGACGTCATGCTAAACAATATATGGGGGTGGCTGGCCGGGGTGGGGGGCCGGGCTGCTCGGGGATAGGCTGGGCATCGGTCAGCGGGTGGTGAGCAATTGCATTGTGCATCACTTGTTTTCTTACACATTATTATTATTAATACTATTATCATTATCACTATTATTATTATTATTGTTATTATTATATTCCTGTCTTAATAAACTGTCTTTATCTCAACTCACCGGCTTCACTTTCCCGTTTCTCTCCCCCATCCCAGAGAGGGAGGGGGGAGGGTGAGCGAACGGCTGTGTGGTGTTTAGCTGCCAGCCGGGTTAAACCACAACAGCCGGCAATCCAAAGAACCTATGTACCTGTTGCTGTAATAAATTGCACTTGATTGCATTGTTCCTAGCCGTGATAGTTCTCATTGAACGCGACTAGAGTAAGGGCGGTTATACGTTATTGGTGAATCCGTGACCGTGGTAGTTCAGTGCTAAGGGCGGTTATACGTGGTCGGTGAATATAGTTCAGTGTCCTGAATCCGACCGGACCCGTAACGGTTAATCGGCTACCCTGAATCCGACCGGACCCCTAACGGTTAATCGGCTACACCCCTTAACGCGACACCCCCGGCAAGCAACAAACCTCCCGAGACATCAGTTCGGGTTGGCAGATAGGTGCCTCTGTCCCCCACAGGAGGCAGTCTCCAATCACTGCCAGTTTCCTTTTTCCTTTGTGCAGACATAGGGTTTGGGCTCAGCTGTCTCTAATGCTGTATTGGGTTTACATGGCAAGGTTTTGGTAGCGGGGCGCTACACGGGTGGCCTCTGTGAGAAGAGGCCAGAATTTGCCCCATGTCAGATAAGGGCCAGTTTCAGCCATTCTATGATTCTATGATTTTATGACCATTCCTGTAAAGAAGACTGATTTCAAAAAAAATTACTTGGGCAGAGAATAGAACATTGACTTGGAACAGTGTGAACAGGGCATGGCACAGTATTTTATGTGGCAGTTTTCACAGGAAGGCGGGCACACAGGGAAGATGCCTCTTTGAAGGAGGGCCATTCCACCGACCGAGTAGGAGACTCAAAGTACATATAACCCAGCAACTGGGGACCGTTCAGTGACCATTTGTACTGGTAAAGGGCACTCATCCTACCTGACCCTTGAGGCAGAACGGTGGGCATTTGTCTTAAAGCAAAGACTGAAGCTCCAGTTGGGGAGCCTGCACCATCTACCCCAGCGGTGGCTGACACCTCCACCCAAACGGAGCTACTGAAGGGGAAGGCTGTAGTGCAGACCTCAGACTATAGACCTTTCTCTTGTGGTAGGGACAGGTGGCAGACCTGCCTGCAAAAGGTCTCTCCTGGAGAACAGGAGAGGTGCCTGAAGAAGGGAGGATAGCCAGTGTCACTCCGGTCTTCAAGAAGGGCAAGAAGGAGGATCCGGAAAAGTACAGGCCAGTCAGTCTCACTTCTGTCCCTGGAAAGGTGTTGAACATCTTGTTCTGGATGCCATCTCCAAGCAATTGGAAGAGAAGAAGGTTATGAGGAGTAGTCAGCATAGATTCACCAAGGGGAAATCGTGCTCGACCAACCTCGTAGCCTTCTATGATGACATCACCAGCTGGGTAGACGGGGGGAGAGCAGTGGATGTCATCTACCTTGACTTCAGCAAGGCTTTTGATACTGTCTCCCATGACATCCTGCTAACAAAGCTGAGAAAGTGTGGGCTAGACGAGTGGACAGTAAGGTGGGTTGAGAACTGGCTGACTGGCCAAGCTCACAGGGTGGTGACTGGCGGCGCAGAGTCCGGCTGGAGACCTGTGACTAGCGGTGCTCCCCAGGGATCGGTGCTGGGTCCGGTCTTGTTCAGCATTTCATCGACGACCTTGATGAGGGAATAGTGTCCACCCTCAGCAAGTACGCCGATGATACAAAGCTGGGAGGAGTGGCCGACACACCAGAAGGCTGTGCTACCATTCAGTGAGACCTGGACAGGCTGGAGAGCTGGGCAGGAAGTAACCCAATGAGGTTTAACAAGAGCAAGTGTAGAGTCCTGCACCTGGGAAGGAACAACCGGACGTATCAGTACAGGCTGGGGGATGACCTGCTGGAGAGGAGCTCTGAGGAGAAGGACCTGGGGGTCCTGGTGGACGACAGGTTGACCATGAGCCAGCAGTGTGCCCTCGTGGCCAAGAAGGCCAATGGGATCCTGGCGTGCAGAACTGTGTCCAGTTCTGGGCTCCCCGGTACAAAAAAGACAGGGATCTCCTGGAAAGAGTCCAGAGGAGGGCCACCGAGATGATACGGGGCCTGGAGCATCTTCCCTATGAAGAAAGGCTGAGAGACCTGGGTCTGTTCAGCATGGAGAAGAGAAGACTGAGAGGGGATCTTATTAATGTTTACAAATATCTTAAATGTGGGAGACAGAGGGATTGGGCCAACCTCTTTTCAGTGGTTTGTGGGGACAGGACAAGGGGCAATGGCCACAAAAAGGATCACAGGAAGTCCCACACCAACATGTGAAAGAACTTTTTCACGGTGAGGGTGACGGAGCACTGGAACAGGCTGCCCAGGGAGGTTGTGGAGTCTCCTTCTCTGGAGATATTTAAGGCCCGCCTGGACGCCTACCTGGGCAACCTGCTCTAGGGAACCTGCTTTGGCAGTGGAGTTGGACCCGATGATCGATCTCCTGAGGTCCCTTCCGACCCCTACAGTTCTGTGAAAGGTGTGCCCAGGTGAAAGACCTGCAGCAGGTGGCTGAGCTGAAGGAGGTGGTGAGAAGGCTGTGTAGCATCAGGGAGGCTGAGAATGAGTTAGATGGCTGGAGGTGTTCAAGACTAGGTTGGATGGGGCCTTGGCCAACCTGATCTAGTGGGTGGCATACCTGCCTCTGGCAGGGGGGTTGGAACTAGATGATCTTTGAGATCCCTTCCAACCCGAACCATTCTATGATTCTATGATTCTATGATTCTATGATCTACCGGGGTCTGATGGGGTCCATCTGTCGGAGGATGGGAAGAGCATCTTTGGCTACAGGCTTGACAAGCTGGTGAAGAGGGCTTTAAACTAAAGTTGCTGGGAGAGGGGAACCTCAATCCACCCGACTCTTATCAGTTTGATGCCAGCACCAGCAATAGATGCCCAGAGCCAGGAAAGGGATCAGAGGTCAGCGGGAGAGCACCTGAAGAGCAGCACAAAGGAATTCCAGCCACTGCAGCTAATAAAACAGTTTCATCAGGGGCCCCACTTAAAAGTCCCTACACAAATGCACGCAGCATGAGGAATAAACAGGAGTTAGAGATGTGTGCACACCTGCAGGGCTATGATCCTATTGGCATCACAGAGATGTGGTGGAATGGTTCCCATGACTGGAGTGTTGGAATGGAAGGATACAGGCTCTTTAGGAAGGGCAGGCCTGGGAGACGAGGAAGGGGGTGTCGCCCTCTATGTCAGTGACCAGCTGGAGCGCATGGAGCTCTGCATGGGGATGGATGAGGAGCAACTGAGAGCAACTTATAGGTCAAGATTAAAGGGAGGGCAGGGATTGGTGACATTATAGTGGGGGTCTGCTACAGGCCACCCGACCAGGAAGACCGAGCAGATGAGGCCCTCTACAGACAGATAGGAGCAGTCTCACATTCACAAGCCCTGGTCCTCATGGGGGACTTCAACCACCCCAATATCCATTGGAGGGGCAGCACAGCAGGGCATAAGCAATCCAGGAGATTCCTGGAATGCGTTGATAATTTCCTTCTCCAAGTGATAGAGGAGCCAACAAGAAGTGCTATGCTGGGCCTCATTCTCACCAACAAGGAGGGGCTGGTGGGGAATGTGAAGCTCAAGGGCAGCCTTGGCTGCAGTGACTATAAGATGGTGGCGTTCAAGATAACTGAGGGCAGCGAGGAGGGTGCACAGCAAGCTCAGAACCCTGAACTTTGGGAGAGCAGACTTTGGCCTCGTCAGGGTTCTGCTTGGTAGAGTCCCATGGGATAAAGCCCTGGAGGGAAAAGGGCCCGAGAAATCTGGTTAATATTCAAGGATCACCTCCTCCAAGCTCAAGGGCAATGCGTCCCAACAAAGAGGAAGTCAGGCAAAAATGCCAGGAGGCCTGCATGGATGAACAAGTTGCTCCTGGACAAACTCAAGCAGAATAAGGAAACCTACAGAGGGTAGAAGCAAGGGCAGGTAACCTGAGAGGAATACAGAGACATTATCTGAGCAGCCAGGGATCAGCTTAGGAAAGGTAAAGCCTAGATAGAATTGAATCTGGTCAGGGACGTCAAGGGCAACAAGAAGGGCTTCTACAAGTACATCAGTGATAAAAGGAAGACTAGGGAAAATATGGGCCCTCTGCTGAAGGAAATGGGAGACCTGGTTACCTGGGAAGTGTTCTAGTTGCAGACCTAAATGTTCCTCTCTCTGCCGCTCCTTTGCAGTTTTCCCCTGTTCTAGAGTGGGTCGTCTCCATGGGCTACAGTCCTTCAGGAAAAAAACTGCTCTACCGTGGGTCCTCCATGGGCTGCAGTTCCTGGCAGTAAAACCTGTTCCTGCATGGGCTCCTCTCCACAGTCCGCAGTTCTTGCAAGGAACCTTCTTCAGTGTAGGCTGTCCCCGGGCTTCTGCTTCCTTCAGGGCATATCCAACTGTTCCAGTGTGTGGTCCTCCACAGGCTGCAGTGTGGATATCTGCTCCAGCATGGTCTTCTCCACTGGCTGCAGGGGAATCTCTGCTCCAGCTCCTGAAGCACCTCCTCCCCCATGCTTCTTCATTGACTTTGGTGTCTGCAGAATTGTTTCTCATCCTTTTTCTTTTGTTTTCCCCATACTATGAAAAGCATGTTTCTCATACTTCTGAGGTGTTGAGGTGTTCAAGAGCAGGTTAGATGAGGCCCTGAGCAACCTGATCTAGTGGGTGGCATCCCTGCCTATGGCAGGGGGGTTGGAACTAGATGATCTTTGAGGTCCCTTCCAACCCAAGCCATTCTATGATTCTATGATTCTAATCCTGGTCATAATATTAATTACTGTGTCTGGGGGACTGCCTGCTGGAAATTGGAGCAGCAAGTTTTTTCAGAGAACCCCCCTTTTGTGACTGGTTTTCCTTGCAACTCACGTACCCGTGCCTCTAGGGTCAAGGTAGATTTTCCATCCCATTTTCTCATATCCTTTCCATGGTCACGTAGGTAAAACCACAGAGTGGCACGGGGTGTGTACTCACTATATCTTCTTTCTTGAACAGAAGGACGCTTACTCCTGATAGCTGAGACACTGGTTTGTACAGGTGGGGAGGAAGATAAATTCTCTCTAAGTTGGTGGACCTCTTCAGAAAGTTTCTCCAAAGTATCCTCTTTTAGTTGGTGGAACTCTTGAGAAAGGTTTTCCACATGCAGAGATGCAGGCCTGTAGGGAAGAGGAGAGACTTTCTTTGTACCGCCGGAGTTGTTTAGCCAATTCATCCTCCGTGGGTTCCTCTCGGTCTTTGCAGGTCATTTCCGCCAATGAGCTGGCATATGATGATGGTGCACTCCGTACAAACTTCCGCCACATGGGTCGTCTACACTTGACTTCATCTGGATCTTTGGATAGCTGGTCATTGTCTAGGTCATCATAAATCATCTCCCATACAGCTAATTCCTTCAGGTACTGGATTCCCCTCTCCATGGTGATCCACTCGCCTGGTTGACATACAAGATCTTCCTTGAAGGGATACCTTTCCTTCACACCTGACAGGAGACGCCTCCAGAGGGTGAAGATTTGTGCTCCTTTTCCAATTGCTTTGTCATTGACTGCTTCCCTAGGGAGGGATCCCATCTGCCTGTCTTCCCCACCCTCAAATTCCAGACTATTGGATCCGCTGTCCCAGCACTGGAGCAGCTAGGTGACAAGGTGCTCACCTGGACGACAACTGAAATCTTTTCGCACATCTCGTAGCTCACGCTGGGATAGGCCTCAGGTAGTTATTGATGCTTTTATGATACCTTCCTCTTCGTCTTCCTGTTCCTCTGATGTCCCAGCCACTTTGGAGTAGCCTATCTCATCTTCTTCTTTTGAGTAGGAGTTCCTCTGCTTTCTAAATGACCTGACTTTCTCATCCTTTGTTTCATCTTGGATACAGGGGCAACTGACACTGGTACAGTCTGTTTCCCTGGCCTAGCTTTGGGGCTTGTCATATGAGTTGGAACAGCTGCAGGGCCCATCACAGGTGTTGGAACAGACACAGGGCCCGTCACAGGGGTTGGAATGGCCGCTGGGGTTGGAGTGTCCGCAGGGCCTGTCACAAGGCTTGGAGTGGCCACAGTGCCCGTCATAGGGGTTGGTGTGGCCGCAGGACTTTGAGTGGCTGCAGGGTCTGTCACTGGGGTTATCGTGGCGTAGAATGCAGCTCGGTAAGCATAGGCCAAGCCCCAGCATGTTGCAGTGATTTGTGTCTCTTTGGAATTGCCAGGGTGATGACACCTTTTTCAAGCATTCTACCAGTTTTTTAGGATTTTGCAGTTGTTCAGTGGTGAATTTCCAAGACACTGGAGGTGCCCACTGCTCTAGATGCCGGCCCATATCCTCCCATACGCCCTGCCACTCATAACTATCCTGCCTCAAGACAGATCTCTGGATGGCATTCCCAAGTAGTTGTTTAACCTTAAACAAAACCTGAAGCGCATTCTGGAGACATAACAGTAAGAACATGCTGGTTTGAACGTCCCAAGGATATTCAAAGTCTTGAAGAGCTATTGTAACTAGTCTGGAGGAGAAGAGGGGGGTAAAGGAGAAAGGGGGAGCGAACAAGTGGGAAAAAACATCTCCCCCTGTCCCCTCCATAGATTGGCTCCCTGTAGAAAAAAGGTAAAAGGTGTAATTGTTAATAGTTTCTGAGATATGGTTTCCAAAGTATGGAGTTGACGGCAATGTTGAGTACAAATACCAGGTTAGTCTCATGACCAGTAATTTTATCATATCATAAGCCAGTGTTAGTACAGCAAAATAGTAACCTTAAACCAGCCCCCAGAAAGGATAAACAGCACGAGAGGGAATGCATACAGTAAGTAATGTGCTATATAACTCAATTCAGAAAACAGGCACAGCAGACCTCAGATCAAAGCAATCAACATTGTGACTAGCAACTATTAAGCAGGTCTAATACCAGTTTTGGTTTAGCACACTCTGGTCAGATCTGTCATTATCTCAACCCTTCGGGCCCCATGCTGAGTGCCAAAAGGACTGTTGTGGTTAAATCCGGCCGGCAGCTAAGCACCACACAGCCATTTGCTCACCCTCCCCCCTTCCTCTCTGGGATGGGGGAGAGAATCAGAAAAACAGTGAAAGCCTGTGGGTTGATATAAAGACAGTTTATTAGGACAAAAAAGTGTTGTGGTTTAACCCGGCTGGCAGCTAAACACCACACAGCCGTTCGCTCACCCTCCCCCCTCCCTCTCTGGGAAGAAGCACAGCTAGCAGGTCAAGGGATGTGATTGTCGCCCTCTAGTCTGCTATCGTGAGACCCCACCTGGATTACTGTGTTCAGCCCTGGAGCTCATAGCACAAGAAAGACATAGACCTCATAGAGGGAGTCCAGAGGAGGGCCATGAAGATCATCAGAGAGCTAGAGCACCTCTCCTATGAAGACAGGCTGAGAGAGTAGGGGTTGTTTAGGCTGGAGAAGAGAAGGCTCTGGGGAGACTTTATAGCAGCCTTCCGGTACTTACAGGGGTCTACAGGAAAGATGTGGAGAGACTTTATAAGGAAGTGTAGTGATAGGACAAAGGGTAATGGCTTTAAACTAAAAGTGGGTTGATTAGATATAAGGAAGACATTCTTTACTATGAGGGTGGTGAGACACTGGAACAGGTTGCTCAGAGAAGTTGTGGATATCCCATCCCTGGAGGTGTTCAAGGCCAGGTTGGATGGGGCTTTGAACAACCTGGTTTAGTGGAAGGTGTCCTTGCCCATGGCAGGAGGGTTGGAACTAGATGATCTTCAAGGTCCCTTCCAACCTAAGCCATTCTATGTTTCTATGAAAATAGTATATTTAAATAACTCTGTGATAAGTAACTTAAGAATATGCTAACGATTGAGTTACTGTTATTTAAAGGTAGATATGTTGTGTGAAAGAATGGATAATTTTGTGTATGTTGGTGGGTGAGTGGGTGATAGGAGAAAGTGTCTTCTTAGTTGAGGGACAGCCTAGATAAGCCTGTGCGGCTTTCTGAAAACATTAAATGCAATTCTTACTGGACAGCTAAACTCCTAAATTGTTAACTTTTGAAATTTAACTTTTTTTTTTTCTCTTTACTTTCCCTCCATCAGTAAAGAGGATTCACTTGTGAATTGAGCAACCTTCTGTAGCTGCATGTGGTTTTTTTTGTTTGTTTGTTTGTTTTTTCTTCTTCTTCTTTATCTTTTGGCAGGGACGTTTTGGACCAAATGACCTCCAGACGTCCCCTTTCAACCTGTACCTATGATTATAAAATCCTTTCAGCCACTGAGACCTGCTGTGATTTTATTATGTGATTTATCTATCACTTATGCACCAACGCCAGCAGCAGAAGAAAGTGAATTTTTACTCAAGGAATAAGTCCCTGTAATACTTAGAGTTCAAAGTAGATTATTTTCCCTATAGGAAAAGGACTTTTAATTAAAACAATTTTTACAGGAGCCAATTTAGTCCCTACAGGCTTGCAGATTCATGGTATGAAGCAGTAATAAGTTACTTTATCTATGATAAAGTTGGCTTCTCCCCCATAGGAGTACATATACCTCGAAAACCACATGCAGTACACATGAAGTCCTCCAGTATGATTTCAGTTGGAACTTAATGAAAAGTGAATTCAGAGATCATTGGCGCTAGAGTAAAGAAAAAACTAATAGCTTCCAATTATGACATAAAATATCCTGGTGTCGACACTATCAGTAATAGTTAACCTAGATGCAGAAACTGGAACTAACACTGAATATGCTAAAGAAAACAGAACCAACAGACTTGGAACTGAATAAACCAGTTGCAGGAACAGCAGTCTTTGAGCAGCAATTTATTTTTATGCATTTATGTTTTCCTTTCAGATTCTGACATAGGCTCCATAATTGTTACGGAAAATAACTCATCTCGTGCTGTAGTCCAAACACTTTAGCTTATGACTTTACTTTTCTTAGAATAAAAATCTCAAACCTGAGAGTAAAGCCTATATTTTTTAAACACCATTCATAAAGAGTTTATAACTATGCATTTCTTCAAATATATGCCATTAGCAAGCTCAGTCGCCTATCTATGACAATGAGACTCAACTGGATTCAAGTAGGATTTCCACCTTCTAACAGTCCTTTGGGGGAATGGCAGACCCAACCCATAACAACATCAAGCAACATGGGGGACTTGAAACACCCTGGTATCTGCTGGAAGGGCAATGCAACTGGGCTCAAGCAATCTAGGGGATTTCTAGAGTGCATTAAGAACAACTTCCTGACACAAGTGATCGTGGATCCAACAATGAAAGGTGTTCTGCTGGACCTGATACTTGTGAACAAGGAAATACTGGTTGGGGATGTTTAAGTTGAGGGCAGACTTGGCTGCAGTGACCATGAGATGGTGTAGTTCAGGATTTTTAGAGGAGGGAAAAGGGCAAAAAGCAGGACTGCAGCCCAGGATTTCAGGAGAGCAGTCTTCAACCTCTTCAGAGATCTGCTTGGAAGAATTCCAGAAGATACAGTCCTGGATCGATGAGAGGTTTTGGAGAGCTGGCTGATATTCAAGGAGCACCTCCTATGAGCTCAAAAAAAGGTCCATCCTGACAAGTAATAAATCAAGGAAAGGCAGCTGGAAGCCTGCATGGATGAGCAAGGAGCTCCTGACTGAACTCAGACATATAAAGGAAGTATGCAAGAGGTGGAAACAGAGGTAGGTGACCCAGGAGGAATATAGAGATGCTGTCTGAATTTGCAAGGATAGTATTAGGAAAGCCAAGGACTTCTTGGAGTTGAATCTTGTGAGGGATGTGAAGGGCAACAAGAAAGGATTCTACAAGTACATAAGCAGCAACAAGAAGGCTAAGGAAAATGTGGGCTTGCTGCTGAATGGGACAGGGAAACTGATTACAAATGACACGAAGAAGGCTGAGGTACTCACTGCCTTCTTTGCCTCAGTCTTTACCTGTAAAAACAGACTTCAGGAATCCCAGGCCCCTGAAATTAGGGGAAGTATGGAAGAAGGAAGAATCACCCTCGGTGGAGGAGGATCAAGTTAGGGAGCACCTAAACAAACTGGAAATACATTAGTCCATGAGGCCTGGTCTCCACTGGTCTCCACCTGGACATCAAGCTGTTAATGGCAACTCTTTGAGTGCAATTGTCCAGCCAATTCCTCATCCACTGAGTGGCCTGTCCGTCAAATCCATGTCTCTCCAATTTAGACAAAAGGCTGTTGTGCGGGACAGTGTCATGCTTTGCACAAGTCCAGGTAGATGACATCAGTTGCTTTTCCCTTACCCACTAACACTGTATCCCCATTGTAGAAGGCCACCAAATTTGTCAGGCACAATTTGCCCTTAGTGAAGCCATGTTGACTGTCACCAATCACCTCCTTATTTTCCATGTGCCTTAGCATAGTTTCCAGGAGCATCTGCTCCATGATCTTGCCGGGCACAGTGGTGAGACTGACTGGCCTGTAGTTCCCCAGGTCTCCCTTTTTTCCTTTTTAAAAATGGGGGTTATGTTTCCCCTTTTCCAGTCAGTGGGAGCTTGACTGCCACGGCTTCTCAAATATGACGGACAATGGCTTAGCAACTTCATCCACTAGTTCCCTCAGGACCCTCGAATACATCTCATCCGGTAAAATGGACTCGTGCGCCTTCAGGTTCCTTAGATGGTCTCGAACCTCATCCTCTTTTACAGTGAGCGGTTCTTCATTTTACCAGTCCCTGCCTTTCCCTTCTGTGACTGGGGCGCTGTGGGTAGAGAACTTGCCAGAGAAGACTAAGGCAAAAAAAAAAAAGTCGTTGTTTACCTCAGCCGTCTCCATATGACCAGGTCTCCCTTTGTGACCAGGTCTCCCTTTTCCTTCTGGGGAAAAGGATTTGAACATATGGATTTATTTAGCAAGCAAACTTTTTAAATAGTACTCTTTAACTGGCCAGTTAACCATAGAAGTAGGCACTGCACGGTATTGCTTCAAATAACTTCAGAAGTTAGTGGCAACTGCATTCCAGAAGCAACCAGCTCTTGCAAATTACCAGAATATAGATAGAACTGGGCTACCAGGAAAATTCAACAAGCAGTATTCTTGGTAGTGTGGAAACCGAGAAATTAAATCACGACCAAAGAGGAATAATCAGAAATGAACTACTTGACATCCTGCTTAAGCTATTTTCCTATAATCTATTTAGGAGCTTCATTTTTCATGTGGAAAGGTGGCAAGGACTGAAGAATAGTTGGTATTTCCTCCCTAGCTATAAAATTCCAAGCCGTGATATTTCCTGGAGCACTGCTGTGGTTGGGTTTACATGCTAAGGTTATGGTAGCAAGGGGCCTGCAGGGGTAGCCTCTGTGAGAAGAGACCGGGGCAGCCCCAGTGCTGGATATAGCTGGTTCCAGCCAGCTCTACAACGGACCCACCACAGGCCAGAGTTTAGCCAATCAGCAAAGCTGGTAGCACCTCTGTGAAAACATATTTAAGAAAGGGCAAAATGCTGCATGGTAGAGAGAGGAGTGAGGGTGTCCTGGTTTCGGATAGGCTAGAGTTAATTTTCCTCCTGGTAGCTGGTAGGGTGCTGTGTTTGGGATTTAGGATGAGAATAATGTTGATACCACGCTGATGTTTTAATTGTTGCAGAGCAGTGCTTACACCAAGCCAAGGACTTTCCAGCTTCTCGCTCTGTCCTGTCAGTGGGCAGGCTAGGGGTGCAGCAAGAGCTGGGAGGGGACAGACCCAGGACAGCTGACCCAAACTGGCCAAAAGGGTATTCCATACCATCTGACGTCATGCTGAACAGTTAATACGGGGTGTCTGGCCAGGGTGGGGGGATCGCTGTTCGGGGATAGGCTGGGCATTGTTCAGCGGGTGGTGAGCAATTGCATTATACATCACTTGTTTTGTATACATTTTTATTAGTAGTAGTAGTATAATTATTATTATTATTATTTTCCTTTCTTTTTGTCCTGGTTCTAGTTAGGACAGAGTTAATTTTCCCTCCTAGTAGCTGGTAGGGTGCTATGTTTTGGATTAGGATGAGAAGAGCGCTGATAACATGCTGATGTTTTAATTGTTGCAGAGCAGTGCTTACACCAGGCCAAGGACTTTTCGGCTTCTCGCTCTGTCCTGCCAGCGAGCAGGCTGGGGGTGCAGCAGGAGCTGGGAGGGGACAGACCCAGGACAGCTGACCCAAACTGGCCAAAGGGGTATTCCATACCATCTGACGTCATGCTAAACAATATATAGGGGTGGCTGGCCGGGGTGGGGGGCCGGCTGCTCGGGGATAGGCTGGGCATCGGTCAGCGGGTGGTGAGCAATTGCATTGTGCATCACTTGTTTTCTTACACATTATTATTATTAATACTATTATCATTATCACTATTATTATTATTATTGTTATTATTATATTCCTGTCTTAATAAACTGTCTTTATCTCAACTCACAGGCTTCACTTTCCCGTTTCTCTCCCCCATCCCAGAGAGGGAGGGGGGAGGGTGAGCGAACGGCTGTGTGGTGTTTAGCTGCCAGCCGGGTTAAACCACAACACTTTTTTGTCCTAATAAACTGTCTTTATATCAACCCACAGGCTTTCACTGTTTTTCTGATTCTCTCCCCCATCCCAGAGAGGAAGGGGGGAGGGTGAGCAAATGGCTGTGTGGTGCTTAGCTGCCGGCCGGATTTAACCACAACAGTCCTTTTGGCACTCAGCATGGGGCCCGAAGGGTTGAGATAATGACAGATCTGACCAGAGTGTGCTAAACCAAAACTGGTATTAGACCTGCTTAATAGTTGCTAGTCACAATGTTGATTGCTTTGATCTGAGGTCTGCTGTGCCTGTTTTCTGAATTGAGTTATATAGCACATTACTTACTGTATGCATTCCCTCTCGTGCTGTTTATCCTTTCTGGGGGCTGGTTTAAGGTTACTATTTTGCTGTACTAACACTGGCTTATGATATGATAAAATTACTGGTCATGAGACTAACCTGGTATTTGTACTCAACATTGCCGTCAACTCCATACTTTGGAAACCATATCTCAGAAACTATTAACAATTACACCTTTTACCTTTTTTCTACAGGGAGCCAATCTATGGAGGGGACAGGGGGAGATGTTTTTTCCCACTTGTTCGCTCCCCCTTTCTCCTTTACCCCCCTCTTCTCCTCCAGACTAGTTACAATAGCTCTTCAAGACTTTGAATATCCTTGGGACGTTCAAACCAGCATGTTCTTACTGTTATGTCTCCAGAATGCGCTTCAGGTTTTGTTTAAGGTTAAACAACTACTTGGGAATGCCATCCAGAGATCTGTCTTGAGGCAGGATAGTTATGAGTGGCAGGGCGTATGGGAGGATATGGGCCGGCATCTAGAGCAGTGGGCACCTCCAGTGTCTTGGAAATTCACCACTGAACAACTGCAAAATCCTAAAAAACTGGTAGAATGCTTGAAAAAGGTGTCATCACCCTGGCAATTCCAAAGAGACACAAATCACTGCAACATGCTGGGGCTTGGCCTATGCTTACCGAGCTGCATTCTACGCCACGATAACCCCAGTGACAGACCCTGCAGCCACTCAAAGTCCTGCGGCCACACCAACCCCTATGACGGGCACTGTGGCCACTCCAAGCCTTGTGACAGGCCCTGCGGACACTCCAACCCCAGCGGCCATTCCAACCCCTGTGACGGGCCCTGTGTCTGTTCCAACACCTGTGATGGGCCCTGCAGCTGTTCCAACTCATATGACAAGCCCCAAAGCTAGGCCAGGGAAACAGACTGTACCAGTGTCAGTTGCCCCTGTATCCAAGATGAAACAAAGGATGAGAAAGTCAGGTCATTTAGAAAGCAGAGGAACTCCTACTCAAAAGAAGAAGATGAGATAGGCTACTCCAAAGTGGCTGGGACATCAGAGGAACAGGAAGACGAAGAGGAAGGTATCATAAAAGCATCAATAACTACCTGAGGCCTATCCCAGCGTGAGCTACGAGATGTGCGAAAAGATTTCAGTTGTCGTCCAGGTGAGCACCTTGTCACCTAGCTGCTCCAGTGCTGGGACAGCGGATCCAATAGTCTGGAATTTGAGGGTGGGGAAGACAGGCAGATGGGATCCCTCCCTAGGGAAGCAGTCAATGACAAAGCAATTGGAAAAGGAGCACAAATCTTCACCCTCTGGAGGCGTCTCCTGTCAGGTGTGAAGGAAAGGTATCCCTTCAAGGAAGATCTTGTATGTCAACCAGGCGAGTGGATCACCATGGAGAGGGGAATCCAGTACCTGAAGGAATTAGCTGTATGGGAGATGATTTATGATGACCTAGACAATGACCAGCTATCCAAAGATCCAGATGAAGTCAAGTGTAGACGACCCATGTGGCGGAAGTTTGTACGGAGTGCACCATCATCATATGCCAGCTCATTGGCGGAAATGACCTGCAAAGACCGAGAGGAACCCACGGAGGATGAATTGGCTAAACAACTCCGGCAGTACAAAGAAAGTCTCTCCTCTTCCCTACAGGCCTGCATCTCTGCATGTGGAAAACCTTTCTCAAGAGTTCCACCAACTAAAAGAGGATACTTTGGAGAAACTTTCTGAAGAGGTCCACCAACTTAGAGAGAATTTATCTTCCTCCCCACCTGTACAAACCAGTGTCTCAGCTATCAGGAGTAAGCGTCCTTCTGTTCAAGAAAGAAGATATAGTGAGTACACACCCCGTGCCACTCTGTGGTTTTACCTACGTGACCATGGAAAGGATATGAGAAAATGGGATGGAAAATCTACCTTGACCCTAGAGGCACGGGTACGTGAGTTGCAAGGAAAACCAGTCACAAAAGGGGGGTTCTCTGAAAAAACTTGCTGCTCCAATTTCCAGCAGGCAGTCCCCCAGACACAGTAATTAATATTATGACCAGGATTAGAATCATAGAATCATAGAATGGCTTGGGTTGGAAGGGACCTCAAAGATCATCTAGTTCCAACCCCCCTGCCATAGGCAGGGATGCCACCCACTAGATCAGGTTGCTCAGGGCCTCATCTAACCTGCTCTTGAACACCTCAACACCTCAGAAGTATGAGAAACATGCTTTTCATAGTATGGGGAAAACAAAAGAAAAAGGATGAGAAACAATTCTGCAGACACCAAAGTCAATGAAGAAGCATGGGGGAGGAGGTGCTTCAGGAGCTGGAGCAGAGATTCCCCTGCAGCCAGTGGAGAAGACCATGCTGGAGCAGATATCCACACTGCAGCCTGTGGAGGACCACACACTGGAACAGTTGGATATGCCCTGAAGGAAGCAGAAGCCCGGGGACAGCCTACACTGAAGAAGGTTCCTTGCAAGAACTGCGGACTGTGGAGAGGAGCCCATGCAGGAACAGGTTTTACTGCCAGGAACTGCAGCCCATGGAGGACCCACGGTAGAGCAGTTTTTTTCCTGAAGGACTGTAGCCCATGGAGACGACCCACTCTAGAACAGGGGAAAACTGCAAAGGAGCGGCAGAGAGAGGAACATTTAGGTCTGCAACTAGAACACTTCCCAGGTAACCAGGTCTCCCATTTCCTTCAGCAGAGGGCCCATATTTTCCCTAGTCTTCCTTTTATCACTGATGTACTTGTAGAAGCCCTTCTTGTTGCCCTTGACGTCCCTGACCAGATTCAATTCTATCTAGGCTTTACCTTTCCTAAGCTGATCCCTGGCTGCTCAGATAATGTCTCTGTATTCCTCTCAGGTTACCTGCCCTTGCTTCTACCCTCTGTAGGTTTCCTTATTCTGCTTGAGTTTGTCCAGGAGCAACTTGTTCATCCATGCAGGCCTCCTGGCATTTTTGCCTGACTTCCTCTTTGTTGGGACGCATTGCCCTTGAGCTTGGAGGAGGTGATCCTTGAATATTAACCAGATTTCTCGGGCCCTTTTCCCTCCAGGGCTTTATCCCATGGGACTCTACCAAGCAGAACCCTGACGAGGCCAAAGTCTGCTCTCCCAAAGTTCAGGGTTCTGAGCTTGCTGTGCACCCTCCTCGCTGCCCTCAGTTATCTTGAACGCCACCATCTTATAGTCACTGCAGCCAAGGCTGCCCTTGAGCTTCACATTCCCCACCAGCCCCTCCTTGTTGGTGAGAATGAGGCCCAGCATAGCACTTCTTGTTGGCTCCTCTATCACTTGGAGAAGGAAATTATCAACGCATTCCAGGAATCTCCTGGATTGCTTATGCCCTGCTGTGCTGCCCCTCCAATGGATATTGGGGTGGTTGAAGTCCCCCATGAGGACCAGGGCTTGTGAATGTGAGACTGCTCCTATCTGTCTGTAGAGGGCCTCATCTGCTCGGTCTTCCTGGTCGGGTGGCCTGTAGCAGACCCCCACTATAATGTCACCAATCCCTGCCCTCCCTTTAATCTTGACCTATAAGTTGCTCTCAGTTGCTCCTCATCCATCCCCATGCAGAGCTCCATGCGCTCCAGCTGGTCACTGACATAGAGGGCGACACCCCCTTCCTCGTCTCCCAGGCCTGCCCTTCCTAAAGAGCCTGTATCCTTCCATTCCAACACTCCAGTCATGGGAACCATTCCACCACATCTCTGTGATGCCAATAGGATCATAGCCCTGCAGGTGTGCACACATCTCTAACTCCTGTTTATTCCTCATGCTGCGTGCATTTGTGTAGGGACTTTTAAGTGGGGCCCCTGATGAAACTGTTTTATTAGCTGCAGTGGCTGGAATTCCTTTGTGCTGCTCTTCAGGTGCTCTCCCGCTGACCTCTGATCCCTTTCCTGGCTCTGGGCATCTATTGCTGGTGCTGGCATCAAACTGATAAGAGTCGGGTGGATTGAGGTTCCCCTCTCCCAGCAACTTTAGTTTAAAGCCCTCTTCACCAGCTTGTCAAGCCTGTAGCCAAAGATGCTCTTCCCATCCTCCGACAGATGGACCCCATCAGACCCCGGTAGATCATAGAATCATAGAATCATAGAATCATAGAATGGTTCGGGTTGGAAGGGATCTCAAAGATCATCTAGTTCCAACCCCCCTGCCAGAGGCAGGTATGCCACCCACTAGATCAGGTTGGCCAAGGCCCCATCCAACCTAGTCTTGAACACCTCCAGCCATCTAACTCATTCTCAGCCTCCCTGATGCTACACAGCCTTCTCACCACCTCCTTCAGCTCAGCCACCTGCTGCAGGTCTTTCACCTGGGCACACCTTTCACAGAACTGTAGGGGTCGGAAGGGACCTCAGGAGATCGATCATCGGGTCCAACTCCACTGCCAAAGCAGGTTCCCTAGAGCAGGTTGCCCAGGTAGGCGTCCAGGCGGGCCTTAAATATCTCCAGAGAAGGAGACTCCACAACCTCCCTGGGCAGCCTGTTCCAGTGCTCCGTCACCCTCACCGTGAAAAAGTTCTTTCACATGTTGGTGTGGGACTTCCTGTGATCCTTTTTGTGGCCATTGCCCCTTGTCCTGTCCCCACAAACCACTGAAAAGAGGTTGGCCCAATCCCTCTGTCTCCCACATTTAAGATATTTGTAAACATTAATAAGATCCCCTCTCAGTCTTCTCTTCTCCATGCTGAACAGACCCAGGTCTCTCAGCCTTTCTTCATAGGGAAGATGCTCCAGGCCCCGTATCATCTCGGTGGCCCTCCTCTGGACTCTTTCCAGGAGATCCCTGTCTTTTTTGTACCGGGGAGCCCAGAACTGGACACAGTTCTGCACGCCAGGATCCCATTGGCCTTCTTGGCCACGAGGGCACACTGCTGGCTCATGGTCAACCTGTCGTCCACCAGGACCCCCAGGTCCTTCTCCTCAGAGCTCCTCTCCAGCAGGTCATCCCCCAGCCTGTACTGATACGTCCGGTTGTTCCTTCCCAGGTGCAGGACTCTACACTTGCTCTTGTTAAACCTCATTGGGTTACTTCCTGCCCAGCTCTCCAGCCTGTCCAGGTCTCACTGAATGGTAGCACAGCCTTCTGGTGTGTCGGCCACTCCTCCCAGCTTTGTATCATCGGCGTACTTGCTGAGGGTGGACACTATTCCCTCATCAAGGTCGTCGATGAAATGCTGAACAAGACCGGACCCAGCACCGATCCCTGGGGAGCACCGCTAGTCACAGGTCTCCAGCCGGACTCTGCGCCGCCAGTCACCACCCTGTGAGCTTGGCCAGTCAGCCAGTTCTCAACCCACCTTACTGTCCACTCGTCTAGCCCACACTTTCTCAGCTTTGTTAGCAGGATGTCATGGGAGACAGTATCAAAAGCCTTGCTGAAGTCAAGGTAGATGACATCCACTGCTCTCCCCCCGTCTACCCAGCTGGTGATGTCATCATAGAAGGCTACGAGGTTGGTCGAGCACGATTTCCCCTTGGTGAATCTATGCTGACTACTCCTCATAACCTTCTTCTCTTCCAATTGCTTGGAGATGGCATCCAGAACAAGATGTTCAACACCTTTCCAGGGACAGAAGTGAGACTGACTGGCCTGTACTTTTCCGGATCCTCCTTCTTGCCCTTCTTGAAGACCGGAGTGACACTGGCTATCCTCCCTTCTTCAGGCACCTCTCCTGTTCTCCAGGAGAGACCTTTTGCAGGCAGGTCTGCCACCTGTCCCTACCACAAGAGAAAGGTCTATAGTCTGAGGTCTGCACTACAGCCTTCCCCTTCAGTAGCTCCGTTTGGGTGGAGGTGTCAGCCACCGCTGGGGTAGATGGTGCAGGCTCCCCAACTGGAGCTTCAGTCTTTGCTTTAAGACAAATGCCCACCGTTCTGCCTCAAGGGTCAGGTAGGATGAGTGCCCTTTACCAGTACAAATGGTCACTGAACGGTCCCCAGTTGCTGGGTTATATGTACTTTGAGTCTCCTACTCGGTCGGTGGAATGGCCCTCCTTCAAAGAGGCATCTTCCCTGTGTGCCCGCCTTCCTGTGAAAACTGCCACATAAAATACTGTGCCATGCCCTGTTCACACTGTTCCAAGTCAATGTTCTATTCTCTGCCCAAGTAATTTTTTTTGAAATCAGTCTTCTTTACAGGAATGGTCATAAAATCATAGAATCATAGAATGGCTGAAACTGGCCCTTATCTGACATGGGGCAAATTCTGGCCTCTTCTCACAGAGGCCACCCGTGTAGCGCCCCGCTACCAAAACCTTGCCATGTAAACCCAATACAGCATTAGAGACAGCTGAGCCCAAACCCTATGTCTGCACAAAGGAAAAAGGAAACTGGCAGTGATTGGAGACTGCCTCCTGTGGGGGACAGAGGCACCTATCTGCCAACCCGAACTGATGTCTCGGGAGGTTTGTTGCTTGCCGGGGGTGTCGCGTTAAGGGGTGTAGCCGATTAACCGTTAGGGGTCCGGTCGGATTCAGGGTAGCCGATTAACCGTTACGGGTCCGGTCGGATTCAGGACACTGAACTATATTCACCGACCACGTATAACCGCCCTTAGCACTGAACTACCACGGTCACGGATTCACCAATAACGTATAACCGCCCTTACTCTAGTCGCGTTCAATGAGAACTATCACGGCTAGGAACAATGCAATCAAGTGCAATTTATTACAGCAACAGGTACATAGGTTCTTTGGATTGCCGGCTGTTGTGGTTTAACCCGGCTGGCAGCTAAACACCACACAGCCGTTCGCTCACCCTCCCCCCTCCCTCTCTGGGATGGGGGAGAGAAACGGGAAAGTGAAGCCGGTGAGTTGAGATAAAGACAGTTTATTAAGACAGGAATATAATAATAACAATAATAATAATAATAGTGATAATGATAATAGTATTAATAATAATAATGTGTAAGAAAACAAGTGATGCACAATGCAATTGCTCACCACCCGCTGACCGATGCCCAGCCTATCCCCGAGCAGCCCGGCCCCCCACCCCGGCCAGCCACCCCCATATATTGTTTAGCATGACGTCAGATGGTATGGAATACCCCTTTGGCCAGTTTGGGTCAGCTGTCCTGGGTCTGTCCCCTCCCAGCTCCTGCTGCACCCCCAGCCTGCTCGCTGGCAGGACAGAGCGACAAGCCGAAAAGTCCTTGGCCTGGTGTAAACACTGCTCTGCAACAATTAAAACATCAGCATGTTATCAGCGCTCTTCTCATCCTAATCCAAAACATAGCACCCTACCAGCTACTAGGAGGGAAAATTAACTCTGTCCTAACTGGAACCAGGACACCGGCGATAATTTACTGTCTGCAAAAGCAAGCTAGCATGCATGAAATACACAGGTGCGCAGCCTGGAAATTGACGCGTTAAAAGGCACAAAGACTCTATAGAGATTTCTAAGTTTCCGCAGAGACACACAGTATAGCCAAGTGTTCAAATCTCACCCAGAGGCGTCCCAATTGGGGGGGGGGGGGGGGGGGGAAGAGAGGCTCAGCCCGTCGACTGATCCTAGGGGTCAGGAGGTCTTCGGGATGGTGTATTCCCTCGTGATGGTATCTCCCCTGACGGTGGCATCTTCCCTAACGATAGTATCTTCCCTAACGATAGTATCTTCCCCCACATCCCCTCTCTCTTAGGCCAGTTTATATTATTTTCTATCTTTTAGGTGGAGCTTGAGTGACTCTAGTCAAGCACATCTTAGTTATGATTGGTGAAAAGTTTTCCCGTCTCTGTTTAAAGGTATAGGCTCCGAGAAATTCAGAGCGCGTGCTCAGTGAGGGGTGGTCGCACTTTGGAGGCGGGTAGCTTTTGGGATGGAGGTGTGTTTTGGTATTATAATGATATTATAATGAGCAAAAGTACACTAGAGTACAGCATTTGTCAAAACATGACAGGTCGCTGGCTCAGGGTAGCAAAAAGTGCAGCTTATCGGTCTCGGTGTGCACAAGAACAATCGAGTCCCCACCTGATCACAGAGCCTAGCCGTGGTGTCTCCAGTCCACTCTACGCTCCGTACTGTTCCTTAGAGCCAGCACACCAGGTTCCCCCACTGTGATAGCATCTAAGGTTGGAAGCCTAGGGAACGCTCAGGTAATGCAGCTACACCCTACCCTGAAAGCCTCTTCAATGCTGTACATTTTCTTTAAAATGTGAATGTTAGTTTTATTTTCCTAGTTACTTTAGGCAATTGCACCACAAGGGGTCAGGATCCAGGATGTTGCAAAGGGACTGCCAAGGCTTGTCTGGCCCTCAGACTATTATCCCTTGCTGCACTTCCATGGGGGCACCAGGAGTAACCTGGCATATAATCACAAGGAACTACAGAGCTCTGTGGGTGAGGGTGAAGGACATGGAGGCCCAGGTGGTGTTCTCCTCAATCTTGCCAGTGAGGAGGAATGGGTTAGGTAGAAGTGGGCTCATCCAGCGGGTCAAGACCTGGCTTTGTTGCTGGTGTCACAGGCAGGGCTTTGGTTCCTATGGTCATGGGACCCTCTTTGAGGAGTGAGGGCTACTGACTGAGGATGGGATACATCTGACAAAGTGGGGCAAGAGTGTTTCTGCAAACAGGCTTGCTAATTGAGTGAGGCAGGCTTTAAAGTAGGTATACCAGGGGAGGGTTACCATAACCTGAAGAGAAGTGAAGGCACAAGGGTCAGAACAAGTGTATCTGGAGGACAGCATGACAGGGGAGGCTCTCACACTTGCCCTGTAAAAACAGCTCAACTTGGGGCCCATCTCAGATGCTTGTACAGAAATGTGTGTAGCATGGGGAACAAGCAGGAGAAATTAGAAGTCCGTACACAGTTGCAGAGTTATGACCTTATTGGGCGGTGGGCCATTTAAATCGGGCATAGCTGCCATTTTATAGCAACTAATCAAGGCGATCGGCTCCGGGGCAGATGCGTTCTGCAGCAGAGCGGGGGATCGTGGTGTGCAGGGGGTTTACTGCTTCAAGGCCACTTGAGGCAGCAGAGGGCGCCGCCAGGACCCGGCAGCCCTCGCGAGGGCAGCTGAGGAGGCTTGGGCAGAGCCAGGAGCGCCCCTGCCTCTGTCGTACAAAGGCAGACCCTAGGGAGCGCAAGCGACCAGGAGCACGGTGAACAGGGCGGGCAAACAGGGTGTGGCACGTCAGTCAGGGCGTGGCGCGGCAGTTTGTGAGGCAGTGTGCCCAGGCAGGGAGAGCAGGGAGGGCAGAGTATCCCTCCCCACTCAGGAGAGCGGCTCACCTATCAGCTGCCTCCCAGACGGCAAACCCAGCCATGGCCTCCTCCAGGCAGAAAGCTCTCGCCGAAAAGACTCTGGCAACCCAGACGGAGTGCCTGCCCCAAAATGTGGCTGTTCAGGTCTCCGGCTGCAGGGAGTGCCTGAGCCTGTTGCTACCAATGGAGAGTGGCAGAGATACTGCCTGCGTGAGGTGCGATCAGGTGGACGATCTGATCATCCTGGTGGCAGAGCTCAAGGAGGAGGTGGAGAGATTAAGGACTATCAGGGAGTGTGAGCAGGAGTTAGACTGGTGGAGCAACTCCCTGCCAGGCCTGGGAGAAAGGCACCGGGGTGATACACCCCAAACAGTGGTGGACCCCCTGCCCTGTCGCTGTCGGGCAAAGGGAGGGGACCTGAGAGATGGAGAGGAATGGAAGCAGGTCCCTGCTCGGTGTAGCAGGCAAGCCCCCTCCCTACCCGCCTCGCCTCCCCAGGTGCCCTTACACAATAGGTTTGAGGCCCTGAAGCTTGAGGGACGGGTTGGTGAGGACATGGGAGAAGGTCCACACAGGAGGTTGTCTAGGACAAGGAATTCAACTGCACGCCTCAAGACTTCCTCCACCAAGAAGGAAAGAAGGGTAATGGTCGTAGGCGACTCCCTTCTGAGGGGAACAGAGGGCCCCATATGTGGGCCAGACCCTACCCGTAGGGAAGTCTGCTGCCTCCCTGGGGCCCGGGTCAGGGACATTGCCAGGAAACTTCCTGGCCTGGTTTGTCCCTCCGATTATTATCCCTTGGTGATAATTCAGGCTGGCAGCGATGAAATCACTGAGAGAAGCCTGAAGGCTATCAAAAGGGACTTCAGGGGATTGGGGCGGTTACTGGATGGAGTAGGAGCACAGGTGGTGTTTTCCTCTATCCCTTCAGTGGCGGGGAGGGATACTGAGCGGACCTGGAAAGCCCAGCTGATCAATACATGGCTGAGAGGCTGGTGCCATTGCAGGAATTTTGGCTTTTTTTGATCATGGGGAGGTTTACTAGGCACCTGGACTGATGACTGCTGATGGGTCCCACCTGTCTCAAAGGGGGAAATGGATTCTAGCCCAGGAGCTGGCAGGGCTTGTTGAGAGGGCTTTAAACTAGGTATGAAGGGGGAAAGGGATGAAACGAGGCTTGATAGAGATGAGCCTAAGGGAGCAATGCCAGGGTTGGGGGTGAGGGCAATGGCACAACTGAAGTACATCTACACCAATGCACGCAACATGGGCAACAAACAGGAGGAACTGGAAGCCATTGTGTGGCAGGCAAACTGTGACCTAGTTGCCATCACTGAAACGTGGTGGGACCACTCCCACGACTGGAGTGCTGCAATGGATGGCTATAAGCTCTTCAGAAGGGACAGGCAACAAAGGAGGGGTGGTGGCGTGGCTCTCTATATTAGAGAGTGTTTCAATGTTGTTGAGCTTGGGGTTGGGAATGATATCCCTGTGTATAAGGATTGGGGGATGGCCAACAAGGCGGACATCCTGGTGGGGCTCTGTTATAGACCGCCAAACCAGGATGAAGAGATGGATGAGGCGTTCTGTAAGCAGCTGGTGGAAGTCACGCAATCGCCAGCACTTGTTCTCATGGGGGACTTGAACTTTCCGGACATATGCTGGAAATACAATACAGCCCTGAGGAAGCAGTCTAGGAGGCTCCTGGAGTGCGTGGAAGATAGCTTCCTGACTCAGCTGGTTAGTGAGCCTATCGGGGGGGAACCCTGCTAGACCTGCTGTTCACAAACAGAGAAGGACTGGTGGGAGATGTGGTGGTCGGGAGCTGTCTTGGGCAGAGTGACCACAAAATGGTGGCGTACTCTCTTCTTGGTGAAGTCAGGAGGGGGGGGGGTCAGTAAAACTGCTACCTTGGACTTCCGGAGGGCAGACTTTGGATTGTTCAGGACACTGGTAGGGAGGGTCCCTTGGGAGTCAGTCCTGAAGGGCAGAGGGGTCCCGGAAGGCTGGATGCTCCGCAAGAAGGAAGTCTTAAAGACGCAAGAGCAGGCTGTCCCCATGTGCCGTAAGATGAGCCGGCAGGGGAAAAAGACTGGTGTGGCTGAACAGGGAACTTTCTCTGAGTGTCTGGGAGAAAAAAAAGAGTTTATGTCCGGTGGAAGTAGGGGCAGACAACTCAGGGAGAGTACAAGGTAGTTGCCAGCATATGCAGGGAAAAAATCAGGAAGGCTAAAGCCCAGCACGAGCTTAACCTGGCCACTGTGGTTAAGGATAAGAAAAAATGTTTTTATAAAGACATTAACGGCAAGAGGAGGGCCAAGGAGAATCTCCATCCTTTACTGGATGCAGGGGGGAACATGACTACTGAGGATAAGGAAAAGGCTGAGGTTCTCAATGCCTTCTTTACATCTCTCTTTACTAGCCAGACCACTTATCCTCAGGGTACTCAGCCTCCCGACCTGGAAGTCTGGGACGGGGAGCAGAAGAACCCCCCCACACAGTTCAGATGGAAACAGAGACCTGTTGCTCCACCTGGGTTGTCACAAGTCCATGGGACAAGATGGGATCCACCCGAGGGTGCTGAGACAGTTGGCAGAAGTGATTGCTGGGCTGCTTTCCATCACCTATTAGCGGTCATGGTCATCCGGAGAGGTCCCGGATGCCTGGAGACTTGCTAACGTGACGCCCATCTATAAGAAGGGTCGTAAGGAGGACCCAGTAAACTACAGGCCTGTCAGCCTGACCTCGGTGCCAGGAAAGGTGATGGAACAGGTCATCCTGAATGCAATCACGCAGCATATGCGGGACAACCTGGGGATCAGGCCCAGTCAGCATGGGTTCATGAAAGGCAAGTCCTGCCTGACCAACCTTATCTCCTTTTATGACCGGGTGACCCGTCTGGTGGATGAGGGAAAGCCTATTGACGTAGTCTACATAGATTTCAGCAAAAGCCTTTGACACGGTCTCCCACAGCAGTCTCCTGGAGAAGCTGTAGGCCCATGGCTTGGACACGTACACTCTTTGTTAGGTTAAAAACTGGCTGGATGCCTGGGCCCAGAGAGTAGTGGTGAATAGAGTGAAATCCAGCTGTTGACCAGTCACGAGTGGTGTTCCCCAGGGGTCGGTGTTGGGGTACATCCTCTTTAATATTTTTATTGATGAATTTTTTCCCTAAACCTGAAGATGAGGGCTGGGAGAGCAAAGTCCCTCCCACTGTAAGCGAAGAGCAGGTTTGAGACCACCTGATGAAAGTCCAAGTCTGTGGGGCCCGATGACATGCATCCCAGGGTCCTGAGGGAATTGGCTGATGTAGTTGCCAAGCCCCTCTCCATCATATTTGAAAAGTCATGGCAGTCAGGCAAAGTCCCTGGTGACTGGAAAAAGGGAAACGTCACTCCCATTTTTACAAAGGGTAGAAAGGAGGACCCGGGGAACTACAGACAGGTGAGCCTCACCTCTGTGCCTGGGAAGATCTTGGAAAAAATCCTCCTGGAAGCAATGTCAAGGCATATGCAAGACAAAGAGGCGATCCGAGACAGCCAGCATGGCTTCACCAAGGGCAAATCGTACCTGACCAATCTGGTGGCCTTCTGTGATGAAGTGACTGCATCAGTTGACAAGGGAAGACTGACCGATGTCATCTACCTGGACGTCTGCAAGGCCTTTGACACAGTCCCACCTGACATCCTGATCTCCAAATTGGAGAGAGATGGATTTGAAGGGTGGACCGACCATTCGGTGGATAAAGAATTGGCTTGAAAGCCGCACCCAGAGAGTTGTAGTCAATGGCTCTGTGTCCAGGTGGAGTCCAGTGATGTGTGGTATCCCTCAGGGGTCTGTCCTGGGACCGGTACTGTTTAATATCTTTACCAATGACATAGTGTAATCAAGTGCACCCTCAGTAAGTTTGCAGAGGACACCAAGCTGAGTGGTGCAGTTAATACGACAGAAGGAAGGGATGCCATCCAAAGGGACCTGGACAAGCTTGAGAATTGGGCCCATGTGAACCTAATGAGGTTCAACAAGTCCAAGAGCTAGGTGGTGCACCTGGGTCAGAGCGATCCCAGATATGAGTACAGATCAGGAGAAGAACTCGTTGAGAGCAGCCCTGCAGAGAAGGACTTGGGGATTCTGGTGGACAAAAAGCTCGATGTGAGCCAGCAGCTCATGCTTGCAGCCCAGAAGGCCAACTGCATTCTAGGCTGCATCAAAAGAGCGTGTGTTTTTTCTTTCCATGCTGCATGCATTTATGTGCAGGCACTTGAGATGGACTCCCAGTTGTGCTGCTTTCACAGGGAAAGTGCAGACCTACCTGTCCTCTGTGTACTTCCTCCATGCCCCTGTTCTTTTATTTCTCTTCAGGCATTAGTCATCATCACCTGACAGACCTAGTTTAAAGTCCTCTTCCCCCGGTTATAAAGATGCCCCACTTTGTCAGGTGGTTCTTGTTCCTTCTCAGCAGTCCTCATCAATCAATTAGGATGCCACGGACACCAACTGTTCAGCCAGGTGTTAATCTGTAGGATGCATGGGCTCCTACTTGAGCCTTTTCCCTTCACCTGCAGCCCTGAGAAGAACACCTGGGCTCCCACATGCTTCACCCTTGTTCCTGGAGCTCTGTTGTCACTCTTGATTTGCTCAAGGCCTCTCTTTTGCAGTTAAGAGCATCCACACAAATGAGCAGTAAGGGGTAATAGGTCCAAGGACTGGATGAGCCTTGGAAGTCTCTGTAGCATCCTGTATCTGGGCCTCCACCAAGCAACAAACCTCCCTTCCTACAGACGAGATCCCTACAGACAGATCCCTTCCTACAAGACAGAGCCAGGCTCTTCACAGTGGTGCATGGTGGGAGGGTGAGAGGCAATGGACATAAGTTGAAAGAAGAGAGGCTCTGACTGAATGTAAGGAGAAACTTTTTCACAATGAAGTCAATCAAGCAGTAGAACAGGTTGCACAACCCAGAGGAGTTGTGCAGTCTCTGTCTCTGGATGTTTGCAAGACTTGACTGGATAAAGCCATGAGCAACCTGGTCTGGATTCAGTGTTGACCCTGCTTTGAGCAGGATGTTAGCCCTTCTGAGGTCTCTTCCAACCTGAATTACTCTATGATCCTGTTTGGTCAGCAGATGGGTCCCCTGCCGAAGGGAGACTCCAACCACAGTCACCCAACGTTCCCTCTTGGTGCTAATACACAGTTCTATTGGGTGTATGTGGCAAGGTTTTGGTAGCCAGGGGTGGAACTGTAGGGGTAGCCTCTGTGAAAATAGTCCAGGGGCTGCCCTGTGCCAGACACAGAGTAGTTCTAGCGGGCTCTGCGACAGACCCACCGCAGTCCAGAGCTGAGCCAATTAGCGAAGCTGGTGGTGCCTCTGTGAAAGCATATTTAAGAAAGGGCAAAATGCCACATGGCAGAGAGAAGTGTGTGGAAATAACATACATAACATACTGACCAACCACCAGTTTCACAGAGTCACAAAATCACAGAATGGTTTTGGTTAGAAGGGACCTCTGGAGGTCATCTGATGCAACTCCCCTGCTCAAGCAGGGCCACCTGGAGCTGGTTGCCCAGGACTATGTCTGGATGGCTTTTGAATATCTCCAAGGAGGGAGACTCCACAACCTCTTTGGGCAACCTGCTCCAGTGCTCAGTCACCCACACGGTAAAGAAGTGTTTCCTGATGTTTAACTGGAACCTCTTATGTTCCAGTTTGTGCCAATTGCCTCTTGTCCTGTCACTGGGCACCACTGAAAATATCATGGCTCCGGCCTCTTTGCACCCTCCTTTCAGGTATTTATAGACATTGATGAAATTCCCCCCTGAGCCTTCTCTTCTCTAGGCTCAACAGTCCCAGCTTTCTCAGCCTTTCCTTATATGAAAGATGCTCCGGTTCCTTTGTTTGCTTCATCATCTTTGTGGCCCTTTGTCTGGAGAAGAGGAGGCTCAGGGGAGACATAATTGCTCTCTACAACTACCTGAAAGGAAGTTGTGGGGAGCTGGGGGTCGGCCTCTTCTCCCAGATAACTAGTGATAGGACAAGAGGGAATGGCCTCAAGTTGCGCCAGGGGAGGTTTAGTTTGGAAATTAGGAGACATTTCTTCTCAGAAAGAGTAGTCAGGCATTGGAAGAGATTGCTCAGGGAGGTGTTGGCGTCACTGTCCCTGGGGGTGTTAAAGGAAAGGTTGGACTTGGTGCTTCGGGAGATGGTTTAGTGGGTGACATTGGTAGTAGGGTGATGGCTGGACCAGATGTTCTTGGAGGTCTTTTCCAACCTTAATGATTCTTTGAGTCTATGATTCTAATTAACAATAGGACTCTAGTCCTCCTGAGTTGCTTGCCCCTTCTTCCATAGTTCATAAACTCTCTTTTTCTTTCTGAGTTCCCAAGAAGCTCTCTGTTCAGCCAGGCTCGTCTTCTCCCCTGCCAGCTTGACTTTCATCACGTTGGGATAACCTGCTCCTGCACCTTTAAGATTTCGTTCCTGAAGAATATCCAACCTTCCTGGACTCCTTGTCCTTTCAGAACTGCCTCCCAGGGGACTCTGTCAACCAGGCCTCTAAATAGGCGAAAGTGTGCCCTCTGGAAATCCAAGGTAGCAGTTCTGTTAACCACCTTCCTTACCTCACCAAAGATCAAAAACTAACATTTTGTTATTTGTGCCCAAGACAGCCTCCAGCCATCACATCACCCACAAGTCCTTCCCTGCTTGCAAACGACAGGTCAAGTTGGGCACCCTGACTAGCTGACTTCCTCACCACCTTTGTCAGGAAGTTGTTCTCCACACATTCTGGGAATCTCCTGTTTCTTCTCTGCTGTATTTTATTTCCAGCAGACATCTGGGAGGTTGAAGTCCCCCATGAGAACAAGGGCTAGAAATCCTGAGACTTCTTGTTGCTTATAGAATAGTTCATCTGACTCTTCATCCTGTTTGGGTGATCTGTAACAGACTCACACCATAACATCTGCCTTATTGGCCTTTCCCCTGACTCTTACCCTTTCATTACCATCACCCAGCTCCATGCAGTCAAAGCATTCCCTAACATACAGGGCTCCCCCACTTCCTCTCCCTCCCTGCCTCTCTCTCCTGAAGAGCCTGTAACCATCCATTACAGCATTCTATGCATGCAAGTCATCCCACCATGTCTCACTGGGGCCAATGATATCATAGCCCTGAGACTTAACTGAAGCTTTCAGTTTCCCCTGTTTATTTCCTATGCTACATGCATTTGTATAGACACACTTAAGTCAGGCCCCTAATGAACTGTTTTAGTAGATGAAGTGGCTGGAATTCCTTTGTGCTGCTCTTCAGGTGACCTCCCACTGACCTCTGATCCCTTTCCTGGCTCTGGGCATCCATTGCTGGTGCTGGCATCAAACACGGCTTCTTTGGTATCTTTGTAGCTAGTCTCAAGAAGTATGTGCAGATGGGGAAACCTCAATAATATCCGTGTCTCAAATGCATTTTCAGGAGGAAGTTGAGAAGCACTTTAAGCTAGAACTAATTGAAATGCCTAAGGTTATACACGGATGTTTTCCTGAGATTTCCTTACAGAAATACCCTCCAGAGTCCACTCCTTGTGTTTAAAATAGGTCAATAGACTGACTTAGAACAAGGTGGAGCTTTCATTTGTTTACTAAATGAATGTTTATCTTTTTTAAAAGGCATACTTTGAAGATTGTGGGAGTTGAGAATAAAATTGTAAATTGGATGCTGTGATTTTACATGGGAAAAAAAAGGAAAGGGTTGAATATGTTCAATATGATATTTTTTTCAAGGAAGTGTGTGAAAAGTAAGAAGAAACAGACTCACTATGATATATACTCTATGCATTATATTCTTATCTTTCATTCTATATCTCTTGGTAAATTTGTTAGTTTAGGAACTGCCTCATTTTTACTTGCAAATTACCTAATGGTTGCTTCAGTTTAAAAAATGATAATTAATATCATTCATGTTGTCTTGTTTGCAGATGTTGGTCTTTGGGTGTAGTAAAATAATTATCCATCTCTGTCACTGTCTTGCTGCTTAAGGCTATAGATTAAACCATGCACACCTGTGGCAAATTAAACTACCCTCATTTAAAAAAATGAAAATGCATAATACATCCCCTGAAGCAATTCAGCCTTATAAATTTATCCCAGTCACAGACTCACAGAATCACAATTTATCCCAGAAAAATGAGTTTTATATTTGTTCTATCTACATATCAGTACAGAGCCTGCCTATTAAACATTTTGGAAATGCACAATTCTCTTGTATGTATTATAATGTGGTAAATCAAGTCTGTTCATACCCTGAGGTTGGCTGCTATATTAATGTGTTGTCTTTTGTGCTCAAATTTTCTGTTTTATTTGAATGTGGTTTGTTTGTTTGTTTTAGAAGGGACTTTTACATGGTCTTTAGACAGGAATTTTCTTTCTGTAAAACAGAATATGAAGAAAAGGATGTTTTGCAAATAAGTAAAACTATAAATACAGCTGCAAAACATTTCCACTAAAATATTAATTCTGAAATGAGGATGAAAACTAGTTTTTCCAATCTGATTTTATAGTGATCAAACATCTTCAACACCCCACCCCCCCCAACAGTGGGATGGGCAAGAGAACTGGAGGGGGGAGTGCAAGAACTCATGGGTTGAGATAAGGACAGTTTAATAAGAAAGAAAAAATAAAGGGGGAAAGAAAGCAACAATAAGAATAAGCAAAGCAAGCGATGCACAACGCAATTGCTCACCACCAGATGACCGATGCCCACCTAGTCCCCAAGCAACACCTGGCCAACTCCCTCCCCTCCAGTTTTATTGTTGAGCATGACATCATATGGTATGAAAGATCCCTTTGGCCAGTTTGGGTCAGCTGTCATGGCTGTGTCCCCTCACATCTTCTTGTGCACCCCCAGCTTCCTCGCTGGCAGAGCAGCATGAGAAGCTGAAAAGTCCTTGACTTAGTGTAAGCACTGCTCAGCAACAACTAAAACAGTGTTGTTATCAATATTATTCTCATCCTAAATCCAAAACACAGCACCATACCAGCTACTAGGAAGAAAATTAACTCTATCCCAGCTGAAACCAGAACAAGAATTTACTTTTAACTTTTCAGTCCTCCTCCACATGCCTTATCTTCTTCACTTGGTATGGCTCCACAGCAGTTCTACTGCAGTAACGTTTTCTTCGTGCTCCTTAAGTGTTTTTTTAATAGATACTATTTTAATCCAGTTAATATTTCAAAGAAAATAACTGTTTACACATTACAGTTTTTAAAAGAACAGCTGTGCAACTGAAGCAGTGTATACCTCAATGGTTTAACTCTAATCATAGGAAAAAAACTGATGTTGTTGAAGTAATATATCTGTTGAGGGTGGAAAGGCCTTGCAGAGAGATCTGGACAGACTGGAGAGCTGGGCGATCACCAACCGCATGAAGTTTAACAAGAGCAAGTGCCGGGTCCTGCACCTGGGACGGGGCAACCCTGGCTATATGCACAGATTGGGCGATGAGACGCTGGACAGCAGCCCCACAGAGAGGAATCTGGGGGTTATGGTTGATAGCAAGTTGAATATGAGCCAGCAGTGTGCCCTGGCAGCCAGGAGGGCCAACCGTATCCTGGGATGCATCAAGCACGGCATCGCTAGTCAGTCGAGGGAAGTGATTGTCCCGCTCTACTCCGCGCTGGTGCGGCCTCACCTCGAGTACTGTGTGCAGTTCTGGGCACCACAGTACAAAAAGGACGTGAAACTGTTGGAGAGTGTCCAGGGGAGGGCGACGAAGATGGTGAAGGGCCTAGAGGGGAAGACATATGAGGAGCGGCTGAGGTCACTTGGCCTGTTCAGCTTGGAAAAGAGGAGGCTGAGGGGAGACCTCATCGCACTCTGCAACTTCCTCACGAGGGGGAGTGGAGGGGCAGGCGCCAATCTATTCTGCTTAACCACCAGTGATAGGACCTGTGGGAACGGTGTTAAGCTGAGGCAGGGGAAGTTTAGGCTGGACATCAGGAAGAGGTTCTTCACCGAGAGGGTGGTCGCGCACTGGAACAGGCTCCCCAGTGAAGTAGTCACTGCACGGAGCCTGTCTGAATTTAAGAAGAGATTGGACTGTGCACTTAGTCACATGGTCTGAATTTTTGGGTATACCTGTATTGGGGCCAGGAGTTGGACTCGATGATCCTTATGGGTCCCTTCCAACTCGGGATATTCTATGATTCTATGAATATACATTTATTTAGTTGAAGGCTTGAGAAAATGTGTCTCTAATGAATGAATGAAACATGCTCTATAACAGTGGCTTAGCTTTATAGCTTAATACCGGTATTACTGTGAGCACAGAAAGGAGAAGTGTCATGAGAGAGTTCTGTTTCTTCTGTTTCTTGCAGTTGAAAGATTTACATAAGCACCAGTCTTGTTTGGTTATGATAGCAGCCTTGTTAGACTTGGAGAGCCCATTCCTCTCCCCGCCCCCAACCACTTTCTTTCTCAAACGTCAAAGGATTCAGAAGCAGTGCAGGTCAAAAAGAATCAAGGTAAAGTAATAATTCCAATTTGGAAGTCCAAGGAAATCTTAAAAGCTGGTTGTGGGCTAATATTTTAAACCTCTGGACGTATACGTGCTCAGTTTTAGTCACAGGGAACAGTTCCACAAAGCAAGAAAAAGATCAGTGAAAAGAGGATAAGCTAATTTGTAGGTTAAAAATGAAATAAAAATCAGCCTCAATTTTTAAAAATATATTTTTTACGAGTTATGTTCATAACATCTTTTTAAGAGTAGAGGAATAAATTACTTAAAGCACAACTGAATGACTGAATATTGCTTTAATTTGCGCAAGCCCAAACCAGTTGAAAACAGCGGCGTAGAATTTGTTTCACTGACTGTTAAGTCAGTTTTCCTTTTTTTTCTTTACCAGGATTATAAAAAATAAATATTCATTCTCATTTTTTCCTTTTAGATAAACGAATTGGTGGATGCCCATGATGTCAGCATCGGAGCCTGGTTTGAAGCTCATATAGAAAATGTTACTCGGGCAACGAAAGGACATAAGAATGGTAAAGCTCATTTAAAGAGTGGCAATTCTTACAGAAGGACTAATGGAAACTTAAGTCAAGATCATTCTAGAGAGAATGCAAATAATTTGGATGGTACACCATCCACATCTTACTCAGACTGCATGGACACCGATGGAGAAGCTATTTGCCATATAAAGTATGATGAGTAAGTGCTTCTGATATTAGTTTGACATAATAATAAATAAATAATAACATATTATGTTATTATTTGATGTGTATAAACAAAGAATTTTGTTGAAGAAACTTGGAATCAAAGAAAGTTCAATATTGCAACTGAGGAAAGAAATATTTAAAAAACAAACAAAAAAACAACATAATGCCTTGCAGTATAAGAAATATCCTGAGAGTAATTATATATATATATATAAATTTAAAATGATTATTCACAAATTTCCATGAAATACTAACTTTATCTTGACTTTATGAAACTCAAAATACCTATCTCTAAGGAACGGCAACGATGCATTGGATTTTTCTGTACTTGTTTTTCTATGTAAAATATAAGTTAATATTCCCTTTAAAAACTACTCTGCTCATATTCAGTTCCGTCCACCAAAGTCTAAACAAATGTTTCTTGGGACCAAATCCTGGTGCTTGAATTGTTTAAGTTTTGTTTTAAAAGTAATATTTATGAATGAGATTACAGGTCTGCATTTCACGTAGAGGTTTCCTGATGACCGGGAACATGAAATCAGTTCTGAGCTGAAGTGAGGGTACAAAGGGAATTTATTTTATTTGTTTAATCTGTAGTACAAGCAAATTTCAGAACCTACAATAGATGTGGCTAGAGTAGACCCTTCATACCTTAAACTCAGTGGGATTGCAGGGATTTTTCATCACCAGCTTTTGCACTGATGCATTTACATAAAATAAATCCAATTTTTTTGATGATGCCTTATTTGTTGAAGCAGCTACACTAAGCTTCTAAACAAATGACATCAAAGAGTATTTTTTATTAGAGAACAGCAGAAATATCATACTTTGGCAAGTGAAATGGAAGGTAAAGGAATATATGCTTACTTTACACAGAAGCATATTCAGTATTAGTCTTGTTGAGGAAAAATTGAATTCAAATTTTCTTTTTTTTTAAAGCATCAATTTCAAGTTCTGTTATTTTTAATAATTCATTTAAACTGGTCTTGCTAGGCAAAAAACAAGAATGTTGAAGACTTAAGCTGAATATCTTTTATCTGCTCTTGGTAATACTAGATACAATGCATTTTTATCTCCTTACATTGTAGGATAATATAACTTTTCTCTGAATGTGGAGTTCAGATACAGTTTTATATCGGCTTCTCTCTGAATAGATAACTGCAGTGCTGAAAGCAAAAATTTGCTTAAAAAATATTAAAATACTTAAATTAAGAACTTCCTCACAGCTTCGGTCACCCAGTATGGTCACAGTGAAAACACTGTCCCTAAAATGACAGATATGCATTATGGTATGCTTTCAAAGACTTGGTTTTAAGAATGGTTAATTTTGTAACGCCGCAGAAGTTTTTAATTGAGCAATGGGAAAAAATTTGTGAGTGTTTGTAATTGTTGGAGTTAAATTATGTTCCTCTTTTGTACAGTGTCATTTTTATGCAAGTTAGCTATTAGAGGGAGAAGCCACCTGTGAAATAGAAAGTATACAAATCAGATCACAGAATCATAGAATCACAGAATATCCCAAGTTGGAAGGGACCCACAAGGATCATTGAGTACAACTCCTGGCACCACACAGGTCTACCCAAAAAATCAGACCATATGACTACGTGCATAGTCCAATCGCTTCTTAAACTCTGACAGGCTTGGTTTTAAAAAAAACTTTTCCTGATATCCAACCTTTTCCTGATATCCAACCCGAACATACCCTGTTGCAGCTTGACTCCATTCCCTCAGGTCCTTTCGCTGGTCATTAAAGTGAATAGATCAGTGCCTGGAACACCTCTCCCCCTCCTTCTTTACTGACTTTGGCGCCTGCAAGGCTGTTTCTCGCTCCTCTCACTCTCCCAGCTGCTGTTCCCCAGCAGTTTTTTTCCTTTCTTAAATATGCTCTCACAGAGGCACAAACAACATCACTTATTGGCTCAGCTCTGGCCAGTGGCGGGGCCCTTATCTAACATGGGGCAGCTTCTGGATTCTTCTCGCAAAAGCTACCCCTATGCCCCCCCCCCCCCCCCCCGCAAAACCTTGCCATGTAAACCCACTACACCCTATTTACCATAACCCTTTGAGCCTTACCCATCAGCCAATTGTTCACCCATCGTATGATGTTTTTATCTAGCTGTATGCTGGACATTTTGTCCAGTAGGATCGATTCTGTGAGAAACTGTATCGAAAGCTTTACTGAAATCCAAAAAGATTACATCTACTGGCTTCCCTTGGTCAAGTAGGTGCGTAACCTTGTCATAAAAGGAAATCAAATTTGTTAAACAGGGGACCTACCCCTCATGTAGGCTGTGACCTATGACTGCATTGTCCCCCAGGTGCACTTCAATAACTCCCAGGATAACCTTCTCCATAATTTTACCAGGCACTGACGTGAGACTGACAGGCCTGTAGTTGCCAGGGTCTTCTTTCTTGCCCTTCTTGAAAATTGGTAGAAAATTTGCCAGCCTCCAGTCAACTGGGACCTCTCCAGATTCCCAAGATCGTTGAAAAATAATTGAGAGGTCCCACAGTGACATTAGCCAGCTCTCCAAGCACCCTGGGATAAATCCTATCCAGACCCATGGACTTGTATGGATCCAGGTGGAGCAGCAAATCCCGTACATGTTCAGGGTCGGTTGGGAGTTTATCATTCCCACCGTCATGGTCCTCCAGCTCAGGGCACCCTGGGTCCCGAAGCCCATCATCAGCGTTGAAGACAGAGGCAAAGAAGGCATTAAACGTCTCTGCTTTGCCTATGTCATTGTCTGTGAGATGACCTTCCCCATCAAGTACCAGACCTATGTTTTCTTTGGTCCTCCTTTTTCTGTTCACATATCTAAAAAACCCTTTTTATTGTCTCCCACAGACATGGCCAGCTTCAACTCTAGTTGGGCTTTGGCCACACGAATTTTCTCCCTACAAACACAAACAGCATCCCTGTATTCCTTCCTCGTCGCCTGACCCTGCTTCCAGCAGCCGTACACTTTCTTTTTTTGCCTAAGCTCCAGAAGAAGTTCCCTGGCCAGCCAGGCCAGCCTTCTGCCCCTCCTGCTTGACTTCCAATATTTTGGAATCGCCTGATCTTGTGCTTTTAGGAGGCAGTGCTTAAAGACTGACCAGCACTGATAGACGCCAATGCCTTCAAAAGCAGTTTCCCAGGGGACCTTACTAACTAGTTCCCTGAGCAGCCTGAAATCTGCTCTCTCCGTATCCAGGGCTGAAGTTTTGGTGGCAGTTTTCCTCCTGTCACCAAAAATTTTAAACTCAATTGCTTCATGGTCACTATGACCAAGACATCCACCAATTGCCGCATCCCCCACAAGACCCTCTCTGTTCTCCAGCAACAGATCTAGGAGGGCACCTTTCCTAGTGGGCTCCCTTAACACCTGTACCAAGAAGTTATCATCGAGGTGCTTTAGGAACCTCCTGGACCTGCTTGTGTCGGCTGTGTAATATTCCCAGTTAACATCTGGCAAGTTGAAGTCCCTCATAAGGACAAGGGCAGTTGATCTTGAGGTATCTCTTAGTTCCTCAAAGAATAATTCATCAATGATCAGTTTGACTATAGGTGTACCAACGTTTGCAAAGGTGTCAGTTTTACTTCGTGTGTACCTTAAGATCTAGCATTTCCAGTAGATGCAAACAGTCATCTCAGTCTTCCTATAACATGATCTGCCACAGGTTTGCTTTCTTAGCCAGTGACCACTTTAAAACATTATGTTTTATCTAATTTCCTTACGTCATGGTCATTTACTTGATTGCTCTGAAATGTAAAAAGCTTGAGTTTTTGTGGAGAAAATTTATTTTAAAACCTTCTATCAGCAAGATCGATGAATTTGCCAGCTAATAAAGACTTAGGTAAAAGTTAATGGCCTACATATGACAAAACACAAGGCATCGTTTGTGACACTTCGTATGAAACTTTCAACATCCCGCTGGCTGCTGGCCAGAGCCGAACCAATAAGTGATGTTGTTTGCGCCTCTGTGAGAGCATATTTAAGAAAGGGAAAGAAATAAAAAAACCACCAAAAAAAACTACTGGGGAACAGCAGCTGGGAGAGTGAGGAGTGAGAAACAGGCGCCAGAGCTGAAGTTCCCCTGCGGCCTGTGGAAAAGACCATGGTGGAGCAGGCTGTCCCCCTGCAGCCCATGAGGTACCACAGTAGAGCAGATTTCCATGCTGCAGCCCGTGGAGGAGAACATGGTAGAGTAGGTGGATCTGTCCTGAAGGAGGCTGTGGCCTGGGGAGAAACCCCGCCGGAGCAGATTCCTGTCTGGACCTGTAGCCTGTGGAGAGGAGACCACGCAGGAGCAGGTGACCTGGCAGGAGATGATGCCTGTGGGGGACCCAGGTTGGAGCAGTTTGCTCCTGATGGATGGACCCTGTGGTACGGACCATATTTGCAGCAGTTCTTGAAGAGCTGCTGCCTGTGAAAAGCCCATGTGGGATCAGTTTGGGAAAGACTGCATTCCGTGGGAGGGATCTCACGTTGGAGCAAGGGAAGAGAGTGATCGAGAAGGAGAAGCGGAGATGAAGTGCTATAGACTGACCACAACCACATTCCCCCATGCCGCTTGGGGGGAGGAGGTGTAGGAGGGGTGGATGGGGGGAAGGTGTTTTTGGTTTCTTTCGTTTTTTTCTCACTTCTCTAGCTTGCTAGTAATAGGCAATACATTTCTCTCATCTCCCTACACTGAGTCTGTTTTGCCCATCACAGTAATTGTTGAACAATCTCCCCATCCTTATCTCAACCCTTGAGCCCTTTGCATCATATTTTCTCCCCCTTTCCCTTTGAGGAGGGGGAGTAAGAGAGCGGTTGTGGTGGAGCTCAGCTGCCCAGCTGAGTAAAACCACCACAGTTGGTGATTGCCCAGTGCTCTGATCTATCAAGATTTCTCTGTAGAGCCTCTCTTCCCTCAAGGGAATCAATAGCTCCTCTTAATTTAGTATCATCTGCAAACTTAGTGTACACTCAACACCCTTGTCCGGGTCATTGATAAAAACCCTGAAGAGAACTGGCCCTAAAACTGAGCCCTGGGGAACACCACTAGTGACTGGCTGCCAGCCTGATGTTACCCCATTTACTACAATGTTTTGAGCCCAACTCTTCAGCCAATTGTTCACCCATTTTGTTGTGTGCATGTCTAGTTGCATGCTGGACATGTTGTCCAGAAGCTTACTGTGAAAGACAATATCAAAAGCTTTGCCAAAATCCAAAAACAATGTACATCCACTGCCTTTCCTTTGTCCACTAGGCAGGTAACATTGTCATAAAAGGATGTTAAGTTACTAAGGCATGACTTCCCCTTTGTGAACCCATGTTCTCCATAATTTTACCAGGCACTGAAGTACAACTGAAAGGCCTGTAATTACTGAGGTCTTTTTTCTTGCCCTTCTTGAAAAATTAAATAACATTAGCAAGCTTCCAGTCAAGTGGGACCTCTCCAGATTCCCAAGACTGTTGACAAATAACTGAGAGAAGTCTTGCAATAAAATAACATCATCCAGCTCTTTCAGTACCCTGGGATGAATCCCATCTGGCCACATAGACTTACATGCATTCAGTTACAGCAACAAATCACATACATGTTCAATGTCAACTGGGAGCTTATCACTCCCCCAGTCACAGTCCTCCAACCCAGGGCTCCATCATGGGTTTTAAAGACAGAGGCAAAGACATTAAATGTCTCTGCTTTATCTTCATCCCTATTTGTGAGGTAACCAACGTCATCAACTAACGGATCAATGTTTTCTTCAGTCCTCCTTTTGCTGTTAACATACTTTAAAAAAAAGTCTGCCTTATGCCCCACTTGCTTGACTTCCTCCAACACGCTGAAATTACCCCCTCCTGCACTCTTAAAAGATGGATCTTAAAAAGTGACCAGCATTTATGGACCCCAATACCCCGAAAGCAGATTCCCGGGGGACCTTACTAACTAGCTGTAGTGGGTTTACATGGCAAGATTTTGGTAGCGGGGGGCTGCAGGGGTGGCCTCTGTGAGAAGAATCCAGAAGCTGCCCCATGTTAAATAAGAGCAAGTTTCAGTAGGCTCCAGAGGGACCTGCCGCTGCCCAGAGCTGAGCCAATAAGAGATGTTGGTTGCATCTCTGTGAAAGCATATTGAAGAAAGGGGGGGCGGGGGGGGTGGGGGGGGAACTGCTGTGCAACAGCAGCTAGGAGAGTGAGGAGTGAGAAACAGCCTTGCAGATGCCAAGGTCAGTGAAGAAGGGGGGGGGGGGTGGGGGGATGGTACTCCAGGCACCAGAGCAGAAGTTCCCCTGCGGCCTGTGGAAAAGACCATGGTGGAGCAGGCTGTCCCCCTGCAGCCCATGGGATACCACGGTGGAGCAGGGTTCCACTCTGCAGCCTGTGGAGGAGGCCACGGTGGAGCAGGTGAACCTGCCCTGAAGGAGGCTGCATCCTGTGGAGAGACCCCTGCTGGAGCAGATTCTGGGCCGGACCTGTAGCCTGTGGAGAGGAGACCACGCAGGAGCAGGTGACTTGGCAGGAAATGATGCCCGTGGGGGACCCAGGTTGGAGCAGTTTGCTTCTGACGGATGGACCCCATGGTATGGACCATATTTGCAGCAGTTCTTGAAGAGCTGCTGCCTGTGGGAAGCTCACATAGGATCAGTTCAGGGAGGACAGCATTCTGTGGGAGTGACCCCACGTTGGAGCAAGGGAAGAGAGTGACCGTGAAAGAGTGGCAGAGGTGAAGTGCTATAGACTGACAGTAAACACCATTTCCCTGTTCCCCTGTGCTGCTTGGGGGGAGGAGGTGTAGGAGGGGTGGATAGGGGGAAGGTGTTTTTGGTTTCTTTCGTTTTTTTCTCACTTCTCTAGCTTGCTAGTAATAGGCATTACATTTCTCTCATCTCCCTACACTGAGTCTGTTTTGCCCATCACGATAATTGTTGAGTGATCTCCCTGGCCTTCTCTCAACCCTCAAGCCCTTTTCATTGTATTTTCTCCCCCTTTTCCTTTGAGGAGGGGGAGTGAGAGAGTGGGTGTGGTGTAGCTCAGCTGCCCACCTGAGTAAAACCACCACACTAGCTCCTTGAGCAGCCTGAAGTCTGTTCTCCCAAAAATCCAGGGTAGTGGCTCTGCTGACAGTTTTTCTCATATCACCAAAGATGTTAAAATCAACCACTGCATGACTGCTGTGGCCAAGACAACCAACAATCGTCACTTCACCCATGAGAAAATTTCTATTTACAAGCAACAGATTTAGGAGGGCACCTTTCCTAGTTGCGTCCTTTAGTACCTGTACAAAGAAGAAATCTTCAGTGTGCTTCAGGAATTTCCTGGAGCTGTTTGTGTCTGCTGCATGATAGCCCCACTTAACATCTGGGAAGTTGAAGTCGCCCATAAGGACAAGGGCAACTGATCTAGAGATTTCCCTTAATTCTTTATAGAATACTATGTCAGTGACATCATCCTGGCTGGGTGGCCTACAGTAGGCTCCCATAGCAACATCCACTTTATTTGCTTTTCCTTTAATCTTTACCCAGGGGCTCTCAACCATGTCATCACCAACTGCAAGCTCCATACAATCCAGCCCCTCCTTTACATACAGTGCTACCCCTACCCCCCCCCCCCCCCCCCCACTTGCCCATTCTAGAGAAAACATCCACCAAGAAGGCTACAGCTGAGGACAAGTCTGTTGCAATGCTTTGAGATGAGGTTGGGAAAGCAGAGTAGACCTACGCTTTGTTTCTGAGACTTCATCTTACTGCAAGGATAGTTTGATACCCAGATGTTGTGGCAGGTCCAGTCTAACAATGCATACACACACATACACAAAAGAAAAAAATATCAATCACTTATTTTCTTTCTGTTAACATCTGGAACTGACTACTCTGTGATGTTTATTCAGGAAATACTGGAAAGCTATTCAACCTTGATCTCAGCACCAAGCCCTCCACTATCATAGGTCTGTCTAGTGCTTTGGACCAAGCTTTAGTACAGGTCTATTTCTCCTAGCTGTCTTCAAAATGCAAAGATCCCACAGGGCTCCACTTAAATGGAGGTCTACAGTGTCTAGAGCTGTTTCCTTTTTTTCTTTTTCTTTCTTTTTTTTTTTTTAAATCCCATTAGTATTAACGCTGGTCAATTCAAGAGCAAATTGAATGTTGTCTGACCTCACATATCTCGCACCTCTGTAGTTGAGAACCTCAATGAGCTTTATTTATACTGAAGCATGATTCTGCTTTTATTGAGTTGGGGAGGGAGGGAAGAGGATCATGCTAAGAGGTCCTATCAAACAAGGAATTTTTTGCCAAAAGATCTGCAGAAAAATTTAGCATGAGCTACCCCCCTGCAGTATCAGTAATAGATAACACTGCCCTAGCCAACGTAGACATTTTGACCCTAGCCATCAGATCCTAGTTAGCCAATTTGGATCCCACTTCTCTTGATGCACACCTACAGGACTAACTCCATGCTTCAGGCTGCACCCTTGAAAGCAGCCACAACATTAAGAGATTTTGGGTCCCCTCCATCTTTCTTATTTGTTTTTCCTACCCAGCAACATTCAACACTGTCCTCAAGGGAGGAAGTCATCCTATCAATCCCTACTTTCTCACCAAAGTAAGTTTTAAATTCTTCTGTAACCTCCCAAAAACATCTGCTCTTAGAGGATGATGCAGAACTGGAATACTTGCTCCTTCTTTAAGTGAGAAGGTTGGTCTCAGCCATGGCACTGCTTGATCTGTTTTGCATACATGACACAAATGCATGATCTTGCAGTTAGGTTTGTCAAAATCTACTTTAATCCTCTGACTAAGCAGGTTGACAAGAAAGATTATGCCTCCTCCGAAACACTGAATTCCTGATTGTTCCTTCTTTTTCCTCTTTAATTACTGGTGATCACAGCAAATAACTGCAGGAAAAATAGCAGTGGGTACTAGAGACCTCTTAACTCACAAGTTTCTGTGGTGGTTTTACTCAGCTGGGCAGCTGAGCTCCACCACAACTCCTCTCTCACTCCCCTTCCTCAAAGGGAAAGGGGGAGAAAATATGATGAAAAGGGCTCAAGGGTTGAGATAAGGACAGGGAGATCATTCAACAGTTATCATCACAGGCAAAACAGGTAACATAAGGAGTTCAATATAATTTATTGCCTATTACTAACAAACTAGAGAAGTGAGAAACAAACAAACAAACAAAAAACCACATTGTGATGAAGCAGGTTTTTTCCCTTTCTTAAATCTGCTGTCACAGAGGCACAGACAACATTACTTACTATTACATTACTACTTAAGTAGTTACATAAGGAGTGAAACTTGTAAATGAATATGAAGATTCTACAGCCCAAGCTTGACTGATCATCCCAGCTATCCCCTAAACTGTTTTTTTTTAATTGAAAGAAGCCATACTAAAAGCAGCAAGCAGAGACCTACACCGCGCAGTGTGTAGCCCAGGGGTGGAGGCCAAAGGCCAACTCAAACATCACATAGAAGTACAAGATCTGAAATCAGGGGATGGGGGGGGGGGGGGCGGGTGGAAAAAGTCACCTACTTCTGTTCCAGCTTCCCTTGTCAGAAGACCTGAAGCCTAATCACCTACATGACTACGACCACTGAGGACCAACTACAGTGATAACCATATGCTATCAACTTCACATACTCACAGATGACTTACATGTATATGTGTCCTGGTTCCAGTTAGGACAGAGTTAATTTTCCTCCTAGTAGCTGGTAGGGTGCTATGTTTTGGATTAGGATGAGAAGAGCGCTGATAACATGCTGATGTTTTAATTGTTGCAGAGCAGTGTTTACACCAGGCCAAGGACTTTTAGGCTTCTCGCTCTGTCCTGCCAGCAAGCAGGCTTGGGGTGCAGCAGGAGCTCGGAGGGGACAGACCCAGGACAGCTGACCCAAACTGGCCAAAGGGGTATTCCATACCATCTGACATCATGCTAAACAATATATAGGGGTGGCTGGCCGGGGTGGGGGGCCGGCTGCTGCTCGGGGATAGGCTGGGCATCGGTCAGCGGGTGGTGAGCAATTGCATTGTGCATCACTTGTTTCGTACACATTATTATTAGTCGTACTATTATCATTATTATTATTATTGTTATTATTATTTTCCTGTCTTAATAAACTGTCTTTATCTCAACTCTCAGGCTTCACTTTCCCATTTCTCTCCCCCATCTACCGACCGGGTTAAACCACAACAGTCCATTTTGGCGCCCAACTTGGGGCACGAAGGGTTGAGATAACGACAGATCTGACCAGAGTGTGTTAAACCAAAATTGGTATAAGTATTAGACCTGCTTAATAGTTGCTAATCACAATGCTGATTGCTTTAATCTCAAGTCTGCTGTGCCTGTTTTCCAAATTGAGTTTTATAGCATGCTACTTACTGTATGTGCTCCCTGTCGTGCTGTTTATCCTTTCTGGGCCCTGGTTTAAGATCGTTATGGTACTGTGCAGTGCAACACTGGCTTATGATATGATGAAATTTCTGGTCATGAGACTAACCTGGTATTTGTACTCAGAACTGTCGCCGACTCTTTACTTTGGAAACCATATCTCAGAAACTATTAACAATTACACCTATTGCCTGTTTTTTTGTCAGGGAGCCAATCTTGTTGGCAATCTCTTGCCGAGGCGATCGGCTCCGGGGCAGACACGTTCTGCAGCGGAGCGGGGGATCGAGACAGGCAGGGCTTTTTTTTTGGCATCAAGGCCACTCGAAGCAGCCGAGGGAGCCGCCAGGACCCAGCAGCCCTCGCGAGGGAGGCTGATGAGGCATAGGTGGAGCCAGCAGCGCCCCCTCCCCGGCCGTTCCAAAGCAGCCCCTAGGGAGCGTGAGTGACCAGGAACGCGGCGAACAGGACATGCAAACAGGGCGTGGCGCGTCAGAAGGGCAGAAACATGCAGTCATCCAGGTCTTGGGCTGCAGGGTATGCCCGAGTCTTCTGTCGGTATCCGACATTGGGGGTATGCCTGTGGCAGGTGTGCCCAGATTGAAGAGCTGCTCAGCCAGGTAGCGGAGCTTCGGGAGTAGGTGAGCAGGCTCAGGAGCATCAGGGAGTCAGAGAGGGAAATTGACTGGTGGAGGTGTACTCTACCCTCTCTGAGACAGACTCATGAGCCTGCCACAGCACAAATGTCTCCTGCTACGCAGAAGACAAAAGTTCCCTCATCCCACCAGGCAGTAAGAGGGGACCTAGGCCAAGGGGGGGAATGGAGGCAGGTTCCTGTTTGGGGTGGTAGGGAAGCCCCGTCCCTGCCCACCTCACCTTCCCATCTACCCTTATATAACAGGTATGAGGGTCTAGAACATGACAGTCAGAACAATGAAGTAGACGAAAGCCCGTCCCAGTTGGAGAGGGTGTCTAAGCAAGGCAACCTATCCCCCACATTGCTACATCAACTGTCAAGAAAGAAAGAAGGGTTATTGTCATGGGGGACTCCCTTTTAAAAGGGGCAGAGGGCCCGATTTGCTGTCCGGACCCAACCCACAGGGAAGTCTGTTGCCTCCCTGGGGCTCGGGTGAGAGACTTCGCTAAGAAAGTCACGCGCCTGGTACGGCCCACCGACTACTACCCGCTACTGGTCTTTCAGGCTGGTAATGACGAGGTAGCAACGAGAAGTCCAAGAGCGATCAAAAGGGACTTTAGGGCTTTGGGGCGACTACGTAAAGGATCAGGGGCACAGGTTGTGTTTGCCTCTGTCCTTCCGATAGGGGGGATCGATGCTGACAAAAGACTCATCACATCAATACGTGGCTCCGGGACTGGTGCAACCAGCAGAACTTTGGGTTTTTCGATCACGGGAAGGTCTACGTGACACTGGGCCTGCTGGCACCAGATGGGATGTGCCTCTCTCAGAGAAGGATAAGGATTTTTGCTCAGGAGTTGGCAGGGCTGATAGATAGGGCTTTAAACTAGAGTCGAAGGGGGAAAGAGATAAAACAAGGCCTGCCGGTGATAAGCTAAGGGACGGTGTGCCAGAATCAGAGGGACTGTGTGCTAGTGAGGTCCTTCAGCCTGCTCCACAAGGTGCTACGTACAATGAGGCCCATTTGAAGTGCTTCTACACAAATGCACACAGTAGGAGGAATAAAATGGATGAGCTAGAAGTCTTGGCTCAGTCCCAGAACTATGATATCATCGGCATAAGCGAAACCTGGTGGGATGAGTCCCGTGGCTGGTGTGTTGCAATAGATGGCTACAGGCTCCTCAGGAGGGACAGGCAGGGCAGGCGAGGCGGTGGGGTGCCGCTGTATGTAAAGGAGGGGCTGGACTGTGTGGAGCTTGCAGTCAGCAGTGGCAAAGTTGAGAGCCTCTGGGTAAGGATTAAGGGACAAACAAATAAAGGGGATGTCGTTGTGGGAGTCTATTACAGACCACCTGTCCAGGACGACAACGCGAATGAATTATTCTTTGCCGAACTAAGAGATGCCTTGAGATCAACTGCCCTTGTCCTTATGAGGGACTTCAACTTGCCAGATGTCAACTGCGATCACCACACGGCTGACACGAGCAAGTCCAGGAGGTTCCAAAAGCTCCTCGATGATAACTTCTTGGTGCAGGTGCTAAGAGAGCCAACTGGGAAAGGTGCCCTCCTAGATCTGTTGCTGGAGAACAGAGAGGGTCTTGTGGGAGACATGGCAGTAGTGACCATGAAGTGGTTGAGTTTAGAATTTATGGTGACAGGAGGAAAACTGTCACCAAAAATTCAGCCCTGGATATCGGGAAAGCGAACTTCAGGCTGCTCAGGGAACTAGTCAGCAAGGTCCCCTGGGAAACTGCTTTTGAAGGCATTGGCGTCCATCAGTGCTGGTCAGTCTTTAAGCACTGCCTCCTAAAAGCACAAGATCAGGCGATTCCAAAATATCGGAAGTCAAGCAGGAGGGGCAGAAGGCTGGCCTGGCTGGCCAGGGAACTTCTTCTGGAGCTTAGGCGAAAAAAGAAAGTGTACGGCTGCTGGAAGCAGGGTCAGGCGACGAGGAAGGAATACAGGGATGCTGTTTGTGTTTGTAGGGAGAAAATTCGTGTGGCCAAAGCCCAACTAGAGTTGAAGCTGGCCATGTCTGTGGGAGACAATAAAAAAGTTTTTTTTAGATATGTGAACAGTAAAAGGAGAACCAAAGAAAACATAGGTCTGGTACTTGATGGGGAAGGTCATCTCACAGACAATGACATAGGCAAAGCAGAAACGTTTAATGCCTTCTTTGCCTCTGTCTTCAACACTGATGATGGGCTTCGGGACCCAGGGTGCCCTGAGCTGGAGGACCATGATGGTGGGAATGACAAACCTAACCGACCCTGAACATGTGCAGGATTTGCTACTCCACCTGGATCCATACAAGTCCATGGGTCTGGATGGGATTCATCCCAGGGTGCTTAAAAAGCTGGCTGACGTCATCGCGGGACCTCTCTCAAGTATTTTTCAACGATCTTGGGAATCTGGAGAGGTCCCAGTAGACTGGAAGCTGGCAGATGTTGTGCCAATTTTCAAGAAGGGTAAGAAAGAAGACCCTAGCAATGACAGGCCTGTCAGTCTCATGTCAGTGCCTGGTAAAATTATGGAGAGGCTGATCCTTGAAGTTATTGACGCGCACCTGGGGGACAACGCAGTCATTGGTCCCAGCCAACATGGGTTCATGAGCGGTAGGTCCTGCCTAACAAATTTGATTTCCTTTTATGATAAGATCACCCATCTAGTCGATCAAGGGAAACCAGCTGATGTGATCTTCTTGGATTTCAGTAAAGCTTTTGACACGGTTTCCCATAGGATCCTACTGGACAAAATGTCCAGCATACAGCTAGATAAAAACATCATACGATGGGTGAGCAATTGGCTGATGGGCAGGGCTCAAAGGGTTGTGGTAAATGGGGCCACATCAGGCTGCCGGATGGTCACTAGTGGGGTCCCTCAAGGCTCCATTTTAGGGCCAGTCCTCTTCAATGTTTTTATAAATGATTTGGATGTAGGACTAGAAGGTGTTTTGAGCAAATTTGCTGATGACACCAAACTTGGAGGAGTTGTGGACTTGGACGATGGTGGAAAGGCCTTGCAGAGAGACCTGGACAGATTGGAGAGCTGGGCAATCACCAACCGCATGAAGTTTAACAAAAACAAGTGCCGGGTCCTGCACCTGGGACAGGGCTTCCCTGGCTATATGCACAGACTGGGTGATGAGACCCTGGACAGCAGCCCCACAGAGAGGAATCTGGGGATTGCAGTTGACAGCAAGTTGAATATGAGCCAGCAGCGTGCCCTGGCAGCCAGGAGGGTCAACCGTATCCCTGGATGCATCAAGCACGGCATCGCTAGTCGGTCGAGGGAAGTGATTGTCCTGCTCTACTCCGCGCTGGTGCGGCCTCACCTCGAGTACTGTGTGCAGTTCTGGGCACCACAATACAAAAAGGACGTGAAACTGTTGGAGAGTGTCCAGGGGAGGGCGACGAAGATGGTGAAGGGCCTAGAGGGGAAGACATATGAGGAGCGGCTGAGGTCACTTGGCCTGTTCAGCCTGGAGAAGAGGAGGCTGAGGGGAGACCTCATCGCAGTCTACAACTTCCTCGCGAGGGGGAGTGGAGAGGCAGGTGACCTATTCTCCGTAATCACCAGTGATATGACCCGCGGGAACGGTGTGAAGCTGAGGCAGGGGAAGTTTAGGCTGGACATCAGGAAGAGGTTCTTCACGGAGAGGGTGGTCGCACAGTGGAACAGGCTCCCCTGTGAAGTAGTCACTGCACGGAGCCTGTCTGAATTTAAGAAGAGATTGGACTGTGCACTTAGTCACATGGTCTAAACTTTTGGGCAGACCTGTGCGGTGCCAGGAGTTGGACTTGATGATCCTTATGGGTCAGTCCCAACTCGGGATACTCTATGATTCTATGATTCTATTATCTGTGGATGGGACAGGGGAAGATATTTTTTCCTACTTGCTCGCTCTCCCATTCTCCTTCACCACCCTCTTATTCTCCGAGCTAGTTACGATAGTTCTCCAAGATATTGAATATCCTTGGGATGTTCAGACTAGCATGGTGTTATTGTTATGTCTCCAACATGCGCTTCAGGTTTTGTTTAAGGTTAAACAACTACTTAGGAATCTCATCCAGAGATCTGTCCTGAGGCGGGATAGTTGTGAGTGGAAGGGAGTGTGGGAGGATATGGGCAGGTATCTAGAGCAGTGGGCACCTCCAGTGTTTTGGACATTCACGCCTGAACTGCAAAATCCTAAAAAACTGGTAGAATGCTTGAAAAAAGGGTGTCATCACTGGCTGTTCCAAAGTGACCCAAATCACTGTAGCGTGCTGGGGTCTGGCCTATGCCCATCGAGCTGCAATTGATGCTACTGTCAACCTAGTGACAGACCCTGTGGCCACTCCAAGTCCTGTGACAGGCCCAGTGGCCACTCCAACCCCTACGATGGACCCTGCAGCCGCTCCAGCCCCTGCAGCCTCTCCAGCTCCTGCAGCTGCTCCAACCCCTGTGACGGGCTGAGCATGTATTCCAGCCCGTGTGGCAGGCCCTGTGGCTGGGTCAGAGAAACGAGCTGTAGCAGTGCAAGTTGCCCCTGTAGACAAGGTGAAAAAATGGTATAGAGATTCAGGTCGTTTAGAAGGCAGTCTTCTGCTAGGTCTAGGTATAGAGAACACGAGGCTGGGCCATCAGAGGTGCACGAGGATGAGGATGAGGATGTCGAAAAATCAACAGCAATCAACCGAAACCTATACCAGCATGAGCTACGAGATGTGCGAAAAGATTTTGGTCGCTGTATAGGTGAGCAGCTTGTCACCTGGCTGCTCCGGTGCTGGGACACCGGAGCCAATTGTGTGGAATTAGAGGGCAGGGAAGGCAGACGGCTGGGATCCCTTGCTAGAGACACAGCCATTGACAAAGCAATTAGAGATGGAGCACGATCTCACAGCCTCTGGAGGCGTCACCTGTCAGCTGTGAAGGAAAGGTATCCCTTCAAGGAAGAACTTGTATGTCTACCAGGCAAGGGGACCACTATGGAGAAGGGAATCCAGTACCTGAGGGAATTAGCCATATGGGAGATGAATTATAGGGACCTAGACAACGAACAAATATCCGCAGATCCAGACGAAGTCAAATGTACACCACCCATGTGGCGGAAGTTTGTACGGAGTGCACCACCATCATATGTCAGATCATTGGCAGTAATGGCCTGGAAGGAGGATGCGGCCTGCGTCTCGGCTGCAGAGAAACTTTCTGAAGAGGTCCACCAACTTAAAGAGAGATTATTTTCCCCCCAACCTGTACAAAGCAGTGTCTCAACAATCTGGGGTAAGCGTTCATCCATGTAAGGAAGACGATACAGTGGGTACACACCCCATGCCACCCTGTGGTTTTACCTTTGTGACCATGGAGAGGACATGAGAAAATGGGATGGAAAATCTACCTCGACCCTAGAGGCACGGGTACGTGAGTTTCAAGGAAAAACAATTGGGAAAAAGTGGTTCTCAGAAAAGTTTGCTGCTCCAACTTCCAACAGGCAGTCCTTTAAACACAGAAATGAAGATCCTGACCAGGACTAGAGGGGCCCTGCCTCCAGCCAGGGGGAGAAAAGGGACAATCGGGTGTATTGGACTGTGTGGATTCGATGGCCTGGCACGTCAGATGCACAGAATTATAAGGCTTTAGTAGACACCGGTGCACAGTGTACTGTAATGCCATCAAGCTATAAAGGGCCAGAGCCCATCTGTATTTATGGGGTGATGGGGGGATCCCAGCAGTTAACTGTACTGGAAGCTGAAGTGAGCCTAACTGGGAATGAGTGGCAAAAGCACCGTATTGTGACTGGCCCGGATGCTCTGTGCATCCTTGGCATGGACTATCTCAGAAGAGGATATTTCAAGGACCCAAAAGGGTTCCGCTGGGCTTTTGGCATAGCTGCCTTGGAGACAGAGGACATTAAACAGTTGTCTACCTTGCCTGGTCTCTCGGAAGACCCTTCTGTTGTGGGATTGCTGAGGGTTGAAGAACAGCAGGTGCCGATCGCTACCACAACTGTGCACCGGCAGCAATATCGCACCAACCGAGACTCCCTGATTCCCATCCATAAGCTGATTTGTCAACTGGAGAGCCAAGGAGTGATCAGCAAGACTCATTCACCTTTTAATAGTCCCATATGGCCAGTGCAAAAGTCTAATGGTGAGTGGAGACTAACAGTGGACTATCGTGGCCTGAACGAAGTCACGCCACAGCTGAGTGCTGCAGTGCCAGACATGCTAGAACTCCAGTACGAACTGGAATCAAAGGCAGCCAAATGCTATGCCACAATTGATATCGCTAATGCATTTTTCTCCATCCCTCTAGCAGCAGAGTGCAGGCCACAGTTTGCTTTTACTCGGAGGGGTGTCCAATACACCTAGAATTGGTTGGAAGTGGAAAAGTTATTATCGACTGGCCAGAAGGCAAATACTTTGGGATATCACCAGAGGAGGAGGTGGCCCACGCTGAAGAAGGCCCACTGTATAGAAAGCTACCAGAAAATGAGAATATGCCCTGTTCACTGATGGGTCCTGTTGTATTGTGGGAAGGCATCGGAGATGGAAAGCTGCTGTATGGAGTCCTACACGACGAGTTGCAGAAGCTGCTGAGGGAGAAGGTGAATCGAGTCAGTTTGCAGAAGTGAAAGCCATTCAGCTGGCTTTAGACATTGCTGAACGAGAAAAGTGGCCAGTTCTCTATCTCTATACTGATTCATGGATGGTAGCAAATGCCCTGTGGGGGTGGTTACAGCAATGGAAGCAGAACAACTGGCAGCGCAGGGACAAACCCATCTGGGCTGCTGCATTGTGGCAAGATATTGCTGCCCGGGTAGAGAACCTGGTTGTAAAGGTACGCCACGAAGATGCTCATGTGCCCAAGAATCGGACTACTGAAGAACATCAAAACAACCAGCAGGTGGATCAGGCTGCTAAGATTGAAGTGGCCCCGGTGGACCTGGACTGGCAACATAAAGGTGAATTATTTATAGCCCGATGGGCCCATGACACCTCAGGCCATCAAGGTAGAGATGCAACATGCAGATGGGCTCGTGATCGAGGGGTGGACCTGACCATGGACACTATAGCACAGGTTATTCATGACTGTGAAACATGTGCTGCAATCAAGCAAGCCAAACGGTCAAAACCTCTTTGGTATGGAGGACGATGGCTGAAATATAATATGGAGAGGCCTGGCAGATTGGTTACATCACACTCCCTCAAACCCGCAACGGCAAGCGCCACGTACTTAAAATGGTGGAAGCAACCACCGGATGGCTGGAAACATATCCTGTGCCCCATGCCACCGCCCGGAACACTCTCCTGGGCCTTGAAAAGCAAGTCCTATGGCGACATGGCACCCCAGAGAGAATTGAGTCAGACAACGGGACTCATTTCCGAAACAACCTTATAGACACTTGGGCCAAAGAACATGGTATTGAGTGGGTGTATCACATCCCCTATCATGCACCAGCCTCTGGAAAAGTTGAACGATACAATGGACTGTTGAAGACTACACTGAAAGCAATGGGTGCTGGGACATTCAAAAATTGGGACACGCATTTGGCAAAGGCCACCTGGTTAGTCAATACTAGGGGATCTGCCAACCGAGCTGGACCTGCCCAATCAAACCTGTTACGCACTGTAGAAGGGGATAAAGTTCCTGTAGTGCACGTAAGAAACATGCTGGGTAAAACACTCTGGGCTACTCCTGCCTCAGGAAAAGGCAAACCCATTCGTGGAATTGCTTTTGCTCAGGGACCTGGATGCACTTGGTGGGTAATGCAAAAGAATGGGGAGGTCCGGTGTGTACCTCAAGGGGATTTGATACTGGGTGAGAATAGCCCATGAGTTGAATTGTAGTATGTTAATTATTATATAATACTGTATGTCATCACTACCATGATTGCTATATATCATAGATGAAAATGGTGATTTATTACAAAGTATTGAAAAGAGTGTAACCTGAGCATGACATAAATGGTATGGAATAAGGGCTGGATATCTGTCCTGGTTCCAGTTAGGACAGAGTTAATTTTCCCTCATAGTAGCTGGTAGGGTGCTATGTTTTGGATTAGGATGAGAAGAGCGCTGATAACATGCTGATGTTTTAATTGTTGCAGAGCAGTGTTTACACCAGGCCAAGGACTTTTCGGCTTCTCGCTCTGTCCTGCCAGCGAGCAGGCTAGGGGTGCAGCAGGAGCTGGGAGGGGACAGACCCAGGACAGCTGACCCAAACTGGCCAAAGGGGTATTCCATACCATCTGACGTCATGCTAAACAATATATAGGGGTGGCTGGCCGGGGTGGGGACCGGCTGCTCGGGGATAGGCTGGGCATCGGTCAGCGGGTGGTGAGCAATTGCATTGTGCATCACTTGTTTTCTTACACATTATTATTATTAATACTATTATCATTATCACTATTATTATTATTATTGTTATTATTATATTCCTGTCTTAATAAACTGTCTTTATCTCAACTCACCGGCTTCACTTTCCCGTTTCTCTCCCCCATCCCAGAGAGGGAGGGGGGAGGGTGAGCGAAAGGCTGTGTGGTGTTTAGCTGCCAGCCGGGTTAAACCACAACACAAGTAAACATTCTCAGAGGTTTGGTGATGGCTCCTGGTAGTGTTTGTTAGGCTTGGCTGTGGTAGTTCCTGCTAGACTTTGTCTCTCCCTGTGCTGAGTTAGAGAGGTTGCAGTCCTGTTTACGTAATTATGGGGTATTCTTGGAGAGTGGATGAGGATTGGGTCAGGTCGTCCTTAGCTCTCCATGCCTCTCTGAGTAAAGCCTGTGGGCGGGGAGGCTTGTGCCTGTTTGGTGGGATTCAGAATAACTGCTGCTATTGAGATGAACAAAGACGTGGGGGAAAAAAACTCTTTCTTCCATTCTGTCACACTCGGAGAGCAAGACCTCCTCTTCCCCATGGGTAGTTGAGCTAGCAGAAGGCACGCACCGTGTGGATCCAAGTCCGTACCATAGACGGCACTGAGACACATACTATTGATGATCTGAGCTGTCTCACCAAGACTGAATGTTTTCGAGAGAAAATCCAGGAGACCTTCTGTGTGAGCCTTGACCGCCAGCGCCTCTTCTACCAGGGCAAGCAGGTGAGGTGGAGACCTGGTGGGTAGAGGTGGAGTGGAGCTTCTCTTTTATCTCCTCTTCCCCTTCTTATGTTCCAGCTCTCTATTGCTGGTTATAAAGCTCCTCATTCCCTCCTATACTAGGATGTTTGGCTTTTGTTTTCAATCCGCTAACTGAGCCTAGGAGATGGTGAGGGGCAAGCAGGGAAGACCAGGTGCCCAGCATGATAAAAGGCTCTGGGACAACACTGGCTTCTTTCTTTACTTCTTCCTCCCACACCCCAATAGTGAGTGGATATTAGTGAGGCCTCTTTGTGTATTTTTCTTTCCACTCAAAATGAGGGAGGATCCTCTAACTTATCACACCTAAGTGACAGAGCACACAGTGGGTGTAAGGTGCAAGTGGGGTGTAATCTCCTTTTCTTTTACAACTGATCAAGAGAACACAGTTGTCTTCCCCGGGTTTCTGCCCTCCTGGTGTCCCATCTGTGTATAAAAGGAAAACATTTTCTGTGTGTACTGCAAACATTTTCCAAGGCCTAGGTGCCATGCCACAGGCTGACAGTTGTTGGGGACTGCAGACTCTGAACCCTTTCCATGCACCAGAAGAGGACAAGACAGAGTGACCTGCTCCTTAGAATCCTTCTTGGATGTGGGTACATGACTATTTAGCGGGGGGGGTGTTGTACTGGGTCTGGCTGGGATGTTAACTTTCCCTGCAGCAGCCCAATGGCAGGATGGTCGTCACCATATTCCGATGGATGTGATCAATAAAATAACAGCAATGTCTCCGCCAGCTAGCAAAAAAGAAATGCAAGCTTTCCTAGGCCTTGTGGGATTCTGGAGAATGCATGTTCCAGGCTATAGTCAGCTTGTGAGTCCTCTATATCGAAAGAGAAACTGTTTCGAGTGGGGCCCCGAGCAACAACAGACCTTTGAATAAATCAAACAAGAAATAGCTCGTGCAGTAGCCCTTGGGCCTGTCCATACAGGACCAGCTGTGCAAAACATAACTGCGGCTGGGGAACATGGCCTCACCTGGAGCCTCTGGCAGAAAACCCCAGAAGAAACTCGAGGTCGACCTCTGGGTTTCTGGAGCCGGGGCTATCGAGGATCAGAAGCCAATTACACCCCAACTGAAAAAGAGATACTAACAGCATATGAGGGGATTCGAGCCACTTCAGAAGTTGTGGGTACAGAAGCACAGCTCCTCTTGGCCCCACGGCTACCTGTGTTACATTGGATGTTCAAAGGGAAAATCCCCACTACACACCATGCGACTGATGCTATGTGGAGTAAGTGGATAGCGTTAATTACACAGCGGGCTCGAATGGGAAAACCTAATTGCCCAGGAATCCTGGAAGAGATCATGGACTGGCTGAAAGGCAGAGATTTCGGAGTGCAGAAGAGGCACCACCATACAATGAGTTGCCAGAAGACAGAAAGCAGTATGTGTTGTTCACTGACGGATCCTGTCGTGTGGTAGGGAGCCATCGGAAATGGAAAGCTGCTGTGTGGAGTAATCTCAAGTAATTTTCTTCAGACAGGATCTTCTGTGAAGCTATTTTATTCACGATTGCAATGGCAGGGGTCCTGTCAATTATGAGGGCATTTTAGTAAACAAATCATAACCTTTTATTCCCTATTACCCGACACCTGATCACGTCCCCTGTTTCCTCATTGGCTGAATACTACAGGTTCACAAGCTACTTGATGCTCCTCTATACAATGTATGTACAATTTTTCTTTTTTTTTTTCAACCCTTTAATTTCTCCTTTTTCCTTTTTTTTTCCCTTTCTTATGTTTTGAGAACTTGTGATCTTTGTTTTACTGTTCCCACACTGCTCATCCTGGTTTTCTCAAGCTTCCACCTTATTTTGGAACAGTGAGGCCTTCTACTGTCCACTTATCTACTTAGCATTTCTCCTTGTTGTGACTATACAGCTACCTTGGAATACAGAAAATTAGTTCTCTACTGCAAAAACACAGCTTAGTTTCTCACAATATGCAGAAGTAAAAGACATACAACTGGCCATAGAGATTGCCGAAAGAGAAAAATGGCCGTTACGGTATCTCTACATTGAGTCATGGATGGTGGCAAATGCCCTGTGGGGGTGGCTGCAGCAATGGAAACAGAGCAACTGGCAGCGCAGAGGTAAACCTATCTGGGCTGCTACCCTGTGGCAAGATATTGCTGCCCGGGTAGAAAACCTGGATGTAAAAGCACATCATGTAGATGCCCACATGCCCAAGAGTCGCGCAACTGAAGAACATCAGAACAACGAAGAAGTGGATCGAGCTTCAAAAATTGATGTGGCTCAGGTGGATCTGGACTGGGGACATAAGGGTGAGCTGTTTGTAGCTCGATGGGCCCATGAAACATCAGGACATCTGGGGAGGGATGCCACATACAGATGGGCTTGTGATCGAGGGGTGGACCTGACCATTGAGGCCATCACACAGGTCACCCATGAGTGTGAGACCTGTGCTGCAATCAAGAGAGCCATGAAGGTAAAATCTCCCTGGAACAGGGGGAGGTGGCTAGGGTTTCAATATGGTGAGGCCTGGCAAATTGACTATATCGGACCACTCCCACAAACCTGCCAAGGCAAACGGTACATACTCACCATAGTAGAAGCAACTACTGGGTGGCTGGAAACATACCCCGTAAACCATGCCACGGCCCGAAACACAATCTTGGGCTTAGAAAGGCAAGTACTGTGGCGTCATGGTACACCAGAGAGAATTGAGTCTGACAATGGGAGTCATTTTCGAAGCAATCTTGTCACCTCCTGGGCCAAGAGGCATAGTATTGAGTGGGTGTATCACATCCCTTATCACCCACAAGCCTCTGGGAAGGCTGAGAGGTACAATGGACTGTTAAAGACTATGTTACGAGCATTGGGTGATGGGACATGGAAACAATGGGACATAAACCTACCAGAAGCCACTTGGCTAGTTAACAACAGGGGGTCTGACAGCCGTGCTGGTCCTGCCGAAACAAAACCCCTACACACGGTGAAAGGAGCTAAAGTCCCCGTAGTGCATGTAGGGAAGTGGATGGGGAAGGCGGTGTGGGTTGCTCCTGCCTCGGGAGAAGGCAAACCCACTCGTGGGATTGTCTTTGCCCAAGGACCAGGGTATACCTGGTGGGTAATGCAAAAGAATGGGGATATCAAGTGCGTGCCTCAAGGAGATTTAACCTTGGGAGAAAACTAATCTGTAATCTAAGTTATATGTTGTAGGAAGACGCTGCAGGATCAACGACAGGTCAACTTCGCAAGGAACTGGGCAAGTGCAACAAGGACTTGAGCTAAGCTGGTGCTGGCGTCCAGGCATCCAACTCCGCCTGCTGTGAGTGACCATTTTGGCAGATGAAGACCAAATTGTCAACAGTTCTTATGAACATTTTCCAAGAAAGACCTATAGAATGAAAAGACATACTTACCCATCAATCTGTTAAAGGACAAGGGACAACGGTGATGAGAATACTTATATGCTAAAGTATGGGGGACCTGAGAGTGACACAAATGTTATGGAATAAGGGGTGGAGGTTGTACTGGGTCTGGCTGGGATGTTAACTTTCCCTGCAGCAGCCCATACAGTGCTGTGCTCTCCACTTGTAGCTAGAACAGCCCTGCTATCACACCAGTGTTGTGTCTGCTGCTGAGCAGTGCTGGCACAGCATCAGGACTCTCTCTAACCCTCCTAGGGGGTGGGCAAAGATGTGAGAAAAGGAACATCACCAGGGCAGCTGACCTAAACCAACCAAAGGGATATTCCATACCATATGATGTCACACTCAGCAATAACAGGTGGAAAAAGGAGGAAGAGGGGAGGGGTGGGCTCTCGTTGTGAAAACGTCTGTCCTCCTCCCGAACGCCGGCTACGTGCGTTGAGGCCCTGCTTCAAGGACGTGGTCAAGCATCGCTCATTTGTGGGAAGTAGAGAGTAATTTCTTTCCTCTGCACTTCCACATAGCCTTTGCTTGTTTCGCTTAGTTTTCCCTTTCCCCCTCCCTTTTCCCCTTTCCTTTTTCCCCTTTAGTTAAATTGTTTAGTTAAATTGTTTAATTAATAATAATCTTTCCTTAATTATTTTTTTCCCTTTAATTAAATCATCCTTATCTCAACCCGTGAGTTGTTCTTTCCTTTACTTCGTCCCCTCCTCATCTAAGGAGGGGGAGGGAGAGAGCGGTTGTGGTGTTCAGCTGCCTAGCACGGTAAAACCACCACAGGTGTGTGCTTACAGCTCCTTGCACTCCCTGACTCCCTTGTATTGAAGCTGTGCATGAGTTTAGCTTTTGCTGACATGACTTCAGTATCCTAGTCCTTTTAGATGCTTAGTCCTTTTAGTCCTTAAAAGCCGCAAACAACTTTTTACAGAGAAGAATGTCTCTTATAGCTGATATCTCAAGTGCTTCATCTAGACCTGATTCCAATGGTATCGGAGACCACTGGTTAAAAGTCTTTCTGGGAGTTGATACATTCCCTCCTGACCAGTATGGGGTGGATCTTTAATCCATAGAGATTGCCTAGGGCTGTATTTTTTCTTATGAAAGGTGTATTTATTTTTTTAAGCTGCATTACATAAATGAGGTATGTATGATGCTTCAGTATTAGAGCAAAGCATAAATGCTACTTGAGGAAAAAATAAGTAGTAGATGCATTGAATTTGGAGTGAGCTTGACTCTTAAGATGAAACTTGTTACTGCAAATGAGCATGGCAATGTTAGCTTAAGCTGACCTAAAACAGATGAAGCGCATACCTGTACAAATAAGAACAGTCGTGAGAAATAAGTTTACTGTCACCAGTTTTGCAATCTGAAATGTACTTAAAACCCAAAGGAAACAAATAGGTTGTGTCGTGCTGGCTGTGTTCTGAGCAATATTGTCACTGCTCCACAAGACAGATGGGAGCCAGGTTTTGTGAGGGCATGTCAAAGCAGATAGCTGTAGACCAGCCCACCCTGCTCTGACACAGCCAGATACAAACAGCATTAGTCCTGAAGTTGAATAACTTGTTTACTTTTGTGTTATGTCTGAGACAGCATATATCTTCTTTCAGTACAGATCATGGTGAGTGTCACAATTCAATATATGTGTGTATGTTTATTGTTCAAGACGTCATCATGGATCATAGATGGGAGAGTTCAGGAGACTGATAAGTCAGTTTAAAACAAAACTTGACTAGGCTGACAGACATTAAAAACACACCTTATGGTAATGGTTTGCTTTTTACTTATTAATAACTAGCATTGCATATTCAAAGCAGGCAGTTCTTAATAGTCATATCATACTGTTGTGGTTTAACCCGGTCGGTAGCTAAACACCACACAGCCGTTCGCTCACCCTCCCCCCTCCCTCTCTGGGATGGGGGAGAGAAACGGGAAAGTGAAGCCTGTGAGGTGAAATAAAGACAGTTTATTAAGACAGGAAAATAATAATAACAACAATAATAATAATAATAATAATAGTACTACTAATAATAATGTGTACGAAACAAGTGATGCACAGTGTAATTGCTCACCACCCGCTGACTGATGCCCAGCCTATCCCCGAGCAGCCGGCCCCCCCACCCCGGCCAGCCACCCCTATATATTGTTTAGCATGACGTCAGATGGTATGGAATACCCCTTTGGCCAGTTTGGGTCAGCTGTCCTGGGTCTGTCCCCTCCCAGCTCCTGCTGCACCCCTAGCCTGCTCGCTGGCAGGACAGAGCGAGAAGCTGAAAAGTCCTTGGCCTGGTGTAAGCACTGCTCTGCAACAATTAAAACATCAGCATGTTATCAGCGCTCTTCTCATCCTAATCCAAAACATAGCACCCTACCAGCTACTATGAGGGAAAATTAACTCTGTCCTAACTGGAACCAGGACAGATATCCAGCCCTTATTCCATACCATTTATGTCATGCTCAGGTTACACTCTTTTCAATACCTTGTAATTAATCACCATTTTCGTCTATGGTATACAGCAATCATGGTAGTGATGACATACAGTATTATATAATAATTAACATACTACAATTCAACTCATGGGCTATTCTCACCCAGTATCAAATCCCCTTGAGGTACACACCGGACCTCCCCATTCTTTTGCATTACCCACCAAGTGCATCCAGGTCCCTGAGCAAAAGCAATCCCATGAATGGGTTTGCCTTTTCCTGAGGCAGGAGTAGCCCAGACTGTTTTACCCAGCATGTTTCTCACATGCACTACAAGAACTTTATCCCCTTCTACAGTACGTAACAGGTTTGATTGGGCAAGTCCGGCTCGGTTGGCAGATCCCCTAGTATTGACTAACCAGGTGGCCTTTGCCAAATGCATGTCCCAATTTTTGAATGTCCCAGCACCCATTGCTTTCAGTGTAGTCTTCAACAGTCCATTGTATAGCTCAACTTTCCCAGAGGCTGGTGCATGTTAGGGGATGTGATACACCCACTCGATACCATGTTCTTTGGCCCAAGTGTCTATGAAGTTGTTTCGGAAATGAGTCCCATTGTCTGACTCAATTCTCTCTGGGGTGCCATGTCGCCATAGGACTTGCTTTTCAAGGCCCAGGAGAGTGTTCCGGGCGGTAGCATGGGGCACAGGATATGTTTCCAGCCATCCGGTGGTTGCTTCCACCATTGTAAGTACGTGGCGCTTGCCATTGCGGGTTTGAGGGAGTGTGATGTAATCAATCTGCCAGGCCTCTCCATATTTATATTTCAGCCATCGTCCTCCATACCAAATAGGCTTTGGCTTGCTTGACTGCAGCACATGTTTCACAGTCATGAATAACCTGTGTAATAATGCACATGGTCAGGTCCACCCCTCGATCACGAGCCCATCTGCATGTTCCGTCTCTACCTTGATGGCCCGAAGTGTCATGGGCCCATCGGGCTATAAATAATTCACCTTTATGTTGCCAGTCCAGGTCCACCGGGGCCACTTCAATCTTAGCAGCCTGATCCACCTGCTGGTTGTTTTGATGTTCTTCAGTAGTCCGATTCTTGGGCACATGAGCATCTTCGTGGCGTACCTTTACAACCAGGTTCTCTACCCGGGCAGCAATATCTTGCCACAATGCCGCAGCCCAGATGGGCTTGCCCCTGCGCTGCCAGTTGTTCTGCTTCCATTGCTGTAACCACCCCCATAGGGCATTTGCTACCATCCATGAATCAGTATAGAGATAGAGAACTGGCCACTTTTCTCGTTCAGCAATGTCTAAAGCCAGCTGAATGGCTTTCACTTCTGCAAACTGACTCGATTCACCTTCTCCCTCAGCAGCTTCTGCAACTCGTCGTGTAGGACTCCATACAGCAGCTTTCCATCTCCGATGCCTTCCCACAATACAACAGGACCCATCAGTGAACAGGGCATATTCTCATTTTCTGGTAGCTTTCTATACAGTGGGCCTTCTTCAGCGTGGGCCACCTCCTCCTCTGGTGATATCCCAAAGTATTTGCCTTCTGGCCAGTCGATAATAACTTTTCCAGTTCCAACCAATTCTAGGTGTATTGGACACCCCTCCGAGTAAAAGCAAACTGTGGCCTGCACTCTGCTGCTAGAGGGATGGAGAAAAATGCATTAGAGATATCAATTGTGGCGTAGCATTTGGCTGCCTTTGATTCCAGTTCGTACTGGAGTTCTAGCATGTCTGGCACTGCAGCACTCAGCTGTGGCGTGACTTCGTTCAGGCCACGATAGTCCACTGTTAGTCTCCACTCACCATTAGACTTTTGCACTGGCCATATGGGACTATTAAAAGGTGAATGAGTCTTGCTGATCACTCCTTGGCTCTCCAGTTGACAAATCAGCTTATGGATGGGAATCAGGGAGTCTCGGTTGGTGCGATATTGCTGCCGGTGCACAGTTGTGGTAGCGATCGGCACCTGCTGTTCTTCAACCCTCAGCAATCCCACAACAGAAGGGTCCTCTGAGAGACCGGGCAAGGTAGACAACTGTTAAATGTCCTCTGTCTCTAAGGCAGCTATGCCAAAAGCCCAGCGGAACCCTTTTGGGTCCTTGAAATATCCTCTTCTGAGATAGTCCATGCCAAGGATGCACAGAGCATCCGGGCCAGTCACAATACGGTGCTTTTGCCACTCATTCCCAGTTAGGCTCACTTCAGCTTCCAGTACAGTTAACTGCTGGGATCCCCCCGTCACCCCATAAATACAGATGGGCTCTGGCCCTTTATAGCTTGATGGCATTACAGTACACTGTGCACCGGTGTCTACTAAAGCCTTATACTTCTGTGCATCTGACGTGCCAGGCCATCGAATCCACACAGTCCAATACACCCGATTGTCCCTTTTCTCCCCCTGGCTGGAGGCAGGGCCCCTCTAGTCCTGGTCAGGATCTTCATTTCTGTGTCTGAAGGACTGCCTGCTGGAAATTGGAGCAGCAAGCTTCTCAGAGAACCACTTTTTCCCAATTGTTTTTCCTTGAAACTCATGTACCTGTGCCTCTAGGGTCAAGGTAGATTTTACATCCCATTTTCTCATGTCCTCTCCATGGTCACAAAGGTAAAACCACAGGGTGGCATGGGGTGTGTACCCACTGTATCGTCTTCCTTACATGGATGAATGCTTACCCCAGATTGTTGAGACACTGTTTTGTTCAGCTGGGGAGGAAAATAAACTCCCTTTAAGTTGGTGGACCTCTTCAGAAAGTTTCTCTGCAGCCGAGACGCAGGCCTGTAGGGAAGAGGAGAGACTTTCTTTTTAGTGCCAGAGTTGTTTAGCCACTTCATCCACTGTGGGTTCCGCATCCTCTTTCCAGGCCATTACTGCCAATGATCTGACATATGATGATGGTGCACTCCGTACAAACTTCCGCCACATGGGTGGTGTACATTTGACTTCCTCTGGATCTGCGGATATTTGTTCGTTGTCTAGGTCCCTATAATTCACCTCCCATATTGACTTGCCGAGGCGACCGGCTCCGGGGCAGACGCGTGCTGCAGCGGAGCGCGGGATCGGGACAGGCAGGGCTATTTTTCGGGCATCGAGCCTACGTGAGGGAGCCGCCAGGCACCGGCAGCCCTCGTGAGGGAGGCTGACGAGGCGTAGGCGGGGCCAGCAGCGTCAGCAACAGCTCCTCCCCCCGGCCGTTCAAAGGCAGCCCTTAGGGAGCGCGAGCGACCAGGAGCGCGGCGACCAGGGCCTGCAAACAGGGAGTGACACGGCAGTTAGCGAGGCAGTTAGCGCGGGCAGGGCGGGCAGGCAGGGCGGAGCGCTCACACCCGCCCATAGGGACAACTCCTCTAACGGCACTCTCCTGTCAGCTGGGCTGTAATGGTCTCCACCAGGCACGGTGCTTTCTCTAGGAAGTCAGTGCACACCCAGACCGACTGCCCGTCCAAACATGCGGCAGTTCAGGTCTCCGGATGCGGGGAGTGTCTGAGCCTCTTGCTGCCATCGGCGGGAGGCAGGGAGACTGCTTGCGTGAGGTGCGAGCAGGTGGACGACCTGGTCCGCATGGTGGCAGAGCTCAAGGAGGAGGTGCAGAGGCTGAGGGATATCAGGGAGTGCGCGTGGGAGATAGACTGGTGGAGCGACTCCCTGCAGGACCGGAGCGAGAGGGACCAGGGTGAGACGCCCCAAAGGGGGGTGGACCCCCTGCCCTGTTGCCATCGGGCAGAGGGAGGGGACCTGCGAGTTGAGGAGGAATGGAGACAGGTCCCTGCTCGACCTCGCAGGAGATGCCCTCCCCTTCCGGCGCCGCCTTCCCAGGTGCCTTTGAACAATAGGTTTGAGGCCCTGGAGCTGGAGAGACCCGTGGGTGAGGATGAGGTAGGAAGCCTACCCGGGAGGATGCCTGAGGTGAGGAAGTTGACTCCACGCCTCAGGACTGCCTCCACCAAGAAAGAAAGAAGGGTGATTGTTGTAGGCGACTCCCTCCTCAGGGGAACGGAGGGCCCTATTTGTCGGCCTGACCCCACACATAGGGAAGTCTGCTGCCTCCCTGGGGCCAGGGTCAGAGACGTTACCAGGAAGCTTCCAAACCTGGTTCGCCCCTCTGACTATTACCCGCTTTTGATAGTCCAGGCTGGCAGCGATGATGTTGAAAAGAGAAGTCTCAGGGCCATCAAACAGGACTATAGGGGGCTGGGACGATTGGTGGAGGGAGCGGGAGTGCAGGTGGTGTTTTCGTCCATCCCTACGGGGGAAGGGAGAGGCACGGAGAGGACACGGAAAGCTCGCGTGGTTAATAGGTGGCTCAGAGGCTGGTGCCAGCATAGAAATTTTGGGTTTTTTCACCATGGGGAGCTTTACTCGGCACCCGGCCTGATGGCCCCAGATGGGTCTCTATCTCCAAGGGGAAAACGGATCCTAGGCCAGGAGCTGGCGGGGCTCATAGAGAGAGCTTTAAACTAGGTAAGAAGGGGGACGGGGCTCAAACAAGGCTTGTCGGAGCTGTGCCGGGGGAAACAATGGCTAGGCCGGGAAAGAAGGCGATGGCCCAGCTGAAGTGCATCTACACTAATGCACGCAGCATGGGTAACAAACAGGAGGAGCTGGAAGCCATTGTGCAGCAGGCAGGCTACGACTTGGTTGCCATCACGGAGACGTGGTGGGACCGCTCCCACGACTGGAGTGCTGCAATGCCTGGCTATCGGCTCTTCAGGAGGGACAGGCAGCACAGAAGGGGTGGTGGCGTGGCTCTCTACATTAGAGAATCTTTTGATGTTGTGGAACTCCAGGCTGGGAATGATAAGGTTGAATCCCTGTGGGTTAGGATCCGCGGGAAGGCCGGCAAGGCTAGCATCCTGGTGGGGGTCTGTTATAGACCGCCGAACCAGGATGAGGAGACGGATGAGGAGTTTTATAGGCAACTGACAGAAGTTGCAAAATCGTCGGCGCTTGTCCTCGTGGGGGACTTCAACTTCCCGGACATATCCTGGAAACACAACACGGCACAGAGAAAGCAGTCTAGGAGGTTTCTGGAGAGCGTGGGAGATAGCTTCCTGACGCAGCTGGTCAGTGAACCTACCAGGGGTGGTGCCCCGCTAGACCTTCTCTTCACAAACAGAGAAGGACTGGTGGGAGATGTGGTGGTCGGAAGCTGTCTGGGGCAGAGTGACCACGAAATGGTAGAGTTCTCTATTCTTGGCGAGGCCAGGAAGGGGACCAGTAAAACTGCTGTCTTGGACTTCCGGAGGGCTGACTTTGAGCTGCTCAGGACGCTGGTTGGCCGAGTCCCTTGGGAGGCGGTTCTGAAGGGCAGAGGAGTCCAGGAAGGCTGGGCGCTCCTCAAGAAGGAAATCGTGATGGCACAGGAGCGGTCCGTCCCCACGTGCCCAAAGATGAGCCGGCGTGGAAGAAGACCGGCCTGGCTCAACAGAGAGTTGCGGCTGGAGCTTAGCAGAAAAAAGAGGGTTTATAATCTTTGGAAAAAAGGGCGGGCCACTGAGGAGGACTACAAGGATGTAGCGAGGCTGTGCAGGGAGAAAATTAGAAAGGCCAAAGCTCATCTGGAGCTCAATCTGGCTACTGCCGTTAAAGACAACAAAAAATCCTTTTACAAATACATCAACGCGAAACGGAGGACTAGGGAGAATCTCCATCCTTTACTGGATGCGAGGGGAAACCTAGTTACTAAGGATGAGGAAAAGGCTGAGGTGCTTAATGCCGCCTTTGCCTCAGTCTTTAGCGGCAATACCGGTTGTTCTCCGGACACCCAGTGCCCTGAGCTGGTGGAAGGGGATGGGGAGCTGGATGTGGCCTTCGCTATCCATGAGGAAATGGTTGGCGACCTGCTACGGAGCTTGGATGTACGCAAGTCGATGGGGCCGGATGGGATCCACCCAAGGGTACTGAGAGAACTGGCGGAGGAGCTGGCTGAGCCGCTTTCCATCATTTATTGGCAGTCCTGGCTATCGGGGGAGGTCCCGGTTGACTGGCGGCTAGCCAATGTGACGCCCATCTATAAGAAGGGCCGCAGGGCAGACCCGGGGAACTATAGGCCTGTCAGTTTGACCTCAGTGCCGGGGAAGCTCATGGAGCAGATTATCTTGAGGGTCATCACGCGGCACTTGCAGGGCAAGCAGGCGATCAGGCCCAGTCAGCATGGGTTTATGAAAGGCAGGTCCTGCTTGACGAACCTGATCTCCTTCTATGACCAAGTGACGCGCTTGGTGGATGAGGGGAAGGCTGTGGACGTGGTCTACCTTGACCTCAGTAAGGCTTTTGACACCGTTCCCCACAACATTCTCCTCAAGAAACTGGCTGCTCGGGGCTTGGACTGGCGTACGCTTCGCTGGGTTAGAAACTGGCTGGATGGCCGGGCCCAGAGAGTTGTGGTGAATGGAGTCAAATCTGGTTGGAGGCCGGTCACTAGTGGAGTCCCCCAGGGCTCGGTACTGGGGCCGGTCCTCTTTAATATCTTTATTGATGATCTGGATGAGGGCGTCCAGTGCACCCTCAGTAAGTTTGCAGATGACACCAAGCTAAGTGCGTGTGTCGATCTGCTCGAGGGCAGGAAGGCTCTGCAGGAGGATCTGGATAGGCTGGAGCGATGGGCTGGGGTCAACTGCATGAAGTTCAACAAGGCCAAGTGCCGGGTCCTGCACCTGGGCTGCAACAACCCCAAGCAGAGCTACAGGCTGGGAGATGAGTGGCTGGAAAGCTGCCTGGCCGAGAAGGACCTGGGAGTATTGGTTGATAGTCGGCTGAATATGAGCCAGCAGTGTGCTCAGGTGGCCAAGAAGGCCAACGGCATCCTGGCCTGTATAAGAAGCAGTGTGGCCAGCAGGTCGAGGGAAGTGATTGTGCCCCTGTACTCGGCTCTGGTGAGGCCGCACCTCGAGTACTGTGTTCAGTTTTGGGCCCCTCGCTACAGGAAGGACATGGACGTGCTCGAGCGAGTCCAGAGAAGGGCGACCAAGCTTGTGAGGGGTCTGGAGAACAAGTCTTACGAGGAGCGGCTGAGGGAGCTGGGCTTGTTCAGCCTGGAGAAGAGGAGGCTCAGGGGCGACCTCATCGCTCTCTACAGTTACCTGAAAGGAGGCTGTAGAGAGGTGGGGGTTGGTCTGTTCTCCCACGTGCCTGGTGACAGGACGAGGGGGAATGGGCTAAAGTTGCGACAGGGGAGTTTTAGGTTGGATGTTAGGAAGTACTTCTTTACCGAAAGGGTTATTAAGCATTGGAACGGGCTGCCCAGGGAGGTGGTGGAGTCACCATCCCTGGAGGTCTTTAAAAGACGTTTAGATGTAGAGCTTAGGGATATGGTTTAGTGGAGTACTTAGTGTTAGGTCGGAGGTTGGACTCGATGATCTTGAGGTCTCTTCCAACCTAGAGAAATCTGTGAATCTGTGAATCTGTGAATATGGCTAATTCCCTCAGGTACTGGATTCCCTTCTCCATAGTGGTCCCCTTGCCTGGTAGACATACAAGTTCTTCCTTGAAGGGATACCTTTCCTTCACAGCTGACAGGTGACGCCTCCAGAGGCTGAAGCCTCGTGCTCCTTTCCCAATTGCGTTGTCAATGCCTGCATCTCTAGCAAGGGATCCCAGCCGCCTGGCTTCCCTGCCCTCTAATTCCACACAATTGGCTCCGGTGTCCCAGCACCGGAACAGCCAGGTGACAAGCTGCTCACCTATACAGCGACCAAAATCTTTTCGCACATCTCGTAGCTCACGCTGGTACTGTTGTTTTTTTCGGCATCTTCATCCTCCTGCTCCTCTGATGGCCCGGCCTCATCTTCTCTATACTTATTCTTAGCCAAAGATTCTCTGCGTTCTAAACGACCTGAATCTCTATACCATTTTTTCACCTTGTCTACAGGGGCAACTTGCACTGCTACAGCTCGTTTCTCTGACCCAGCCACAGGGCCTGCCACGGGGTTGGAATACACGCTGGGCCAGCCACAGGGGTTGAAACAACTGCCGGGCCCGTCACAGGAGCTGGGATGACCGCTGGGCCCATCACAGGAGCTGAGACGACCACTGGGCCCATCACAGGAGCTGGGATGGCCGCAGGAGATGAAATGGCCCCAGGAGCTGGAGAGGCTGCAGGAGCTGGAGAGGCCGCAGGAGCTGGAATGGCTGCAGGAGGTGGAATGGCCGTAGGAGCTGGAGCAGCCGCAGGAGCAGGAGCTGGAGCGGCCACGGGGGCTGGAGTAGCTGCAGGGTCCATTGTAGGGGTTGGAGTGGCCGCTGGACTTGGAGTGTCCGCAGGGTCTGTCACTAGGTAGATAGTGGCAGCTATCGATTGCAGCTCAATAGGCATAGGCCAGACTCCAGCATGCTACAGTGATTTCTGTCTCTTTGGAATTGCCAGAGTGATGACATCCTTTTTTTCAGGCCTTCTACCACTTTTTTTGGATTTTTCACTTGTTCACGGGTGAATTTCCAAAACACTGGAGGTGACCACTGCAATAGAAACCTGCCCATATCCTCCCACACTCCCTGCCACTCACAACTATCCCGCCTCAGGACAGATCTCTGGATGAGATTCCCAAGTAGTTGTTTAACCTTAAACAAAACCTGAAGCGCATTCAGGAGACATAACAACAAGAGCAGGCTGGTCAGAGTATACCAAGGATATTCAACATCTTGGAGAACTATCGTAACTAGCTCGGGGGATAAGAGGGTGGTGAAGGAGAAAGGGAGAGTGAACAGGTAGGAAAAAATATCTTCCCCTGTCCCCTCCACAGATTGGCTCCCTGACAAAAAAAGGCAATAGGTGTAATTGCTAATAGTTTCCGAGATATGGTTTCCAAAGTAAAGAGTCGACGTCAGTGCTGAATACAAATACCAGGTTAGTCTCATGACCAGAAATTTCATCATTTCATAAGCCATTGTTACACCGCACAGTACCATAACGATCTTAAACCAGGGCCCAGAAAGGATAAACAGCACGACAGGGAGCACATACAGTAAGTAGCGTGCTATATAACTCAATTTGGAAAGCAGGCGCAGCAGACTTGAGATTAAAGCAATCAACATTGTGACTAGCAAGTATTAAGCAGGTCTAATATTTATACCAATTTTAGTTTAACACACTCAGGTCAAATCTGTCGATATCTCAACCCTTCGGGCCCCAAACTGGGTGCCAAAAGGACTGTTGTGGTTTAACCTGGCTGGCAGCTAAGCACCTCACAGCCGTTCGCTCACCCTCCCCCCTCCCTCTCTGGGATGGGGGAGAGAAACGGGAAAGTGAAGCCTGTGAGTTGAGATAAAGACAGTTTATTAAGACAGGAAAATAATAATAACAACAACAATAATAATAGTACGACTAATAATAATGTGTACGAAACAAGTGATGCACAATGCAATTGCTCACCACCCGCTGACCGATGCCCAGCCTATCCCCGAGCAGCCGGCCCCCCACTCCGGCCAGCCACCCCTATATATTGTTTAGCATGACGTCAGATGGTATGGAATACCCCTTTGGCCAGTTTGGGTCAGCTGTCCTGGGTCTGTCCCCTCCCAGCTTCTGCTGCACCCCTAGCCTGCCTGCTGGCAGGACAGAGCGAGAAGCTGAAAAGTCCTTGGCTTAGTGTAAGCACTGCTCTGCAACAATTAAATCAATTAATCAGCATGTTATCAACACTCTTCTCATCCTAATCCAAAACATGGCACCCTACCAGCTACTAGGAGGAAAATTAACTCTATCCTAGCTGAAACCTGGACAAAAAGTCAAAAGAAATTTGAAAAATAACAGGCTGGCAATTAAAAGCCATGTATTGTCTGTGAAGAATCAGATAGGTTGTGAACCTGGACTACTCAGTCAATGGGGAAACACAGGAGGGTCCCGGTCATCGAGAAATCATGTATATAAACTGTACTATGTGACTAATAGGCGTGCTCCTGCTTATGGGACTGTGGTGGTTTTACTCGGGTGGGCGGCTGAGCTCCACCACAACCGCTCTCTCACTCCCCCTCCTCAAAGAGGAATGGGGAGAAAATATGATGAAAAGGGCTCAAGGGTTGAGATAAGGACAGGGAGATCTCGCAGTAATTACCGTGATGGGCAAAACAGACTCAGCATAGGGAGACAGGAAGATTTATTGCTTATTACTAACAAGCTAAAGAAGTTACAAAAAAAAGGAAAGAAAGCAAAAGCACCTTCCCCCCCCCATCTGCCCTCTTCCACCTCCTCCCCCGAGTGGCGCAGGGGAATGGGGGAATGGGGGTTATGGTCAGTCTATAGTGCTTCTTCTCCGCTCCTCCTTCTCGGTCACTCTCATCCCCTGGTCCAACATGGGGTCCCTCCCACAGGATGCAGTCCTTGCTGAACTGATCCAGCGTGGGCTCCCCACAGGCAGCAGCTCTTCAAGAACTGCTCCAGATATGGGTCCGTACCACGGGGTCCATCCCTCAGGGGCAAACTGCTCCAACCTGGATCCCCCATGGGCAGCAGCTCCTGCCAGGTCACCTGCTCCTGCGTGGTCTCCCCTCCACAGGCTACAGGTCTGGCCCGGAATCTGCTCCGGCAGGGGTCTTCCACAGGCCACAGCCTCCGTCGGTGCAGGTCCACCTGCTCCACCGTGGCCTCCTCCACGGGCTGCAGCGTAGAACCCTGCTGCACCGTGGTACTCCATGGGCTGCAGGGGGACAGCCTGCTTCACCATGGTCCTCACCACAGGCCGCAGGGGACTTGTGCTCCGGTGCCTGGAGCACCTCTCCCCCTCCTTCTTCACTGACCTTAGCGCCTGCAAGGCTGTTCCTCACCCCCCCCCCTCACTCTCCCAGCTGCTGTGTGGCACTGCATTTTTTTCCCCCGTCTTAAATACGCTCTCACAGAGGCACAAAACAACATTGCTTATTGGCTTGGCTCTGGTCAGCAGTGGGACCCTTATCTAACATGGGGTAGCTTCTAGATTCTTCTCACAGAAGCCACCCCTATGGCCCCCTGCTACCAAAACCTTGCCACGTAAACCCACTACAGGGATGCCCGCCATTGCAATTGTGAATAAAATTGCTACTTCACTGAGATCCTCACCTGCGCCTATGTTATTGGCTATAGAGTGTTTCTCATAATTTGGGGGCTCATCTGGGATCCAGTCACCTACCGTGGAGTCCCGCCGCCGCAGCAGCTGGAAGGCATGCCCCGCTGATTTCAGCGGTCCTGTGCATCAATGGTGGCAGTTCTGCGGAGAGCTGACAAAGGGCCCGAGACTGATTAAAGAGGCAGGATCCATGAAGTAGTGGGGAAGGGAAGAAGGTAGGCACTCCGGGTTTGAGAATTGATCCAGTAACTGTGCACAGACCAAGGTAAGAAATATTAAGTATTGCCTTGGGGATCGGGTGAGACTCTGTGTGACGTGTGATTGAGACTTACTTGAGTGTGGAGTGCTGATCCGCGGTTCCGTAGCTCCGCGAGGGTCGCAGCTGGAGACTGACAAAGCATGAGATAAGAGAGAGAAAGGAAGAGTCTTTGGAAATTTGGTGTACGGTACCCCTTTCATGGTGAAGTTCTTGGCAGTATACCAGGGAATATGGTAAACCCATAGGAGTGCTGTACCCCTTGCACGGTAAAGTGCTTGGCAGTACACCCCCATTTCCAGAATCGGAACTGTAGTGTGCCCTGCAAGAGGTAAATTTCTGTAGCAGCACACTGACAAGGGCTAGGAAAAATGGGAAATATGAGTTCCAGGGGACAGGGAGATATCCCTGGGGGAGTGTCTACTGACAGTCCTTCTGGAAGAATGATAAGAAATTGGAAAAATAATCCCAAAATTAGAGGAGATGATAAAAGAAAGAAAAAAATAAAAAGGTTAAATATTGTGTATCAGTCTGGACAAAAGAACCAATTAAGGGAACAGCAGTATTTTGGCCAAAATACGGGTCTGATGAAAATTCAGGCTTTAAATTTATATGTAAACAATAAGATTCCTTTTTTTTTTTTCGGAGAAGGAGCCAAGTTATGCTCCCTATAATCCCAATATTGCACCAGCAGCAGCAGCAGCCGCTCCAGGAAGACAGGGACTGTAATTAACACTGTCCCTAGAGAAGGAGCGTACTCTAGGCTCTGGCAAGAATTAGAACAAGGTAGAAGAGATACTGAGAATTTTGCCTTCCCTTATACTAACAGTACTAACACTACTTGTGTATCCTCTTAAGTGAACTCCCCCCACTCCTTACCAGCAGAGAGGTTAGGAGTTTTAAGAAGGAGATGAAGTCTTTAATTGAGGATCCCAACAGGCTAGATGAACTATTGGACCAGTTCCTTGGGCCTAACTTATACTCTTGGCGGGAAATGATGTCTATACTAAGTATGTTGTTTACAGGGGAAGAAAGGGGAGTGATCAGGAGGAGAGCTGCTATACAAGAATGGGAAAGAGCTCATCCTCCAGGACCAGGGGTAATACTGGCAGGGCAGAAATAACCACTTGTCAATTCTGGATGGAATAATAATAATGCGCAACACATAATACATGAGAGACTTGGGGTCAGAATGAGAAAGTACTCGTGGATGAATCCCGAGGACCCGGTATCCCAAGGGCTCTTGAAAGTTCATTTTATGATTAAAGCCTGGCCAGACACACAGAAAAAGCTCCAGAACGTGGGAGAATGTAGTGAACAGTCACAGGAGGCCCTCCTGAGGGAGGCCCAGAAGGTGTATGTCAGGAGGGGAGATGAGAAGGAAAAGCAGAGAGCGAAACTAATGGTATTCACAGTGGACCAGGTAGTGAGGCAGAGGGTTGGAGAAAGAGGAAGAAAATCTTCAGGGGAAGTCAGGACCAGGATGGAACGGAGAGGAAGAGACATGAAGGAATGGCAGGCAAGGAAAGCTACCTGTGTTGCAGCCTGAATCCTAGCAGGGACAGGCTTTGATAAGATGTTTTAAGTGTGGCCAGGCTGGCCACTTCAAATAGGAATATCCGGAGTGGAAGAAGGAGAGATTGCTGTTATAAATTCAGAACAGGGGAGTCGGGGCTTCTCAGAAAGCTAGTCCCACTGAGAGCCCCTGATAAAGGAAAAAGGGCTCAAGGGTTGAGATAAGGACTTGGGGATCACTCTACAATTATCATAGTGGGCAAAACAGACTTAGCATAGGAAGATTAATAAAATGTATTACCTACTGCTGACGAGTTGGAGTGGTGAGAAACAAAGAAAAAAGCTGGGGGCATCTTCCCCCATCCACTCTCTTCCACGTTTTCCCCACCCTGAGTGGTCCGGGGGGGTCAGGAGTGGGGACTGCAGTCAGTCCATGGCACTTCATTTCTACCACTCCTTCACAGTCGCTCTCTCCCCTGCTCTGGTGTGGGGTCCCTCCCACGGGGTGCTGACCTTCCAGGGCTGGTCCTGTGGGGACTTTTCCATGGGCAGCGGCTCTTTGGGAGCTGTTCCAGGTGTGGGTCTGTGCCGTGGGATCTATTTGTCAAGAGTGGGTTGGTCTGTCTTGGGATCCCCAGGGGACCCCTCCCCGATCACCTGCTCCTGCATGGGCTCCTCTCCATGGGCTGCAGCGTGGAGATCTGCTCCGCTGTGGTACACCACGCGCTGTGGGGGGGGTGGGGGGGGGTGGGGGGGGGGTGAGCGTGGGGGTGGCGACAGCCTGCTCCACGAGGGGCCTCTCTGTGGGCCATATGGGGGCTTCATCTCTGGCACCTGCAGTGCCTCCTCCCCTTCCTTCTGCACTGACTTTGGTGTCTGCAAGGAGGTTTCTCACTCCTCACTGTCCCAGCTGCTGTTGAGCAGCAGGTTTTTTGTGCATTTGTTTGTTTCTTTTTCTTGGGTGTCCTCTCACAGAGGCACAAACTGCATTGCTCATGGCTTGGCTCTGGGCAGCGGTGGGCCCCTTTGGAACTGGCTGAAACTGGCCCTTATCTGCCACAAGGCAGCTGCTGGATTCTTCTCACAGGGGCTACCACTGCAGCCCTCCCCACTACCAGAACCTTGCCATGTGAACCCAATACACTGAGGCAGCTAGGTCATTACTGGCCTGTGAAGTATCAGGGCTTAAATTAACTAATGAAACCCTAAAAAGTGATGGGGGTAGAAGGGGCTGGGATAACAGTGCCACCTTTGGGGGATACCAAACTGAGACTAGGGGATAAAATGGGCAATTATTGTATGTACCCAAGGCAGGGACTAACTTGTTGGTAAGGGATTTGATGATGAAATTGGGCATTCAAATAGTAAATTGTTAGACTGGAATAACAGTGTTATTAATGGGGTGCTCTCAGGCCCTGAGAACAGAGATATATTCACCTCTGACTGGAAAGACACTGAAATGGGGGCGGAAGCAACAATACAGATGGACAATTTTACCTCAGGGGTTTACAGGGCCACCAATTTATTTGGGCAAGTTCTAGAACAGATTTTGGAGCAATTCCAACCTCCCGAGGAGGTGTTACTGTTACAAATATGTGGATGATCTTTTATTGTCAGAACAGGAGAAAACAGTTGTGAAGGAAGCCACTAACAAGCTATTCAACTTTCTGGGAAAACAAGTCTTGGGAGTATTTAAAAATAAATTGCAATATGTAGAAAGAGAAGTCAAATATTTAAGGCATCTAATGTCTGAGGGAAAACGAAGAATAAATCCAGAGAGGATTCAGGGAATTGTTGAGCTACCCCTACCCAAAACTAAGAAAGAACTGAAAAGTTTTAAGAGAAAGGTTTTTTTAAGGAATCAGGAGCCACGGAGTCCAAAGGAAAATGGATACTCCCCGATGGGAGAGAAATGGTGAATAAAGCACCAATGAGGCAAATATTAGCTGTTTTACATCAAGAGAGTCATTGGGAGGTGCAAGCAATGTGTGATGTTGTGCTAAGAAAGTATGTCTGTGTAGGAATATACACTTTAGTGAAGCAAATATGCAGAGGATGTACCATATGTCAAAAGGCAAATAAAAAGGTCATTCGTAACCCACCTAGAGGGGGACGGGAGCCAGGGATTCGACCTTTCCAAAGTATACAGGTAGACTTTACTGAGTTACCTAAGGTAGGGAGACTGAAATACTTGTTTGTCCTAATTGACCATCTGACTGGATGGGTGGAAGCTTTCCCCTCAGTATCTGCCACTGTGGACATGGTGACTAAGGTTTTATTGGAGCAAATAGTCCCTAGATACGGGATAGTTGAAAACATTGATTCAGATCAAAGAAGTCATTTCACTTCACAAGTACTGCAAGGGTTAATGCAGGCCTTAGAGATTGAGTGGGATTTTCACACCCCCTGGCACCCCTCCTCTTCTGGGAAGGTGGAGCAAATGAACCAGACATTAAAGAAGCAATTAACTAAATCATAGAATCATAGAATCATAGAATATCCTGAGTTTGAAGGGACCCATAAGGATCATTGAGTCCAACTCCTGGCACCACACAGGTCTATCCAAAAATTCAGACCGTGTGACTAAGTGCACAATCCAAACAGGCTTGGTGCAGTGTCTACTTCCCTGGGGAGCCTGTTCTAGTGTGCGACAACCATCTTGGTGAAGAACCTCTTCCTAATACCCAGCGTGAACCTCCCCTGTCGCAGCTTGACACCATTCCCACCGCTCCTATCACTGGTCACTAAAGAGAATAGATCGACGCCTTCCCCTCCACTCTCCTTCGTGATGAATCTGCAGACCGTGATGAGGTCTCCCCTCAGCCTCCTCTTTTCCAGGCTGAACAGGCAAAGTGACCTCAGCAGCTCCTCATACGTCTTCCCCTCTAGGCCCTTCACCATCTTTGTAGCCCTTCTATGGACACTCTCCAACAGTTTTACATCCTTTTTGTACCATGGTGCCCAGAACTGCACACAGTACTCAAGGTGAGGGCGCACCAGTGCAGAGTAGAGAGGGACAATCACTTCCCTCGACCGACTAGCAATGCCAATTAGTGTTAGAAACCCAACTTCCTTGGGTAAAATGCTTACCTTTAGCACTCCTCCAGGTTCAAACAGCACCAAGAAAGGATATAGAAAATTCACCATATGAGATGCTGTTCGGATTACCCTATCTGGGCAGAAGGGATGAGATGCCACAATTCAAAACAAGAGAGAGTTTTCTTAAGAACTGTATTCTGGGGTTGTCCTCTTCTTTGTCATCTCTCAAGACCCATGGGTTGTTGGCTCAAACCCCACCTTTGGAATTCCCCATTCACCACCATCAACCAGGAAATTGGGTCCCAATTCGGACCTGGAAAGAATCAAGGCTGCAGCCTGAATGGGAAGGATCATTCCAGATACTCCTCACCACTGAAACAGCCATAAGAACTGCAGAAAAGGGGAGGACTCACTTCACATGGGTAAAAGCATCCTCCGACCCTGATACTTGGGAGACAGTTTCAACAGATGACCCTCTGAAAGTTAGCATCAGAAGAAAAGATACTTGAATATGACAGATGAGACTAGTGATTGGGCAAATGGACTGTCCTATACTGAATTAGAGTGTCCTCAGGACAGAGTATTGGTCTTTTTAATAATCTGCTTACTTGCTTTTGGTATAATCATGTGTAAACCAAGGTGCACGGAGTTCTGGTAATTATTCTGTAAGCTAACCTGTTATTTTGAAATGCTAAAAAAGACTGAGTATCCAACAGAAGGACCAGTCCAAATAATTGAATATCCAAATTGTGGGATGCAGTGTTGGGTCAATTTGGAACTAGGGGGTGAATTAAATTGTCCAAACTATGGGCTTTTGGAGGGAAATTGGCAAATTGATTTTGTAAATAGGAGAAGTCACATCTTTGTGGAAGTGGGTAGTTTTTGGCTGAAAAAAGATATTGAGGACTTGGGAAAATGTCGGCATACGTGATCTTAGTGAGTGTTGTCTTTTTTGTTGGCACTCGGAGCAACTTACCGGACAACTCACTGCCCGAAGACTCCCATAATTTATTCTGTGCCTTAGCCAACAAGAATAAGTCACGTGTATAATCTCACTAACTGCTGGGTATGCAGAGGGCCAAAAGGGGAAAATTCATGGCCATGGGTCTCCATTCCCTTGGCACCTAAGTAGTTGGATAGCAACCAAAGCAAGTTGCAAGTGAATAAAACAGAGCCATGAGAGAACCCTGATGTGCCTCCTTGGCCAATCCGTTATCCAGGAAAAGGAATTTATTGCATATGGAGTAATCAGACTGATGGTGCATTCCTAGGACACAGCTCATGTAACTGGACTCTTCAGCATACTCTCGGCCCACATCCAGTGAATAATAGATAAAGAAGCAATCCAGAAACCACCATTTATTGTATGAGCTTAAGCACCAGTGGAATTGGATAAATCAATCTGGGTGTGTAGTGATGTTTGAGAAATACTGGTCCTCAACGAATCTTACCAATATTGCCAACAGCAATGAAGCAATCAATTGCTCATCTGAAGATGGGGCCTGGAGATGCAGTAATACCTGGTACAATCGTCATACCAAGACATTTCATCCCTTGGGTTCTGGGAACACAACTTATTTCTAGATACCAGATAGAAATAACCCAGGTGATTTATTCCCTAGGGGAGCTGTTGTATTGAAAGGACACTAGTGGATATGTGGGAGCCAGCCAATTGCTCACCCATTGTATGATGTTTTTGTTCAGCTGTATGCTGGACATTTTGTCCAGTAGGATCCTATGGGAAACCGTGTCAAAAGCTTTGCTGAAGTCCAAAAAGATCACATCAGCTGGTTTCCCTTGATCAACTAGATGGGTGATCTTATCATAAAAGGAAATCAAATTTGTTAGGCAGGACCTACCCCTCATGAACCCATGTTGGCTGGGACCCATGACTGCATTGTCCCCCAGGTGCACTTCAATAACTCCCAGGATCATCTTCTCCATAATTTTTACCAGGCACTGACATGAGACTGACAGGCCTGTAATTGCTGGGGTCTTCTTTCTTACCCTTCTTGAAAATTGGCACAACATTTGCCAGCTTCCAGTCCAAAGGACCTCTCCAGATTCCCAAGATTGTTGAAAAATACTTGAGAGAGGTCCCGCGATGACGTCAGCCAGCTCTTTAAGCACCCTGGGATGAATCCCATCCAGACCCATGGACTTGTATGGATCCAGGTGGAGTAGCAAATCCCGCACACGTTCAGGGTTGGTTGGGAGTTTGTCATTCCCACCGTCATGGTCCTCCAGCTCAGGGCACCCTGGGTCCCAAAGCCCATCATCAGTGTTGAAGACAGAGGCAAAGAAGGTTCCTTCTTTTCCTTCAAGAAGTTTGAGTGCCTGATTCAAGGCATATAATTCACATGTTTGGGCTGACCAGTTATTGGGCAATCGGCCCATCTCTTTTACTTCTTCACTAAATCCATCAACTATAGCATATCCATTATACCTCTTTCTCTGTACTACCCTTCAGGATCCATCGATAAACAGAATATCTCCTTCCTCAAGGGGAACATCTTGTAAATCGGGTCTCACTTTAGTCTAATACTCAGTTAAATCTGGGCAGTTATGTTCTATATCCTCTCCAGCCCTTTCTCCTCTCCATAGGAAGGCAGTGGGATTCAAGCATGATTTTGTGGTTAACACTAAATCATCCTTTTCAATCAGTATTGCCTCATTTTTCAAAATTCTAGAATCAATCAGCCAGCACCCAGCTCTCTGAGTCAAGATTGTCTTAACCTGGTGTGGAGTAGTAACTATCAGACAACCCCCAAAGGTTAATTTCCTGCTCTCTTCCACCAGAATAGCAGTTGCTGCTACAGCTTGAACACATTCAGGCCATCCTCTGGAAACTGGGTCCAGCAGATTAGACAAATAAGCCACTGGTTGCTGCTTATCCCCCCCACTCCTGGGTCAGTACTCCCAATGCTGCTCTCCGATCCACAGTAGTGAAGAGATAAAAAGGCTTATTTAATGCAGGAAGAGCTAAGACTGGTGCTGTGATAATCTCTGCTTCAATTTTTCTATTAACTCTTTTTCCTCTTCTGTCCATTCAAGTGTATTAGGCTACGCCTTGAATAATTTAAGATACCACCCTTTTGTCTTCTGAGCATATGCTTCTATCCATAACCGCCAATATCCCATTAACCCCCAAAACTTTCTTAGTTCTCTCTTAGTTTTGGGTAAGGGTAGCTCAACAATTCCCTGGAATCCTCTCTGGGTTTATTCTTCATTTTCCCTCAGACACTAGATGCCTTAAATACTTGACTTCTCTTTCCACGTATTGTAATTTATTTTTCAATACTCCCAAGACCTGTTTTCCCAGAAAGTTTAATAGCTTGTTAGTGGCTTCCTTCATAACTGTTTTCTCCTGTTCTGACAATAAAAGATCATCCACATATTTGTAACAGTAACACCTCCTCGGGAGGTTGAAATTGCTCCAAAATCTGTTCTAGAACTTGCCCAAATAAATTGGTGGCCCTGTAAACCCCTGAAGTAAAACTGTCCATCTGTATTGTTGCTTCCTCCCTGTTTCAGGGTCTTTCCACTCAAAGGTGAATATATCTCTGTTCTCAGGGTCTGAGAGCACCCCATTAATAACACTGTTATTCCAGTCTAAAAAATTTACTATTTGAATGCCCAATTTCATTATCAAATCCCTTACCAACAAGTTAGTCCCTGCCTTTGGTACATACAATAATTGCCCAGTGGTCATTTTATCCCCTCGTCTCAGCTTGGTGTCCCCAAAAGTAGCACTGTTATCCCAGTCCCTTCTACCCCCATCACTTTTTAGGGTTTCATTAGCTAATTTAAGCCCTGATACTTTATGGGCCAGTGATGACCGAGCTGCCTCAGTGTATTGGTTTTACGTGGCAAGGTTCTGGTAGTGGGGGGCTGCAGGGGTGGCCTCTGTGAGAAGAATCCAGCAGCTGCTCCCTGTTAGACAAGGCCACTTTCAGCCAGCTTCAAGGGGACTTGCCTCTACCCAGTGCCAAGCCATGAGCAATGCTGTTTGTGCCTCTGTGAGAATACACCCAAGAAAAGAAAGAAAAACAAACAAACAAACAAAAAATTGCTGTCCAAGAGCAGAGCATCTGGGAGAGTGAGGAGTGAGAAACAGCCTTGAAGACACCAAGGTCAGTGAAGAAGGAGGGAAAGGAGGTGCTCCAGGTGCCGGAGCTGAAGTTCCCCTGCGGCCTGTGGAGAGGCCCATGGTGGAGCAGCCTGTCCCCCTGCAGCCCATGGGTCCCACGGCAGAGCAGATCTTCACGCTGCAGCCCGTGGAGGAGCCCACAGGGGAGCAGGTGATCTGCAGCCCACTCCCATTGGATGGACCCCACAGCACAGACCCACACCTGGAGGAGCACCCGAAGAGCTGCTGCTTGTGGAGAAACCCACTCAGGACCAGCCCTGGAGGGACAGCACTCCACAGGAGGGACCCCACGCCAGAGCAGGAGAGAGAATGACCGTGAAGGAGCAGAAGAAACGAAGCACCACAGACCAACTGCAACCCCCACTCCCGGCCCCCCTGCGCCACTCAGGGTGGGGAAAACGTGGAAGAGAGTGGATGGGGGAAGATGCCCCCAGCTTTTTTCTTTGTTTCTCACCACTCCAACTTGTCAGCAGTAGGTAATAAATTCTACTAATCTCCCTATGCTAGGTCTGTTTTGCTCGTGATGATAATTGTAGAGCGATCTCACTGTATTTATGTCAACCCTTGAGCCCTTTCCTTTTATCAAGGGCTCTCAGTGGGACTAGATTTCTGAGAAGCCCTGACTCCCCTGTTCTGAATTTATAACAGCAATCTCTCCTCCTTCTTCCACTCCGGACACTCCTATTGGAAATGGCTAGCCTGGCCACACTTAAAAAAAATCTTCTGAAAGCCTGTCCCTGCTAGCATTTAGACTGCAACACAGGTAGCTTTCCTTGCCTGCCATTCCTTCGCCTCTCTTCCTCTCCCTTCCATCCTGGTCCTGACTTCCCCTGAAAGTTTTCTTCCTCTTTCTCCAGTCCTCTGCCTCACTACCTGGTCCACTGTGAAGACCATTAGTTTTGCTCTCTGCTTTTCCTTCTCATCTCCCCTCCTGACATACACCTTCTGGGCCTCCCTCAGGAGGGCCTCCTGTGACTGTTCACTCCATCCTCTGGCCTTCTGGAGCTTTTTTTGTATACCCATCCAGGCTTTAATCATAAAATGAACTTTCAAAAGCCCTTGGGATACCGGGTCCTCGGGATTCATCCACGAGTACTTTCTCATTCTGACCCCAAGTCTCTCATATGATTTCTGTGTTGTTGGGTTTGTTATTATCCCTGTTGGATAAGCAGATATTTCTGCTCTGTTGGAATTATTCATGGTCTTGGGGGTTTGGTTCTTTCCCATTCTTGCATAGCTGCCTGCCTAATCATCCCCCCCCTTCTCCAGTGAATAACATACTTAAGATTGACATTCCCACCCCCACCCCCCCACCTCCCCGGAATACAAATTAGGCCCTAGAAACCGATCTAATGGTTCTGCTATAGGGTCCTCAATTAAAGATTTCATTTCCTTCTTAAAACTCCTAACCTCTCTGCTGGTAAGGGGACGGGGGGGGGGGGGGGGGGGGGAGTTCACATAACATATTTGTCCTTGTCCCACTGGGACCTCCCTAAGAGGACACATAGGAGTGTTGGTACTGGTAGTATCAGGGAAGGGGAAATCCTCAATATCTCTTCTACATTGTTCTAATTCTTGCCGGAGCCTAGAGTGCACTCCTTCTCTAGGGAGAGAGTTAATTGCAGTCCATGGCTCCCTTCCTGGAGTGGCTGCTGCTGACACCAGTGTAATATTAGGATTATAGGGAGAGGGTAAATTATCCAAGGGTTCCCACTGACCAGTCCTTCCCTCTGACTCCTCTTTCTCGTGGTCCTGATCCTTTTCAATAAAAACCGACTTACCCCCTGCACCCAGCAAGCAGCATAACTTGACTCCTCCTCTGAAAAAGTAGTCTTATTGTTTACATATAAATTTAAAGCCTGAATTTTCATCAGACCCATATTTTGTCCAAAATACTGCTGTTCCCTTAATTGGTTCCTTTGTCCAGATTAATACAGTATTTAATAATTTTCTTTTTATCATTTCCTCTAGTTTTTGGATTATTTTTCCAATTTCTTATCATTCTTCCTGAAGGACTGTCAGTAGGCACTGCCCCAGGGATATCTCCCTGTCCCTTGGAACCCTTAATCTCCCATTTTTCCTAGCCCTTGTCAGTGTGTTGCTACAGAAATTTTTCCTCCTGCAGGGTACCACACACTGAGTTTCCAGTTCTAGAAAATGGGGGTGTACTGCCAAGCACTTTGCCATGCACAGGGTACCATACACTTATGGGTTAACCAGATCCCCAGGCGTACTGACAAGCACTTTACTGTGCAAGGGAGTACCTCACACTAGATTTCCTCAAGACTCTTCCTTTTTCCCTTCTACCTCTCGCTTCATCCATCTCCATCCATGCCCCTCGTGGAGCTACGTAATCGCGGACCGGGACTCCATCCAATTGACCAACCATTAATTTCTCCTTTTCCTTTATTTTCCTTCTTGTCTCGTGACTAGAGGGCCCGTGATTTTTTGTTTTTACTGATTTCTCACTGCTTATCTTGTTTTTCTTAGCTATCCTCCTTATTTTGGGACAGTGGGACCTTTCCCTTCTCTGCTTAACTTACTCCCCACTGCTATGCCACTGTTATGCCTAAACAATCACATTTGAATATGCAAAAAAAAAAAACATTCTACTGCAAAAACACAACTTTGTTTCTCACAGGCTGGATACTGAGTTTCCCAGAAAAAAAAAAAAACTAGGTGGCCTAGCAGAACGTGCTGTACTTGGGGTTTGATATTTCTCAAGAACAGCAAGCATTAGGACCTTTGCGAAAAGAAGCTATATGAAGAACTGCTGTTTTCCCAAAACTAAAAAGCAATAATGGGGGGTTCCTAGGTGTTGTGGTTTAACCCGGCCAGCAGCTAAACACCACACAGCCTTTCGCTCACCCTCCCCCCTCCCTCTCTGGAATGGGGGAGAGAAACGGGAAAGTGAAGCCGGTGAGTTGAGATAAAGACAGTTTATTAAGACCGGAATATAATAATAAAATAATAATGATGATAATAGTATTACTAATAATAATGTGTAAGAAAACAAGTGATGCACAATGCAATTGCTCACCACCCGCTGACCGATGCCCAGCCTATCCCCGAGCAGCCGGCCCCCCCACCCCAGCTAGCCACCCCTATGTATTGTTTAGCATGACGTCAGATGGTATGGAATACCCCTTTGGCCAGTTTGGGTCAGCTGTCCTGGGTCTGTCCCCTCCCAGCTCCTGCTGCACCCCTAGCCTGCCCGCTGGCAGGACAGAGTGAGAAGCTGGAAAGTCCTTGGCTTGGTGTAAGCACTGCTCTGCAACAATTAAAACATCAGCATGTTATCAGCACTCTTCTCATCCTAAATCCAAAACATAGCACCCTACCAGCTACTAGGAGGAAAATTAACTCTGTCCTAACTGAAACCAGGACACTAGGGATGGCAGGTTTCTGTCAAATTTGGATTCCCAATTTTAGACTAATAGCAAAGCCTCTGTATGAAGCAACAGAGGGGCCAAAAAATGTGTTGGAGTGAACTGCCAAGGGCTCTAAGGGATTTGATGGTATAAAAAGGGCCCTAATGTCAGCCTCGACCCTAGGGCTGCCGAACATGGCAAAACCCTTCCAATTGTTTATTCATGAATGAAGTGGGGTGGCGACTGGGGTAATGACCCACATATTTGGAAGCTGGAAAAGACCAGTGGCCTATTTTTCCAAACAGCTAGATGAAACGACTAAGGAATGGCCATCTTGTTTGAGGGCAGTAGCAGTGACTGCACTCCTAGGCCAAGAGGCTAGAAAACTGACTCTGGGATAGCCCTTGATGGTATTTGTGCCGCATGTGGTGCTAGCTGTAATGGAATCCAAAGGAAACAACTAGCTCTCCCCAAGCCAAATGGCTAAATATCAAGTTGTATTAGTAGACCAAGGAGACGTAAAGTTGTCTGTGGTCAGCACCCTGAAATCAGCTATGTTCCTTCCAGCTGAAGAGACAGGAGAAATCCAACATGACTGCATGGTATCTTCGCACATACTTTCCAGCCACTCTTCCTCTAGCCTGTAGCATTGCATGGGGTTGTTGTGCCACAAGTGCAGGACCCGACACTTAGCCTTGTTGGACCTCATACAGTTGGCCTCAGCCCATCGGACCAGCCTATCCAGATCCTTCTGCAGAGCCTTCCTACCCTTGAGTAGACTTGGTGTCGTCTGCAAACTTACTGAGGGTGCCCTTAATCCCCTTGTCCAGATCATTGATAAAGATATTGAAGAGGAGTGGCCCCAGTACTGAGCTCTGGGGGACACCACTAGTGACTGGCCTCCAACTGCATTTCATCCATTTTTTTCATCCTTGTTTCATAGGAGTCATTAAATAACTGCTGAGATTTTTTTTAGAAGGTATGAAGGGACTTTAATTGGGATTTCTTTTCTGTCTCTATGTTAAAATCAATTCAGCGGTTGCATGTTACAGTGCTCTTCCTCTCTCACCCACTGCTGGAAACATAAGCGTATAAGTCAAGCCCCAGATTGATGTATGGAAACCCTTTGCCCTAAGTCAGAAAAAGTCAATGCAAGTCTGTGAATTGTTTTATGAAAATATTGGGTTGAGTTTCGGGCTTCAAGTCCCTGCTGATGCATTAAATGCTTCATGGTATTGGCAGGGGAGAAGCAGGGGACGTTTCAGTAGCTGGATAAATAGGAGAAATGTCAATTCCAGATACCTTGAGAGATTCCAGACAAGCTTTTAGTACAGAAGGACAAGGTGATGGAGACCAATGGGACTTGTGTACTGAATTTCATTTAGCCTTTTTGGTCACACTAACAGAGAAAAAAACTATAGGAGTCTGTGAAACATATATGTTTGTATTGTTTTGTATTTTATATAGATCAAACAGAGGTGGCTCTTGCCTGGCTCCAAGACTTGTATCTCTACCAGAATTTGGGGTTTTATAATCATGGAAGAATCCTTAAGATGTGAGTTCTGCTGTGGCCTAACAGGACTCACCTGCTTCTATGAGGGAAAAGTTTCTTGGCTCATAACCTGGCAAGGCTGATTGAGAGGGCTTTTAACTAGGATCAATGCAGGAGGGGGATGCCATTAAGAGCACTGAAATTAGGCATAGGGATGGTATGGCACTGTCTGAGGGTGACAAGGTTAATGGGAGCATCTATGCTGCTCCAGGGAGCACTGCAGGTTCAGGAGCACATCTGAAATGCTCGTATACCAATGCACACAGTACGAGGAACAAATGGGACAAACGGGAAGTTTTTGTCCTTTCCCAGAGCTATGACATCATTGGTATTAGTGAGACTTGGCGGGGCAAGTCCTACAACTGGAGTGCTGGGTTGGAGGGCTATCAGCTGTTCAGGAGGGACAGGCGGGGCAGGCAAGGTGGAAGTGTTGATCTGTATGTAAGGGAGAGATTAGACTGTACATCCCTTGCTGTTAGGGATGTTGCAGTAGACAGCCTCTGGGTGAGGATTAAGGGGATGGATAGCAAACCAGCTATTCAATAGGCAATTAGGAGAAATCTCTGGATCAGTTGAACCACCTTTTAAAAGCCCAGGAGCTGAAGTAAGAAATGGATGCTAAAGGGATTTCTATAGGTATTGTGAACTAATCAGGAGGCAGTCCAGCTCCCTGAGAAAGTGGCGATTATACACATTAAGGCACACCAGAAAGTGAACTCAGAGTTGGAAAGAGGAAATGAGCTGGCGGACAGAGAGGCAAAACAGGTAGCCAAGGTAAATGTAAGAAGAGAAGAGGCTTTGGTCCCCGATGGGTGAATCTCTCCAGAAGATAAGCCAGAATACACTAAGGAAGATCAAAAGCTTATCGCAGATTTGGAAGGATCATATAATAAAGAAGGGTGGGCTCACACCCCACAAAGGAAACTGATTATTCCCTCCTATTTAACATGGCCCCTGATAAGGGAAGAACATACGAAGAGGCATTGGGGGGCAGAGGCCCTATATAAAAACCTGATTAGAGACATTGTAGCTAGAAATTTATATACCACTGTGAGACAAGTGACTCGGCAGTGTGATCTTTGTCTCCAGACTAATCCCAAGAGCACCCCCAAACTGGAAATGGGCCAAATTGGGAAGGGCAATGGGCCTGGGCAACAATGGCAGATTGATTTTACAGAACTTCCAAGAAAAGGGGGGTATCGATATTTATTAGTATTAACTGATACCTTTTCAGGTTGGCCAGAGGCATTCCCCACCAGGACAGCCAAGGCTCGGGAGGTAGTTAGGATATTATTACAAGAGATAATACTGCGTTTTGGGGTTCCAGCAACCATGTCTTCTGATAGAGGACCTCACTTTATCTCAAAAGTGGTGCAGGAAATCAGCTGCCATTTGGGCATAGACTGGCAACTTCATACTCCATATCGCCCTCAGTCTAGTGGCAAAGTAGAAAAAATGAACCACTTAATTAAACAGCAGATTGTGAGGTTGGGGCAAGAAACTAGCTTGACCTGGCCTCAGTCCCTTCACTTGGCTCTCTTGCGCATACGAACTAAGCCAAGAGCAAAGGAAGGACTAAGCCCTTTTGAGATCTTGTATGGACGACATTATGGAATACAGAAAGGAATGTCCACAGAGGTTGGGGATGAAATCATGACCTCTTATATGGTGGCATTAGGCAAACAACTCAGTAAAATTGAGAAACGTGTCTGGGACTTGAAGTAGGGGTTTGGATAGTCCAGTGCATGATATACTACCTGGGGATTATGTGTATATAAAGTCTCTTGCAGAAAAGACCCTAGAGCCACGATGGGAAGAACCATTCCAGGTACTCCTGACAACTTTTACTGCAATCAAAATTAAAGAGCAACCCCCCTGGATTCACCATTCTCGAGTTAAGAAAGCTCTCACGTCAGGATGGACGTCAAAACCAGCTGGGGGATTGAGGCTACAATTGCGATGCTCATAGGACTGCAAGATGCCACACAGGACTATGAGAAATGGGAAAAAAAAAACACAGGTTGAGGCAGAAAATAGAAAATGGAGAGTATTTCTGTTATAAATTAGTTCTGGTAGAAATCATTCCCAACACATCGTGGGTAAGGTAGATCGAATTTCTATTTATTTGAGCATTTCAGCAAGCAGCGATAAGTAAAACAGCGCTGGGCGGCCGGGGAGTCTCCTGCTCTGCCAACGGCGCACACCTAAGCCCGCCAGAGTCTCGATTTATAGCCTAGTAGTTCCGGGTTTAGTGGCACATCCTGGTGTCTTCTACGACTGCGCAGCCTGTTGCTAGGGGGTCTTCGTCAGTCCTCTGGTGGTCGTGGGGATGAAGATCGTCGTCTTCCTCTGCATTGGGGTCGTGACTTTGCTGCGGTATGTGTGTTCTCATGCGAGGGGGAATGCCATTTTGCCCTTATTTGGAGCTGGTTTCTACTGCAATTGTTAACTTAACAGGAAGTTCCCATACTTGTTTTTTTCCTTCAAGAGGATATTAGGGGTATAAGCAATCAACCGTTGAAACCTCCCATCAGCAACATTTAATGAACAAACAAGGCTTTACCCATTACAATCCCCCCTTTTTCTCTGTATCATTTTGTTCATTAAATCTATTTAGTTCTAATTGACTCAGGATTAATGTTTCCTCTAGTATGGGTCTATCATTTATCGATTCCTACTTTGTCCTCATAAGCATCAGGTGGGCAGCCTCCAATCTACCTTTAACAATAGCTATGACTTTGTTAAGGATACAAGGACCAAACGTTAGTCCTAGGGTTAATAAAATCAGCGGGCCAGCTATTGTTGACAACAGAGTGGTGAGCCACGGAGAGCGATTAAACCAGTACTCATACCAACTTTGCTGGGCCTCCCGCTCTCTTTTTCTCCTTTCCAATCCTTCTCTAAGTTTGGTCATGGTATCCCTCACAATTCCAGTATGATCAGCATATACACAGCATTCCTCCCTGAGAGCGGCGCACAATCCCCCTTGGTGTAAATACAATAAATCTAGTCCTCTGCGATTCTGTAATACTACTTCGGATAACAACCTTATCGATTTTTCTAAAGCATTGATAGATTTCTCAATTCTGGCTAAATCTTCATCCACAGCTGCTCTTAGAGAGGTGAACTCTCTTCCTTGTTTGATTAGCAAAGCAACTCCTGTGCTTACCCCTGCAGCCCCCAAAACCATTAGGGTAGCCACGGTCAATGTGGAAATTGGTTCCCGTTTTGTCAAATGGTGTTCTTGATTGATCTGATTGTCATACATAAAATTCTCTGGGTGGTAGAGTATCTTTGGGATGATTATTACTTGAACACAGAATTCTACAGACTCATCGAACAAGTCCAGGGATAGACAAGGGGTAACGCCCATCTTTGAGCATACCCACCTAGCACTCTCTGCTGGTAATAACCATTTCGCTGTTTTTTTTTTTTCCTTCCGAGGTTAGTTTGATTTGCACACAAGTGCATTTTATCGGGCGGGACTTGTCTCATGCATCTCCCCTTCCCAGTCACTTGGGTCAGCGTTATGCCCTGACCCTCTTTCCCCCATGTACATTGTGAGGGATTGGATCCATTTACCCGCCAGGCCTTCTCATTGACCCCCACAGCTTCGTGAAAGGGCGGCCTTACCCCATAACAGAGCCAGCACCGCTCAGCCAGGAGAGGGTTGGTAGCATTTAACAGCTGGTAGCTTACTTGCATCAATTTCCACAGGGAATTTTCCCCATTGTCGTTCTCGAGATTCTAGATGACGGTGTCCTTATTAACAGTGAAATTTCTAGTATTATTCTTGATACCCTCTCCATCCAAGCTTGGGTTCAATACCGGGTTGGGTCCCACCGATTCAGGTTCCGGTGGTACGGCCTCCTTTTTTATAAATATTAGACCTCCTCTATCGACTCCAGGTTCCCAATATCTTACACCCCATGTTTTCCCATAAACCAGGCTGGGTCGGTCGGATCCGTTATATTTACATACAGTTGTTTGCAATCTCCATAGGGCATCCGGATCCCTCCGCTCCAGTCTCGGCTCGGAGGCCTACATCCGTAGGGTCCATATCCTACAGTTAGGAACTTATCCCTCCCAGCTCCCGGACTCCAATCTGAAGCAATTGTTTCACAACCCCAATAAGCACAATAGTAGGAGGTGGGATAATTGCAGTATCCCCTTCCTGGGTTCGAGCTGGGGCAGAGGTAGAAACCTATTTGGTTCAGACACAGGCTTATGGGTGGCAGTTGACAAAGGGATGTGAGAAAACTTGGTGCACTCGCTGTAGTTACTTGGTTAATGATAACTTGGTCCTCCCACCTAATTAAACTCCACTTAAAGGGCTGGTGCGAATATCCCTGGTCGGCCCCAGCCGGACAGGGGATATTCAATAGGAGAGGTAGCGCCAACATACACCAGAAGGGCAACGTCCTTTTATAATTCTGGGGAGGCGGCTTCGAGTTATGGTGGGTACTAGGGCGGTTTATTCAGCTGGACTCCATCATCTCAAATAGGGGTGGGTACAAAGTAATTCTCCCCACTGTTGTACCCCTCTGCCTCGCCCGCCTACTTGGTTGCCTCAGGCAGCGGGGTTCACTTTCTTCATGGCAGCAAGGGTAATCTTCAGGGGCCTAGTGTTGTGGTTTAACCCGGCCGGCAGCTAAACACCACACAGCTGTTCGCTCACCCTCCCCCCTCCCTCTCTGGGATGGGGGAGAGAAACGGGAAAGTGAAGCCGGTGAGTTGAGATAAAGACAGTTTATTAAGACAGGAATATAATAATAACAATAATAATAATAATAGTGATAATGATAATAGTATTAATAATAATAATGTGTAAGAAAACAAGTGATGCACAATGCAATTGCTCACCACCCGCTGACCGATGCCCAGCCTATCCCCGAGCAGCAGCCGGCCCCCCACCCCGGCCAGCCACCCCTATATATTGTTTAGCATGACGTCAGATGGTATGGAATACCCCTTTGGCCAGTTTGGGTCAGCTGTCCTGGGTCTGTCCCCTCCCAGCTCCTGCTGCACCCCCAGCCTGCTCGCTGGCAGGACAGAGCGAGAAGCCGAAAAGTCCTTGGCCTGGTGTAAACACTGCTCTGCAACAATTAAAACATCAGCATGTTATCAGCGCTCTTCTCATCCTAATCCAAAACATAGCACCCTACCAGCTACTATGAGGGAAAATTAACTCTGTCCTAACTGGAACCAGGACAGATATCCACCCCTTATTCCATACCATTTATGTCATGCTCAGGTTACACTCTTTCCAATACATTCTAATTAATCACCATTTTCATCTATGATATATAGCAATCATGGTAGTGATGACATACAGTATTATATAATAATTAACATACTACAATTCAACTCATGGGCTATTCTCACCCAGTATCAAATCCCCTTGAGGTACACACCGGACCTCCCCATTCTTTTGCATTACCCACCAAGTGCATCCAGGTCCCTGAGCAAAAGCAATTCCACGAATGGGTTTGCCTTTTCCTGAGGCAGGAGTAGCCCAGACTGTTTTACCCAGCATGTTTCTTACGTGCACTACAGGAACTTTATCCCCTTCTACAGTGCGTAACAGGTTTGATTGGGCAGGTCCAGCTCGGTTGGCAGATCCCCTAGTATTGACTAACCAGGTGGCCTTTGCCAAATGCGTGTCCCAATTTTTGAATGTCCCAGCACCCATTGCTTTCAGTGTAGTCTTCAACAGTCCATTGTATCGTTCAACTTTTCCAGAGGCTGGTGCATGATAGGGGATGTGATACACCCACTCAATACCATGTTCTTTGGCCCAAGTGTCTATAAGGTTGTTTCGGAAATGAGTCCCGTTGTCTGACTCAATTCTCTCTGGGGTGCCATGTCGCCATAGGACTTGCTTTTCAAGGCCCAGGATAGTGTTCCGGTCGGTGGCATGGGGCACAGGATATGTTTCCAGCCATCCGGTGGTTGCTTCCACCATTTTAAGTACGTGGCGCTTGCCGTTGCGGGTTTGAGGGAGTGTGATGTAATCAATCTGCCAGGCCTCTCCATATTTATATTTCAGCCATCGTCCTCCATACCAAAGAGGTTTTGACCGTTTGGCTTGCTTGATTGCAGCACATGTTTCACAGTCATGAATAACCTGTGCTATAGTGTCCATGGTCAGGTCCACCCCTCGATCACGAGCCCATCTGTAGGTTGCATCTCTACCTTGATGGCCTGAGGTGTCATGGGCCCATCGGGCTATAAATAATTCACCTTTATGTTGCCAGTCCAGGTCCACCTGAGCCACTTCAATCTTAGCAGCCTGATCCACCTGCTGGTTGTTTTGATGTTCTTCAGTAGCCTGATTCTTGGGCACATGAGCATCTACATGGCGTACCTTTACAACCAGGTTCTCTACCCGGGCAGCAATATCTTGCCACAATGCCGCAGCCCAGATGGGCTTGCCCCTGCGCTGCCAGTTGTTCTGCTTCCATTGCTGTAACCACCCCCACAGGGCATTTGCTACCATCCATGAATCAGTATAGAGATAGAGAACTGGCCACTTTTCTCGTTCAGCAATATCTAAAGCCAGCTGAATGGCTTTCACTTCTGCAAACTGACTCGATTCACCTTCTCCCTCAGCAGCTTCTGCAACTCGTCGTGTAGGACTCCATACAGCAGCTTTCCATCTCCGATGCTTTCCCACAATACGACAGGACCCGTCAGTGAACAAGGCATATTTCTTCTCATTTTCCGGTAGCTTGTTGTACAGTGGGGCTTCTTCAGCACGAACCACCTCCTCCTCTGATGATATCCCAAAGTATTTGCCTTCTGGCCAGTCCATAATCACCTCCAAGATTCCTGGGCGAATGGGGTTTCCTATTCGAGCCCGCTGAGTAATCAGTGCAACCCACTTGCTCCATGTAGCATCAGCTGCATGATGTGTAGAGGGGACCCTTCCTTTGAACATCCAGCCTAGTACCGGCAGTCGGGGTGCCAGGAGGAGCTGCGCTTCAGTACCGACCACTTCCGAAGCAGATCGAACTCCTTCATATGCTGCCAATATCTCCTTTTCAGTTGGAGTATAGCGGGCTTCAGATCCTCTGTATCCCCGACTCCAAAACCCCAGGGGTCGACCTCGAGTTTCCCCAGGTTCTTTCTGCCAGAGGCTCCAGGTGGGACCATTCTCCCCGGCTGCGGTGTAGAGCACATTCTTTACATCTGGTCCTGTTCGGACTGGCCCGAGGGCTACTGCATGAACTATTTCCTGCTTAATTTGTTCAAAGGCTTGTCGTTGCTCAGGGCCCCATTCAAAAGCATTCTTCTTACGGGTTACTTGGTAGAGCGGGTTTACAATCAGACTGTAATTTGGAATATGCATTCTCCAAAACCCCACGACACCTAGGAAAGTTTGTGTTTCTTTTTTGCTAGTTGGTGGAGACATAGCTGTTATTTTGTTGATCACATCCATTGGGATTTGACGACGTCCATCTTGCCATTTTATTCCTAAAAACTGGATCTCTCGTGCAGGTCCTTTAACTTTATTCTGTTTTATGGCAAAACCGGCCTTCAGAAGGATTTGGACTATTTTCTTCCCTTTCTCGAAAACTTCTTCTGCAGTGTCACCCCACACAATGATGTCATCGATGTACTGCAGGTGTTCAGGAGCTTCCCCCTGCTCCAGCGCAGACTGGATCAGTCCATGGCAAATAGTAGGGCTGTGTTTCCACCCCTGGGGCAGCCGATTCCAAGTATATTGGACTCCCCTCCAAGTGAAAGCAAACTGTGGCCTGCACTGTGCTGCTAGAGGGATGGAGAAAAATGCATTAGCGATATCAATTGTGGCATACCACTTGGCTGCCTTTGATTCCAGTTCATACTGGAGTTCTAGCATGTCTGGCACTGCAGCACTCAGTGGTGGCGTGACTTCGTTCAGGCCACGATAGTCCACTGTTAGTCTCCACTCACCATTAGACTTTCGCACTGGCCATATAGGACTATTAAAAGGTGAATGAGTCTTGCTGATCACTCCTTGGCTCTCCAGTTGACGAATTAGCTTATGGATGGGACTCAGGGAGTCTCGGTTGGTGCGATATTGCCGCCGGTGCACAGTTGTGGTAGCGATCGGCACTTGCTGTTCTTCAACCCTCAGCAACCCCACAACAGAAGGGTCCTCTGAGAGACCGGGCAAGGTAGACAACTGTTTAATGTCCTCTGTCTCTAAGGCAGCTATGCCAAAAGCCCAGCGGAACCCTTTTGGGTCCTTGAAATATCCTCTTCTAAGATAGTCTATGCCAAGGATGCACGGAGCATCTGGGCCAGTCACAATACGGTGCTTTTGCCACTCATTACCGGTTAGACTCACTTCAGCCTCCAATACAGTTAACTGCTGGGATCCCCCCGTCACACCATAAATACAGATGGGCTCTGGCCCTTTATAGCTTGATGGCATTAGAGTACATTGTGCACCGGTGTCTACCAAAGCCTTATACTTCTGTGCGTCTGACGTGCCAGGCCATCGAATCCACACAGTCCAATAAACTCGATTGTCCCTTTCCTCCCCCTGGCTGGAGGCAGGGCCCCTCTAGTCCTGGTCAGAATCTTCGTTTCTGTGTTTAAAGGACTGCCTGCTGGAAGTTGGAGCAGCAAACTTTTCAGAGAACTCCTTTTTCCCAATTGTTTTCCTTTGCAATTCACGTACCCGTGCCTCTAGGGTCGCAGTAGATTTTCCATCCCATTTTCTCATGTCCTCTCCATGGTCACATAGGTAAAACCACAGGGTGGTGCGGTGTGTGTGCCCACCATATTGTCTTCCTTGCATAGATGAACGTTTACCCCTAATAGCTGAGACACTGGTTTGTACAGGTGGGGAGGAAAATAATCTTTCTTCAAGTTGGTGGATCTTTTCAGAAAGTTTCTCCAAAGCATTCTCTTTTATCTGGTGGACACTGGTTCGTTCAGGTGGAGGGGAAGATAAATTCTCTTTAAGTTGGTGGACCTCTTCAGAGAGTTTCTCCACAGCCGAGACACAGGCCTGTAGGGAAGAGGAGAGATTTCCTTCGTACTGCCGGAGTATTTTAGTCACTTCATTCACTGGGGGATTCTCCTCCGCTTTCCAGGCTAATATTGCCAATGAGCTGGCATATGATGATGGTGCACTCCGTACAAACTTCCGCCACATGGGTGGTGTACACCGGACTTCATCTGGATCTGCGGATGTTTGTGCGTCGTCTAGGTCCTTATAAATGACTTCCCGTGCGGCCAATTCCCTCAGGTACTGAATTCCCTTCTCCATGGTGGTCCATTTGCCTGGTAGACATACAAGTTCTTCCTTGAAGGGATACCTTTCCTGCACAGCTGACAGGAGACGCCTCCAGAGACTGCGAGATCATGCTCCATCTCCAATTGCTTTGTCAATGCATGCGTCCCTAGCAAGGGATCCCAGCCGCCTGGCTTCCTTGCCCTCTAATTCCACATAATTGGCTCCCGTGTCCCAGCACCGGAGCAGCCAGGTGACAAGCTGCTCACCTATACAGTGACCAAAATCTTTTCGCACATCTCGTAGCTCACGCTGGTATAGAGTCCGGGTAGTTACTGTTGATTTTTCGACATCCTCATCCTCATCTTCAGTCTCCTGCACCTTTGATGGCCCAGCCTCGTCTTCACTATGCCCAGACTTAGCAGAAGACTGTCTGCATTCTAAACGACCTGAGCCTCTATACCATTTCTTCACCTTGTCTACAGGGGCAACTTGCACTGCTACAGCTCGTTTCTCTGACCCAGCCACAGGGTCTGCCACAGGGGTTGGAATACCCACTGCGGGGTCAACTTGCACTGCTACAGCTCGATTCTCTGACCCAGACACAGGAGTGGGAGCAGCTGCAGGAGCTGGAGCTGCTGCCGGGGCTGGAGTGGCTGCGGGAGCTGGAGCTGGAGCGGCTGCAGGAGCTGGAACTGGAGCGGCTGCAGGAGCTGGAGCGGCTGCAGGAGCTGGAGCTGGAGCGGCTGCAGGAGCTGGACCTGGAACGGCTGCAGGAGCGGGAGCTAGGTTGCTAGTAGCATCAATTGCAGCTCGATAGGCACAAGCCAGACCCCAGCACGCTACAGTGATTTGTGTCACTTTGGAACTGCCAGAGTCATGACACCTTTTTTTCAAGCATTCTGCCAGCTTTTTAGGATTTTGCAGTTGTTCAGGGGTGAATGTCCAAAACACTGGAGGTGACCACTGCTCTAGAAACCTGCCCATATCCTCCCACACTCCCTGCCACTCGCAACTATCCCGCCTCAAGACAGATATCCGGATGAGATTCCTAAGTAGTTGTTTAACCCTCAACAAAACCTGAAGCGCATTCAGGAGACATAACAACAAGAGCAGGCTGGTCTGAGTATCCCAAGGATATTCAACATCTCGGAGAACCACCGTAACTAGCTCGGGGGATAAGAGGGTGGTGGTGAAGGAGAAAGGGAGAGTGAACAGGTAGGGAAACATGTCTTCCCCTGTCCCCTTCACAGATTGGCTCCCTAACGAAAACAGGCAATAGGTGTAATTGCTAATAATTTCCGAGATATGGGTTCCAAAGTATAGAGTCGACGTCAGTGCTGAGTACAAATACCAGGTTAGAGTCATGACCAGATATTTCATCATTTCATAAGCCATTGTTACACCTCACAGTACCATAACAATCTTAAACCAGGGCCCGGAAAGGATAAACAGTGCAACAGGGAGCACATACAGAAAGTAACGCACCATAAAACTCAATTTGGAATACAGGTACAGCAGACTGGAGATTAAGGCAATCAACATCGTGACTAGCAACTATTAAGCAGGTCCAATACTTATACCAATTTTAGTTTAACACACTCAGGTCAAATCTGTCGATATCTCAACTCTTCGAGCCCCACGTTGGGCGCCAAAAGGACTGTTGTGGTTTAACCCGGCTGGCAGCTAAACACCACACAGCCGTTCGCTCACCCTCCCCCCTCCCTCTCTGGGATGGGGGAGAGAAACGGGAAAGTGAAGCCGGTGAGTTGAGATAAAGACAGTTTATTAAGACAGGAATATAATAATAACAATAATAATAATAATAGTGATAATGATAATAGTATTAATAATAATAATGTGTAAGAAAACAAGTGATGCACAATGCAATTGCTCACCACACGCTGACCGATGCCCAGCCTATCCCCGAGCAGCAGCCGGCCCCCCACCCTGGCCAGCCACCCCTATATATTGTTTAGCATGACATCAGATGGTATGGAATACCCCTTTGGCCAGTTTGGGTCAGCTGTCCTGGGTCTGTCCCCTCCCAGCTCCTGCTGCACCCCCAGCCTGCTCGCTGGCAGGACAGAGCAAGAAGCCGAAAAGTCCTTGGCCTGGTGTAAACACTGCTCTGCAACAATTAAAACATCAGCATGTTATCAGCGCTCTTCTCATCCTAATCCAAAACATAGCACCCTACCAGCTACTATGAGGGAAAATTAACTCTGTCCTAACTGGAACCAGGACACCTAGGTACCGATTTCCCTGTTCCAGCCACTCCCAGTCCCAGTTACTCACTCCTCCTTGGGCGCGTTACCCTTCTGATGTATGGGTCTTGGTACATTAAGGAATTTCCCTTCCTCTACTTCCCAGTTTCATTTACAGTGAACCTATTATTCCTTAGAGAGGGTTACCGATCACATGATTACGAAAAAGGCCAAGTGCCGGGTCCTGCATCTGGGGCCTAACAACCCCAAGCAGCGCTACAGGCTGGGAGATGAGTGGTTGGAAAGCTGCCTGGCAGAGAAGGACCTGGGAGTACTGGTTGATAGTCGGCTGAATATGAGCCAGCAGTGTGCTCACGTGGCCAAGAAGGCCAACAGCATCCTGGCTTGCATAAGAAGCAGTGTGGCCAGCAGGTCTAGGGAAGTGATTGCCCCCCTGTACTTGGCTCTGGTGAGGCCGCACCTTGAGTACTGTGTTCAGTTTTGGGCCCCTCGCTACAAGAAGGACATGGAGGTGCTTGAGAGAGCCCAGAGAAGGGCAACGAAGCTGGTGAGGGGTCTGGAGAACAAGTCTTACGAGGAGCGGCTGAGGGAGCTGGGAATGTTCAGCCTGGAGAAGAGGAGGCTCAGGGGAGACCTCATCGCTCTCTATAGGTACCTTAAAGGAGGCTGTAGAGAGGTGGGGGTTGGTCTATTCTCCCACGTGCCTGGTGACAGGACGAGGGGGAATGGGCTAAAGTTGTGCCAGGGGAGGTTTAGGTTGGATGTTAGGAAGAACTTCTTTACTGAAAGGGTTGTTAGGCATTGGAATGGACTGCCCAGGGAGGTGGTTGAGTCGCCATCCCTGGAGGTCTTTAAGAGACGTTTAGATGTAGCCCTTAGTGATATGGTTTAGTGGAGGACTTGTTAGTGTTAGGGCAGAGGTTGGACTAGATGATCTTGGAGGTCTCTTCCAACCTAGACGATTCTGTGATTCTGTGATTCTGTGAATTCACTCATCAGTCCCTTTTCGCATGGTCAGCCTCAAGCCTCCGGGTCGGCTGGTCACTCTCTACCGTTCCTCCGGTATTGGTCCTTTAACTCGGCTGGCATGAGTCCATCCTTTCTCGGCTGTCCAGACAGCTGTGTCTGTGGTAAGTAGAACAAGGTAGGGTCCTTCCCAACGAGGAGTTAAAGAGGTCTCTTTCCAGGATTTTATCAGAACCTGGTCTCCTGGTTTGATCCTGTGTATGGCCATCTCTTGGGGGGGGGGGGGGGGGGAGTTGTACTACTCCTTTTGCTGCAGGATCCTCCTTATATTGTGAGGTGACAATACCCTCAGTTTGCCCCCAAAGGTGATTTTATGCGTTTCTTCCACCAAGAGAGCAGCCGGGACCACTGCCTGGAGACAGGTGGGCCATCCCCTACTCACGGGGTCCAAAAGTTTAGAAAGAGATCCCACGGGTTTCTTTTTCCCTGCCCAGTCTTGAGTTAAGACCCCGAACGCTGTTCCCTCCTTTATGTTGATAAATAGATAAAAGGGTCTCTTCACATCAGGTAAATTTAACACAGGAGCGTTCACTAAATCCACTTTTAAGTCTATCAGGGTTTGCTCATCGCTTTGGCTCCATTTCATTAATCCTTCCCCAACCAGTTTCTGATACAAAAACTTCACCTTGCTACTATAATTTTCAATCCATTGTCGACAGTATCCTAACAACCCCAGCAGCTGCCTAACTTGTCTTTTGCTTTTTGGCACTTGTAGTGACAAAATCCCATTTACTCGTTCGGGGTCTAGTTTCTTAGTGCCCTTACTTAGCCAATGTCCTAAATATTTCACCTCTTCACCTCTGTGAACTGTAATTTTGACTTTGATACTTTTAGTCCCTTTAAGCTCAAGACGTTTAGTAACTTGATACTTTCTCCCCTGACTGCCTCCTGACTCTCTCCTGCTAACAGCAAATCATCCACATATTGGACTAAAGTTATTTCGGGATTTGGTTCATAGTTCTCTAATACTCGTTCTAATGCCTGACCGAATAGATTTGGTGATTCCGTGAATCCTTGAGGAAGCACGGTCCATCTTAATTGTTGTTTCCGATGGGTTGTGGGATCTTCACTCGAAGGCGAAATAATCCCTGCATTCCCCTTTTAAAGGACATGCCCAAAATGCATCTTTTAGGTCTATGACACTATACCATTTCTGCGCTGGGGACAGCTGGCTTAGCAAGGTATGTGGGTTAGCTACTACAGGAAATCTGGTTATTGTTCTTTTGTTGACCTCCCTCAAGTCTTGGACTAGCGATAAGAGCCATCAGATTTCTTGATAGGTAATATAGGAGTGTTATGAGGTGACATGCAAGGCTCCAGTAATCCCTGTTGTAGTAGCCTCTCGATTACTGGTTGCAGCCCCTCCCTGCCTTCTTGGGACATTGGGTATTGTTTTACCCTGATAGGATTCCTGATAGTGACTTCAGAGGGACTAATATCTAAACGGCCTACTGATTCGGGAGAATACCACACCTCAGGGTTTATTTTTGCCTCGTCCTCTACTGTGAGGGCGTATAATTTAACCTCAATTCCTTCATTTTTCACCTCCAAATTAATTTTTAGCTTAACCATTAAGTCTCTTCCCAACAGGTTATATTCAGCTTCTGGTACTAATAAGAAGGATCTTGTGCAACTTTGGGCTGGGGTCTCTATTTTCATCCCCTTTATTGTTGAGACCCTAAAGGGCTCTCCTTTTGCTCCTATCACCTGTAATTTCTCCGAGGAAGGTTGACATCCCCGGGGTACCATTTGGACAGTCGATCTTTCTGCCCCAGAGTCCACAAGGAACTCCACTTCTTGATGCTGGGGACCTAACTTCAATTTTATCAAGGGCTCCGTTATACCAGAAGTCCCCAGTAGATGGAGCCCCTGACTCCCCTAATCTTCTTTAAACATTCGCTCATCTTGTAAGCGTTTTCTGCAGTCCTTTTTCGTGTGTCCCTTCTTTTGGCAATAAAAACATCATTCTATCTGTCAGATCCCTCTGATCCCTCTGGCTCCTCGGAGGTCTTTTTCGTGGTAGCGGAACACCCTTTGGGCAAGGGGGGGGGGGGCTTTTTGTCCTTCCCGGACCGCTGCCACTAGAATCCTGGCCTGCCTTTTTTGAATCTCTTCTTCTCTTCGCACATATACCTTCTGAGCTTCTCTCAGCAGTTCATCCATCCCTCTATCCTGCCAATCCTCTAATTTTTCTAATTTCCGCCTGATATCCCCCCATGATTTTGCCACAAATTGCGTTTTTAACAAGGCCTGTCCCACTGGTGTACCGGGGGTCCAGTCCCGAATAAAGCTGGAGGTTCTTCCTTAATCTCTCCAGCCATTCTGTGGGAGTTTCATCCTTCTTCTGATGTTCACTAAAGGCCTTATTTATATTTTGTCCTCTAGGGACTGACTCCCTTATACCTTGTACAATAATAGTCCTTAAATCCTGCATATGATCCCTACCTTGTTCATTTTGGTTATTCCAGTTAGGCCTCTGTAGGGGCCATTTAAGATCTCCCGCAGGACCCTGCTGGTGTTGCTGGTCCCAGATTCGCATTCCAGCCCTCCGGATCATATTCCTTTCTTCTGCAGTGAACAATATACCTAAAATGGCCTGGAGTTCTTCCCAGCTGTAAACATTAGGCCCCAAAAATTGGTCTACTCGCTCAGAGACTCCAAGAGGATCGTCTAAGAGATTTCCCATTTCCGTCTTGAATTCTCTGACGTTTCCCGTATTTAGGGGGATGGAGATGTATCCCATACCGGGTTGAGGCCCTCCCATTGCAACCTCTCTTAGGGGATATAGTCTACCCTCACCCTCTCGATTTCTAGTTTGGCTCCGAGTTACCCGTCTAGTTCCCCGAGGGGTGTCCGTGGCCGAATCAGAGTCACTATGGTAACCCGGAGCCGGGGGGGGGGGGGGGGGGGGGGGGGGGGGGGGGGGCTGGAGGTTGCCGAGGAGGGGGTATATAACGGGGGGGTGAAAGTGGGACTTCTTCCTCATTCCGTTCATTCTTTATCCTCCCCCCTTTTTCTCTTAATGGGTATAAGTTGGCTCGGGTCTCAGATCCTATCCATAAGTGGGTAATCGTTCCAATGTTTTTAATCATTAACCCTAACGGGCTCCCTGGTGGTATCGGAGGCAACCTAGCCTTGGGTTCCGACCCACCTGTGGGACCAGAAGACTTGCTCTTCTTCTGTCCCATCTTCCAGAGTGCCTTCACACACACAGTCTTTGCCTCCCGTTCGTGGCCCAGTCCCTCGCGGGAGGTGGGAACCGCACTACCAGGGAGTCCGCACTCGCTTCGTCCTCGATTGGACGTCTCACACAGGCACACTCTGGGCTTCCCAACCCCAACCGAACGGATAACCGGCCTATACTTACTCACACCTGAGTCTTCGTTCGAAGCTTCATGCACAAAGATTAAGGGGTTACCGGTTATTTATTTACTTATCGCTGGAACTTTAGGTTCGTCGGTAGGGGTGTGTTGGCTTGGGGACCTCCAGACAGGGACCGCAGAATCAGCGGGGCGTGCCTCCCCTGGGAGGGACCCAGCCAAGCTACCACTATCCGAGTCACGGCACCAATTTGTTATAAATTAGTTCTGGTAGAAATCATTCCCGACACATCGTGGGTAAGGTAGATCGAATTTCAATTTATTTGAGCATTTCAGCAAGCAGCGATAAGTAAAACAGCGCTGGGCGGCCGGGGAGTCTCCTGCTCCGCCAACGGCGCACACCTAAGCCCGCCAGAGTCTCGATTTATAGCCTAGTAGTTCCGGGTTTAGTGGCACATCCTGGTGTCTTCTACGACTGCGCGGCCTGTTGCTAGGGGGTCTTCGTCAGTCCTCTGGTGGTCGTGGGGATGAAGATCGTCGTCTTCCTCTGCGTTGGGGTCGTGACTTTGCTGCGGTATGTGTGTTCTCATGCGAGGGGGAATGCCATTTTGCCCTTATTTGGAGCTGGTTTCTACTGCAATTGTTAACTTAACAGGAAGTTCCCATACTTGTTTTTTTCCTTCAAGAGGATATTAGGGGTATAAACAATCAACCGTTGAAACCTCCCATCAGCAACATTTAATGAACAAACAAGGCTTTACCCATTACATTTCTTTCAGGGACCAGGGGATAAAAATAAGTTAGTAGGGATGGAGGAAAAGAATTTCCTAAAGTAGATAGAAAAGGGGGGATTGAAGTAAGAAATGGATGCTAAAGGGATTTCTATAGGTACTGTAAACTAATCAGGACTGAGACAGGAGGGCTCTGGAAGATAAGGGATTTCTATAGGTATTGTGAACTAATCATGACAGGACTGAGACAATGAAAATGATTTCCACGAACTCACTGTAATAAAGACCACCCTTTCGGGAGAGGTTATGAATATGTATAGGTGATCCCTTACCTGTGTAACCCCTTCTGTATAAATACAAGACGAACTACTGTGGTGGGTGCGCACGATTCTGGTGGGACTACCCCCCTGTGCTGCCCAGTAAGTCAAGAAAGTGGGGAAGAACAGGGAACTCCTCTTGGAACTAGGGCAGAAAAAAAAATATATGACCTCTGGAAGCAAGGTCTGGCTTGACAGGGAGAGTACAGAGCTGATTTCCCATTTGCAGGGAGAAAAGAAAAGCAAAAGCCCAACTTGAGCTGATGATCAGCATGGTGTCAGACAAAAAAAAAAAAAAAAAGGCTTTTTCGAGTATGTCTACAGTAAGAGGAAGTCAAAGGAAAACATTGGACTGGTACTTGGAGTGGATGGTCAAATAACAAGCAAGGATGAGTGTGGGAGTGTGGCCATGGGGGTCGAAAAGCCCCATGGTTGGTGATAACATCAGACTCTTAAGGATGAGGCCATCAGGAAAGTAAAGAGTTGAGAGGGAACAAAGAAGGGTGATTCAGGAGAGCCTTGCTGTATGGGACTACTTGTTCTCCAGTCGTTAAGATATGAAATTTGCTGGGTGTTTGGGGTTGCTGGGCAAAGTTGTTTGACCAATGAATAGT